>NW_026652283.1:19623175-19706005 GCF_009828535.3 Hylobates moloch | reverse complement strand
AGGTCAGGAGATCGAGACCACGGTGAAACCCCGTCTCTACTAAAAATACAAAAAATAAGGCAGGCGTGGTGGCAGGCGCCTGTAGTCCCAGCTACTCGGAGAGGCTGAGGCAGGAGAATGGCGTGAACCCGGGAGGCGGAGCTTGCAGTGAGCCGAGATGGCGCCACTGCACTCCAGCCTGGGCGACAGAGCGAGACTCCGTCTCAAAAAAAAAAAAAATGCATGTACTCACTTTGATGTGAGAGCTAAATAGTGGGTACACAAGGACATACAGAGTGAAATAATAGACTATTAGAGACTCTAAAGTGTGGGAGGTTGGGAGAGGGTGGCAGGGATGGGATGGGATGGGAGGGTGGAAGGGATGAAATACTATCTATCGGATACAATATACACTATTCAGATGATGAGAACACAAAACCCCATACTTCACTGCACAATATATCCATGTTTCGCAACTGCACTTGTACCCCTAAATCCATAAAAATGAAACACTTTTCAACAACCAAAACAGCCTTATTTTTCCCTTCCTTCTTCATGCACCAGTTTTGTTTGGGCTAACAGTGATCAGTGTATAATGAAATCCAATGGTCACTTTCTAGTCCCTAACTCCTGTGAACTCTCAGCAGCCCTTGACATAGTTGCTTTACTCACTACTTCATATATTCTTCATTATACTTCAAGAACATGATCTTTTCTCAGTTTTTCTCATAACTCATGGGACTTCCTCAATTTCCTTCACTGGCTTCTTCTATTACTGATCTCTAAAGTTAGAGTGCTATGTGTTGGTCCTAGGTTCTAGCTTCAATCTATACTGAGTCCCTAGAATATCTCAATAGTGCATTGAATTTAAATAGCATCTGTATGTTGCTAACTCTACAATTTATGTTTCTAACTTTAGTGTCTCTCCTGAATAGTGGATTCTACGTATGACATTGTTGGTAGATAGCTAACAGGCAGCTCAGTTTTAGAGACATAAGAAGTCTTACTTGTCCACTTTCCCAAAACTACTCTTCCTTTGTCTTTCCCATTTTGTTCAATAGTACTATCATTTTTCTAGAACTCAGACCAGAACTTTCAGATCATCCTTAAATTCTCTCTCTCACCTGCCGTATTCAGTTGAGCAGCAAATCATATTGGCTTTGCCTTAAAAACAAAACAAAGACTGAGACTCAAGTTGCTTCCCACTTCCTTTATCATAACCATGCTCAATCAAGACCCCATCTTGTGAAGAATGATTATAGCCTTATGTTTTCCATGATTTCATTCTTGTCTTCCAAAAACACACTCCATCTCCATGCACAGTTAGAGTGTTCTTCTCGTTAGGTAAGCCATAAGCATTAGGTAATACTAACGCTTAAACCCTCTAGGGCATCTGAACACATTTAGAATAAGTTCCAAAGACTTTCCTGGAACAATATAGTCTGGATCATGCTAGCTCTGTCATTGTACTTCATACCTCTCTCTTCCTCACACACTTTTTTCTGACCATGTATATGTTAAGTATGTTCCACACCAGGGCCTTTACCTTTGCTCTACCTTGCCTAGATTTTTCCTTCCCTGTCCCCATTTAGCATGGCTTGTAGTTTCACTCTTCATCTCTTCATTTAGGTCTCTTACCATATGATTTCCAATGCACAATGTCTGGACTAGTGTCTCTTACCTATCCCTACTTTTTCTATTTTCTTACTCTGATTCTTCTTTCTAGTGTTGCACATTTACCCTATTTTACATATTTACTTGCTTATTTGTTTATTAGTTCTTCTCCTATGCCAATCCACCCCCCATTCCCCATCCCCACTGGATGCCAATGAAGTTTTATCACTTTCATTCACATTTGCATCCTCATTGCATGGACCTGTGGCTGACACACATAATAAATATGTACTGGATGAGTAAATGCCTACACTCCTGCTTAGTCTTGTTTTAGCAATAGCCTTATGATATAAACTTTAGAAAGTCATTAATAGAATGAAGTTCATATTTTATATTTGTATTCTCTAGTCAACTTCACAAAAGTTTTCTTCAAAGAAAATCAAAGGCTGGTGAGAGATTAATAAACGCTTTGACAAGTGGTAATGTTGATTTCATAACTTTCTTAATTAGATAAATCATAACTATCATCAAGGATGAAACAGTATTTTTAAAACTCTCCTTATGAAAAAGTTTCAATTAGGAAGCTGAAACAGGTTGAGATGTAAACTGGTATGATATTTTGAGGTGAATTTTTATGTTAATGAATCTGTAATTTAGCAAATATATGCTTCTCCCTCTGAGTAGACATTTTATATTGAAGATGAAGATATATTTGTGGAATATTTACTATAAATAATTTGATAAAACTTGCAGTCAGAGTCAAAATTTAACAACTGTAAATTTAATTTACAGGTTTATTTTCATGTTAACAAAATTTAAAAACACATTTTTTTTTCTACCACATCATGCTGTTGGCTGACCATGACTGTGATCAACTAGTATATTTTAAAAGTACAATTAGATGTTAACCCAGGTCATTCTACTTATCATGTATATTTTTAACATCTATATGCCTGTCTTTACATGTTTACAGTTTTAGGTGATTGAATTACTATATTGGCCAGTAGGGCACACATTATCTGCTTCCTCCCTAATTTTCCAAACTTATCTTATGCCACACCCCTCTCACTCAGTATGTTCCAATGAACTGGATTCTTTTTAGTCTTCAAACACACTAGCGCTTTCCTGTCTTAAGGAAGCAGCACTTAGACCCTCTCCCTGAAAGCCCTTCATTTGGCTTTTTCTGTATGCCCTTAGATAAAATATCACTTCTTTTAAGACGCGCTTTGTAAGTACTTTCCCTCATATACCCTCATTTCACTCCCAAATTTCATTTCTCTTTTTATTCCCTTTATTAGCAGTCTTTTTCCTTATTAAGACTAAAAGCAATTTGTAATTATGTGTTTATTTTTAAACTTATTTGTCTCACGTCACTCGTCGTTTTCAAAGCTATGAGACAACAAGTACCTTATTGGTTTTATTTACCAAGAAATATCCTTCATTAAGCATCACATGCTGTCTAAATATGTTTAATGAGTGAAGAAAGGAATGAATTCTTTACATTTACTTTTCTTCTGTCTACAATGGTATTAAGGGATACTAGGTCAGAAGCCATGCTGTGGGTGAATTTACAGCATTAGAATTTCATTACACACTGAAGTTTACATCTTGTTGCAAAACTTTTTCTTTCAATGAAATCAACAGATGATTTTCTCTAACTGGCCCATTAGGATCCAAGGCAACTCAAAATTAAAAGTTCCTTTTGAATCATATAGAGATTCTTTTACAATTGAGGCAATTGTCAATCAGTATGTGTCTTAAGATTCTTAATAAAAGAAGAATGTATAGAGCCTAGATTTCACAATGGAAGTATTACAGACAAAATTATATTATTAATGATAGCATCGAAATATCATAATAATTCTAAGAAAATGAACTCCCAGAAAATCAAAATGTAACAAAACATGAATTTGAGCTAAATACGGAAAATATGTATATCATTGAGTGTGCTTTTAGTTTAATATATGTGATAATGTTTTAAAACATCATACTTACCTAATCACCAGCACGGAATATGAGGTAAGTCCAATTGCACAGAAGAAAGCATCTAAGACTTGAATTACAAAATAAATGTAAGATTTCCTTGTACAAGCATCATCTCTTGGGCATTCACCCAAGTGCGCTGAGTAATTTTTGTTCTGGAGACCAATTACTTCCACACAGCTACAGCCATAAAACACCTAAAAATAATTTTTGAAATATTACCAAATACATTTGCCACATGCAACTGGGCTATGAATACATTCCATTATATTTAAATAAGTCTCAAACTAAAATATTTACAGTTTTAAAAATATTATGAAAATACAGCTGCTTAATAATGAAAGGCAAAATTGCTTCCTGAATTACTTTCTGTATAAGATAATGTAACTGAATATTAACACTTAATAAATTCTTAATTTTAAAATTGGGAAATAATTTAAGAAATTAGTGTATGAAAGTGTATATAATTTTCTCATTAATATAAATTGTTTTCAATATTGCTCTTTCACCCACACTTACTTCCTAAAATATGCATTTTTACTCACTTTTACAATCTCTACTAAGTATTAGGGACATGCCCTGGGGAAGGATTACCCCAAAACTTCAGAAAATACAGCAGTTTGAAAGGGGTCAAAATCTGGAACTAGAGCCACTCATGAAAATAGGACAGAGTACAGAAGAAATAGAGATGGGCATGGATGCCAGAATTCTATTTAAGCAGGCGAAAGCAGCATTCAAGACCATAATGACAGATAATAAAATAGATAATATTATTACCAGAGAGGTCCAACACAACAGAATGTCCTGACTAATGGTAAGAGTACAGAAGGGGAACATTAGGATCAAATGATTTGAGAGATTTAATCAGGCAGTTTTTGTAGGTAGGTGGCTTTAAAAAAAATCTATTCTGATTCTAGGCTAAACAAAGGTTTAAGGGGAGTTCGCCTTTAACCTACTAGTGCTAAAGACTAATTATTGAAGGAAGAATTTTAAAAGAATTTAAATCTATACTTTTATGGTTCCACCAAGCTTCTTTTTATCCTTCTTTTTTCACCAAGAATAATATGGAGCAATCTTTTATGGAGAAAGCACACTGGCCAATAAAAAAAACTTTGATACAGAGAACATTATTTTAAAAAGAGATTTCTTTTTTACTGAGGATTTAGTAAAGGAATTTTGAAGTAGCCCCCAGATGGTATAGCCATTGTTCATATTAAGAAGATGTCTCCATGTAGACAGAGCTCTTTTTAGGATTCTAATATTACGTTTCTTTCAGGTCTTCACTACTGGGCAAAGCGTAACCAGGGATTAAATGAGGGCACCTTACTGAAGGATATTATAGCAAATGAATATGAGATGTGGGCTTTTTAAGTATAGTCTGTGGGCCATATATGTTGTGCAAGTTTATTAAAGTTATGGCCTATCTTCAAGGAACCTAGGATGCTTTATTCGTCAAATTTCTCCATGCCTTTCCATAATATATCGGTATGACAATGGGCAAGGGAAAGATGAAAAATGTTTAAAAATGAAACATAGAAGAGTGTGGTAGACAGTAATTATCATAGCTGACTATGTTGCTGATGTTGGTAATAGGAAAATGGCCTGAAAAATGAATACACAACTTTGTGAGATGTTGAGTGAATGGTAGGTATGGGGAATAGCATACCCAGTTTCCATCTATTGGGAGTTATCCAGGATATTAGGAAAAATCCATGGCTCACACGGAAAAAAACCCATTTGAGTGAAGAAAAAAATGGAATTTCAAATGGATATGTTGGGAATAAGCCGGCAGGATACTAAATTATCCTGGGTAAGAGAAGTGCCAGTTGTGAGGAAATCGAGAATTTGGCAGTCAAGTGAGCATGAATCCTTGATTAATTTATTGGAAAGTCAAAAGCCCCAGTGAGCCCCTAGCTAAACTCATCAGGATGTATATATAAAAATGCACATAGATTGTTGTCCTAGTAAGTAGTGCTGACAGCAGGTTAAACAGGACTTTCCCCTAACTTCTGATGGATAAATTAATTCCAAAGTAATTGAAATCATGTGCTTCAGTCAAATCAGATGCTTCTTAGAAATCCTAAGTGGATTAAATTCTAATAGGTCATATTTCTACACTCTCAAGAAAAAGTGGGGTAATCTCAAATTAAAATTCAAATAACAGAAAAACTTGGTTGTGTCCTAAGCAAGACTTTATATGAAACTTTTTTTATACTTCACATCCATCACAATGACAGATAATATTGGAATCTTTTATCTTTATACTGGATACCTTAGCTATAGGAAGATGTGATAAGCAATTATTAAAAAATCAAATCTGTGATTTTGATTAAGGAGAGAAGGAAAAACAAAAACAAATACTCACTATGGGCTCTTTATTACCACTTGAAGATTTGCATCCTGCTAGACAAGGTGACAGGTAAGTTATTCCATTGTTCCCACAGACTGGTTCCCATTGACTTTCATCACAATTGCACTCTGAGTTGCAATAAGAAAGTGGTACATCTATATGAGATGCCACTGAATTATTTCTGAAAATATATGATAGACATATATCAAAAAAAGAGAAAGGGAAGAGAGAGGAAGAAAAGAAGGAAGAGGAGGAGAGAGACAAGGGGGAAGTAGAGGGGAAATAAAGGAGGAGGGAAGGTGAGGGAAAGAAAAGAGAAATGAAATAAAGGATTTTCTTCAATTAGATCAAGAAATTTGATCTGATGATGCCCAAATAGGTTTTTAAAATGCCTTTAATTTTTTTAATGCTTGTAACTCTCCTTCTTTACCAAGACATGATTTGTTACTTAGAAAAAGTAAAACTTAAAAAAGAAATAAGAGATTAGATAAGACTTAGACAAGAGGTTGTCATGATTCCATCAAGAAGGTTCACATTAGAAAAGTAACTTTATTTTTCTAGACTCAGTTTTTTTTTTGGTGAGGTAATGGTGTTAGACTGAAGTTCCTCTCAGATCACTATAAAGTTCTGTGAATCTATGGATGCTAGTTAATGTGGTCGAACTTTAAAATCTGTATCTTAACTACATAAAATAAGAATTCATTGTGGTTAGAGCCAAACCTCTGAAGAATGAAAAACAAAAAATAATAGAATCAGTTGAAAAGGGCTAGAAATGTTCTGTATATTTTTTGTGACACTACAATGTTTTTAAACTGATTTACTTTTAATATGGCTACAAATTGTTAAATATAATTTTAATCATGGCTAAAATTATAAAGCATATTATTTGTATAAATTTTCTGCTTCAAGATTTTAAAAGCTTTTTTGTTTTGGAAAAATTTGTTAATGACTGAGGATTGATGAAGTACCTTTGAATGAGTATGTCATTTAAATTAAGAAAAAAGTAGATCGGTAATTTAGAAAACACATTATTAATAATTTTATTTGAAGTCATCTAATTCTTTATTCTGATTGAGGACATCCTACCGGGAGCAGTTATGGAGAATGGTTTATGATTACTATGGTCTAAATATTTGTGCACCCCCAAATTCATAGATTGAAATCTAATCTCCTATGTGAAGGTATTAAGAGATAGGGCTGTCAGGATGTGATCTGGTCATGAGGATGAACCCTCCTGAATGGAGTTAATGACCCCTTGCATATTCCACGATGACTAAACACAGCTAGAAGGCACAATCTATGAACTAGGAAGTGTGCCTTTACCAGATACCAAATCTCCCAGCACCTTGATCTTGTATGTTCCAGCCTCCAGAACTGTGAGAGATACATTTCTGTGTATTTGCAAACTACACAATATTTTGTTATAGCAGCTCAAACGGAATAAGATAATGACCCAGTCCAGAAATTGCAATCAGTTCCTCCTGTATTCAGATTAGTTCTGCCATAGCTTACCAATGTGACTACTTTTTGTAAAAAATGTCAACCTCATAGAGACTTTTGGGGAAAAATAATTTGGGGACAGTTTTCAAACATATTTTTTCTTAAGAGTCCTTCAGAGTCTTAAAAAGCATGGAAGGACCCAAAGTTTTTTGTTTTAATTAGTTATATCTATAGACACTCTATTAGAAATTAATATTAATACATTTTAATACATAAGCAGACATATTTTTAGCTGTCAGCTGGTGGCATCAACACATATCATATAGTCTTAAAAATATCACTATACCTTCATGAGACAATGTGAATAAAAAAGGCAAAGTCTTTGTATCATTATAAAAATAGGTTAGAATTTGTGGACCCCTTGATAAAGTCTCAAGGACCCTTAGAGATAATCAGAGATAATTAGGAGATCTCTGCACTAATTTTACTTATAAAACAAGTCCTAGTGACTAAGATTTCATAAATGGTGAATACATTGATTTTATTATTTGCTATCATTAGATTATGAGTTCCATGAGGGAATTGATATTTCCCACAAATAATCACCTTTCAGGAAGGACTCAGTAAATTTAATTAAATTGAACAAATCCTGTATAACTCTTGCTTCCATCTTTTCAGCAGATGGCACAGTTACTATACTTGTTTTCAGGAAACTAGCTTTATGCTAAAGCCTGCCCTGAAAAACAGGAAGCCTTTGAAACTAATGGTGTGATATAAGATCAATAGGGAGTCGTTGTGTGACTTTAAGCAAGTCATAATTCTGTAGGTCTCATATAATAAAGGAAGTGATATATGAAAGTTGGGCTGCATGACCTCTAAGGTTCTCTTACCTCTAAAATCCAATGTTCCAGGCACAATGTGTATTGACTTACCAAAGTAGGTGATAGTTGATAGGAAAGATCAAAAACAGTTTAGATTTAGAAGCATGCAGGAAAATAATTCATGATTAGTTTAACAAGCCTCCAAGAACAGGATGTTATTTAGATAAGAAAATGAGAATATTTGGCAAATTAAAATCAACACCTCATAGAATCCAGATTTTGAAATAGTAACAGCACTAAAGAACATGGTTATTGAACTGTAATCTGAGTATCTTTGCTTGTTGCTTGACTGTGAACCTTCCTAAACTTACATTGTTGGCTATATTGAAGTGATTATTAAAAGTCTGTGTAGGAATCTTGCTCTTGATTTGGGGTAGAGACTGTAGTACTAAAAATACTTGACAAAACATGATAATAATGGAAAAGTAAAGATATCCCAAGGTCTAACATACAATTATAAACAGAATATATCTTAATGCTATTTCCATTGTAGACTACCATAAGAAAAAAAATTAGCTTGCAAAAAAGGAGAATTAAGTACAATGTAAAAAAGTGTTATTTCATAAAGACAGTTGTTAATATCAAAAAGAACTGTAGACGAAGGTTATTCAGTCACTTTTGGAGAATGTAATTTATATTACTATTATGATCCATCCAAAATATTAATGGTTAAGACTAAGAGTTTTAGAGTCAAAACCCCCAAATTTGAGTCAGAATCTTAATATTGCTAGCCATATAATTTATCTATTTCTCTAAATTTTACTTTCTCATTTATAAAATGCGGGTAAAACACCCACCACTCATTATAATTACCCATAAATTGTAGGTATTATTACTTCAACGTATGTTGCTTTTCTTTAATGAAGGAATAAAATAACTTTAAGGTCTTAAGGAGTGAACATTTTAAGAATTTCAAAAATGAAATTTCTCTCAATGAAAAGAAAGTTTAATTACAATTGTTTTCTACCCTATTTTCCTTACACATAGTCTTTTAATTGGATGGTTAACATATTATGCAATTATATATACAAACCCATCATAGGTCAAGGTTAGGCCGGCAACTGATTTGCTTTCACAGATTAGAAAGAAATATAAAACTTGAGATAAGAGATGCACTGTTGCAGAACAAAATGCCAATTTGGCGAGTCCAGCTAAAGACAATTTGAATTTTTTAATGATATATCCTCCTGAAAACATGCCAATTGCAACAGCAGGTAGGGCGAGGATTCCTAGAAATAAGAGAAAAAAGCTGTAAATATATACATACACACACACACACACACACACATATTTAAATATATATATTTAAATATATATACACATATTTAAATATATAAAAATGTATATGCATATTTAAATATATATTTAAATAAATATGTATAAATATATATTTTTTTCGGATATGTGTTTTTATATGAAACACAGTATGAGGTTGGGTGAACCAAATTCATCCCATCTTATCACTTCTTTAAGAGGAGGGTGGCAGACTAAGGTAGAGGTAGGGGACCAGTGTACCATGTAAGAGAGACAAAAATAATTTCTTCCTCCCAGTTATGAGGGTTTGGTTTCTTCAAGAGCAAAAGGCAATGGCTAAGAATATTTGTATGTCTGAACAGATTATTTTTATGAAGCACATTCTTTTTTTCTGGAAATCAACAACAAAACAAAACCTTTTTTCCTATGAGATTTTGAGCCTGCCATCTAAAATCCTTTTCATCTCTCACAGTAGAGTTCCACTCTCAGTAGCTTATTTCAAATTTTCCCAGAGATTTAGAATTGAATTCCTGAAGTAATATCTCATCCTTATTCATCAAAACATACATACCCTGGTATAATAAAAAAAGATCAACATACAGGATTAAACATGGTTAATTCCTCCTGCAATTCTACCATTTCATTGTCCTATAAGAGTTATTAAAGATGAAGTTTCCTCTAACAAAAAATTCAGATCAAGTTATTGGGAGCCAAAATTTAACTTTTAAGTTTAACAGGGAGATCATCCAGGTGCCTGGTCTAGTGCTTCTGTACATTCATTTTCTAATTATTATTTTCTCATGTACTCATGACCTAGTCACATACCACTTGATAAATTTTTTAACTCATCACATATTTATCAAATTTCTACAATGTTTCTACAAATTGATAGATAGTTTTGTACAATAGATAGATTTGTAGAATAGTTACTACAAAGTGTTATAACTTCTTCTTAATGGGCAGGTCTCAATATGACACTGAAAATAGATACTGCAGCAAAAAAATACTCTCTAAAGTATGGTTTTTTTTTTGAATCATGCATATTTTGTGAGGCATTTAAATTGATTCTTTTTTAAAAAACATCAATATCATATGTTTTGTAAGTGGCTGAGGCCTTATTTCAGTCCATGAATTGTAGGTTTATAATGGTTATATTACAAAAGGGTTTGTCTCAGGATCTCAGCACTATAAGATCCAATTATGCAGATACTACCTCTAAATGTTTTATTCAAAAGCAACTTTGGTTTTAGAACTCATCTAACATGAGATGCAACTTCAAATGCAGAACAATGGTTGTATCACAATATTGACAAATGTTACAAAGTTAGAGAGATAATAAAAGTATATTTAGTAAAATGTGAAATCACCTTCACAATAAAATGTGTCTTTTAACACAAATACTCAGTAATGTTGCATTTATCAAGCAAACACATAAAAAATATGTCTTACCCAACAAAAAGTTAGTTTCAGATGCAGACCAACCATACTGTTGCTCCACGATTTTAATGATATAAGTAAGAGAAGCAATGTAGCTGCTCATGTGTAACAATGTAAAAATTACAAATATAACATACAGGGGATTGGTAATGATGCTTTTCAAAGACTGGAAAAAACCTGTAGATTATAAAAGTAAACAAAATATTTCAATGTAATTAAAATACATTAATATTTGAATTTTGAAAATATAAGTTTTATAAGATTTAAAATTACAAAACCACATAACACAGAAAGAGCACCTTGCAATCCTACTGATAACAGTTTAACTATATTCCTTCAATATTTTTCATATGCATATTATTATTTATTGGTTTAGTTCATTTTACTTCCAAATAAGATCATGCATAAATGCTGTCTTATAACTTACTTTGTTCACTTAACATTTTATTATCCTCGGAACTCTACCATACTATTACATATAGATTAATTAACTTAGTTATTCATTCCACAAATGTTTGGTTTTCAATTGGGTACTAGGCAATATACTAAGCGTCCCAGGGGAAAAAAAAAAAAAAACTGAATCAGAAATAAGATGTTAACAGGGTGCAGTGGCTAATGTCTGTAATCCCTAGAGTGGCAGAGGCATGCAGATTGCTTGAGCCCAGGAGTTAGAGACCAGACTGGGCAACATGGCAAAATCGCCCCTCTACAAAATATACAAAAATTAGACTGGCATGGTGGCATGCTCCCATCACTTCAGCTACTTGGAGAGCTGATGAGGGAGAATAACTCGAGCCTGGGAAATCGAGGCTGCAGAAAGTCATATACATGCCACTGCATTTTAGCTTAGGGGACAGAGCCAGATCCTGTCACAGTGAAGGAGAAGAAGAGGAAGAGGAAGAAGGAAAAGGAGAAGTAGAAGAAGCAAGAAGGATAAGGAGGAGGAGGGGAAGAAGAAAAGAAAAGAAATGTGATGTCTCTTATGTATCAGCACTTAATTATATAATTATTATATTAAAATAAAATTGTTAAATATAAATTTAAAGACAGCATAATCTGAGACACAGAAATAAAATCTCTGATATTCAAAAATTTTAAAGACAAAATTAGTATGAGGGCTCAGACTTATTTTTTCCATGGTATACAGCTTTTATACCATAAAATACTGCCTCAGTAAATCTGGCAGTATTATAAATCACCTGTGTTAAGACGCAAGAAAGAGAGACGGGATAAAAATGTTGGTCCCAAGGGACATTATGACAGTAATAGTACAACAACCTATGCCTACAAATAGGGGTGATAACAAATTTCTAACTTCTGTCCATGGCAGAAATTTTATATTCTGGGTCTGTGATTGCCAGGTCAATCAAATATAATAGAAGTTAAAAGTGGAAGGAACTACTTAGAACAAAAGGAAGTTTTAGAGTACAGCAAGACAGGCCCAGAAATGGTTATTGAGAGACGGATGATATGGGTTTTGAAAGATCTTGTTCTCTGTAGACCTCTAAAGATTTTCATTAGATATGAACAGTACTAACAGTAGTTTCTTTTAAAAAGTTTCCTCTGATTATAATAATACAAAATACATTTTGGGAAATGGCACAGAACAGAAAAGAGGTAAGAAAATGTATAGTAAGAATAAACAATATTTAAAATTGTTAGGCCGAAGTGCTAAACTTCCCTCTATTGGTCTCCTCTGTGAGTAAGAACCACCACTGATTTGTGAGGCATTCTAAGAGAGTCGTGATCTTTGGTCAAAATGAATGAAACGTGTAGATTAACCAAACTGTGAAATTTTTGTGGTGGATAGCAATTTGGATGTCATCTGGTCTGAACTTCTACACAATTGTGACTTATTACTTATTTTTAATAAACAGATCAATAAACAACTCAAGTGACATGAAGCTGTCTACCTGAGAGCAATTTGCTCAACTTTTGAACAGTACTCATTGTTTAAAAATTGTCTTTGTAATCAACTGAAAATTTCCTTTCTTTCTAACCAATTAGTCTTAGTTTTAATCAAGAACATAGAGAATAAATCCAATATGTTTTTTCTCCTGACTATAGGTATTTAGGTATGTTATCCATTCCTAACAGGCACTTATTAATAATTAAGATTCTCTTTACTATTCAAGTCACTACCCTCCCCCAGAAAACCAGCTCTTAATATAGACAATGTTACTATTGTACCATTTTTGTATCTTCATTATCCTCTTTATTATTTCTGGATTCACAGTCAACTCTGACTCTTACAGGTTTGAAAATCCATTAATTATTATGGATTTGATTAGATAAAGCAGAAGCATGGCATACATAAAATAAAAATTCCTTGATATGCTATTTTTAATATGCTTATTAAAAAACTTTTAAAACAGTGGTGTGCTGGTAAATGTTTAAGAACTGATTTGTTGGTTGGGAAAACTGATTTGTAGGATTTCTCAATTTCCATGGTAATGTATGGTGGTAAATTCTCCTACCATGGACAATTTCAAGCTACCAATGCAGCTGAAATTGAACAACTCACTCTCATGAGTGAATACACAAGGCTCCAGCATCCATCCCATTGCTCTTCGGTTAGTGTGGTGGAGAGGAGAAAATAATAACAACAACAAATGGGAAGTGAAACAACTGCTGAGAAGGAGAGCATGGGTTATCCTGGGAAATTTATAACCTTACTTCAATAAAAACTTGAAACATTTGCCAAGAGTTTAGGTGTTGGTTGCACTACTTCAGGTTTTACGATTTCACCATTTTGTCCCAATCTGAAAACCGCTGTCAATACCTTACCATTTCAAATATTTTGCTCTGACTGCTGTCAGATCATTCTCTCGATTACTGCTTCTCTGTGGTTCTCCATTAGCCCTCCAGGGCTTATATTCAAAAGAGGAGTCACTATCAAGTGGTAAAGGATCCTAATTCACATTACTGACTTCAATTACTTTAATTACAGCTATTGCTTCTACTTCATTTTTGAATACTTAGCTAAGCTATAATTATATATATATTAAAATTACATATATAATCTTATTAAAATTATATATAATCTTATTAAAATTATATTTATATAATTTTAATTACCAAGAAAAATAATCTTACTCCAATTACCTACAGAGAAACCTCTCCTGAATTCCTTCGCCTTATTCTATCTCTACACTTGGGAATAGTTAAGTATAACCTTACCATACCACTATTTAAGATACTTTACTACAACGATCTATATATTTCTCAATATTATCCACTAGGTTTTTGAAAAATAAAAGTGATGTTCTGTCACCAAGGCATAGTGTGGTGGCTGGTACCTTTTGTTGAGTAAGTGAATGAATGAAATATTATAATCTTTTTAACCTTCACAGTTCACACTATATAATATTAAAATGAATACACACTCTTTGGCTTATAAGGAACAACTGTTTTATTTGTAGCCTTTGATTGGTTTCTGCCTGCTAAAGAGCAAAATCCTAATCCACTTCTGCTTGCTCTGTGCTCAAGAAATATTTGTTAACTTTAGCATGACTTTTAGAAAAATAATTCAGCTACATTTAGTGCAGAAGAAAGCTAACTTTTGACGATTTGAGTATGCTTTATTATTTCAGAATACTCATCACTCCCTTTCATTGAAATTAACAACTCCAAGTTGACAATGAATGTAAAATACTTACCAGTCACATTTTTGGTAATATATTTTCTTCGGTTGGTCAAATTAGCTATTTGATTCCTTTTATCATTTGTTTTTAGCACATGCAAAAATAGTGAAACTTTCCTTTCTTTCTGTGGTTTATTTGGATTTAGAGGCAACAAAAAGAATGGTATAGAAGAAATAATGGATAATATTCCAGACACAAGGAAACCAAGCCACCAAGCTCCAACCCAACGAGAGTCCTTAGGAGTTATCCTGATAGTGCCTAGAATAAACAAAAGAAGCCAGTCAAAAATCATTTTGAAATACAGTAGGCTCTGGGAAATAATGACAATGATTGCAGTCCTCCACAGACGAATAAAGTAAAGTATATGTCATAAATTCTAAGACACTATTTTCTTCTTTTCATATTTTATTATCTCTGAAACTAGAATCAGTCTAACATTTGATGACATCTTACAGTTACTGTAGGCCAGAAATCAGTCATGACATCGTTCTCATTTCTGGAGCTTGTGTGCACTTGGTGGCTTTTCAGGTTTCATGACTGGACAGCTGTCATCATAGGAGTCTTGACCCCATGGACCATTTAATAACTACTCATGGAAAAAATATAAATCCTCATTGTTGTCTGGAAATGTGGTGGGCACAAGGGTGCTTGCATCACTGAACCTCAAGTTCTAGGTAGCTCAGTACAGAAAGAGAGAGATTCCATTGTTTTGGAGAATGTAGGGCAAAAGAACAAGAGTCTTTGTCTAGTAATCGAGAAAATTCTTCTGGATCTTGTCTGAGGCCACCAAGGCAGTACCTCTATAACACTGCACAAACCACAGTATTAATCAACATGGGGCCTAAGTCACTTCAAACAACTAGGAAGCATATTCAAGACTGATGGGTAGAAGCAAACCCAGACTGCAAAAACTACAATAAATATCTAACTCATCAAGGCCCAGACAACAGTGAACATTTATTAGCACCAAGTTCAGCCGGAAAAACAAGACCTCACCAAATAAATTAAATAAGGCACTAGGAACCAATCCTGGTGAAACAGACATATGTGTTCTTTCAGACAGATTTCAACATAGCTGTTCTGAGGAAAATGAAAGAAATTCAAGATGACACAGAGAATGAATTCAGAATTCTATCAGATAAATTTAACAAAGAGAATAAAATAATGAATACCAACACCACTCAAACTATTCCAAAAAATAGAGGAAGAGGGAATACTTCAAAATTCATTCTATGAGGCCAGTATCACCCTCATACCATGACCAGACAAACACACATCAAGAAAGGAAAACTAAAGGCCAATATCTCTGATGAGTAATTATGCAAAAATCCTCAACAAAATCCTAACAAATCAAATTCAACAATATATTAGAATGATCATTCACCATGATCAAGTGGGATTTATCCCAGGAAGGCAAGGATGGTTCAATACATGGAAATAAATCCACTGAACACATTGTATCAACAGAATAAAAGATAAAAATCATGTCGTCATTTCAATTGATGATGAAAAAGCATTTGATAAAATTTAACATTCCTCTATAATAAAAAAAACTTTAAAAAACTGGGGATAGAAGAAACATAGCCCAACATAATAAAAGCCATATATGACAGACCTACAGCTAGTATCATACTGAAAGGTGAAAACTGAAAGCCTTTCCTCTATAATCTGTAACACTATCAGGATGTACATTGTCACCATTTTTATTCAACATAGTACTGGAAGTCCTAGCTAGAGCAATCAGACAACAAAGATATAAAAGGCATCCAAATTGGAAAGGAGAAGTCAAATTATAGTTGTTTGTATATGATATGATCTAATATGTAGAAAAACCTAAAGATGCTACAAGGAAGCTACTCAACCTGATAAACAATAATTTAGTTAAGTTGCAGAGTACAAAAACAACATAGAAACCACTACCATTTCTATATGCTAACAGTGAACAATTTGAAAAAGAAAAAAGTAATCCCATTTACAATAGCCGCAAATACCTTGGAATTAACTTAACAAAAGAAGTGAAAGATCTCTATAATGAAAATTTTAAAACATTGATGAAAGAAATTGAGGAGGGCAACAAAAATTGAAAAAATATTCTATGTCCATGGATTGGAAGAATTAATGTTGTTTCAATGTCCATACTACCCAAAGCAATCTACTGATTCAATGCAGTCTCTATCAAAATAACAATAATATTCTTCATAGAAATAGAAAAATCAAACCTGAAGTTCATGTGCAACACAATGACACAGAATAGCCAAAGCTATCCTAAGGAAAAAAAAAAAATGCTGGAGGAATCCTATCACCTGACTTCAAATTTTACTACAGAGCTATAGAAACCAAAACAACATGCAGTATGCTACAGGCATAAAAACAGACATATAGACCAATGGAACAAAATAGAGAACCCAGAATCCACACAACTACAGTGAACTCATTTTAGACAAAGGTGCCAAAAGCATGCACTGAGGAAAAGACAGTCTGTTTAATAAATCGTGCTGAGAAAACGGGATATCCATATGCAGAAGAATAAAACCAGGCCCCTGTCTCTCACCATATGCAAAAATCAAATCAAAAGTGCTTAAAGACATACATCTAAGACTTCAAACTATGAAACTACTACAAGAAAATATTGGTGAAAATCATCAGGATATTAGTCTGGGTGAAAAAAAATTATTGAGCAATACCCGACAAATACAAGCAACCAAAGTAAAAATACACAAATGGAATCACATCAATTTAAAAAGCTTCATACAGCAAAAGATACAATCAGCAAAGTGAGGAGACAACTTATGCAATGGGAGAAATTATTTCCAAACTCCCCCTCTGACAACAGATTAATAGCCTGAATATATAAAGAGCTCAAACAACTCTATAGAAAAAAATCTAATAATCTGATCAAAACAAGGGCAAAACACTTGAATAGACATTTCCCAAAAGGAGACAAACAAATGACAAACATGCAAATGAAAAGGTGCTCAACATCGTTAATCATTAGAGAAATGCAATTCAAAACTACAATGAGATATGTGATGAATGATATTATCTCATCCTTGTTAAAATGGCTTTTATCCCAAAGGCAAGCAATAACAAATGCTGGTGAGAATGTAGAGAAAAGGAAATGAACCTTCATACACTGTTGGTGTGAATGTAAACTAGTACAACCACTATGGATAACAGTCTGGAGTTTCCTCAAAATACTCAAAATTGAGTTACCATATGATTTAACAATCTCACTGCTGGGTATATATCCAAAAGAAAGGGAATCAGTATATTTAAGACATATCTGCACTCCTATGTTTGTTGTAGCACTGTTTACAACAGCTGTGATTGGGAAGGAATCTAAGTGTCCATCAATAGATGAATTCATAAAAAAGATTTTGTACATATGGAATACTATACAGCCATAAAAAAGAATGAGATCCAGTCACTTGCATCAACATGGAGAGAACTGGAGATTATTATGTTAAGTGAAGTAAGCCAGGTGCAAAAAGACAAACATCACATGTTCTCACTTATTTGGGAGATCTAAAAATCAAATCAATTGAACTTGTAGGCATAATGAGAAGAAGGATGTTGCCAGAGGCTGGGAAGGGTAGCAGAGGGTTGGAGGTGGGAGGTGGGGACAGTTAATGGGTACAAAAAAAATAGAAAGAATAAGACCTACTATTTGATAGTACAATAGGGTGACTATAGTAAATAATAAATTAATCGTATATTTTAAAATAAATAATGTAATTAGATTATCTGTATTTCAAAGAATAAATGCTTGAGGGGTTAATACCCCATTATCCATGATCTGTTTATTTCATATTGCATGCCTGTATCAAAACATCTTATGTACCCCATAAATACATACACCTATTATATACTCATAAAAATAAAAAATAAAAAAATCTTAAAAACAAAGCAAAGAGGATAAAATTATTAAAATCCATCAAGCAGAAATTTAAGAGTTGAAAAATTCAGCTGACATACTAAAGAATGCTTCAGAGTCTCTTACGAGCAGAACTGATCAAGCAAAAGAAAGAATAATGAGCTTGAAGACAGGCTGTTTGAAATTGCACAGTCACAAGAGACAAAAGAATAAAGAATGATGCACACCTAAATGATACAGAAAATAACCTCAAAAGGGCAAAACTAAGAGTTATTTGCCTTAAAAGGGAGATAGAAAGGGTAGAAAATTTATTCAAAGGGATAATATTACAGAACTTTTCAAACCTAGAGAAAATATCAACATTCAAGTATAAGAATGTTAATGAAAACCAAGCAAATATAACCTGAAGAAGAGTACCTCAAGGCACTTAATAACCCAACTCTCAAAGGTGAAGGATAAAGAAAGAAAAAAACTTTTACCCTAGAATATTATGTCCAGCAAAAATATAATTCAAAGATAAATAAGAAATAAAGACATTCCCAGATTAAAAAACAAAAAAAAAAAAACTGAGGGATTTTATTTACACCAGGACTGTCCTATAAGAAATGCTAAGGAGAGTTCTAAAATCTGAAAGAAAATAATGTTACCGAGGAAGAAGAAATCATCCAAAGTTAAAAAAAACTCAGTTTCAATAGTAGGCACACAGAAAAATACCAAATATTATAATGCTGTAATTATGGTGTGCAAACTACTCTTAAGTAGAAAGACTAAATGATGAAACAATAAAAGATAATAACTGCAATAACTTTTTGCGACATACACAGTAAATAAGATATAAAGGGAAAAAAATGTTTAAACATAAGAGGATGATGTTGCAGTATAGAGGTTTTATCAGTTTTCTTTTCTTTTTTTCTTTTTTTTGAGACACAGTCTCGCTCTTACCGCCCAGGCTAGAGTACAGTGGCGCAATCTTAGCTCACTGCAACCTCCACCTTCACGAGATTCTCCTGACTCAACCTCCTGAGTAGCTGGACTACAGGCACCTGCCACCAGACCTGGCTAATTTTGGTATTTTTAGTAGAGATGAGATTTCACCATGTTGGCAAGGCTGGTCTTGAACTTTTGACCTCTGGTGACTCGCCTGCCTCTGCCTCCCAAAGTGCTGGGATTACAGGTGTGAGTCACTGTGCCCAGCCTGTTAGTTTTCTTTTTGCATATTTTTTATGCAATCATTTTAAGCTGTTACCAGTTTAAAATAGTGGGTTATAAGTAAGTATGTGCAAGCCTCATGGTAATCTCAAATCAAAATACATATGACAGACCAAAAACTAAAAAATGGAAGAAATTAAATTATTCCATTAGAGAAAATGATCTTCACTAAAAGACAGACAAGAAGGGAGAAGAGAAGGCCCCAAAACCACAAGAAAACAAATAACAAGATGGCAGGAGTAAGTCCCTACCTATTAATAACATTGAATGTAAACCAACTACAGTCTCCAATCAAAAGAGAGTGTCTGAATGGGTGATAAAACAAGACCTAATGATCTGTTGCCTACAAGAAACGCAATTCACCATAAAGATAAACACAGGCTGAAAATGAAGGGATGGAAAAAGATATTATTACATGCCAATGAAACCAAAAGGATTACTATACTTACATCAGACAAAATAGATTTCAAGACAAAAACTGAAAGAAGAGACAAATAATGTCATTATGTAATAACAAATGGTTCAATTCGGCAAGGGAATAAAAGGATTGTGAATATATTTGCACCCAACACTGAAGCACCAAGAAATATAAAGCAAATATTATTAGAGTGAAAAAGAGAGACAGACTTCAATACAATAATAGCTGGAAATATCAACAACTCACTTTCAGCACTGAAAAAACCTATTAGACAGAAAATCAAGAAAGAAACAGACTTAACCTGAGCTGTGGAACAAGTGGACCTAATACGTATTTACAGAATATTTTATTCAAGGGCTCCAGAATAAACATTTTCTTTCATCAGCATATGAATCATTCTTAAAGACAGATGATATATTAGGTCACAAAAGAAGTCTTAAAACATTAAGAAAAAAAAAAAGAAATCACACCAAGCTTCTCTGGCCACAGTGGAATAAAACTAGAAATCAATAACAAGAGGAATTTTGGAAACTATCCAAACACATGGAAATTAAACAATATGCCCCTGAATGACCAGTTGGTTAATGAAGAAATTAGAAAGGAAATTGAAAATTTTCTTGAAATGAATGAAAATGGAAGCACATACCAAAACCTATGAGATAAGATACAGTAAAAGTAGTACCAACAGGAAAATTCATAGCTTTAAGTGCTCACATCGAAAAGAAGAAAAACTTCAAATAAGTAATCTAATGATACATTTTAAAGAACTAGAGAAACAAGAGCAAACTAAACCCAAAATTAGTAGAAAAAATAAATAATAAAGATGAAAGAATAAATAAATCTGAGATAAAGAAAATAGTGCAAAAGATGAATAATACAATCTGTTTTTTGAAAACATAAATACAATTGACAGAAATTTATCCAGACTAATATGAAGAGAAAAGACCCAGATATGTAAAATCAGAGATGAAAAAGAATACATTACAAATGATATTGCTGAAATTTAAAGGTCCACTAGAGGCTACTATGAGCAAACATACGTCAATAAATTGAAAAATCAAGAGGAAATGAATAAATTCCTAAATATACAAAACCTATTAAGATTGAACTGAGATCCAAGACGTAAACAGAGCGATAACAAGTAATGAAATTGAAGCTGTAATTAAAAGTCTCCCAGGAAAGAAAAGCCAAGGACTTGCTGGGTTCACTGCTAAATTCTACCAAACATTTAAAGAATAATTAATATCAATCCTGCTCAAACTATTCTAAAATATAGATAAGGAGAAAATATTTCTAAACTCATTCTATTAGGTTGGTGCAAAAGTAATTGCAGTATTTGCCATTCGTTTTAATGGCAAAACCAATCTAAGACAAGGTCGGAATTACCCTGCTATGAAAACCAGACAAACATACATCAGGAAAAGAAAACTACAAGCCAGTATCTCTGATGAATATTGATTCAGAAGTCCTCAGCGTAATACTAGCAAACCAAATTAAGTAATACATTAAAAAGATCACTCATCATAACCAAGTTGGATTTATCCCAGGGATGTAAGAATGGTTTAACACATGCAAATCAATCATGACACAGATATCAACAGAATGAAGGATAAAATCCATATAATCATTTCAATTAAAGCTAAAAAATTATTTGATAAAATTCAACAATGCTTCATGGTAAAAGCCATCAAAAAGCTGGGTATACAAGGAATATACCCAAATGTAATAAAAGCCACATATAACAGGCCCACAGAGCTAGTAGCACACTGAGTGGGCAAAAACTGAAATCTTTTTTCTAATATCTAGAATATGACCAGGACACCCAGTTTCACCACTGTTATTCAACATAGTAGTGGAAGACCTAGCTAGAGCAATTAGACAAGTGAAAGATATAAAGGGCATCCAAAAGGAAAGGAAGTCAAATTCACCTTGTAATCATATATTCAGAAAAACCTAAGACCCCACCAAAAAAAAGAAAACTATTAGAACTGTTAAACAAATTTAGTCAAATTGCAGGATACAAAATCAACATATAAAAATTAGTACCATTTCTATATGTCAATAGTGAACAATCTGAATAAAATAATTAAATCCCATTTACAATGGCCACAAAAAAATTAAATGTGTGGAGGTGAACTTAACTAAAGGGAAAGATCTCAATAATGAAAACTTTAAAAACACTGAGGATAGAAATGGAAATCAAGACACAAAAATGGAATTATATTCTATGTTCATGGATTGGAAGATTCAATGTGGTTAAAATGTCCATACTACCCAAAACAACAGATTCAATGCAATCTCTATTATAATGTCGATGACATTCTTCACAGAAACAGAAAGAAAAATCTTAAAATTTGCATGGAATCACAAAAGACACAGAATAGGCAAAGCTATCTTGAGCAGAAAAGAACAAAACTGAAGGAATCACATTATCTCACTTCAAATTATTCTACAGAGCTACACTAACCAAAACAGCACGGTACTGGCCATAAAAGCAGATACATGGACCAATGGAAAAGAATGGATAACCCAGAAACAAATCCAGACACATAGAGAAAACTCATTTTTGACAAAGGTGCCAAAGAACATACACTGGGGGAAAAGATAGGCTCTTCAATAATGGTGCTAGGAAAACTGCATATCTATATGCAGAAGAATGAAACTAAACCCCTATCTCTTGCCATATAAAAAAATCAAACCAAAATGCATTAAAGATGTAAATCTAAGACCTCAAACTGTGAAACCATTATAAGAAAATCTTAAGGACAATCTTCAGAACATTAGGCTGGGCAAAACATTTTTGAGTAATACTTCACAAGCACAGGAAATACAAGCAAAAATGGCCAAATGAGATTCTATCTAGTTAAAAGCAACTGTAAAGCAAAGGAAACTATCAATAAAGTAAAGGGACAACCCACAGAGTAAGAAAAAATATTTGTACACTACCCATCTGGCAAGAGATTAATCACCAGAATATATAAGAAGTTCAAACAATGCTATAGGAAAAAATCTAATAATCCATTTAAAAAATGGACCAATGGTTTGAATGGACATCTCTCAAAAGAAGGCATACAAATGATAAGCAAACATATGAAAAGGTACTCAACATCATTGATCATCAGATAAATGAAAATTAAAACTACAATAAGATATCTCACCAAAGTTAAAATGGCTTATATCCAAAAGAAAGGCAATAACAAATGCTGATGAGCATGTGGAAAAAAGGCACACTGTTGGTGGGAATGTAAATTAGTACAACCATGCTGGAGAAGTGTTTGGAGGTTCCTCAAGAAACTAAAAATAAAGCTACCGTACAATCCAGCAATTCTACTGCTTAGAATATACCCCAAAGAAAATAAATCAATATATTGGAGAGATATCTGCACTCCTACATTTGATTTAGTACGATTTACAATAGCCAAGATTTGGAAGCAACCTGCGTCTAACACCAGATGAAGTGAAAATATTATACATATACACAATGGAGTGCTATTCAGCCAAAAATATGAATGAGATCCAGTCATTTGCAACACAATGGATGGAACTAGAAGTCATTACATTAATGTAATTTCTGTGCTTCTGGGAGCACTTCCAGCATCACTAGTGGCACTTCATATGGCTCACACAGTGTTATTTAAGGTTGATGGTATTGCACTAAACAAAATGAAAAATACACAGAAACCACAGGAGTTCACTTTTTAAAGTGATTCATCACTTGACAGTGATGAAAACCACTCACATGGAGATGATGAATGACACGTGGCATTTTAAGTAAATACTCTTAACACTTGAGTTAACTGCAGTAATAACAGGAGATGGTTACATAATTTTTACAGCAGTAAAATATGCACTACAGTTAATTTTATTCAGTTATTACTTAATACTGTATCGTTATGTTTGGTTGCATTTCTCTTGACTGCAAGTGGCATCATGTAAAATCTATAAGAGTTTTTCTGTGTAAAGTTTGACAAATTTTAACTTTTAATAATAGATTTGTGCATATTTTATTGTAGAAAATTATAAAGTAGTTTAGCATCTATATATATTTTATTTATTCATGATATATTTGTATCTTAACATTTTCTAATTTCTAAGCTGTGTAGTTTATCTGCAGGTTTCTTCATATTGTCACAAATCTCAAAAAATGTTTCCAATACATTTATTGAAAGATCTATGTATAAGTGGATCTGCACAGTTCAAACCTGTGCTGTTCAAAGGTCAACTCTACTTTTAAAAATCTGTTAAGAAGGTAGATTTTAATTTAGTTTTTCTTACCACAATAAAATAATAAAATAATAAGAATTGAGAAAACACACACACGGAAAAACACAAACCATAGAAATTCAAAGCACAATTGAATGATGCCATTACTCTGATCTATAAGGAAACTCATTGACATAAGATAGTATTGACATAAGAAAATATTGACTTGATTTAAAACTATTTAGAAATAAATTATTTTCCATGATGAATCTGTCTTTAAAATTGATTTATGTGACATATGTATCCATGTGCCATGTTGGTTTGCTGCACCCATTAACTCACGGATACATATGTAACAAACCTGCACATTGTGCACATGTACCCTAAAACCTAAAGTATAATAATAAAAAAGAATTGTTTCAAATTAGATAAAATAAAGTTAAAATTTCAAACAAAAAATAAAAAAGAATATTGATTTATGTGATCATATTGTTTTATAATCATATTGTTTTATAATTAACAACACAGACTGAATTCAGGAAATGATTGGTTAAATCAATAACTCCATATACATGCTAAGTATTTATTTACGCCTATCAGAAATGTAATTTTGAGGATTTTCTTGGTTCTTTCACTGGTCTTTGTATAGGAACTAAAGAACATAACCTAGCTAGATATTGTCTGACAGTGTTTCCCTTGGGTAACATACCGTGTTAAAAGGTGGAAAATTCTACCAAAAAAAAAAAAAAAAGTCTTAGTTTCTGGATGTTCTAGAAAACCAACCAGAAGGTCTTTTCAATGCTGGGTACAAAATTCTGCATGAAAAGTACAGGCCAGAGCTGGGCGGCACCCGAGCTTTTGGGTGTGTGGTGATAGCAGTTTACCAACAACAACCCTTCCCATTCTAACCATCAAACCCTAATTTCCGGTCTTTGACACTCTTTACTCATTTGTGTTATCTCTTTGGCTTGTGTAGGAATTGGAGTTTGCCAAAGTATACTTTATAATAAGTGCACTTCATGCTTCTCACTGAGTAGAGAAGATGTGATAATATTTGAAGAGCCAGGAGTAGAAATTGAATAACCATGAATTCTAAAATGCTGTAATTATTTCTGAATAGAGTAGAGAGACTGCAAAACTATTACCCTAAATAGACCTAAAGCCCTTCACCACTTATTTTGCACTCAATGATAAAAGCAATTATGAAACTGGAATCAAATGACTAAATATAATATATAATGTGTAGCTACAGTAAGTCACATTTCTAAAATGGAAGATATAAATCATCATCAAGTATTTGCTTTTGTTTTATATTAGAAAGCACTTTCAAATTTGTTGGCCTACTGTGATGTCTATTCCTCCCAGAATGAATCCTTTGGTCTCATTGGAGTGATCTATTTAAGTCCTGGTGAGATAGAAAATCATATTCATTTATTCACAAACACTAATCAGTTATTATTTATTAAGACAGACACCATTCTGTCACGTTCTCAAAGAGACGGTGGGTAAGTACACACATATTTACAGATTGTTGTGAGAAGGTTTACAATAAAGACATGCTCTTGGTCATTAATAGGGGCACCGAATTTGAGACCAATGGAAAATGATTAAGTAAGGGTTATCTGAGGAAAGCTACAGGTTGAAAGAGACTTTAAGAACTATGAAAATAAAAGAGAGAAAAGATTTTCCAATTTTAAATTAAGGGGAGTGTGAGATTACAGGGTACAGAAATTCAGTCAATCATTGAATTAAGGTACAGATACTCAGCAAGAGAGGGAATATAGGGAACAAAGTGGGTTTGGAAATAAAATGAGACCAGCATTTGACAGGTTGAGTTTTAGGTAGTTATTTTAAAAAATCGAAGAAAAAAATGAATAAATAGTAGAAATATATATTTAAACAAATTATAGAAAAATATCCATTACAATTAGTAAATTACATAGAATTTTTTTTGTGTTTCATTAGTGTAAGAAGCAGATAATAGTAGATGAGAAGTACATGGGAGATGAGACGATGAGGCACTTAGATGATTTTTTTCTAGGTACTTGGCTTTGAAGATGAATTGAGGAACAGTTAATCAACTGGAAAGTCATTTGGGGATATAAAATATGTACATGTGTAAATAGATCGGAGAGACTTGAGAGTGTTTGCTGAGGAAGAGGATGCAGATGAAGAAGAGGCAGAAAGATGAAATCTAAACCCCAGTTGGATCGATTAATATTAGCTAAAGATAGATACTTTTTCATAAGTATGGGTAAAACAAGATAAATATTGATATAGTACAGGTACATCTGTAGGAAGGAGGGCATGAAGTCGAGGCAGGTATTACAACATGGGCTCTCATTCTTCTATGAGAGGAGAAATAAAGCCTCCGAGAGTGAAGACAAAAGTCATAAATTTTATTTATGTATCCTCTCCTTCATTCATTTGTTCTACAAGCACTCATTAAATGTTGCCATAGGCCAAGCCCTCAGTGAGAGCCAGGAAAAATGACCATAACCAAAGCGCACTCTGTCGTCTCTTAAACCACCCACACCATAAGCCAATGAAGCAGCCACAAGGAGATGTTGGCAAAGCAAACTCTGAATTCTACACATCCACCAAGTCATCATCAACTGAAAAATAAAATGTACTGGACTTGGCAGTCAGTTTTCAGAGAGGGACATTTTAAGTAATCTAAAATAAGTTTGTTAAAAATCTCTATTTACACGTAGTTTTATAAGCAAAGTATAAAAAGGAGCTGAATTTCATTTTTATTCTGATTATTAATGCATTTATTTCCTACCTGTAACTTTTGGAAAATAGTAAGCAAAGTACTATTGAAAAAGTAAATTTAATTATTTGTAAGAATGGTGTCCTGCACTTAAAAGGCACTATCACGGTACCTTGTTCCGATTGTACTTACTCAGATCCACATATCCGATATCCACATACATTTTAGCAAACAGAGATCCCAGCATAAAGGCAAAAACTAGACCAGTCATTCCCATTGCATTCACAGTACCTGTCGGTATTACAAAACAATTTAATCAGATACCGCAAATACTTGGTTTTTATTCAACAAGTTTTTAAAAGTAATATTACACAATACATTTCTCCAAATATTTTTTCTAATAAAGAATACAATTAATGATACTATTATTTCAAAAGTAGACCTAGGGATTAACCATGCAATTTAATATTTTCTGTTTATTACCTAAATACAAGGAAGAATGTCCTTCTTTTGCAAAATCATCAATGTAAGAAATCCCCAGTGGTACTATGGGGGTTTCCCCTATCCCACGAAGCATATTACCCATGAAGACATAGATCCACATGTGTGACCCAGATTCCTTCACACAACCTATCGAGACAAGAGAGTGTTTTATTTTAAACATTATTTTTAACATTCTTATTAGAATTTTAACTACTTTAAACCCTTTGCTATTCTATTTTTTTTCTAATTACAAGTGATTCATATTCACTTTGCAAAGTTTGCAAATAACGAAGGGCACAAAGAAAACAAGTAAAAAATATCTATAATCACACTACACACAGAAGATCATTGCAAATGTTACTCTAGATCTTCTACATTTTTCGTGCACAAAATATGCATAATATTCATTATGTACAATATATAATTAAATATCTAGGTTATTTTTAAGCTGCATACATAGTTATCGTTACCACAATTTACCCATGTTGTTAAGATTTCTTCTATGTGAAAATGTTAATGACTATATAGTAGTGTGTTGAATAAACAGTTCCCTCATTTGTTTAAACAATCTCTTCCTTTTTAGTTACAAAATCCATTTTTTATTCTGTTAAACACAGATGTCATGGCTATAATTGTAAATAAGTCCTTGTGCATATTCCTGATTATTTTAAGATTTATCACTAAAGTAGGTAAGTATATTTTTGTTCTTTAACATATATTAAAAATTAATCTCCAGAAAAAGTTACAAATTTACACACTTCCAGAAGTATATAAAACGTGAAATCTTATATTTCCTCCTTTCCATTTCTTTTCATTAAACTTTTGGGTCATAATTATAATTTATTATTTGTGTTATAATGGGCACAAAATCATCAAATGCTATAATATTTTGCATTTTTTATGAAGAGCAAAGTTACATTATTCACGTATTTCTGCCACTTCCTGCTCTCTAAATTTTAAATGTGTACGTTTTTTGCGAGTTACCTACTAAATTTGTTCTCTTTCCTCATCTACTTATAAATATCCTTCATATATATTACAGTCATCCCTTGACATATATAGTAGGATATTTGTTCCAGGACAACTTATGTGTACCCAAATTCATGTATACTTAATTCCTCTGGTTGGCCCTGTGGAAACTACCTGTAGAAGTAAGATCTCCATATGGGGGGGTTTCTCCTTCTGTTTGGTTGGACAAAAGCCACATATAAGTGAACAGATGCAACTACAATCTACGTTGTTCATGGGTCAACTGTGTATATTAACAGTATGATTTTGTCTGTATGTAAGGGTTAAAAATTTTTCCTATTTGTTCTTAAATCAATTTTGCTAAAAAATCACATTTTATAGATGTAATTAGATATACAAATTTTATACTTTTTAACAGTTAGTATTAATTCTTACCTCTTTCTATTATCTCAGGTGGTGTTCTATTGAGTGTTAACATTTGATTAATTAAACAGTTTGATAAGTTTGATGTTGAACTTCCTGATGGATCAATACTGGTTTCTTTAGAATACCTGTAACTATAAGAGTAACACTGGATTGAACATTTTGCTTATCTGCTGAATATTTTCACCTTTCCCAAAAATGCAGAAAAATTTTCCCCTTTATTGACACTGTCTTCGAATTACCAGACTTCTTTGTCAATTTCCCAGCATGTATGTCAGAAGAGGTGATAAGTGGGGGTGGAGGTGGGGTGGGAATGGGAGCATCTACTAAGACAGATAATTCAACACACCATGGATAAAGTGGGTTATCACTTTTCTATAATCCTAGGAGTGTTTATATTCTGCTCAAGATGTAAAATATCCTGTTTCACCTGTTTTTTTTTTTTAATCTGTTAACTATATCTATTTATCCCTTTGAGTTATCGCCAAAGATAGTAAGTCTGTCTGATTTTCTTTCATGGACACACACGCACTAATGCTTGACTCTTCAAAACTCAATTAAAAATTTCTAACCTATTTTAACTTTATGAGGGAGAACTTAATAAGAACAAAAGAGATGGTGCTGAATTAGGGACAGATACTGATATCCAAAAGTACTAAGGAGCTCTGGTGAGCTCTGAGGGCAGCACATAGTGTGCCAGGTATTATGTTCAGCTACAATGAACTAGAAATAAAGCTCAATTTTTGTACTTTAGAGATTTCACACTCTCTGAGATAAAAGCATATGATCAAAGACACAATAAGTTTAATATGCAAGGTCCCAAGTTGTCACATACACACACAAAAGAGATGATCAGCTTTGCTTGGAGGTGGTGGTAGATCAAAGAAGACTTCGCAACGTGAGTGACAGATAAAATGAATATTGAAGATGGATAGAAGTTTAACTGGTAGACAAAGGAAGAAAAGTATTCAAGGCTGTAGGAACAACAGGTCCAAAGAGATGACATACTCTGGCACATTTAGAGAACGTAAGCCTGGAATGTGGTCCTCAAATGTGGGGAGCAATGGAAGATGAAGCTGTGTTGGTTGCATCTAAGCATGTTCTCCATAAAAATCATGAAGAAGAAGATAGTAAGATTAGAAGGAATTATGGGACACTGAAATTATGGTGTCAGAAGTAGAGAAAAAGGACGGGCATGATGAAGAGGCCACAAACGTAGAAAAATGAATCAAGATTATGGACTATGATGAGTATTAGAGCAGTACCATTAAGAAAAAAAATTCTTATAAGTGTCAAATGTAGGAAAAGAACAGAATTAATATGATGACCAAAAGACATGATTGCTGGATATGGCAATGAGTAAGTAATTGGCGTCTCTAACAGGGACTGCTCACTGTCTCTCGGTATCCTTTTTTCTCTCCTTCCATAGTAAAAGAAGTCGGCGGCTGGGCGCAGTGGCTCAAGCCTGTAATCCCAGCACTTTGGGAGGCCGAGGCGGGCAGATCACGAGGTCAGGAGATCGAGACCATCCTGGCTAACACGGTGAAACCCCGTCTCTACTAAAAATACAAAAAAAAAATTAGCCGGGCGTGTTGGCGGGTGCCTGTAGTCCCAGCTACTCGGGAGGCTGAGGCAGGAGAATGGCGTCAACCCGGGAGGCGGAGCTTGCAGTGAGCCGAGATTGCGCCACTGCACTCCAGCCTGGGGGACAGAGGAAGACTCCATCTCAAAAAAGAAGTTGGGATTTTTAGCTGGAAACTGCGTCCTGGAATAAAGCCTTTCCCCCTCCAATATCTATATATCTATGTGTAAAATGTAACCAATTTCTGGTAAATGTAAAGCCAGTGGAAACATTTTGCTTCCGAAAATGCTCCTTTAAGCCTCAGTCTGTGTGCATTTTTGGTTCTTCTCCTTGTTCTTCTTCCCTTCTTCTATCCTGCTGCCAGAAAATACATTGCCACAATTTGTACCATGAGGCCAAGGCCATGCAAGGCATAGCACTATGATGAAAAGAATAGAATCATATCATCCTTGGACTAACTACATTAACTTTTATGTAAAAAATAAGCTTCTGTCTTATTTAAGTTTTAGCTATTTCCAGTTTTCTCTTATGAACACCTTACTCTAATCATAACTACACAGTTACCTTAGAAAGAACAACTTTGGTGAAATGCTGTTGGGAAAACTTATATGCAGCGGGTGAAGCTGTGAATTCTTACTATTATTAAAATCTTATAGGCAAAGACATGAAGTACACGTGTTATACTAAAATGTAATAAATAGCTTATTTATTTCATTTGAAACTTTACACCTTATGTAATATTATTCGTATTTCAAAGTCTATGAAAGCCATGATGAATAAAGCAATACATTAACTATCATATAAAAGAAATATACTCAATTTCTAGACATACTTAGTGAATATTCTCAAAAGATAACTATTTAAAGGATAAAAATAAAATTCTATTGCTAATTTACAAGTTGCTGATAATGAATGGCTCAGTGCCGTTTAACACTTACTATCCCATGAAGAAATGTGGTAAAGCCATCAAAATACCTCCAGTTCCCATAAGAAAACAACCAATTCCAATTAACTTCGGTCTGTGTAGTTTAGATCCAAAGTAACTTACAAATACAATCACAAGCAGATTTCCTAGAAAGAGAACAAAATTATGTTGACATGACTTAGTTCAATTTTGTACCTGATAGAACTGAATGCCCCAGAATGACTGCAAATAAAGCCCAAGACATCATACCTTCCCTCAAAGACCATGTAATTTAATTGTGAAGATGAGCTCTCCTGCATTAAACCACTAATTGAAATTTATATAGTACTAATGATGAGTAGAATAGGTTTTATATGCAAACAAAACACTTAGGTAATTTGGCAATATGAGAGAAGCAAAATATTATTGAAAGTTTGGAGTTTACCGCATTGCATTGGGATGGAAAAATGTCTTCCTAATCTGAGAAATCTTTTGATCATCATTCATACATTATTAAAATTTATTTCCAGCATTCTTTAAATTTATACTATGTACCTACCATGGTGCTCAGGGTCAGAAATATAAAAAAAAGAATAAACCATGGTACCTGTTCTCTGGAAACACATTAGTAATAAAGTAAAACAGATGAATAGAGGTACTATTAGGTTACGGAAATAGCTTAAATTAGGGGCTTTGTGAAAATCTCCTGGAGGAGACATCATTTGAGATTTAATGCTGAGTATAAATTATTTACATTAAAAAGTGGAAGAAGAGCAATCAGAGCAGACCAATTAAGATTTATCTGTAGCCTGATATATAACAATTAACAGACAACAATCAATAATTATTGAACATTGATGGAAAATAGTAGCATGAAAGAAGAGCATCAAAACAGACCAGCAGATAAAGCAACATAAGAATAAGTACTTAAACAAGATTAAACTAAAAACAGTGAAAACATTTTTAAAAAAATTCTGTTAGCATATTTAGAGTTACAAGGGCATGTAGTATCCATAAAATCAGAATGGCAGACTAAAAGTAACAAAAAAATGGGCCGGGCGCGGTGGCTCACGCTTGTAATCCCAGCACTTTGGGAGGCCGAGGCGGGCGGATCACGAGGTCAGAAGATCGAGACCACGGTGAAACCCCGTCTCTACTAAAAAAAAATACAAAAAATTAGCCGGGCGTGGTGGCGGGCGTGGTGGCGGGCGCCTGTAGTCCCAGCTACTCGGAGAGGCTGAGGCAGGAGAATGGCGTGAACCCGGGAGGCGGAGCTTGCAGTGAGCCGAGATCGCGCCACTGCACTCCAGCCTGGGTGACAGAGCGAGACTCCGTCTCAAAAAAAAAAAAAAAAAAAGATAAAGTATTGTTATAAATTTAAAATATTATTAAAAATTTACAAATTAGAACTTGATATAATAAGATGGCATCAGAGAAGATTGATGAAACATAAGGAAAATAGGGAGAAATTTAGAAGAAACAATTTAAAAGCAAAAATACCCAGAAAATATATTATTTGTATTATATATGTTACAGAATACAATAGAAAAAAACAAATAGTAAACAGAAAATAAACTCGCTGGCCGGGTGAGATGGCTAACGCCTATAATCCTAGCACTTTGGGAGGCCAAGGTGGGTGGATAATCTGAGGTCAGGAGTTTGAGACCACTCTGGACAATATGGTGAAACCCCGTCTCTACTAAAAATACAAAATTAACCGGGCATGCTGGTGCATGCCTGTAATCCCAGCTACTTGGGAGACTGAGGCAGGAGAGTCTCTTGAACCCGGGAGGCGGAGGTTGTAGTGAGCTGAGATCATGCCATTGCACTGCAGCCTGGGTAGCAAGAGCGAAAAATTGTTTCCCCTCCTCCCCCCCGCAAAAAAAGAAAATATTGGGAGGCCGAGGAGGGTGGATCACGAGATCAAGAGGTCGAGACCACGGTGAAACCCCGTCTCTACTAAAAATACAACAACAACAACAACAACAACAACAACAACAAAATTAGCCGGGCGTGGTGGCGGGCGACTGTAGTCCCAGCTACTCGGGAAGCTGAGGCAGGAGAATGGCGTGAACCCAGGAGGCGGAGCTTGCAGCGAGCCGAGATTGCGCCACTGCACTCCAGCCTGGGCGACAGAGCGAGACTCTGTCTCAAAAAAAAGAAGAAAAGAAAAGAAAAGAAAGAAAAAGAAAATAAATTCCCTGTGTTAGAGGAAGAATTCAGATGAAAGTTTCTGCTTTTGTCCAGCAGAATTAATATAGAAAGAGACAGTCTCAGATATATACTGGTATATTTTCAGAGATTTAGAGATAAAAAAATCAGTGCATAAAAATTACAATGGCATTAATTTATTATATACAACACTGAATGTTATGAAACAGTAAATAATTTAAACGTTTTGAGAAAAAGGGATTTTGAATGTTTAATTCCATATCCAGACAAATTATCACTTAAATATGATAGTCCAATAAGCACATTTTCCAAAAGGAAAGGGCTTAGAAAATATGCTATATTTTAAATTCTTCCTAAAAAAATAATTACAGTCATCCCTTAGTGTCCATGGGTTATTGCTTCTAGGATGCTCTGTAGATACCAAGATTTGTGGATGTTCAAGTGTTCAAGTTCCTTAAGTAAAAAGGTGTAATATTGCATATAACCTATCCCCTATCCATACCCTCTTGTATACTTTATGTCATATCTAGATAATGTCTAATACTTAATACAATGTAAATACTATGTAAATAGTTGTTATTCTGTGTTGCTTTTATTTGTATTATTTTTACAATTGTATTGCTACTTTTTAATTTTTATATTTTTTGAATATATCTTGCATCCACCATTGGTTGAATCCATGGATGTGGGAACTGTGTATACAGAAGGTCATCTGTACATGAAGATATATTCCAGAAAGACTAAAGATGAGATTTGAAATCACAAGATTCAAGAAACAGAGGTAAGCAAAGAAACAAAACTGATAATGATGTTCAAATAAGTGCTGTTAAACAGCTGCAAAGTTTAACAAAAATATGAAGGATCAATTTCTTAACAAAAGGAGACATTCAGTGAATTAAATTTTAAAACTAATAACATTCTAATTCTAAAATCCTTGATGATTTCATTGAGCCTGAGAGGTGAAAGAGTGAAGGACATGTAGAGTGTAATATCTTTGAATCACAAATATTTTGAATCGATTTAAAGAGATGTCTTCCTTTGACAATGACTTTTTAAATATTATTTAGTTAAGCATACTGTAAATACAGTTACATGAGAAACAAAAATCGTATAAAATATTTGCAGTTCATATAATAGACAATTGGGAGGTCCCTCTAAATAATTAGAAAGTGAAAAGAAGAGGGAAATTTAGCAGAGACTGGGAGTTAGCAATACATAAGAGAAAAATTTCAATTATTATTTAAAACTTCACTATTGTTGCAGAAATACAAATTAAAATGAAGGCAACGAAGCAATATCTTCAATGTTCCCCCAAAAAGACTTTAACCCCTCAATTGTGTACCCTGCTAAACACTAGAATCTAGTGTAGGTTGCTCCTATACAGTCCCTCCCTCCTAAAACCATAAGAATTATAGTCCTCCCTCAGCCTTTCTTCACACTGGGGCACCTTGAGACAAGGGAGGTAAAGCTTCACAAGGCATTAATCTGCAAACAATGAGTTTGTGTAGGATTAGAGTTTTTCAACATCATCACTATAGACATTTTGGGAAGGATTGTTCTTTGTTGGTAAGTCTGTTCTGTGCATTGCACAATGTTTAGCAGCATCCCTGGCCTCTACCCTGGGTACCAGTAGCATCCTCCCTTCCTCAGCTTATTTATGGCAACTAAAAATGTCTTCAGATATTGCCAAATTGCTCATGAGGGACAAATTTAGAGAGCCAAGCATTAAAAACAGTTTGTTTTTTTAACATATGCAAGTATGGTTATTAAAATAGAGAAAAAAAGCTACCTATTTCGAAGCTCCCATCAATTAAACCAGCAAGAGAAGAGGATATTTCAAATCTCCTTTCTATTTGAGTGCTTGATATTTTCATAAAAATTCCAGCTAGTGCTTTAGCAACATAGCTGAATGACAGGAGTGTCAAGAAGATCTGAAAAACAGCAGAAAGAAAAGAGAAAATTGATTAAAGAACTATGTAATGGTTATAGGTACGTGGAATTAAAATAGTTTCTTTCTTTACTTACAAACATTATTTTTATCTTAAAAAGCATAATCATCTTTTTTCCTATACAAGTGGGAACTTGTCAGCCCTATAACTTTTTTTTTAGTGATTTTTTTTATTTCATGAGTTTTGGGGGTACAGGTGGTTTTGGTTACATGGAGAGAGAGGTTCTTTAGTGGTGATTTCTGAGATTTTAGCACACTGTCACCCAAGCAGTGTACACTGTACCCCATATGTAGTCTCACCCTCATATCCCTACCAACCATTCCCCCGAGTCCCCAGAGTCCATTATACCACTGTTACGCCTTTGCATCCTCATTGCTTAGCTCCCTAAGTGAGAACATACAATATTTGGTTTCCCATTCCTGAGTTACTTCACTTAGAATAATGGTCTCCAGTTCCATCTAAGTTGCTGCAAAAGACATTATGTCATTCCTTTTTATGGCCGAGCAGTATTCCAAGGTGTATATATGCCACATTTTCTTCTTTTTATTTTTTATTATTTTTTATTTTACTTTAAGTTCCAGGATACACGTGCGGAAAATGCAGGTTTGTTACATAGGTATATGTGTTCCATGGTGGTTTGCTGCACCTATTGACCCATCCTCTCAGTTCTCTCCCGTCGCCCCCCAACTCCCAACAGGCCCTAGTATGTGTTGTTCCCTTCACTGTGTCCATGTGTTCTCACTGCTCACCTCCCACTTATGAGTGAGAATATGTGGTGTTTGGTTTTCTGTTCCTGTGTTAGTTTGCTGAGGATGATGGCTTCCAGCTTCATCCATGTCCTTGCAAAGGACATGATCTTATTCCTTTTTATGGCTGTGTAGTATTCCATGATGTATATGTACCACATTTTCTTTATCCAGTCTAACATTGATGGGCATTTAGGTCAGTTCCATGACTTTGCCATTGTAAATAGTGTTGTAATAAACATACTTGTGCATGTGTCTTTAGAGTAGAATGATTTATAATCCTTTGGGTATATACTCAGTAATGGGATTGCTGGGTCAAATGGTATTTCTGATTCTAGATCCTTGAGGAATTGTCATACTGTCTCCCACAATGATAGAAGTAATTTACTTTCCTATCAACAGTGTAAAAGCGTTCCTATTTCTCCACAGCCTCACCAGCATCTTTTGTGTCTTGACTTTTTAATAATCACCATTCTGATTGGCATGAAATGGTATCTCATTGTGGTTTTGATATACATTTCTCTAATGATCAGTGATGTTGAGCTTTTTATCATGTTTGTTGGCCATATAAATGTTTTCTTTTGAGAAGTGTCTTTCATATTCTTTGTTCACTTTTTGATGAGTTTTTTATTTTTTTCTTGTACATTTTTGGAATCTACCCATCTGACAAAGGTCTAATATCCTATACCAGTATTATCACTACACTAGTAAAGCATGATTTTCTAACTTGCTTACAATATTCGATTGTTAGAGGAGTATAATCAGGGTTATTTTAAAATTAATATTGTTAACTGATTTATAGGAGGCTAGACACTGTTCTCAGATAGCCACAATGGTAAGCTATTTTTTATTTCCACGTAAATAGCATAGGCTAACTGGGAGGGGGTGGTGGTACCTTCGCAAAGGTGGCATTTCCAGGAGCAAGCAAAAATACCAAACTTTGTGGAGGCAAAGAGGAATTTTATGACCAACAGAAGTGACTATATCAATGTGAGATGTAGTGGTTATAGATGTTTTAATTTCCAATTTTATTTTAACAAAATGTATTGATTCATCCTTTCTCTTAAAGCTCACATCTACATTCTTAACCCCACTATTAAAATATTACCCGCTTCTTTCTCTTAAAGCTCACATCTACATTCTTAACCCCACTATTAAAATATTACCCGCTTCTGAACTGCAGGTTTGTGTTTCCCCCCAAATTTCTATATTGAAACCCAAATTTCCAGTGTGGTGATAATTGGAGATGGAGCCTTTTAGGGGTACTTGGTCACAAGGGTAGAACACCCTAATAAGAGAAATGAGAGATTCTCGCCCTCTCTCTACGCCATATGAGGACACAGTGAGAAGATAGCCATCTGCAAACCAGAAAGAAGCCCTCATCAGAACTCAGTTATGCTGGCACCCTGATCTCAGACTTCCCAGCCTTCAGAAATGTGAGAAATAAAGTTCTGTTCTTTAGTTACCAACCTTTTCTATTCTACCATTCTAAACTAAGAGACCCCTTCTTATCACCTTCTATATTCCCAGTGGTTTGCACCACCACGTCTTGCCTCAATTACTACAATAGCCTCTTGATACATCTTTCCAGTTCTGCACAAGTCTGCCCAATGGCATCTTCTCAAAACAGTAGCTAGAGAAATCCTTTCAAAATAATTTAAAAATAAATAGATCATGCTGCCACTCAGTGTTTTCCCATGTGCCTTATAGCAATATCAAGCCTTTCCAATGATCTACAAGACCATGAATAATCTATCTTCTCATCTGAGAGGAGTCAACTCTGACAGCTTGTACATACAGAAGTACATACAGTCTTTGTGTCAGAGAATAGTAATGAAAATTGTTCAATCGTAATCATTTCAGAGACTATTATGGGCACCTCCTTTCACACAAACTAGAAAACCAAAACAAAACAAAATAAAAACAAAAACAAAAAACAGATGGATTCCTGGAAATATACAACCCCCCCAACATTAAACCAGAAATAAATTGAAATCCTTTTTTTTTTTTTTGAGATGGGGGTCTCACTCTGTTGCCCAGGCTGGAGTGCAATGGCACGATCTCAGCTCCTGAAACCTCCACCTCCTGGGTTCGAGCAATTCTCCTGCCTCAGCCTCCTGAGTAGCTGGGATTATAGGCATGCACTACCACACCCGTCTAGTTTTTGTATTTTTAGTAGAGACGGGGTTTCACCTTATTGGGCAGGCTGGTCTCGAACGTCTGACCTCGTGATCCGCCTGCCTCGGCCTCCCAAAGTACTGGGATTACAGGCATGAGCCACCGCGCCTGGCCCTGAAATATTAAATAAGACTGATAGACAACTAGCTAGATTAATAAAAAAAAAATAAGAGGGAAGATCCAAATAAACACAATAGGAAATGACAAATGACACCAACCCCAGAGAAAAACAAAAAAGCCTCAGAGACTATTATGAGCATCTCTTTTCACACAAACTAGAAAACCAAAAAAAAAAAAAAAAAAAAAAAAAAAGGATGGATTCCTGGAAATACACAACCTCCCAACATTAAACCAGGAGAAATCCTAAACAGACCAATAACATGGCAAATATTAAATTATTAATAAAAACCCTGCAATCTAAAATAAAAACTGGACCAGAGAGATTCACAGTCAATTTCTATCAAATGTATAAAAAAGAGCAGGTACCAATCCTACTAAAATTATTCCAAAAAATTGAGGAGCAGGGACTCCTTCCTAACCCATGCCATGACAAAATGGATGTTCGCTAGGTTGTCGAGAAAAGGGAACACTTAAACACTGCTGGTGAGTATGTAAATTAGTTCTTCCACTGTGGAATACGGTTTAGAGATTTCTCAAACAACTTAAAACAGTACTACCATTTGACTCAGCAATCCCATGATTGGGTATATACCCAGAGAAATATGAATTATTCTCCTGAAATGATATACGTATTTGTATGTTCACTGCAGCTATATTCACAATAGTAAATATATAGGACCTAGATGTCCATCAAGGGTGGACTGGATAAAGAAAATATGTTACATACATACTGTGAAATACTGTGTAGCCATAATAAATAAAACAATGTTATTTGCAGCAATGTGGATTGAACTGGAGGTCATTGTCCTAAGCAAATTAATGCAGCAACAAAAAAACAAATTCTGCATGCCCTTACTTACAAGTGGTGCTAAACATTAAGTACACATGGATGCAAAGAGGGAAACCATAGTCACCAGGGCCTACTTGAGGCTGGAGGTTGGGAGGAGAGTGAGGGTTAAAAGCTACCACCTATGGAGTACTGTGCTCTCTACCTGGGTAATGAAATCATTTGTATATCAAACCCCAGGAACATGTAATTTACCCGTGAAAGTAAGCTGTGCATGTACACATGAACTTAGTATAAACATTAAAAAAAAAACAACTTATAAAAAAATAAGGAAAAAATGTAGGAGGGAGTGATTTCAGCCAAATGACAGAATAGGAAGCCTGGGACCCTCATTCTCCCGTAAGACAGATTTAACAACAAATAAACTAAATGCCTTTGTGGGAACTCCAGAAACCAGTTACAAAGTTTCTGCACCAATAAGCATAAATACAACATGGAAAGAAACATCATGATTCTCATTATTCTGTCTCACTAGAGACCCTCCCATCCCACACTGTGCCATGCAGTGGGGAGGAAGCATCTAAATCCCCTATGTCCAATGTTTCCACCTTTAGGGTGACTGTGACTGCCAAAGGTCTAGTCTCTGTCTTGCCTATATTCAAGTACTGATAGAAATGAAGAAGCAGGATGGGTATCTCTCAGAGCAAAGACAATAAATATGCATCAGAATCTGCACTACCACAGAATGACTAGGTGCAATGCCAGTACCATAATTTACTGTGATGCCAGAGAGGTCACAGTATCACAGACATGAGAGAGATGAGAGAAGGTTTTTTTTGTTTTGTTTATTGTTTTATTGTTTTTGTTTTTTTAAGACAGAGTCTCGCTCTGTCGCCCAGGCTGGAGTGCAGTGGCACGATCTTGGCTCACTGCAAGATCTGCCTCCCGGGTTCACACCATTCTCCTGCCTCAGCCTCCCGAGTAGCTGGGACTACAGGCATCTGCCACCACGCCTGGCTTTTTTGTGTGTTTTTTTAGTAGAGACGGGCTTTCACCATATTGGCCAGGCTGGTCTTGAACTCCTAACCTCAGGTGATCTGCCAGCCTTGGCCTCCGGAAGTGCTGGGATTATAGGCGTGAGCCACCTCTCCCGGCCAGAGAGAGGGTCTTGAGTAGAAACCAGCAAATATTTTCAAATAGAAGATTACACATGAGCCAAAGCACAGACAGAGGAATGCATACCCAGAAAAGCCTGAGAGGGCTCCAGAATCTCTCTAGCCATGTAGAATGGAAAAAGTTCTCTCTGTGGAAAACTGGACTACAAAGTCTGAAAAGTTGTTGGATTTATCAAATGCAGACTTTTTTTCATGAAAAAATAACAAGGCATATAAAGAAAAAGAGGACCCCCCCAACAAATTCAAGGTAGTAAATTAAATCTTCAGAAAATGACCTGAAAGAAATGAAGATACAGAAATTGCCATATGACAAATTCAAAATTACTGTCAAGTATGCTCAATAAATTACAAGAGAGCACATATAGACAACTAAATGAAATTAGAAAAAGAACCAATAAACAAAATGAGAATATCAACAAAGATAGGGTAACCATGAAGAACCAAACAGAAACTCTGGAATCAAAAATAAAATAACTGAATTAAAAAATCCACTAGAGGCTTGACAAAAGACTTGACCAAATATAAGAATCAGTGAAACCAAAGAAAAAACTTTGAAAATTACTGTGGCAGAGAAGAAAAAGAAAAAAAACAATGTGAAGAACTAAAGGAATGATGGAACACCATTGATCAGAACAACACGTGCATTATGAGAGTACTAGAGGAGAAGAAAAAAAAAGGTGCAGAGAATTTATTTGAATAAATTATATTCCCCAATTTTTACAATCTGTGGAAAGTAATGAACCTAAAAATTTAAGAATCTCAAAAAATTCCAAATAGAATAAATCTAATGAGATCCACACCAAGACATTTTGTTGTCAAATTCTCTAAGACAAACATTCACTGTATTTTATTACTATATTATTATTATTATTATTATTATTTGAGACGGAGTCTCGCTCTGTCACCCAGGCTGGAGTGCAGTGGTGCAATCTCTGCTCACTGCAAGCTCCGCCTCCCGGGTTCACGCCATTCTCCTGCCTCAGCCTCTCCGAGTAGCTGGGACTACAGGCGCCTGCCACCACGCCTGGCTAATTTTTTTGTATTCCAACATAGATAATACAGTAAGACAGAAAACAAGTCTCAGTAAATATTTGGAAACTCAAAATCATATCAAATATTTTCTCAGACCACAGTGGAATAAAACTAGAAATTAACTCCATAAGGAATCCCCCAAATTATGCAAATACATGAAAATTAGACAATATGTTCTGGAATAATTTTTGGGTTAACAATGAAATCAAGATGGAAATTAAACTTATTTGAAATAAATGATAATACTGACACAAGTTATCAAAACCTCTTGGATACAGCAAAAGGAGCTCTAACAGAAAAGTTTATAATACTACATTCCTACATTAAAAGTCTGAAAGATCACAAATTGGCTGAGCACAGTGACTCTCCCCTGTTAATCCCAGCACTATGGGAGGTTGAGGTGGGTGGATCACTTGAGACCGGGAGTTTGAGACCAGCCTGGCCAACGTGGTAAAACCCTGTATCTACTCAAAATACAAAAGTTAGTCCGGTGAGGTGGCAGGTGCCTGTAATCCCAGGTAATCAGGAGGCTGAGGCAGGAGAATTGCTTGAATCAAACAGGCGTACATTGCAGTGAGCCAAGATGGTGCCACTGCACTCCAGCCTCAGCAACACAGCAAGTCTCTAACTCAATAAATAAATAAGAATAAAAATAAAAATAAAAAAATCACAAAAAGATAACCTAAAGTCACACCTCAAGGAACTACAGAAACCAGAACAAACTGAACCCAAAGCTAGCAGAAGAAAAAAAAAAAAAAAAAGATAAAAGCAGGACTAAATAAAATGGAAACAAAAAATATAAAAAATCAGTGAAACAAAAGGACGGTTCTTTGAAAAGATAAACCAATTTGATAGAACATTAACTGGATTAAATAAGAAAGGAAGACAGAAGATTCAAATTAGTTCAATTAGAAGTGAAACTGGAGACATTACAATCAATTCCACAGAAATACAAAAGATCATGCAAGGCTACTATAAGCACCTGCATGCACACAAACTAGAAAATCTAGAGAAAATGGATAAATTCCAGAAAAAATACAACCATCCTAGATTAAATCAGGATAAAATACAAACCCTGAACATATTAATAACAAGCAGCAAGATTGAATCAGTAATTTAAAAAATTACCAACAAAGAAAAGACCAGGGCCAGATAAATTCACAGCTGAATGCTACCAGATATTCAAATAAGGATTGGTATAAACCCTACTGAAACAATTCCAAAAGATCAAGAAAGAAGAATTTCTCCTTAAATCATTCTATGAAGCCAGTGTCACCCTTACACCAAAATCAGGAAATTATATAATGAGAAAAGAAAACTACATACCAGTATCCCTGATGAATATAGATGTAAAAATCCTCAACAAAATACTAGCTAACTGGATGCAACAGAAGATCAAAAAGATAATACACTATGATTATGTGGGTTTCATCCCAGAAATGCAGGGATGATTTAACATACCAAGTCAATAAATGTGATACATCACATTAACTGAATTAAAAATAAATATCATATAATTTATCTCAATAGATGCAGAAAGAGCATTTGATAAAATTCACCATTCCTTTATGATAAAAACCCATAGACAAACTACATGTAGAAGGGACTTGCCTCAAAATAATAAAATCCATATATCACAAACCAATAGCCAACATTGTATTGAATGGGGAAAATTCAAAAGCTTTCCCCCTAACAAGAGAAAGACGACAAGGATGCCCACAATCACCAATCCTATATGACATATTTCCGAAAGTCCTAGCCAGAGCAATTAGGCCAGAGAAAGAAATAAAGGACAACCAAGTTGGAAAAGAGGAAGTCAAAGTATCGCTCTTCACTGATGATATGATTGTATACCTAGGAAAACTCTACAGACTCATCCAAAAAACTCCCAGACTTGATAAAACAATTCAGTCAAGTCTGAGGTTACAAAATCAATGTACACAAACCAGTAGTAGTGCTATACACCAACAAGGACTAAGCCGAGAATCAAAGCAAGAAATTAATCATTTTTACAACAGCTGCAAATATATATATATATATACACACACACACACATATATATATATATATAAAATCTAAGAATATACTTAACCAAGGAAGTAAAGATCTCTACAAGGAGAACTACAAAACACTTCTGAAAGAAATCATAGATGACACATATATATTCCATGCTCATGGAATGGAAGAATCAGTATTCCAAAAATGACCTTACTGCCCAAGCAATCTGCAGATTCAGCGCAGTTCCCAACAAAATGCCTGCATCATTTTTCACAGAATTAGAAAAAGCAATATCAAAATTCATATGGAACCAAAAAAGAGCTCAAATAGCCAAGGCAATCCTAAGCAAACAGAAAAAATCTGGAGGCATCATATTACCAGACTTGAAGTTATACTACAAGGCAGTAATTACCAAAACAGATTGATACTGGTATAAAAGTAAGCCTACAGAAAATGGAACAGAATAGAGAACCCAGAAATAAAGTCAAATATTTAATATCAAGTGATGTTAAACAAAGCATACAAACACGTACACTGGTGAAAGTACACCCTATTTAATAAATGATGCTAGGAAAACTGGCCAGCCACATGTAGAAGAATAAAACCAGATCCCTATTCCTTACCCCATACAAACATCAAGTCAAGAAAAATTAAAGACTTAAATCTAAGACCTGACTCCATAAAAATTCTAGAAGATAACTTTAGGAAACTCTTCCAGACATTGATCTAAGCAAAGAATTCATGACTAAAACCCCTAAAGTAAATGCAACAAAAACAATAAATAAATGAGACCTACTTAAACTAAAATGCTTCTGCACAAGAAAAAAAATTCATCAGAGTAAACAGACAACCTACCAAAATGGAAGAAAATATTTACAAACTTTGCATCTGACAAAGGACTAGTATTCACAATCCATAAAGAACTCAAACAAATAAGTAAGAAAACACCAAATAATCCCATTGAAAAGTGGGAAAATGACATGAATAGGCATTTCTCAAAAAATGCAAATGGAGAACACACATGAAAAATTGCTCAAAACCACTAATCCTGAGGGAAATGCGAATTAAATCCACAATGAAATACAACGTTACTACTGCAAGAATGTGACGCATGCACGAGCTTCAATAGCTGATTCAATCAAGTGGAAGAACGGGTATCAATGATTGAAGATCAAATTAATAAAATAAAGTGAGAAGACAGGTTAGAGAAAAAAAGAGTAAAAAGAAACGAACAAAGCCTCCAAGAAATATGGGACTATGTGAGAAGACCAAATCTACATTTGATTAGTGTACCTGAAAGTGATGAGGAGGATGGAACCAAGTTAGAAAACACTCTTCAGGATATTATCCAGGAGAACTTCCCCAACCTACACATGCAGGCCAACATTCAAATTCAGGAAATACAGAGAACACCACAAAGATACTCCTTGAGAAGAGCAACCCCAAGACACATAATTGTCAGATTCACCAAGGTTGAAATGAAGGAAAAAATGTTAAGGGCAGCCAGAGAGAAAGGTCGAGTTACCCACAAAAGGAAGCCCATCAGACTAATCGCAGATCTCTCTGCAGAAACCCTTCAAGCTAGAAGAGAGTGGGGGCCAATATTCAACATTCTTAAAGAAAAGAATTTTCAACCCAGAATTTCATATCCAGCCAAACTAAGCTTCATAAGTGAAGGAGAAATAAAATCCTCTACAGACAAGCAAATGCTGAGAGATTTTTGTCACCACCAGGCCTGCCTCACAAGAGCTCCTGAAGGAAGCACTAAACATGGAAAGAAACAACCAGTACCAGCCATGCAAAAACATGCCAAATTGTAAAGACCATCAATGCTATGAAGAAATTGCATCAATTAACAGATAAAATAACCAGCTAACATTATAATGACAGGATCATATTCACACATAATTATATTAACCTTAAATGTAAATGGGCTAAATTCCCCAATTGAAAGACACAGACTGGCAGATTGGATAAAGAGTCAAGACCCATCAGTGTGCTGTATTCAGGAGACCCATCTCATGTGCAAAGACGCACATAGGCCCAAAATAAAGGGATGGAAGAAGATCTACTAAGCAAATGGAAAGCAAAAAAAAGGCAGGGGTTGCAATCCTAGTCTCTGAAAAAACAGACTTTAAACCAACAAAGATCAAAAGAGACAAAGAATGCCATTACATAATGGTAAAGGGATCAATTCAACAAGAAGAGCTAACTATCCTAAATATATGTGCACCTAATACAGGAGCACCCAGATTCATAAAGCAAGTCCTTAGAGACCTACAAAGAGACATAGACTCCTACATACTAATAATGGGAGAATTTAACACCACACTGTCAATATTAGACAGATCAATGAGACAGAAAATTAACAAGGACATCCAGGACTTGAACTCAGCTATGCATCAAGCAGACCTAATAGACATCTACAGAACCCTCCACCCCAAATCAACAGAATATACATTCTTCTCAGCACCACATTGCACTTATTCTAAAATTGACCACATAATTGGAAGTAAAGCACTGCTCAGCAAATGTAAAACAACAGAAACCACACCAAACAGTCTCTCAGACCACAGTGCAATCAAATTAGAACTCAGGATTAAGAAACCCACTCAAAACCACACAACTACATGGAAACTGAACAACCTGCTCCTGAATGACTACTGCATAAATAACAAAATGAAGGCAGAAATAAAGATGTTCTTTGAAACCAATGAAAACAAAGACACAATGTATCAGAATTTCTAGAGCTAGAGCAGTGTGTAGAGGGAAATTTATAGCACTAAATGCCCACAAGAGAAAGCAGCAAACATCTAAAATTGACACTCTAACATCACAATTAAAAGAACTAAAGACAACACAAGCAAACAAATTCAAAAGCTAGCAGAAGGCAAGAAATAACTAAGATCAGAGCAGAACTGAAAGAGATAGAGACACAAAAAACCCTTCAAAAAAAATCAATGAATCCAAGAGCTGGTTTTTTTTTTGTTGTTGTTTTTTTATTTTTTGATCAACAAAATTGGTAGACCACTAGCAAGACTAACAAACAAGAAAAGGGAAAAGAATCAAATAGATGCAATAAAAAATGATAAAGGGGATATCACCACCGATCCCACAGAAATGCAAACTATCATTAGAGCATACTATAAACACCTCTATGTGAATAAACTAGAAGATCTAGACAAAGTGGATAAATTCCTGGACACATACACCCTCCCAAGACTAATCCAAGAAGAAGTTGAATCTCTGAGTAGACCAATAATGGCTCTGAAATTGAGGCAATCGTTAATAGCCTAGTAACCAAAAAGAATCCAGAACAGACAGATTCACAGCCCAATTCTACCAAAGGAACAAAGAGGAGCTGGTACCATTCCTTCTCAAACTATTCTAATTAATAGAAAAAGAGAGACTCTTCCCAAACTCATTTTATGCGGCCAACATCAGCTTGATACCAAAGCCAGGCAGAGACACAACAAAAAGAGAGAATTTTTGACCAATATCCCTGATGAACATCAATATGAAAATCCTCAATAAAATACTGGCAAACTGAATCCAGCAGCTTACCCGCCATGATCAAGTCAGCTTCATCCCTGGGATGCAAAGCTCGTTCAACATATGCAAAACAATAAATGTAATCAATCACATAAACAGAACCAAAGAGAAAAACCACATGATTATCTCAACAGATGCAGAAACGGCCTTCGACAAAATTCAACAGCCACTCATGCTAAAAACTCTCAATAAACTAGGTATTGATGGAACATATCTCAAATTAATAAGAGCTACTTATGACAAACCCACAGCCAATATCATACTCAATGGGCAAAAACTGGAAGCACTCCCTTTGAAAACCAGCAGAAGACAAGGATGCCCTCTCTCATCACTCCTATTTAACATAGTGTTGGAAGTTCTGGCCAGGGCAATCAGGCAAGAGAAAGAAATAAAGGGTATTCAATTAGGAAATGAGGAAGTCAAATTGTCCCTGTTTGCAGATGACATGATTGTATATCTAGAAAACCCCATCGGCTGAGCCCCAAATCTCCTTAAACTGATAAGTAACTTCAGCAAAGTCTCAGGATACAAAATCAATGTGCAAAAATCACGAGCATTCCTATACACCAATAACAGACAGAGAGCCAAATCATGAGTGAACTCCCATTCACAATTGCTACAAAGAGAATAAAATATCTAAGAATCCAACTTACAAGGGATGTGAAGGACTTCTTCAAGGAGGACTACAAACCACTGCTCAACAAAATAAAGGAGGACACAAACAAATGGAAGAATATTCCATCCTCATGGATAGGAAGAATCAGTATTGTGAAAATGGCCATACTGCCCAAAATAATTTATAGATTCAGTGCCATCCCCATCAAGCTACCAATGACTTTCTTCACAGAATTGGAAAAACCTACTTTAAATTTCAGATGAAACCAAAAAAGAGCCTGCATTGCCAAGACAATCCTAAGCAAAAAGAACAAAGCTGGAGGCATCATGCTACCTGACTTCAAACTATGCTACAAGGCTACAGTAACCAAAACAACATTGTACTGGTAGCAAAACAGATATATAGACCAATGGAACAGAACAGAGGCCTCAGAAATAACATCACACATCTACAACCATCTGAACCTCGATAAAGCTGACAAAAACAAGCAATGGGGAAAGGATTCCCTATTTAATAAATGGTGCTGGGAAAACTAGCTAGCCATATGTAGAAAGCAGAAACAGGATCCCTTCCTTACAGCTATTACAAAAATTAATTCAAGATGTATTAAAGACTTAAATATTAGACCTAAATCCATAAAAACCCTAGAAGAAAACCTAGGCAATACCGTTCAGGACATAGTCTCCAACTAGGACTTATATATTTTTTGTTATACTTTAAGTTCTAGGGTACATTGCACAACGTGCAGGTTTGATAAATAGGTATACATGTGTCATGTTGGTTTGCTGCACCCATCAACTCGTCATTTACATTAGGTATTTCTCCTAATGATATCTGCCCTACCATTTGCTTCATTAGGACTTCATGACTAAAACACCAAAAGCAATGGCAACAAAAGCCAAAATAAACAAATGGGATCTAATTAAACTAAAAAGCTTCTGCATGGTAAAAGAAACTACCATCAGAGTGAACAGGTAACCTACAAAATGGGAGAAAATTTTTGCAATCTACCCATCTGACAAAGGGCTAATATCCAGAATCTACAAAGAACTCAAAGAACCCCATCAAAAAATGGGCAAAGGATATGAACAGACACTTCTCAAAAGAAGACATCTATGCAGCCAACAGACACATGAAATAATGCTCATCATCACTGGTCATCAGAGAAATGCAAATCAAAACCAAAATGAGATGCCATCTCACACCAGTTAGAATGGTGATCATTAAAAAGTCAGGAAATAATAGGTGCTGGAAAGGATGTGGAGAAATAGGAACACTTTTACACTGTCGGTGGGAGTGTAAATTAGTTCAACCATTGTAGAAAACAGTGTGGCAATTCCTCAAGGATCTAGAACTAGAAATACCATTTGACCCAGCCATCCCATTACTGGGTATATACCCAAAGGATTATAAATGATGCTGCTATAAAGACATATGCACACATATGTTTATTGCGGCACTATTCACAATAGCAAAGACTTGGAACCAACCCAAATATCCATCAATGATAGACTGGATTAAGAAAATGTGGCACATATACACCATGGAATACTATGCAACCATAAAAAAGGATGAGTTCATGTCCTTTGCAGGGACATGGATGAAGCTGGAAACCATCATTCTCAGCAAACTATCACAAGGATAGAAAACCAAACACCGCATGTTCTCACTCATGGGTGGGAATTGAACAATGACAACACTTGGACACAGGGCAGGGAACATCACACACCGGAGCCTGCTGGGGGGTGGGGGGCTGGGGGGGATAGCATTAGGGGAAATACCTAATGTAAATGATGAGTTGATGGGTGCAGCAAACCAACATGACACATGTATACCTATGCATCAAACCTGCACATTGTGCACGTGTACCTTAGAACTTAAAGTATAATAAAAAATAAATAAATAAAAATAATATATTTGCCAGGTGCAGTGGCTCACACCTGTAATCTCAGCACTTTGGGAGGCTGAGGTGGGTGCATCACGAGGTCAGGAGATCGAGACCAACCTGGCCAATATGGTGAAACCCTATCTCTACTAAAAATACAAAAAATTAGCTGGGCATGGTGAGACGTGCCTGTAATCCCAGTTACGAGGCTGAGGCAGAAGAATCACTTGAACTAGGGAGTCAGAGGATGCAGTTAGCCAAGATCACATCACTGCACTCCAGCCTGGTGACAGAGCAAGCATCTGTCTCAAAAAGAAAAGAAAAAAAAAAAGAATGCATTATTTACAATAGTCTTAAATAACATCAAGTATTTAGAAATAAATCTAACAAAACATATATAAATCTTTACATGGATAATTCTAAAACATTTTTAGTGACATTTTATAAAATCCAAATAACTGGAGAGTTATATTCATGGGCAGTAGACTTAATATTTGAAATTTTTCAATTATTTCCAAATCAATCTATGAATTCAATGAGTTTAATCAAAATCTTAACAAGGTTTTCATCAAACTTAATAAGCTTATTTGAAAAGTCTATTAAAAAGTTTAAAAACACCAAGAATACTGAAGTCTTATCTGAAGAAAAGTAAAAACAGATTACCTACTCTACCAAACATAATGCTTAATATGAAGCTTTAGGCAATATTAGGCAATATCTATCCCTGCAACAGGAATAAGTTAATGGCCAAATGAATAGGTAATAGAGCTCCAAACAGACTGATACATACAAACAGATTCATGCCACTTCAATATAGAACAGAAGGCTCAACAGATAAATTGGAAAAATAGGGGCTAGTCAACAAACAGAGCTTAAAATAGTTATCCATAAGGGGGAATGCTGGAATTAAATTTCTGCTTCATATTCCACATAAAAATTAATTTCATATGAATCAAAGATTTTAATTTCAAAAGCAACATGTGTAGATATAAATCTTTCTCACTTTGGAAGAACAAGGTCTTCATTAAAAAAACTTTTATTACTTGTGTAAATGCTCAATTATAAAATTATAGATAGGCTCGAATATGTTAAAATTAAAGACTTTTTTGTCAAAAGTTCATTAAGAAAGTGAAAAACCATTTAAAAGCCTACAAGATGTTCTTCTTGCATATAATAATGAATTCATATTACAATATTTTCTTGGTATAAATAACTCACATAAATAAAAAAGACTAATAATCTAATATAAACATAGGCAAATATATGCACAAGTTTTCACAGAAGAGAAAACATATATGGATAATAAACATATGGAATGATGTTCAAACTCATTGGATATCAAGGAATACAAACCAAGACAAAAATGAAAGTCATTGCTTATTTAAATTGCAAAAATCAAGAAGTCAGAAAACACAAAGTGTTGGAGAGAACATACACTTAGATTTTCACTTCTGTGTTGCTGGTGATCAAGTAAATCCACGTAGCCACTTTAAAAAGAAACAGCATTATCTTCTAAAATTGAACATTTATACATTCCATGTTCTAGCAATTTTGGTTCTAAGTATTATCAAGAAAAACTGGGTACAAGGTAAAACAATGCATTAGTCCATTTAAAAGAAAGGAGGTTAATTAACTTATGGTTCTGTGAGTTGTACAGGCTTCTGCTTCTGGGGAGACGTCAGAAAACTTACAATCATGGTGGAAGGTGAAGGGGAAGCAGGCATGTATTCCTACGGCTGGCAGAAGAGAGAACAAGAGAGGAAGGACGTACTACACACTTTTAAACAAACAGATCACAGGAGAACACTGTCAAGTAACAGCAAGGAAGAAGTCCGCCCACATGATTTAAACATCTCTCACCAGGCCTTTCCTCCAACATTGAAGATTACTTGAGATTCTGGCAGACACCAGAAAGCCAAACCATATCATTCCACCCTGGCATTTTCCAAACCTCATGACTTTCTCAAATTTCAAAACACAATCATGCCTTCCCAGCAGTCTCCCAAAGTTTTAACTCATTACAGCATTAACTCAAATGTCCAAATCCAAAGTTTTATCTGAGACAAGGTAAGTCCCTTCCACCTATGAGCCTGTAAAATAAAAAACAAGTGATTTATTTCCAAAATACATTGGGGGTACAGGTAAACACTCCCATTCTAAAAGGGAGAGATTGGCCAAAACAAAAGGGTGTGGTTTAGACATGTAGAGAAACATCTTTGTAACAATGTGCACTGTAAAAGCATTACATAGCCTACTCTTAGGATACCTCTGTCTTTCTGGAGACCCAGGGTACAGTGTGGGCTCTGTGCAGAGCTCAGAGATCCAGTTAAAAGATAGAAACTAAATTTAAAACTACCTATCTAAATACAACTGGTCTCCTAAACAATTCTAAGGTACATTTCTACAATTTTGTGTTTGACTTGGCATCCATTTTTAATCTTCCTCTAGCACACCAGACTCTCTCTCTGTACCTTGAGATGTAAATTTTGCTATCTGATTTTCACTTAAGAGTTGTTCCTTTAGTATGCAAATTTAAGGCTATCTAGCTAACAATTGCCTAGGGTAATAAAACAGTTTATAAGAAATTGAAAGTCTAAAATATCTAAATTGGAAGTTTAAAATATCTAAAATATGAATCTGTAAGATCTACTTTTATCTGCATGACTAATATGTCTATTTATTTATTTGTTATGTATATAATGCTTGCTGTTGTTAACTACTGAAAATATATGAGTTCCAATAATAAGATTTTAAAGAGCACTTAAATCAAATACTTTATCAGAAAACTAGAAAATAGAAAAGCCCAAACACTTTTTCCAAGTTCATGTGACTTCAGCAAATCCTTAATAAATAATGTGTTTTTAAATTGTTGGTAAAATAATATTAGAAATGTGTTAGAATTGTCAACACACATTATTGTTTTGATTTCTTGGCCATGCAGTTTCATATTTATCTCTGCTAGATATTATAAGGTGGCCAAATTTGGCATGAGGTTTATAAAGCTTGCAGCCCAAAAGAAAATTATCTTTGTTTGTATATTTTTTTGTATACATAAGGCTTTGAATATTGTTGGTTTAATAAAATGGCTAACTTTTGAGTTACTGGCAAAACAAACAAAAACATTTATCTAACCTTAAGGTTCTTTCTTAGGTAAACACCAGAGATCACAGCCTACAAAAATGATTAACAGATAAATAACATTAAATGTTGACTATTGCAGTTTTCTTGAGTAAACTAGGTAAACTATACTTTTAAAAAATTAATGAATTAGGTAAATGTAATGGAATAAATGCTTATAAATAAACTTGTCATATGATTTGTAATCTAAAGTTATGATATTAAATAATAAATATTAATTATCTAAGTCATTCCTAATTTTTTTTTAATTTTAGGAAAATATTTTTCTAGAAAATGTGTTCTTATTTAAAGGAAAGTTATTTTTGTCTAATGCAAAGATTATTTAAAGTTTACAAAACCAAGTAGTAGGATCTAGAGAAATGTTTAAAAAGTTGTAGATACAAAGAGGTATTTTTGATAAGAAAAAGAGAAAATAATTTTATATGAGAAATAATCTCATGTTTTTTTTTTAAATAAAATGAGAGAGATGTTTAAGAAAAAAGAGAGGGATGTTTAAAATAAAATAAAATAAAATAAGAGGGATATTTAAGATAAACAGAAAGTCCAAGCATGTCATAAATTATTTGTATAAGTTGTAATAAAATTTGTAAAAAGAGGATTTATGAGAAAAAAAACTACATGTTATCATGTTTTCTGTAATTCAAAGGCAATTATTTATAAAGTGATTCTAGAAATTGGGCTTTAATATAAAAAATTAATACACTAAAGAATTGGTTAGAACAACAAATTTTTCTTAAGGTTTTGATTTACTCAATAAAATTGTGAAATATTTTACTTTTTAAACCCAAAAGTGTGACTTTTATTGTGTCTCACTGTTTTCAGTTTTCTCTTCCCTTTGAGAAGGACTGAGATAACTGTCTTCTTCAAATTTTATCAGCTTCTGTAATTTCTTTCCCTCAGATTCTACTGCTATTGTGGCCCAATGCTAAAAAACGTGTAAATGAAATGTTTTCTTCTAATCTAACATTCTGTGCTCTTGGCTTTAAATTGTTCTATGAAACAAAAAATTTCCATTTATGACACAGGACACATTCTTTCTATGCCTAAGTAATTCAAGTGCAGTTTACATTGGTTTTGACTTGCAGGTTTTATAAATGGACTCCTCATAGGGAAAAGCAAGCATACTGCAGAAGGTCTTTCATTTATTTATTTATTTATTTACTTTTTGTCTTTTGGTAACTGACCTAACAAACAGATTTTACATTTTATTTAAAAAAATGCCTATGTCATTAGGTTTTGACTTGCTTAGAAAAACAGATTTTTTTTCTTAATTAAGGTGGTTACATCCATGTAACTTCCTGCATTTTTTTTTAAAGTCCTTATTCTGTTAAGCAGCAGGGCTTTTAATTCTGGGTCTAAAAGGGACACCAAGTCCTGCTAAATTTTAAACCCTAACAGCAGTTAAACCTTCATCTTCTGATGCAGGAAAAGATGACAATCAAAATTAACTTCATTCTTTAGACACGGGGCCAGAAATTAAAGCTGTTAAACACCTCTGGGCTCAGGAACTGTCACAGAAGACATGGGTCTGTGAGATTGTAAGGGTCAATTTTGAGAGAGATAAACTTAGTTCAGAGTTTCTCTATAAATTAAACATTGATATTACAGGCACACTGATGAAAGACCAGCATCAGGGCCCATGTGCCTGATTTGTTATAACAAGTTTCTTGGGGCATTAACTCATTTTTTAATATATAAAAAAAAATTATGAAAAAGTGTATGAAAACTATTTCCTATGGTCAACATGAATAAAATTTAATAGATTTGTTTATAAGACTTGAGAAACACATTTAATTGGTCTTATGCTGTCTTTAATAGGTCTTATTGTTTGGGAAATTCAGTCTTCTTAGTTAAACAATAAAGATTTTTGCCTTTATTTTTTAGATCTTTGAGTTACCACTTTGGCTAAATGAATGACTCATTTTGCAATAACTTGCAATCCTATTTTGTGATATTAAGTATTTTAAACTTTTGATATTTGACAGACTTTCCAAAATCAAATTCTAAAATTAGTACTTTTGACTTCATTAATTTATTGATATTAGGTCTCCTGAAGTCCAGAAGAGATGTATTTGGCTTGTTTGATATAATAAAGTTATACAGAAAATATCGTCAAATAAAAAATGGTGTTTAACCTTCTTTGAATTATACTATACTTATATAAATGTGTTATGAGAATGTGTTCCAAAAATGTGTGATATTCCTGTGATTCTGATATGTCTTAGTGTTATCAGTAGTCATTATGATTATTATGTAAAACTGCTATATGCCACAAAGGTAATCAAATTTGTCAATTTTGTCTTTAACCACGGCTGTTCTAAGACTTTTGTCATCCACAACTGTTTTATTTTCATTCTTTCATAGGACAGTTTATAATCAGCTATAGAATTCTGAGGACTATTCTTAAATATAGGTTTCTAATAAATTTAGATATTGTGCCATTCAAATAGAAAAATTTCCAGGACTTTCATTGAGTACTGATGTATTCATAAAGTTTGGTGATCCAATATTGAATGGAACATGGAGTTAATTGCATGAACAAAAATAATAGAAGACTGAAATAATCCTTTATGATTTTTGTTTAAAATATTTGCTGATTGTTTTTGTTTTCTTTTTCAGAGTCAGGAAAACTTTCCTTTTAAGCTACTTACAGCTTTAACAGTTTAGTAAAGTATGCTCTTAAGAACAAAATTTAGAATATAATTCCTTTCTGTAAACTTGGTTACTCCAAAACTTGGAAACTATTTTGTAAGTATCCTTAATTTATGAGGATATTTGAATACATTTACTGAGAATCTGTTTTCTTTTATTACCGGGAATAACTGAAGACACTGGTTATTTTATCAAGGCTTTCACTGAAATAACATTTTCAGATTGCCTTGAGAAAATGAGGCTGATATGTGGAGCCAATGAAAGCCCCTTGTATAAACTAGCCCTGTATCTTGTTCTTTACAGGGTCATGACCTGTGGTAATTAAAGAATGTAACTTTCTGACAGGCCCAGGAACCCCAAGTTTCCTTGGGACCTCAGAAAGAGAAGAATTCACACAGCTATTTGTAGGCACAGATAAATCCTTGGCTAGGCTTCAAGTTTTTACAAAAGTCTAATTTTACATTCCTTGTGAAAAAGATTCCAGCAAAGCCAATTTTACAAAAAAAGAGAGACAGCCTATATGCCAAATGATTATTCTTGTTGCACTTTATCAAATAATCAAACCAAGTGTAATAGTACTAAAAATTATTTTACAAATAAATTGGTCTTACTATAATTTTGTTTTTAATAAAACTGGAGAATTGAAGAGAGAAAAATCTTTTTTTATAAACTATAGTATGTCTGATATTCAATTCTATTCTTCCCTGAGGTTTATCCATTTTTATTTTCTACAATTTGGACTAAATTTTAAAATTATTTCTTGCTACAAGTCTCCAAAATAATGTTTTTAATTGTTTTCCCTCTTTTTCTTTTTTCTCTCATGTTTCCAATTCAAAATTACTAAATATTAAGCTGTGATTTCTATTAAAGCCCTGTGGATGCAAACTAGACAACTTAAACTTCAGCAGAAAATAACAAGACCCTGTTTATAGACATAAATCACCTTCTAACTGCCTACTGACAATAGACTTCAGAGTAATATTGCCTATATCAGTTTACCAAGATTGTTCTCCACTTTGCTATTTGTTGTTTTTTCTCTCTTCCTCCTATTTTTTCTTCTAAAATGCTTTTTTTTATATTTGTTTACAGAAAAGGGAGCAGAAAGATAAAGAAAATAAAAACTTGGGACTCCAATTCACTACGCCCACAGAAACAAAATTAAGCTAAAAGCTGAGTCCTGCAAGAAGCAATCTTTCCTTTTGTTCCTAAGCATATAGCAACAGATAAAAGGTTAAATATTTCCACAGGTAGCTACTCTGTGTTCACCTTATTTTGTGTAAAGTGCCAATTTACTGAGCCTAAGGCAAGTAAATGATTGACTATTCCCTTACCTGCTCCTTTTTCTGTGGCAACACGTGGATTCAGTAATGTGACCATACATTCCCACTTTTCCATCCATCCTGCTTTTCTCCTTTAAATATTGAAGCCCTCAAAATCATCTTTGGAGAAATGCCCAGGTCTGTCTCCCAGGTGCATCCTTAACCTGGGTAAGGTAAATTTCTAAATTGATTGAGACTCGGCCTCAGGTACTTTTTGGTTTACAATCCAATCTCTGTGGTCTTTATTAAACTAGATAGGACTACAAATTTGACTAAATAAAAATATATATCTGAGGAAATCAATTAATTTCTTGATTTCCTCAAGACTCCCCTATGGAGATTTAAAGGCTTTGACTTGGGTTCCAGAGTTTTCAATTCACAATGTAGGTTACTTCAGGCAAATTTCTCAAATTGGCTGAGTCTTGGCTTCCCCATTTAGCACTGTACTTAGGAGTACTTGCTCCTGTTTATAAAATTAGCAGTATAATTTAATACCTCACAGTTTTGTGTCAAAAGCAAAAGGCAGAATTATTACATTTACCAACTTGTAAATGGAAAAACTAAGTGGCTTTTCTACGTTATCAACTAGATTTTTGTCCCAGGTCTTTTGACTATTATTATAGATCTCTCTTTCATCAGCCTAAATTACTTATCAGAATTATTTAAAATACTGGGTTTTTTTTAAGGAATATTTAAATAGGTCAGTATCACAATGTAATTTTGGCAAAATATTAATATTCTATGTTTATAGGTTAATTCTAAGTATTTTTTAACATATTATTCATTGCACATTTTTTATTTTAATCACATTCATAAGTCTCTTTTGATCTATCCAAAAACCAAAGAGAAGCTATCAAAATATTTCTAAATTTTTCACATTGATAAACTACAAAGCATCAAAAATTTCACCAAATAAATTCTTTATCAGATTAAAAGACTGATTTAATTCAAGATATAGATAATTTCATTAATATGTGAATATATGCTTCCATTAAAAATTATAATTTGAAATATAATGTTCTAACAACTTGCCTATCTATAGATTAAAGTTCCCCATCTACTTACTTTATTTCAAAAACACAAAACTTTTCACCTTGAACCCATCACAGTGTCTTGTTTTCTTATTCTTTCAAGATCGTGCCTCTGCTGTCTTATTCAAATGTTGACTTTAGTTTATGTTTGAACTACAGATATCAGTGTTTTTAATTGTTTTTGTTGCTTACTTTGAAACAATCACTTATTCAGCATGAAAAAATATAATTTATTTTATTTTTACAATATATAATTTAGAAATAAGAAAAGCCAAAATGTCATCATCAATCAACCATTCACTAATATTAATTCAGGGTCTACTATGTTCTGACTATTGGGCTAGGTCAATGCTGGACATAAAAGGAGAAAAGAGCGACACAAACTCTGAGCCTAAGCACATTATAATTAAATAGAGAAATAAATTTATGGAGATAAGTTTGAACAAGTAAGTAACATAGAATCACACACTAGATTACATGAACAAACATTTAATAGTTTTAAAAAGTGCCAATTAGTCCCTTGCACAAATTAGATACTCAAAATAGGTAGAAAAATAGTGTAAAGAATTAAATTAGAATAACCTCAGAGAGTTTTATAAAGGAAATACCTCTGGAATCAGACTAAAAAGATAGAATTTGGATTTGTTAAAGCAGGCAAAGTGTGCTCCAAGTACCTTTCAGAGCAATTCTGGTGATGCCTGACCTTGACACCATGATGATCTTGCTTTATTTTGATGTTGTTCATTTCTTTTTCAAGAGAAAATGCATGCAGTTGAAATGTAAATTTAAAAAAAGCAAAGATTTTTTCTTTAACCATTGTCCCCTTATCCAGAAACATAAAATGTATTTTAATTAAGTACATAATATTGTCTTTTTTTAAACACAAATAGCATACTATTAACACTATTCTCTTTGTATTAATAAAAGTCCTTATTTTTCTTATGGTAGCAGGATATTAATTTATTCACAATATATGTTACTAGTTCTATATTGATAAGCATTTAGGTTGTATCTAACTATTTCATATTAGAAAATGTTTTTTTAATTATTTTAAGTTCTGAGATACATGTGCAGGACATGCAGTTTTTCTGCATAAACAAACATGCCATGTGGGTTGCTACACCTATCAACCCATCACCTAGGTATTACACCCCACATGGATTAGCTATTTGTCCTGATGCTCTCTCTTCCCCTGTTCCCTGACAGATCCCAGGGTATGTTGTTCTCCTCTGTGTGCCCATGCATTCTCATTGTTTGGGTCCCACTTACAGTGAGAACGTGTGGGATTTGGTTTTCTGTTCCTGTTTCAGTTTGCTGAGGATTATGGCTTCCAGCTCCATTCATGTCCCTTCAAATGACATAATCTCATTCATTTTTATGGTGGCATAGTATTCCATGGTATATATCCACCACATTTTCTTTATCCAATCTATCTTTTGTGGGCATTGGGGTTGATTACATCTTTGCTATTATGAACAGTGCTGCAATGAACATACATGAGCATGTGTCTTTGTAATAGAATGATTTATATTCCTTTGGGTATATACCCAGTAATGGGACTGCTGGATCAAATGGTATTTCTGGTTCTAGGTCTTTGAGGAATTGCCACACAGTCTTTCACAATGGTTGAACTAATTTACATTCTCATCAACAGGGTTTAACCATTCCTATTTCTCCACAGCCTCATCAGCCTCTGTTGTTTCTCAGCTTTTTAATAATTGCCATTCTGACTGGTGTGAGATGGTATCTCGTTGTGGTTTTGATTTGCATATCTCTAATGGTTAGTGATATTGGGATTTTTTTTCATGTTTGTTGGCTGCATAAAGTCTTCTTTTGAGAAGTGTCTGTTCATGTCCTTTGCCCAATTTTTTTTTTTTTTTTTGTCTCACTCTGTTGCCCAGGCTGGAGTGGAGTGCAGTGGCAAGATCTCGGCTCACTGCAAGCTCCGCCTCCCAGGTTCATGCCATTCTTCTGCCTCAGCCTCCTGAGTAGCTGGGACTACAGGTGCCCACCACCACACCCGGCTAATTTTATTTTATTTTATTGTTTTAGTAGAGACAGGGTTTCACCATGTTAGCCAGGGTGGTCTCGATCTCCTGACCTCGTGATCCACCCACCTCAGCTTCCCAAAGTGCTGGGATTACAGGTGTGAGCCACTGCACCCAGCCTCCTTTGCCCAATTTTTAATGGGATTGTTTTTTTCTTTTAAATTTGTTTAAGTTCCTTGTCGATTCCGGATATTTGACTTTTGTCAGATGGATAGATTGCAAAAATTTTCTCCCATTCTGTAGATTGTCTCTTCACTCTGATGATAGTTTCTTTTCTTGTGCAGAAGTTCTTTAGTTTAATTAGATTCCATTTGTCAATGTTTGCTTTTGTTGCAACTACTTTTAATGTTTTTTTTTGTCCTGAAACCTTTGCCCACGCCCATTGCCTGAATTGTATTGCCTAGATTTTCTTCCAGGGTTTTTATAGCTTTGGGTTTTACATTTAAGTCTTTAATTTATCTTGAGTTAATTTTTGTATAAGGTTTAAGGAAGAGGTCCAGCTTCAATATTCTGCATATGACTAGCTAGTTCTCCCAACACAATTTATTAAATAGGGAATCCTTTCCCCATTTCTTGGTTTTGTCAGGTTTGTCAAAAATTAGATGGTCATAGATGTGTGGTCTTATATCTGAGATCTCTATTCTGTTCTACTGGTCTGTGTTTCTGTTTTTGTACCAGTACCATGCTGTTTGGGTTACTGTAGCCTTGATATACTTTGACATCAGATAGTGTGTTGCCTCTAGTTTTGTTTTTTTGCTTAGGATTATCTTGGCTGTACGGACTCTTTCTTTGGTTTCATATGAATTTTAAAGTAGTTTTTTTCTAATTCTGTGAAGAATGTCAATGGTAGTTTAACAGGAATAGCATTAAATCTCCAAATTACCTTGGGCAGTATGGCCATTTTCATGCTATTGATTCTTCCTGTCCGTGAGTATAGAATGTTTTTCTATTTGTTTGTGTCCTCCATTATTTCCTTGTGCAATGGTTTGTAGTTATCCTTGAAGTGATCCTTCACTTCCCTTGTTAGCTGTATTCCTAGGTATTTTATTCTCTTTATAGCAGTTCTGAATGAGGGTTTATTTATGATGTTGCTCTCTGCTTATCTATTCTTGGTATATAGGAATGCTTGTGATTTTTGCACATTGATTTTGTATCCTGAGACCTTGCTAAATTGCCTATCAGCTTAAGGAGGCTTTGGGCTAAAAGGATGGGGTTTTTCAGATATAGGATTATGTCATCTGCAAACAGACAGTTTGACTTCCTCTCTTCCTATTTGAATACATCTTATTCATTTCTCTTGCCTGATTGGGCCAGAACTTCCCGTACGATGTTAAATAGGAGTGGTGAGAGAAGGCATACTTGTCATGTGCTGGTTCAAAAGAAATGCTTCTAGAGTTCACCCATTCAGTATGATATTGGCTGTGAGTTTTTCATAAATGGCTGTTATTATTTTGACGTATGTTCCATCAATACCTAGTTTATTGAGAGTTTTTAACATGAAGGGATGTTGAATTTTATAAAGGCCTTTTTTTGCATCTAGTGAGATAATCATGTGGTTTTTGTCTTTAGATCTCTTTATGTGATGAATTACATTTATTGATGTTCATATGTAGAAACAGACTTTCACCCCAGGGATGAAGCCATCTTGACCGTGGAGGATAAACCGTGGAGGATAGGCTGTGTGTGTGTGTGTGTGTGTGTGTGTGTGTGTGTGTGTGTGTGTAAAAAGCTTTATTTCCTTCTAGTGTTTAAAAAAAAGTCACTGTTAATAAAAGATAAATACCATTTCCACAATTTACAGTACTTGGCTTCTGGATTCACTTTGCCTATATTTTATTGATGATTTTTGCGTCAATATTTGTCAGAAATATTAGCCTGAAGTTTTGTTGTTGTTGTTGTGTCTCTGCCAGGTTTTGGTATCAGGATGATTCTGGCCTCATTAAATGAGTCAGGGAGGAGACTCTCCTTTTCAATTGTTTCGAATAGTTTGAATTCAGCTTTAAATGCATCTGTTCTTCGGGTTTTTTTTTTTTTTTTTTTGGTTTTTTTTTTTTTTTTTATTACTGCCTCAAATTCAGAACTTGTTATTGGTCTATTCAGGGATTCAACTTCTTTCAGATTTAGTCTTAGGAGGGCATATGTGCCCAGGAATTCATCCATTTCTTCTAGAATTTCTAGTTTATTTTCATAGAGGTGTTTATAGTATTCTCTGATGGTTTTTTGTATTACTGTGGGGTCACTGGTGATATACTCTTATTATTCCCTCTTTACTTCTTTATTAGTCTATCTAACAACCTATCTAGTTTATTATTTTTTCTCAAAAAACAGCTCCTGGATTTATTAATTTTTTGAACTATTTTTGGTGTTTCTATCTCCATTTCTACTGTGATCTTGGATATTTCTTGTCCTCTGCTAGCTTTTGGGTTTGTTTGCTCTCAGTTCTGTGGTTCTTTTAGTTGTGATATTAGAGTGTCAATTTGAGATCTTTCTAGCTTTTTGATGTGGGCATTTGGTGGTGTAAATTTCCCTTTTAACATTGCTTTAGATGCATCCCAGAGATTCTGGTAACTTGCCTCTTTGTTCTCATTGGTTCCAAGGAACTTCTTGATTTCTGCCTTAATTTCATTATTTACTCAGGAGTTCTTCAGAAGTAGGTTGTTCAATTTCCATGTAGTCGTGTGGTTTTGAGTGAGTTTCTTAATCTTGAGTTCTAATTTGATTGCACTGTGGTCTGAGAGAATTTGGTATGATTTCAGTGTTTTTGCATTTACTGAGGAGTGTTTTAGTTCCAATTATGATATTGATTTTAGAGTAAGTGTCATGTGGTGCTGAGAAGAATGTATATTCTGTTATTTTGGGGTGAAGAGTTCTGTAGATATCAATTCATGTCCACTTGATCCTGAATATCCATGTTAATTTTCTGTCTCAAAGATCTGTCTAATATTGATAGTTGAGTGTTAAAATCTCTATTATTGTGTGGAATTTTAAGTCTGTTTGTAGGTCTCTAATAATTTGTTTTATGAATATGCGTGCTCCTGTATTGGGTGCATAGATATTTAGGATAGTTAACTCTTCTTGTTGAATTGATCCCTTTCCCATTATGTAATGCCCATTTTTTTGTCTTTTTGACTTCTGTTGATTTAAAGTCTGTCTTGTAAGAAACCAGGATTGAAACCCCTGCTGTTTTCTGTTCATTTGCTTGATAACTTTTCCTCTATTTCTTTATTTTGAGCTTACTTCTGTCTTTGCATGTGAGATGTATCTCTTGAATACAGGACACCAATGGGCTTCACTCTTTATCCAGTTTTTCATTCTGTCTTTTAATTGGGGTATTTAGCCTATTTACATTTAAGGTTAATATCCTTATGTGTTAATTTAATCCTGTCATCATGATGCTAGCTGATTATTTTGCAGACTTGTTGATGTAGTTGCTTCATACTATCATTGGTCTTTGCACTGCAGTGTGTTTTGGCAGTGGCTGGTAAATTTTTTTTTAACACATATAGACCTTCGTGTTTTATGTCTAATAAAACTAAAACCACATGATGTTAGAATTAGAGAGTTAATCTCATATAGCCCCATAGGTCATATTTTTAAAATCAATTTTTTAAAATATATAGCATTTTTTGTTGTACTTTAAGTTCTAGGATAAATATGCAGAACGTGCAGGTTACATAGGTATACACGCACAATGGTGGTTTGCTGCACCCATCAACCCGTCATCTACATTAGGTATTTCTCCTAATACTGTCCCTCCCCTAGCCCCTCACCCCCCAACAGGCCCCAGTGTATGATGGCCCCCTCCCTGTGTCCATGTGTTCTCATTGTTCAACTCCCACTTATGAGTGAGAACATGTGATGTTTGGTTTTCTGTTCTTGTGTTAGTTTGCTGAGAATGATGGTTTCCAGTTTCATCCATGTCCCTGCAAAGGACATGAACTCATCATTTTGCATAGTACTCCATGGTGTATATGTGCCACATTTTCTCCATCCAGTCTATCATTGATGGGCATTTGAGTTGGCTCCAAGTCTTTGCTATTGTAAACAGTGCTGCAGTAAACATACGTGTGCATGTGTCTTTATAGTAGAATGATTTATAATCCTTTGGGTATATACCCAGTAATGGGATTGCTGGGTCAAATGGTATTTCTGTTTCTAGATCCCTGAGGAATTGACACACTGTCTTCCACAATGGTTGAACTAATTTACACTCCCAACAGTGTAAAAGCATTCTTATTTCTCCACATCCTCTCCAGCATCTGTTGTTTCCTGACTTTTTAATGATCACCATTCTAACTGGCATGAGATGATATCTCATTGTGCTTTTGATTTGCATTTCTCTAACGACCAGTGATGATGAGCTCTTTTTCATGTTTGTTGGGTGCATAAATGTCTTCTTTTGAGAAGTGTCTGTTCATATCCTGCATCCACTTTTTGATAGGGTTGTTTGTTTTTGTCTTGTAAATTTGTTAAAGTTCTTTGTAGATTCTAGATATTAGCCCTTTGTCAGATGGATAGATTGCAAAAATTTTCTCCCATTCTGTAGATTTCCTGTTCACTCTGATGATAGTTTCTTTTGCTGTGCAGAAGCTCTTTAATTAGATCCCATTTGTCAATTTTGGCTTTTGTTGCCATTGCTTTTAGTGTTTTAGTCATGAAATCTTTGCCCATGGCTATGTCCTGAATAGTATTGCCTAGGTTTTCTTCTAGGGTTTTTATGGTTTTAGGTCTAACATTTAAGTCTTAAATCAATCTTGAGTTAATTTTTGTATAAGGTGTAAGGAAGGGGTCCAGTTTCCATTCTCTGCATATGGCTAGCCAGTTTTCCCAACATCACTTATTAAATAGGGAATCGTTTCCCTATTGCTTGTTTTGTCAGGCTTGTCAAAGATCAGATGGCTGTAGATGTGTGACGTTATTTCTGAGGCCTGTGTTCAGTTCCATTGGTCTATATATCTGTTTTGGTACCAGTACCATGCTATTTTGGTTACTGTAGCCTTGTAGTATAGTTTGAAGTCAGGTAGCATGATGCCTCCAGCTTTGTTCTTTTTGCTTTATTCTTCTTGGCTATATGGGCTCTTTTTTGGTCCCATATGAAATTTAAAGTAGTTTTTCCTAATTGTGTGAAGAAAGTCAATGGTGGCTTGATGGGGATAGCATTGAATCTATAAATTACTTCGGGCAGTATGGCCATTTTCATGATATTGATTCTTCTTATCCATGAGCATGGAATGTTTTTCCATTTCTTTGTGTCCTCTCTTATTGCCTTGAGCAGTGGTTTGTAGTTCTCCTTGAAGTGGTCCTTCATATCCCTTGCAAGTTGTATTCCTAGGTATTTTATTATCTTCGTAGCAATTGTGAGTGGAAGTTACTCATGATTTGGCTCTCCGTCTATTGCTGGTGTATAAGATTGCTTGTAATTTTTGCACAATGATGTTTTATCCTGAGAGTTTGCTGAAGTTGCTTATCAGCTTAAGGAGATTTTGGGCTGAGACAAGGGGGTTTGCTTATTATAAAATCATGTCATCTGCAAATACAGACAATTTGAATTTCTCTCTTCCTATTTGAATACGCTTTATTTCTTTCTCTTGTCTGATTACCCTGGCAAGAACTTCCAATACTATGTTGAACAGGAGTGGTGAGAGAAGTCATCCTTGTCTTGTGCTGGTTTTCAAAGGGAATGCTTCTAGCTTTTGTTCATTCAGTATGATATTGGCTGTGGGTTTGTCATAAATAGCTCTTATTATTTTGAGATGCATTCTATCAATACCTAGCTTACTGATAGCTTTTAGCATGAAGGGGTGTTGAATTTTGTCAATGGCCTTTTCTGTCTCTATTGAGATAATCATGTGGTTTTTGTCATTGGTTCTGTTTATGTGATGGGTTACATTTAGTGATGTGCATATATTGAACAAGCCTTGCATCCCATGGATGAAGCCGACTTGATCATGGTGGATAAGATTTTTGATATGCTGCTGGATTCGGTTTGCCAGTATTTTATTGAGGAGTTTTGCACCAATATTCATCAGGGATATTGGCCTGAAATTTTTTTTTTGTTGTGTCTCTGCCAGGTTTTCGTATCAGGATGATGCTGGCCTCATAAAATGAGTTAGGGAGGAGTCCCTCTCTTCTATTGTTTAGAATAGTTTCAGAAGGAATGGTACCAGCTCCTTTTTGTACCTCTGGTAGAATTCGGTTGTGAATCCATCTACTCCTGGGCTTTTTTTGGTTGGTAGGCTATTCATTACTTCTTCAATTTCAGAACATGTTACTATTCTATTCAGAGATTTGACTTCTTCCTGGTTTAGACTTGGGAGGGTGCCTATGTCCAGGAATATATCCATTTTTTCTAGATTTTCTAGTTTATTTGTGTAGAGGTATTTATAGTATTCTCTCATGGTAGTTTGTATTTCTGTGAGATCAGTGGCGATATCCCCTTTATCATTTTTTATTGTGTCTATTTGATTCTTCTCTTTTTTCATGTTTATTAGTCTGGCTACCAGTCTATCTATTTTGCTGATCTTTTCAAAAACCAATTCCTGGATTCACTGATTTTTTGAAGGGTTTTTCATGTTTCTATCTTCTTCAGTTTTGCTCTGATCTTAATTATTTCTTGTCTTCTGCTAGCTTTTGAATTTGTTTGCTCTTGCTTCTCTAGTTCTTTTAGTTGTGGTGTTACGGTGTGAATTTTAGCTCTTTCCTGCTTTCCCTTGTGGGCATTTAGTGCGATTAATTTTCCTCTAAACACTGCTTTAGCTGTGTCCCAAGGGTTCTGGTACATTGTATCTTTCTTCTTCTTGGTTTCAAATAACTTATTTATTTCTGCATTCATTTTGTTATTTTCCCAAAAGTCATTCAGGAATATGTTGTTCAGTTTCCATGTAGTTGTGTGCTTTTGAGTGAGTTTCTTAATACTGAGTTCTAATTTGTTTGCACTGTGGTCTGAGAGACTGTTTGTTATGATTTCCATTCTTTTGCATTTGCTGAGCAGTGTTTTACTTCCAATTATGTGGTCAATTTTAGACTAAGTGCAATGTGGTGCTTAGAAGAATGTACATTCTGTTGATTTGGGGTGGAGAGTTCTGTAGATGTCTATTAGGTCCACTTGGTCCAGAGCTGAGTTCAAGTCCTGAACATGCTTGTTAATTTTCTGTCTCATTGATCTGTCTAATACTGAGCGGGGTGTTAATGTCTCCCAGTATTATTGTGTGGGAGTCTAAGTCTGTTTGTAGTTCTCTAAGAACTTGCTTTATGAATCTGGTTGCTCCTGTATTGGGTGCATATATATATTTAGGATAGTTAGCTCTTTTTTTGCATTGATTCCTTTACCATTATGTAATGCTCTTCTTTGTCTCTTTTGATCTTTCTTGGTTTAAAGTCTATTTTATCAGAAACTAGGATTGCAACCCCTGCTTTTTTGCTTTCCATTTGCTTGGTAGATCTTCCTCCATCCCTTTATTTTGAGCCTATGTGTGTCTTTGTATGTGAGATGGTTCTCTTGAATACAGCAGACCAATGGGTCTTGACTCTTTATCCAATTTGCCAGTCTCTTTTAATTGGGGCATTTAGCCAATTTACATTTAAGGTTAATATTGTTATATGTGAATTCGAGTCTCTCATTATGATGCTAGCTTGTTCTTTTGCCTGTTAGTTGATGCAGTTTCTTCACAGTGTTGATGGTTTTTACAATTTGGTATGTTTTTTCAGTGGCTGGTACTGGTTTTCCTTTAAATACTTAGTGCTTCCTTCAAGAGCTCTTCTAAGGCAGGCCTGATGGTAACAAAATCTCTCAGCATTTGCTTGTCTGTAAAGAATTTTATTTCTTCCTTGCTTCTGAAGCTTAGTCTGGATATGAAATTCTGGGTTGAAAATTCTTTTCTTTAAAAATGTTGAATAGTGGCCCCTACTCTCTTCTGGCTTGTAGGGTTTCTGCAGAAAGATCCACTGTTAGTCTGATGGGCTTCCTTTGTGGGTAACCCGACCTTTCTCTCTGGCTGCCCTTAACATTTTTTCCTTCATTTCAATCTTGGTGAGTCCCAAGATTATATGTCTTGGGGTTGTTCTTCTCAAGGAATATCTTTGTCATGTTCCCTATATTTCCTGAATTTGAATGTTGGCCTGTCTTGCTAGATTGGGGAAATTCTCCTGGATAATATCCTGAAGAGTGTTTTCCAACTTGGTTCCATTTTCCCAATCACTTTCAGGTGCACCAATCAAATGTAGGTTTGGTCTTTTCACATAGTCCCATATTTCTTGGAGGCTTTGTTCATTCTTTTTTATTCTTTTATCTCTAATCTTGTCTTCATGCTTTATTTCATTGTTGATCTTCAATCTCTGATATCCTTTCTGACGCTTGATTGATTCAGTTATTGATATTTGTGTACGCTTCACAAAGTTCTCGTGCTGTGTTTTTCAGCTCAATCTGGTCATTTGTGTTCTGTAAACTGGCTATTCTAGTTAGCAATTCCTCTAACCTTTTTTCAAGGTCTTAGCTTTTTTGCCATGGGTTAGAACATGCTCCTTTAGCTCAGAGGAGTTTGTTATTACCAAACTTCTGAAGCCTACTTCTGTCAATTTGTCAAACTTATTCATTAGTAAGCATTACTAATCCCATCACTTAGTTCATCTAGATCCATGGCTGAGGGTCATGCCTGCATCCATGGGCAACATCTTTAATGGATGCGAGGGCTCAGGGAACCAAGGAGAGAAAACAGTTGGGGGCATGTCCCCACTATCTTGCCCTCCACACTGGGCTATTCCAATGGAAAGTAAGGAGACAAAAAGGATGCCTTATTCTCACTTCTCTTTCTAGATGAGTAACAGACCATCTTTGTCCTCCACTCCTCTGGAGTGCATTTGAAGGACTGGGACTCCTTTGACCCTGAGACTTTGAATAAAAAGTGACTCATTTTCTTTTGTACATGGGTTTGGCCTTCTTACCATCTTAAACAAATCTGGCCTGCATAGGGAAGCCTTGGTTTAAATACTATCCAACAATTAGATTCTTTACTGTAGATAGGAGGGTAGCTGGTCTGAGGCCTCTTATATACAGGCTTTCTTTGTCCTGTGAGACAAACTAGACCTTTGCAAGTATTGCACAATAAACCCAGGCCTTTTAGGAGTCATATCATGCAGGTCCAAATGGAACAATTCCACAAAACTAGAACAGTAACTTCCAGGGGTACCATCTGATGCAGCAATTGAGGGTCCTGGCCCTTCTTTTCCTTCTTATTTGGGGCTTCCTCCAACTACATCATCAACTCCTCCAGTTCCACCATCTCTAAAACTTTCCACTTACCCAGTTTCACTCTTACCCCTAGAGGAAATGCCCAATGGAGATGATGCCACTAGGGTTCAAGTTTCCTTCTCATTATAGGGCCTTATGCAAATAAAGGGAGACTTGGGTCAATATTCTGATGACCCCTATAGGGATATATAAGCTTTCTAAAATTTAACTCAGGTGTTTTACCTCACATGGAGGGATGTTATGCTGTTTCTAAGCCAAACGCTAACAGCTGGTGAAAAAAAAAGGTAGCTGTGCAGGCAGCAGAGAAGTTTGGAGATGAGCAGTATGTCTTCCAGAGCAGGCCAAAAAGGAAAAGAGAAAATAGGAAAGGCAAAGAAATAGAGGAATCACCATTTCCAATAAGAAAAGAGGTGGTACCTCTTGGCAACCCCAATTGGAACTCCAGTGACTCCACAAGTGAATGGAAAAACAAAACAAAAAAACCCCCTTTTTAATGTGCATATTAAAGGGCCTATGATGAACTAGGGCCAAACCTCTTAATTACTCTAAACCATCTATGGTAGACCAGAAGTCAAATGAGAATCCCTTAGCCTTTATGGGAAGACTGAGAGAGGCACTAATAAAACACTACTGTTTGTCTCTTGATTAATTCAAGGAATGCTCATCCTAAAGGACTTTTATTACACGGGCATCTTGTAATACTAGAAAGAAACTACAGAAGCAGGCTACAGGATTAGACAGCACCTTGGGAAACCTCTTGAAGGTGGCCACCTTGGTCTTTTATAATAGAGACCAGGAGGAGATCCAAGAGATTAAAAAGGAAACGCAAGAGAGGGACAGAGGCTCCAGTAGCTGCTTTCAAGCTTGCAAATTCCAGTATCTCCAAGGTGCATCTGCTAGTTGATATGAATATGGCAACTCAGAGCACTTTAAAAAAGATTGCACAGGGAGCAAGAGGAAGCCACCTTTATCCTGTCCAGCCTGTGGGGGCAGAAAACTGGAGATCAGACTGTCCCTGGAGATGGAGGTCACCAAGTCCAGAATTGATCATCTGACAGACGGTCCAACAGGACTGATGAGGTCGTGTGGCTCAAAACCCTGGCTCCAGTTGCTCAAACTGCTATTACAGCTCAAGAGCCCTGAGTGATTTTGGAAATTAAAGGAATGGGGTGGACCTCCTTCTGAACACTGGAACCAGTTTCACTCTTCTCTCAAATCCAGACCTCCCATCTTCCCATAGCATGACTGTGATGGGCATCTCAGAAAAGTTTCTAAATCAATATTTTTCTCAACCATGTAGTTGTAGTTTGAGGGCCCTATTATTTACGCATTCCTTTTAAATCATGTCTGAAAGTCCCACTCCTTTATTAGGTAGAGATATTTTAGCTCACACAAAGGGCAGTATCCTTATTGCTCTGGGACAATCTCTTTGTCTCCCTCTGGTGGAAGCTAATATTAATTCAGAAGTGTGTGCAACTCAAGGAAGAATAAGTCAGGCTATAACTGCTAGGCCAGTCCAGATCCACCTTAAGGATCCCACTTCTTTATCTAACCAGAGACAATATCCCCTAAATCCAGAGACTAGGAAAGGGCTAGAAGCCAATGTTAATAACCTAAAGATGCAGGGCCTCCTCAAACCCTGTAACATTTCCTGCAACACCCCAATATTAGGAGTGCAAAGACCTAATAGGGAATGGAGACTAGTTCAGGACCTCTGCCTCATTAATGAGGCCATAGTCCCAGTTCATCTGATTGTCCCTAATCCCTATACCTTGCTGACTCAAATACCTGAGAAAACTAAATGGTTCACAGTCCTAAATCTAAAGGATGCCTGTTTCTGTAATCATTACATCCTGACTCTCAATACTTGTTTGCCTTATAAGAGCCCTACAGCCAAATCATTCAGTTAACATGGACTATGCTGCCTCAGGGATTTCAAGACAGTCCTCACTTGTTTGGACAGGCACTGTCAAAGGACTTCTCTGAGTTTTTCCATCTGCAGGCCATGGTCTTGTAATATGTAGATGACATACTGTTCTGTGCCCCAACTGAGAAACCTTCTCAGGAAGGCACTGAAGTTCTTCTTAATGTCTTAGCGAACAGAGGATATAGTTTCAAAACAGAAGGCCCAACTTTGCCAAACCTCAGTGAAGTGCCTGAGTTAGTGTCGTGTGAAGGGACCAGAGCATTAGGAGAAGAAAGAATTAAGCCCATTTTCTCATTTCCCCTTCCTAAAACCCTCAAGCAAATAAGAGGATTTTTAGACATTACAAGATTTTGCAGACCATGGATACCTGGGTATGGGGAGATAGCTGACACCTTATATCACATCATAAAAGATACTCAAGTGGCTAAAACTTATTTCCCAACCTGGGAACATGAAGCTCAAAAAGATTTTAACCAGCTAAAACAAGCCTTACTTAAGGTACCAGCCCTCAGCCTTCTTGTAGGGAGGGCCTGAAATCTTTATGTATCAGAAAGAAAGGGAATGGCCTTGGGAATTTTAACTGAAGCTCAAGGACCAGCTCAAAGGCAGTGGGATACCTGAGTAAGAAAATTGATTTTGGTGGCTTAAAGATGGCCAGCATGCCTCCAAGCCATTGCTGCAGTGACTGTACTGGTACCAGAGGCCACCAAATTAACCCTGGGATATGGCTTAACTGTTTATACCCCACATAAGGTAGCAGAATTGCTGTTTTCTAGGAAAAGGCTTTGGCTAAGAGACAGCTGGCTTTTTAAATATCAGGCTTTGCTGTTAGAAGGGTCTACAATCCAGTTCTCACCTAAACCCAGCCACTTTCCTCCCCAGCAAAACTGGAGAACCTGAAAATGACTGTGAACAAGTTATGGTACAGACCTATGGAGCCAGGGAAACTCTCCTAGGAAATTCAGACTGAACATTCTTCATGGATGGAAGTTCCTTTGTAGAGCAAGGAGTCCATAAAGCAGGATATACAGTAGTCACTCTGAATGATGTTATTGAAAGTGTGCCCCTCTCACCAGGCACAAGCACTCAACTAGCTGAACTGATAGCTATTATGGAAGCACTTGAATTAAGCAAGGGAAAGGTAGCTAACATTTACACTGACTCTGAGTGGGCTTTCTTAGTCCTCTATGCTCATGCTGCCATTTGGAAGGAAAGACACTATCTTACCACTAATGGATCTGCTATAAAATACCATTATGAAATTAACAGATTATAATCCTCAGTTTTCCCCCCATGAGAGGTTGCAGTGATGCTTTGTAAGGGACATCAGAAAGGAACAGATGAAGTAGTTGAAGGAAACAAGTCAGCTAATCAGGCAGACAAGTAAGGGGCAAAGAAGCCTCAGGGCCTCAATGCACTGAAAGCCCCTCTAACCTGGGAAGGCTCCATAAGAGAAAGTAAACCTCAGTACTCCTTTGTAGAGATAGAATGGGACATCTCTTGAGGGTACAGTTTTCTGTACTCAAGATGGCTCTAATCAGAGGACGGCAAACTCCACTTGCCAGCCTCTAGCCAGTTGGAAGTCCTTAAGATTCTTCACCAAGCTCCAAATTTTTCACTTATTAAAGGATAAAACTTATCAGTGTTCTCAGAGATTGTTTTAAGGAAAGAACTTATTAAAAACAGTCAAGCAGGTTGTTAATGCTTGTGAAATCTGTCTTAAAAATAATACCCTCAACAGGCGGCTTTTTCTGCCTCAAACCCAAAGGATAGGAAGCTATCCAGGGGAGGACTAGCAGATAAATTTCACGCACATGTCAACAACAGAGGTCATCCAATACATCCTGGTATGGGTAGACACTTTCAATAACTGGGTGGAAGCCTTTCCATGACATACTGAAAAGGGCTTTGAGGTAATAAAATTGTTAGTTAACGAAATAACTCCCTGATTTGCTCTACCTAAGTACCTCCAAAGTGGCAATGGCTCCTCTTATAAGGCAACGATCATGCAGGGGATCTCAAAGGCACTAGGCATACAGTATCATCTCTATTGTGTTTGGAGACCCTGGTCCTCAGGAAAGGTAGAGAAGGCAAATGATATAAGATGCCACTGAAAACTATCCCAAGAAACTCATCTTACTTCTGTCACTCTTCTTCCCATGGCTTTACTGCAGGTAAAAAAATATCCCTTCAAAGTTAGGTCTGAGTCCTTTTAAAATGCTGTTTGGATGGCCTTTCCTTACAAATGATTTTCTATCAGACCAAGAGACTGACCTTTGAAGTGGTAAACATGTAACCTCCCTAGCTCATTCCAACTCAAATTAACACAATTAGCAAAAGCCCAACCAAAGAAATAGGACAACCTTTATTTAACCCAGGAGATTTGGTATTGGTAAAGGCTCTCTCCTCTCTCTCTCCTTTTCTAAATCCCAACCTTGAAAGGGCACTACACTGTTCTTCTTTCAACCACCTCAGTGGTAAAAGTTACAGGAATCAACTCCTGAATACATCAGCCTTGAGTCAAAACCCGGAAAGCTGACAGAGCAACTCCTGATGTCTCAAAGGAAAGTTCTGGATATCAATGTGAAGAGATAGGATATCTTAAGCTGAAATCATAAAAATTAAGTAAATGAGTGAGGGCCACTCATCCTACTCAGTCCTACCTCTACCTTACCAGATACTTTCCATCTTTTCTACCTTTCCTCTAGAGATCCACTGCCAGTTATCAGAACTGCTTTTTGATGCATATTTGCAGGGAGATTTTGATAACCCATGGGATTACATTTGTAACATCATACACCCTTAAAGGGAAATTCTATATCTTGGCAAGTAAAATTTTAGATGAAAATTATTATGTAATTTTTGCAGAAATTGCTATACTCACTCTACTATTTGCAGTAGGTAGGACCATACACTGTCGCACCCACAATGTGGAATTCTGGATGAAAAATTCTAATTACTGTAATATTCTGCCTAATTTTCATCTTTATAACAGAATTAATAATTACAGGAAAGATTTAGCCAAAATTAACACTAAAGTTACTCTGGCCGCTCAATCTAATGCCGCTTACATTGGATTTACATTGGAAAAATGGTGCTTCTTCATTAATGCATCTACTAAAGTACAGCGACACCTGGTGGACGCAGGCCAGTATTACAACCCATCGAAATGGTTAACAGGTACCAAACAAACCCTGTCGTGGTTGTGGCCTCTAATGCCCCCACTAATAATGGTTATCTTAGTACTCACATCCAAACTCTGTATTCTAAACCTTCTTGCAAAATTTATCTCTTCTGACCTAGAAGCTATTAAATTCCAAATGTTGTTACAGACAAAACCATTCACGGACCCACCTTTCTTCCAAGGACCCTTAAATCCTCAGGAGGAGCCTCAATTGCTGTTCCCCACATGACGCCCCTCTCCAGCAGGAAATAGCCAGAAGAGTAGTCATACAACACCTGCTAAAAGCAGTTAAGGTTTTCACTCATGAGTGGGGAAATGATACAGGACATAGAAAGAAATTATTTAGGCAGATACTGAGGGCAACAGAGTCTTGGCAGAGTTTCACTTCTAAGAAAAAAAGCAGCCCCCCAAATCATTTCTAATGAAGAGAAGCCTGGGAATTTAGCTGCAAACACAGATAAGCAAGTTGGAAGCTTGCACAGGGAAATGCCAGCAGCTGTGCCAATCAAAAAGGGCTACCTGCAGGCCAGGCATATCCAAATGGGGGCTTCATCTTTTTTTGTTGTTGTTGTTACCATGTGTACAATGACAGAGGAGTGAGCAACATGGTGCAGCTCAGGCAGAGAACTCGCTTACACAATTAAAGAATAGGTTGGGGGCTACCAAAAATTTGCAACCCATGCAAATGGCACACCTGGTCTAAACAGTGTTTTGCACCCTGTGTAAATCAGGCACTGTCTCCTCACAATATCATTTATAAAACTCCCTACATTTCACTGTGCATCTGGCAACCCATTTTTCTGGGACCCCTCTCTGCAGCACAGAGCTATTCTCTTTCTTTTGCCTATTAAACTTCTACTCTCAACCTCACTCTTTGTGTGTCCATGTCCTTGTTCTCCTTGGCCAAGGAGACAATGAACCTCACATGTTACTTCTGACAATGAGACCATTTCATTATCATTCATGGGACATTTGTTGATACGGTTGCCCCAAAATATATTTGATTTATGTGCCACAGTTATTTCACAGATTCAGTTTTTACGGATTTTTTTTTTTTTTTCTCCTTTGGGTAGACAATGTTACAGGGAAGATCAGTGACTTAAGGGCTGCTATTCATATCCTTTTGTCCCATGGATTGCTTCCTTGATGTGGTGCTCTCCTGTTTCTCCTAGAAAGGGAGCTTCTTGAGAGACACCCTGCCTTGACTGTTATTTCTCATTTGGATCTAGACACTTAGAAGAGCTACTAGGCTCTGGGCTGGTACTAGGGAGTGTCTACAAAAGAGTCGTGTGGTGTGATCCATCTTCAGGTCTCTCAGCCATGGAATACCAGCACCTGCTCCAGTGAAGGAAGCAGGGTGGTGAAGTAAACTCTGAGGGTCTTTGATTATATTTGTACTAAGCGTGCTGATTTTGTGTTGCTTTGTGTCCAGCCACGTGGTGGTGCTTTTAAGAGCGCATGAGTTGCGTTTGTATAGGGAGGATACAAACTTGCCCTAAGGTCACCTTTGAATTAATATTCGAGATTCTCAGGCAGTGGGCATGGCCATAGAGCTCCCAGGGGATTATGCCATTTGTCTTTGGCTACCAGGCTGGGTAGAGAAAAACCATTATGAGCGGGAAGGGTTAGGAATTTCTGAGCTGAGACTCTCCTTGGGCATGGCTTGCTGTGGCTGCTGTGGGAGATGGGAGTGTGGTTCCCAAGCCAATGGAGTTATATTTCTAGGGGTAGACTTGCTATTTTTAAACAATTTGAATTTCTCTCAGCATTTTATTTATTTTCTTACATTCTAATTTTTGTACATAATTCCTGGATTCCAGAAATTGGTATTCTTATCAATGCTAAGTAAAGATAAGTGCTGGAGAAAAGTTTAGAACATCTGTAATTTATAAGCTATTAAAATTTTGTGCTTCTGAGAGATTGTGAAGTACTATGTTAAAGATAGTCAGAGGAGAAAAATAATATTCTTCAGTAAAATTTAAATGCCTTATTTTCTGTATTAAATGAAATTAGGTAACTAAGAGGGTCTAAGTCTCTTGGCTTTTCTATTTCTTTCTAAGTGGAATTAAGGGAGGAGACCACCTTTCATATTGTCTTCTGCCCAATTTCTGCCTCCAAAGAAAGAAGAAGTAAAAACTAAAAAGCAGAAATGAAATCCACAGGCAGACAGCCCAGTGCTACACCCTGGGCCTAGTTAAAGATCAACCCCTGACCTATGTTATGTTATCTATAGATTTCAGACATTGAATGGAAAAGCATTGTGAAAATCCCTGTCCTGTTCTGCTCTGTTCTGATGATCAGTGCATGCATCCCCCAGTCACGTACCCCCTGCTTGCTCAATTGATCACAACCCTCTCATGTGGACCCCGTTAGAGCTGTAAGTCCTTAAAGGGGACAGGAATTGCTCACTCAGGGAGCTCAGTTGTTGGAGACATGAGTCTTGCCAAAGCTCCCAGATGAGCAAAGCCCTTCCTTCTTTAACTTGGTGTCTGAGGGGTTTTGTCTGTGACTTGTCCTGCTACAGAATTATTGATGATGTCTAATTAACCTGTCAGATAGAGTCTGAATCAACTCTGCATAATTTTATTAGGATGTAGAATTATTCCAGTAAAATATAGTACCAAGAAAATGCAATAGAAGGTAGTTTCGCAAAAACAACAACAACAACAACAAAAAAAAAACAAAAAAACTGCATTCTTATGTGAAGAAAGCTGCTTTTATTTTTCAACTTTGAATTAATCAGGGATGGGAAGGGAGTAGAGAGGAATTCTTAAAGAGAATTTTTCAAGCAGGGAGCCATGCTGATGCTGAAGTGATTGGGACATCAACAAGCACAATAGAAATACTACATTCTTCATTTCTTCTTATAGGGGCACTAGGAAACAGTGAAAAGGTCAGGAAATTTTTGGAAAAAATGAAAGAATCTCTGCACAACTTTTGGAATTATACCCAATCACTTAAAATTCATTTGCTTAAATTTTGTATCAGTTCCTTTTGAAATTGTTTATTCTTCCTTTCCTCTTTACATTTACTTATGTAACTTCTTAGGTTTCCTATATTTTAGTAACACAAATAATCTGAATAGAACTATGGGTGCATTGCTTGCTTTAGGTTAAAGGTTTAACTATTAGAACTACTACTATCAATAGGAGGATAGGCAGTCTCAGGTAAATGCTGTCATGGAGTAGGTTTGCCCAAAAGTTGAGGCATTCTAAGGGTCACTATTGCAAGTTGAACTTGTCCTGCTGCTTATATTCTGGTTAATAGTAACCTTAATTAAATGCTGCTTGAGACACACTAAATAGATTTGGTACCATTCGCTGACAGTCAGATTAATTACACTAGTCAACGAAGTGGTGTATTTATGAGAAAATTTTCCAAAAGCTAACATATTGTAGAAATGAGGGGTAGATATTATTGATAGACAATTCTCCATGAGCCCCTACATTTCTGTATATCTTGTTAGCAGAAAAAGTGACAGCTTTTGTTCTGGCCTATTTTCTCAAGAATGTTGGAATAGTAAAATGACCATGAAAGATATACATATCTCTCTCTAAAGCAAAGGGCAGGTAGTTTGTTGTTCAGGATGGTAAGAAAATATCTCCCTCTGGGAAAAAGTTTGGGCAGATTTTCTTGCAGCCTATTTAAAATATTGGAATTTCCTTGGCCATGATCATATATTGGTTAGTATTTTGCATTGTGGGATTTTCTAAACTCAGGATTTCTTAGCTGTAATCCAAACCCATTGTATACCCAATGTTTGCTTGGGTCTCCCTCTGTGTAAACACCTTTGGGTTTAAATACCTTTGGGACTTGGAGAATAAGAAAAATTACCCTAAACATGAAGCTTGTGCTGACTGCTATGCTGTGAGTAAAAACGTCCTGTTTTTGATCCAGGAGCCTTGTAGTTTCTGTCAGAATCCACGAAACTACGGCAGACTAATCTGTTAGCTTACAGACCAGATAAAATCTCGGATTCTTTTACAGTTCTTGAGAACAAACTACTGTGTATAGTTCTTGAGAACAAACTACTGTGTACCTTTAAATTTTGCCAAAAATATAAAGACGGTCACTGACATTTATTCCAATCTAATAAAAGGGGAGAAAATTATTAAGGAAAATGCAATGGAAGTAGAAAAGAAGAAAACAAAAACAAGTTGAAAAAAATAAGCCTAAGTGGTTTTACAATAAATTCAAACAGATGAAAATTGCTTCTCAAAAAACAATGGTTTTCATATTAGACGCTTCCAAATTTCAGCTGTATCTTGTTTATAAGAGACAGACCAAAAACATAATGCAAAGAAAGATTGAAGATAAAGGTTAGGAAAGATGTATCAGACACATATGAAATCAACTTCTGTATAGTTATAACAATGACTGTGAGATAAAATATAATTTAAAGGAGAAAGAATTAATAGGGTTAAAGAGGAATATTAATGATAAAAAAATTCTGCCAAGAATACATAACAATTATGCACCCATGTAAATCTATCATTGTAACTTCACATACATAAAACAAAAATTTACAAAATTACCAGAAGAAATCTACAATGAGAGTGGGAAATTTCAACACACTTGTCCTACAGATAAGTGTTAAATACAGACAAAAATTAGTGAGGATGCTGAAGATTTGAAAAATTAAATTGTACAAGAGTAATCTAATGGATATATAGATATCTGAGAAATACATAGATATCTCATACATAGTTGTTAACCCTAATATCAGGACGTAGACCACTAAGAAAGTTTAAAACAATAATAAAGTGTTGACGACATATAAATACTGTTGGCTGTCCACAATGCAATACGGTTAGAAATCTATAATAAAAGGGTGCTAAAGACCTCAAATGTTTGAAAGGAAAAAAAATGCATTCTTAAATTACTCATGGGTAAAAGAACACATTGGAATAAAATAATTAAATAACCAGAACTGTATATCAATGAAAACACTGAATAGGTAAACTTGTGAGATGATGCTAAAACAACCAATAATCAAAGGGATTTTTAGAGCTTTAAACGTGTGTGTGTGTGAGTGTATTTAAAACACATTAATTAATGATTTAAAACAAACACGCACACACACAAACACATGAAAATTAATGAACTCGAGGGTGGAGCCAAGATGGCCGAATAGGAACAGCTCCGGTCTCCAGCTCCCAGCCCCAGCGACACAGAAGACGGATGATTTCTGCATTTCTGCTTGAGGTACCGGTTTCATCTCACTAGGGAATGCCTAACAGTGGGTGCAGGACAGTCGGTGAAGCGCACTGTGCGCGAGCCGAAGCAGGGCGAGGCATTGCCTCACTCGGGAAGCGCAAGGGGTCAGGGAGTTCCCTTTCCTAGTCAAAGAAAGGGGAAACAGACGGCACCTGGAATATCGGGTCAGTCCCACCCCAATACTGCGCTTTTCCAATGGGCCTGGAAAACGGCACACTAGGAGATTGTGTCCCGCACCTGGCTCGGAGGGTCCTGTGCCCACGGAGTCTCGCTGATTGCTAGCACAGCAGTCTGAGATCAAGCTGCAAGGCGGCAGCGAGGCTGGGGGAGGGGCGCCCACCATTGCCCAGGCTTGCTTAGGTAAACAAAGCAGCCAGGAAGCTCGAACTGGGTGGAGCCCACCACAGCTCAAGGAGGCCTGCCTGCCTCTATAGGCTCCACCTCTGGGGGCAGGGCACAGACAAACAAAAACTCAGCAAGAACCTCCACAGACTTAAAGGTCCCTGTCTGACTGACAGCTTTGAACAGAGTAGTGGTTCTCCCAGCACGCAGCTGGAGATCTGAGAACGGACAGACTGCCTCCTAAAGTGGGTCCCTCACCCCTGAGCAGCCTAACTGGGAGGCACCCCCCCAGTAGGGACAGACTGACACCTCATTCAACCGGGTACTCCTCTGAGACAAAACTTTCAGACGAACTATCAGACAGCTGAATTTGCGGTCTCACGAAAATCCGCTGTTCTGCAGCCACCGCTGCTGACACCCAGCCAAACAGGGTCTGGAGTGGACCTCTAGTAAACTCCAACAGACCTGCAGCTGAGGGTCCTGTCTGGTAGAAGGAAAACTAACAAACAGAAAGGACATCCACACCAAAAACCCATCTGTACATCTCCATCATCAAAGACCAAAAGTAGATAAAACCACAAAGATGGGGAAAAAACAGAACAAAAAAACTGGAAACTCTAAAAAACAGAGCAACTCTCCTCCTCCAAAGGAACGCAGTTCCTCACCAGCAACGGAACAAAGCTGGATGGAGGATGACTTTGATGAGTTGAGAGAAGAAGGCTTCAGACGATCAAACTACTCTGAGCTACGAGAGGAAATTCAAAACAATAGCAAAGAAGTTAAAAACTTTGAAAAAATATTAGAAGAATGGATAACTAGAATAACCAATGGAGAGAAGGGCTTAAAGGAGCTGATGGAGCTGAAAGCCAAGTTTCGAGAACTACGCGAAGATTGCAGAAGCCTCAGTAGCAGATGCGATCAACTGGAAGAAAGGGTATCGCTGATGGAAGATGAAATGAATGAAATGAAGAGAGAAGGGAAGTTTAGAGAAAAAAGAATAAAAAGAAATGAACAAAGCCTCCGAGAAATTTGGGACTATGTGAAAAGACCAAACCTACGTCTGATTGGTGTACTGAAAATGATGGGGAGAAGGGAACCAAGTTGGAAAACACTCTGCAAGATATTATCCAGGAGAACTTCCCCAATCTAGCAAGGCAGGCCAGCATTCAGATTCAGGAAATACAGAGAACGCCACAAAGATACTCCTCGAGAAGGGCAACTCCAAGACACATAATTGTCAGACTCACCAAAGTTGAAATGAAGGAAAAAATGTTAAGGGCAGCCAGAGAGAAAGGTCGGGTAACCCACAAAGGGAAGCCCATCAGACTAACAGCTGATCTCTCAGCAGAAACTCTACAAGCCAGAAGAGAGTGGGGGCCGATATTCAACATTCTTAAAGAAAAGAATTTTCAACCCAGAATTTGCTATCCCGCCAAACTAAGCTTCATAAGTGAAGGAGAAATAAAATACTTTACAGACAAGCAAACGTTGAGTGATTTTGTCACCACCAGGCCTGCCCTAAAAGAGCTCCTGAAGGAAGCACTAAACATGGAAAGGAACAACCGATTCCAGCCCCTGCAAAAACATGCCAAATTGTAAAGGCCATCGAGGCTAGGAAGAAACAATAGCAACTAACGAGCAAAATAACCAACTAACATCATAATGACAGGATCAGATTCACACATAACAATATTAACGTTAAATGTAAATGGGCTAAATGCTCCAATCAAAAGACACAGACTGGCAAACTGGATAAGGAGTCAGGACCCATCAGTGTGCTGTATTCAGGAAACCCATCTCACGTGCAGAGACACACATAGACTCAAAATAAAGGGATGGAGGAAGATCTATCAAGCAACTGGAAAACAAAAAAAGGCAGGGGTTGCAATCCTAGTCTCTGATAAAATAGACTTTAAACCAACAAAGATCAAAAGAGACAAAGAAGGCCATTACATAATGGTAAAGGGATCAATTCAACAAGAAGAGCTAACTATCCTAAATATATATGCACCCAACACAGGAACACCCAGATTCATAAAGCAAGTCCTCAGTGACCTACAAAGGGACTTAAACTCCCACACAATAATAATGGGAGATTTTAACACCCCACTGTCAACATTAGACAGATCAACGAGACAGAAAGTTAACAAGGATATCCAGGAATTGAACTCAGCTCTACATAAAGTGGACCTAATAGACATCTACAGAACTCTCCACCCCAAGTCAACAGAATATACATTTTTTTCAGCACCACACCACACCTATTCCAAAATTGACCACATAGTTGGAAGTAAAGCTCTCCTCAGCAAATGTAAAAGAACAGAAATTATAACAAACTGTCTCTCAGACCACAGTGCAATCAAACTAGAACTTAGGATTAAGAAATTCACTCAAAACCGCTCAACTACATGGAAACTGAACAACCTGCTCCTGAATGACTATTGGGTACATAATGAAATGAAGGCAGAAATAAAGATGTTCTTTGAAACCAACGAGAACAAAGATACAACATACCAGAATCTCTGGGACACATTCAAAGCAGTGTGTAGAGGGAAATTTATAGCACTAAATGCCCACAAGAGAAAGCAGGAAAGATCCAAAATTGACACTCTAACATCACAATTAAAAGAACTAGAAAAGCAAGAGCAAACACATTCAAAAGCTAGCAGAAGGCTAGAAATAACTAAAATCAGAGCAGAACTGAAGGAAATAGAGACACAAAAAACCCTTCAAAAAATTAATGAATCCAGGAGCTGGTTTTTTGAAAAGATCAACAAAATTGATGGACCGCTAGCAAGACTAATAAAGAAGAAAAGAGAGAAGAATCAAATAGATGCAATAAAAAACGAAAAAGGGGATATCACCACCGATCCCACAGAAATACAATCTACCATCAGAGAATACTACAAACACCTCTATGCAAATAAACTAGAAAATCTAGAAGAAATGGATAAATTCCTTGGCAAATACACCCTCCCAAGACTAAACCAGGAAGAAGTTGAATCTCTGAATAGACCAATAACAGGTTCTGAAATTGTGGCAATAATCAATAGCTTACCAACCAAAAAGAGTCCAGGACCTGACGGATTCACAGCTGAATTCTACCAGAGGTACAAGGAGGAACTGGTACCATTCCTTCTGAAACTATTCCAATC
>NW_026652283.1:19529784-19618175 GCF_009828535.3 Hylobates moloch | reverse complement strand
AGGTGCTGGAGAGGATGTGGAGAAATAGGAACACTTTTACACTGTTGGTGGGACTGTAAACTAGTTCAACCATTGTGGAAGTCAGTGTGGCGATTCCTCAGGGATCTCGAACTAGAAATACCATTTGACCCAGCCATCCCATTACTGGGTATATACCCAAAGGACTATAAATCATGCTGCTATAAAGACACATGCACACGTATGTTTATTGCAGCACTATTCACAATAGCAAAGAGTTGGAACCAACCCAAATGTCCAACAACGATAGACTGGATTAAGAAAATGTGGCACATATACACCATGGAATACTATGCAGCCATAAAAAATGATGAGTTCGTGTCCTTTGTAGGGACATGGATGAAACTGGAAAACATCATTCTCAGTAAACTATCGCAAGGACAAAAAACCAAACACCGCATGTTCTCACTCATAGGTGGGAATTGAACAATGAGAACTCATGGACACAGGAAGGGGAACATCACACTCCGGGACATGGATATGTAACAAACCCCCACATTGTCACATGTACCCTAAAACCTAAAGTATAATAAATAAAAAAAAAGAAAAAAAAAAAAAAAAAAATGAACTCATATTTAGAAAAGGACAGAAACTAAGTAAAAATAAAGTAGAACAAACTGATAAATAATTAAATAACTTATACATTGATATATTTCCTATCTCAAATAAGAATAATTTATACAATATGATTTTAAAATTCCACAGGGACGTATCTATTTTCAAAGACAATATAAACATTGCCCTTGACATCTGGTTTTCCCGAAATTAAACAGAAACATAAATGAGTAAACAAAATTGAATTCACAGGCTGAATGCATAAGCTCTAAGTCTAGAAATGGCAGTGGTTTCTGGGATATCAGTTTCCAAAAGGAAAATGAGGTACTTATCAGGAGTGAAAAGATTAGATCTAGATTTAGTGTTTTAATGTGATTAATTGAAGAACTCATTTTGTCACTATTCTAGGGTAAATTTTTTTTTTTTTTTTTTTTTTTTTTTTTTTTTTTTTGAGGCAGAGTCTTGCTGTCACCCAGGCTGGAGTGCAGTGACATAATCTCAGTTTACTGCAAGCTCCGCCTCCTGGGTTCACGCCGTTCTCCTGCCTCAGCCTCCAGAGTAGCTGGGACTACAGGCACCCACCACCACACCTGGTTAATTTTTTTTGTTTTTTTTTTTTTTCAGTAGAGACAGGGTTTCACTGTGTTAGCCAGGATGGTCTCGATCTCCTGACCTCATGATCTGCCCACCTCAGCCTCCCAAAGTGGGTAAAGGGTTTTTACCTACAGTAAAAATATTTTTCAAACCTGAAGAACAAATAAGGACATTCTCACACAAACAAAAGCTGAAGAATTTCATCGACATGAGACCTGTCCTAGAAGGAGTGCCAAAGTGAGTTCTTCAATCTGAAAGATAAGACATTCATAAGCAATAAGAAATCATCTGAAGGTACAAAACTTCTGGTACCAGTAAGTACACAGACAAACACAGAAAATTATAACACTGTAATTGTGGTGTGTATATTGTGCATATTTTAAGTAGAAAAACTAAAAGATGAATCAATCAAAGATAATAACTATAACAACTCTTCAAGACATAGATAGGACAATGAAATATTCATATAGAGACAATAAAAATGTTAAAAGTGAGGAGATGAAGTTAAAGTGTAGAGCTTTTATTAGTTTTCTTTTTACATATTTGTTTATGCAATCAGTGTTAAGCTATTACCAGTTTAAATACTGGGTTATAAGATATTATTTGCAAGCCTCATGGTAACCTCAGATCAAAAAACATATAACAGAGCTGGGTGCGGTGGCTCATGCCTCTAATCCCAGCACTTTGGGAGGCTGAGACGGGTGGATTACAAGGTCAGGAGTTCGAGACCAGTCTGACCAACATGGTGAAACCCTTCCTCTACTAAAAATACAAAAATTAGCCAGGCATGATGGCAGGTGCCTGTAGTCCCAGCTACTCAGTAGGCTGAGGCTGGAGAATCACTTGAACCCGAGAGATGGAAGTTGCAGTGAGCCAAGATTTTGCCATTGCACTCCAGCTTGGGCAATAGAGCAAGACTCTGACTCTGTCTCAAAAAAAAAAAAAAAAAAGTAACAGATACACAAAAAATAAAAAGCAAATAATTAAAATATACCACCACAAAAAAATCACTTGATTAAAAGGGAGACAGTAAGGAAGGAACAAAAGAGGAGAGGATGACAGAAAAGCAAGAAATACACTTCATCTATAAAGAAACATATAGACTGAAAACGAAGGGGTGATAAAAGTTATTCTATGTAAATGGAAACCAATAAAGAGCAGTAGACTCTATAATCTGCACTATAGATCAAATGGGAATAATAAATATTTACAGAAGTTTTTATCATATGGCTGCAGAATACATATTCTTCTTCTTGGCATACAAATCATTCTTAAGGATGGACCATATGTTAGGTCACAAAAAAAGTCTTAAGCAAATAGAATAAAGCTAGAAATCAACAACAGGAATTTTGAAAGATATATAAACACATGGAAGTTAAACAATATGCTCCCGAATGAGCAGAGGGTCAATGAAGAAATATGAAGAAAATTAAAAAATTTCTTGAAACAAATAATAGTGGAAACAGAACATAACCATTACCTACGGGATATAGTGAAAGCAGTACTAAGAAGGAAGCTTATAGCTACAAAATGACTACATCAAAAAAGTAGAAAAGTTTAAATAAATGATCTAATGATGCACCTTTAATTAGAAAAGTGAGAGCAAACCAAAGCCAAAATTAGTAGAGGAAAAGAAAGATCAGAGCAGAAATAAATGATATTCAAATGAAGAAAATAATACAAAAGAACAACCGAATGAAAAGCTGGTTTTTGAAAAGATAAATAAATTGACAAAGCTTTGACCAAACTAAGAAAAAAGAGAAGGCCCAAATAAACAAAATTGGAGATAAAAAGAAGACATTACAACTGATACTGCAAAAAGCCAAAGGATCATTGGTGGCTACTATGAGTGAATATATGCCAATAAATTGGGAAAGTTAAAATAAACAAGTAAATTCCTACACACATACAACTTACCAAGATTGAACCATGAAGAAATCCAAAACCTGAACAGATCAATAAGAAGTAATGAGATTGAAGCCATAATACAAAGTCTCCCAGCAAAGAAAACTCTTAGACTCAATGGCTTCATTGCTGTATTTTACCAAACGTTCAAAGAAAAATATCAATTCCACTTAAACTATTCCAAAAAATACAGCAAAAGGGAACACTTTCATACTCATTCTATGAGGCCAGTATTAATCCTGAGAATAAAACCAGAAAAAGACATATGAAAAGAAGAAAAGCATAGGCCAATATCCATGATGAATATTGATTCAAAAATGCTCAACTAAATAACAGGAAATCAAATTCAACAGTACATTAAAAAGATCATTCATCATGACCAAGTGGGATTTACTTCAGCGATGGAAGGATGGTTCAATGTGTGCAAATAAATAAATGTAAAACATCATATCAACAAAATGAAGGATAAAAACCATGTAATTTCAATTGATGCTAAAGAAGCATTTGATAAAATTCAACATCCCTTCATGATAAAAACTTTAAAAAGTAGAAGTATAGAAGGAACATAGCTTAACACAATAAAAGCTATATACGACAGACTCTCAGCTAATATCATACCAAATTGGGCAAAACTAAAAGCCTTTTCTCTAAGATATGGAACATGAGAAAGATAATCAGTTTCATCACTGCTATTATACATAATATTGGAAGCCCTAGCTGTAACAATCAGACAAGGGAAAGTAATAAAGGACATACAAGTTGGAAAAGAAGATACCAAATTATCATTACTTGCAGATGACAGAATCTTCTACTTGGAAAAACCTAGATTCCACAAACACACAAAAAAACTATTAGAACAGATAAATTTAGTAAAGTTCCAGAATACAAAATCAACATGCAAATATCAGAACTATTTTTATAAGCCAACAATGAAAATCTTAAAACAAAATTTTAAAAATCCCATTTACAATAGCTGTAAATAAAATTAAATATCTAGGGATTAACTTGACCAAGTAAGTAAAAGATCTCTACAATTGAAACTATAAAACATTGATGAAAGAAATTCAAGAAGACACTAAAAAATGAAAAATGATCAAGAATTAGATGGATCAATATTGTTAAAATGTCTATACAACCCAAAGCAATCTACAGATTCAATGCAATCTCTATCAAAATACCAATGACATTCTTCACCAAAATAGAAAAATTTCTGCAATTTACATGGAACACAAAAGACCCAGAAGAGCCAAAGCTGTTCTGAGAAAAAAGAATGAAACTGAAGGAATCACATTACCTGACTTCAAATTATGCTAGAGCTACAGTAACCAAAACCGCATGGTACTGGCATAAAAATAGGGATATAGACCAATGGAACAAAATAAATAACCCAGAAACAAATCCATACGGCTATAATGAACTCACTTTCAACAAAGTTTCAAAGAACATACACTGGGGAAACAACAGTCTCTTTTCAATAAATGGTGCTGAGAAAATTGGCTATCCATATGCAGATGTGTGAAACTAGACTCCTATATCTTGACATTTACAAAAATGCAATAAAAATAGATTAAAGACCTAAATCTAAGACCTCAAACTGTGAAACTACTAGAAATACAAGAAAACATCAGGGAAACTATCCAGGACATTGGAGTGGGCAAAGATTTCTTGAGTAATAACCCAGAAGTACAACCAACTAAAGCAAAAATGGACAAATGGGATTACATCAAGATAAAGAGCTTCTGCACAGCAAAGAAAGCAGATAAAATAGAAGAAAATATTTGCAAACTATCAATCTGCAAGGGATCAATAACCAGAATATATAAGAACCTCAAAAAAACTATAGGAAAAAAATTAATGACCTAATTAAATAATGGGTAAAAGATCTGAAAAGATATTTCTCAAAAGAAGACATGCAAATGGCAAACAGGCATCCCAAAGGTGCTCCACATTATTGTTTATCACAGGAGTACAAATCAAAACTACAATGATTCATCTCACCCCAGTTAAAATGGCTTTTATCCAGTAGACAGGCAATAACAAATGCTGGCAAGGGTGTGTAGAAAAGATACCCTTCATACTGAGTTGGTGAGGATGTAAAGTAGTACAACCACTATAGATAACAGTTTGGAGGTTGTTCATAAAACTAAAAATAGAGCTACCATTCAATACAGCAATCCTACTGCTGAGTATATAACCAAAGAAATCAGATATTTGCACTCCCATCACTCCCATTCTTGTTGCAATACTATATACAACAGCCAATATTTGGAAGCAACCTGAGCATCTAGGAAAAGATGAATGGATAAAGAAAATGTGATACTTATACACAATGGAGTACTATTCAGTCATAAAAAAGAATGAGGTCCTGGCTTTTCCAACAACATGGACAGAAAGGGAGGTCATTATGTTAAGTGAATTTAGTGAGGCACACAAACTTCCTATGTTCTCATTTATGGGAGGTAAAAATTAAAACAATTGCACTCATATATAGAGAGGGTAGAAGGATGGTTACCAGAGGCTGGGAATGGTCATGGGGTGGTGGTAGGGGAATGTTGGGATGGTTACTGGATGCAAAAAATAGTTACAAGTAATAAATAAGACCTAGAATTTGATAGCATAAGAGGGTTACCATAGTCAGCAGTAATTTATTGAATATTTAAAAACAGCTGAAAGAGTAAAATGGAATTGTTTTTAATACAAAGAAAGGATAAATGCTTGTAATGATTATACCCCACATTCCCTGGTATGATTATTATGTATGGTATGCCTCTATCAAAATGTCTTCTGTACCCCATAAATATACATACTTACTATGTGCCAACAAAAATTAAACATAAAAATATTTACTTAAAAAAAAGACAAGTGTCTGCATCAAAGGATAAGAGAATAATGTTAGAAAAACTTGTCTTCAAAGGGCATTTGTAGTGTTACATATTGTCAAAGGACTGCTTTCCCAGATGCAGGAGGACTCTTTAGACCAACCTTTATGCCACCCATTGTGTCCTATTAGAACACAAACACTAAATTTCCAAAAATAATCTCAGAGAATGAAGCGTTTAAAAAGTAGCTTCTGTAATGAAACTGGGTTTCATGAAGGTCCTCAAGGTATATATTAAAAACTAAATATACTCATTTGTAACTTATGGATAAAATAAAAAAGGCAAGGATTTTAGAGGTAGAAGAGGACTTACTAATTAACATAGGGCTTCTAGTACAAGAGAGTAAAATGGACAGACATATTTCTATTTGTCTTTTTATTCTCCCTCCTATTGAAATGACAGTCAATATATAAAAATGATGTAAATCTCTAATGGTGAAGAGAATGGAGGAAGGAAAGGTGGGGAAACTGGGTGTGAAAACACTACGGTTATTTATGTGTACTATAAGCAGTTGTCCCCAACCCTGGGCCACAGACTGGTACTGGTTGGTGGCCTGCTAGGAACTTGGCAACACAGCGGGAGGTGAGTGGCCTGTGAGCAAGAATTACCTCCTGAGCTCTGCTCCTGTCAGATCACTGGCAGCATTAGATTCTCATAGGAGCACGAATCCTATTGTGAACTGCACATGTGAGCGATCTAGGTTGTGCATTTCTTAGTAGAATCTAACTAATGCTTGATGATCTGAGGTGTAAACAGTTTCAACCCAAAACCATTCCCCCCACCACCTCTGGTCTGTGGAAAAATCGGTGCCAAAAAGGGTGGGGACTGCTGCTATAAAAGGAGTGAGAGTGTCTACAGGGATACAACAGAGTAGAGGAAGCTGGAATACAGAATGAGCTTAGAAGGAGGCTGGATTGGAAGTGGAAAACTTGAGTTGCCAGTCCAGAGTGTGAGTTGGTAACTGGGCAGAAAGCAGGCTAGTTAATTGAAGGACTTTGTACAGATTCTTTACAGGTTAATATGATTTCCCAAATGATTGTATGCATCATATAAAAAAGAAAGCAACTGAGATGAGAAAGACCATGTAGAACAGGTTTAGGGGGAAGAATTATGGATTAAGTTTTAGGTACATGAAGTTTGGAATTTTATCTCTGAGTGTATTAAAAATAACCAAGATTCAAGATGAGGGTAGCCTTGAAACAAGAGAGAGGAGCTCAAATCACTGGAAAAGAGGAGTGTAACTTTGACATAGGTATGACTGCAGCAGTGAGGGCAACAAAGAAAAGTAATAGGTAATTTCTAACCTTATGGATATGTGATGAGTCACTAATCAGAGTATTTTGCCTAAGCTTCTAATGCAGGTCTTGGTGAGAAATGATGACTCCAGATTGATGAAGAGGAAGAACAAAATCCGGTCTTTATTGGTGGAATAATAGAAGCAAAAACAGAATGTCTCCTTTGCTACCGGCTATACTTCAGTGGGTACAGCTTAGGCCAATGAGATATTGGCAGAGGCTTGCAAGTTGGGAAGGGATTTCTTTCTGAAATAAAACAACAAAGCTTTCTGAGAAGACATTTTCTTCTTCTTTTCTGAACTGTGGATATTAGCCCTAGGGAGCAGTAGCCACCTTGCAACCATGAGGGAAAAAGCCTAGGGAAGAAAGACAACACAGGAAAGGTGGCAGAGCTAGGAGATGGCTGGAGGGTTGTTACCCAAGGTAGCACTTAATATATCCACCAATTGAACAATGAGAACACTTGGACACAGGGTGGGGAACATCACACATTGGGGCCTGTAGTGGGGTGGGGGAACGGGGGAGGGATAGCATTAGGAGATATACCTAATGTAAATGACGAGTTAATGGGTGCAGCACACCAACATGGCACATGTATACATATGTAACAAACCTGCACGTTGTGCACATGTACCCTAGAATTTAAGTATAATGAAAAGAAAGAAATAAGAAAGAAAGAAAGAAAGAAAGAAAGAAAGAAAGAAAGAAAGAAAGAAAGTAAAAGAAAAAGAAAAAGAAATATCTCCACCAACAGGGATAGGGCTATGTGCTGTGGATTTTTAAGCTTATATATATTTTTTCTTTTAGAGACAAGGTCTCTCTCTAGCACCCAGGTAGGAGTGCAGTGGTATGATCATAGTTTTTTGTAACCTCGAACTCCTGGGCTCATAACATTATAAAACTTAAATGGAATGCTTATATAAGAAAATAATTCAAAATCATAAATACAAAATAAATGAGGGATCGATCTTTTGACAAAATAGTCCAGAGTTACTTAAACTCTGGATTAAACTATTTGTTTTGGTAAACTATTTGTTTACTAGATACATAATGTATGAATTATTAGAAAATCTATTAAGAAAAATCAGATAAGGGAAATATGTACTCTCGCAATATTCAAATTGGTCTTGAAAATTTATAAAGGTAATTGAAGCACATTTTCCTTTATATCAAAGAAATAAAAATGAGACTTCCACTTTCCATCAGAGATGCAAGGAGCAGGAATGTCTCACCCACAGCCTTACGATAGAAAAAGATGGATAAAATGCAAATAATAACTTTTCTTGAACCCATCAGGAGTTGAGCTTACCAGGCAAACAGCTAACTGGAAATCTAGAGAGAGATGGGCTCCTGTAAGGAGACATAGGATTTGAACACTTGTTTACTTGAAGCATAAGGAAAGTGTGAATTCCCTGAAGTCTGCACACATAAGGGGCTTTATGCTTCTTGCGGCTGATTCTTTCAGTAGCCCCACTATGCACTCTATATGAAGATTACAGGTAATCTCTAGACAGCTCCATTGCTACTGGCTGGGGTATGAGAATAGCAACTACTGTTCAAGGCCTGCTCAAGATCAATCTCTCACTTCACCTTTAAAGAATAAAAGTCTTTATCTCCAAAAGGGTAGGGCAACAAAAACTATGGTTTGAGAGTACTGGTGAAAACCCTTGCAGCTGGGAAGGGAAACTAGGAGAAAAGCTCCACTCCTTGGAGAGGAACAGGTCATCATCAAGACCAAGATTCACAGAGCTTGCCTAATATTGAGCTTCAGGGCAACATTATCCCCTTGCTAATGAGTATCTAGTAACAATAAGAGTGGAATACAGCTGGGAGAGCTGCAAAAGACAGATTGTTTCTGAGTAATACAGCAAAAAGGGAAACCAAATATACTCAGAGGGCAGAACTTATATACAAATTTTTAATAAGATATTTAATGCTTTTGATGTTCCCAGGGTAATGAAAGCAACAAAAAACTTCAAGCCCAGTCTTGTTACTGACAACCCCCCACAATACATGCCTAATGGCAGGAAAGATGTTATTATCTCCATGTAAAATAAATATTTACTTCAGTATTGACATTCCTATACTACATTTATGGATTTCAACAAAAAATTCTGAGACATCAAAAGGCAATGAAAACACACACTGAACAGACATAGCAATCATCAAAACCAAACCACAGTAAGACACAGATGTTGGTATTGTCAGACAAACGAAAATTAATTTTTAATTCAAGTGACTCAAAGACATATTTTTGTAGAGAATATAAACAATATAATCTTCACTGATAAGATCGGTCCTAAACAAACTGATGGATAGACAATTTTGTTTGTATTTATACTCTCACTTTTCCACGATCTTTTCTCTGTTTATAAATATCTTATATTCTCTATTTTCACTACTATCAAAAGCCTGCTTCTTAAAAAAGAAGTGTATTGCTCACAATGTAGTGAAGGAAAAAATTTCTCTTCCAATTTTGCTGGAGATCAAGTCTTAATTCACAGGCATAAACATATTGATAGAAGTTAGGACAAGTTCAAATTATACAGTGGAGATTTGTCAATGGTTAGAGTTGTGTATAGGGATATTAAGAAGATGATGTCTCCATGTAGACAGAGCTCTCTTTAGGATTCTGAAAACATGTCACTTTCAGGCCTTCACTAGTGGGCAAAGTGGGACCATGAATTAAATGGGGCATCCTTACTTTCCTGGAAACACACAACCTCCCAAGTTTGAACCAGGAAGAAATCAAAACCCTAAATAGATCAATATCAAATTCTTGAATCAGTGCTAGAAACCCATTCAACCAAAAAAATCCTTGAGCTGGATGGATTCACAGCCAAACTTTAACAGATATACAGAGAAGAGCTGGTAGTGATTCTATTAAAACTATTCAAAGCAAAATCAAAGAGGAAGCACTCCTCCCTAATTCATCTATGAAATAAACATCACCCTGATAACCAGAATCTGACAAAGACACAGTGAACACAGAGAACTACAAGCCAGTATCTCTAATAAACATACAGGCAAAAATCCTCAACAAAATGCTAGCAAATCAATTCTTACAGCACATCAAAAGTTAATTCACCATGATAAAGTGGGCTTTATTCCTGGGATGCAAGGATGGTTCAACATACACTAACCAATAAAGGTAATTCAGCACATAAACAAAAGACAAAACCCATATGATCATCTCCATAGATACAGAAAAAGCAGTTGATAAAAAATACAACATCCCTTCATGATAAAAACCCTCAAGAAACTAGGCACTGAAAAAACTTACCTCAAAATAATAAGTGCCATCTATGACAAACCCACAGGTAACATCATACTTAATGGGCAAAAGCTGAAAACATTCCCTTTAATAACTGGAAGAAGACAAGAATGTCTGACTTTCACCAACCTTATTAAAGACAGTACTTGAAGCCCTAGCCAGAGAAATCAGGCAAAAGAAAGAAAGAAAAGTCATCCAAATAGGAAAACAGGGAGTAAAGTTATCTCTTTTGCTGATTATATGATTGTATACCTTGAAAACCCTAAAATTTCTGCCAAAAGACACTTTACCTTGATAAACAACTTCAGCAAACTCTCAGGATACAAAATCAACATACAAAAATTAGTGACATTTCTATATACCAATAATATTCAAGCTCAGAACCAAATCAAGAACTCTCAATCCCACTTACAATAAGCATATAAAAATACCTAGAAATAAACCTAATCAAGGAGGTGCAAGATCTGTATAAGAAGAACAATAAAACAATGTCGAAATAAATAAAAGCTGGCACAAACAAATGAAAAAACATTTGGTGCTCATAGATGGAAAGAATCAATATTATTAAAGTGCTTATTCTGCCCAAGGCAACCTGTAGATTCAATGCCATTCCTATCAAACTGCCAATGTTATTTTTCACATAATTAGTAAAAACACTATTCCAAAATTCATATGCAACCAAAAAAGAGCCCAAATGGTTAAAGCAATCCTGAGCAAAACAACAAAGAAAGAGACATCACTCTAAATGACTTCAAACTGTAAGAATACAGTAATCAAAAAGCATGGTACTGCTAAATATTAGACACATAGACCAATAGAATGGAACAGAGAACCCTGAAATAAAGCTGCACATTTACAACAAACTCATCTTTGAAAAAATTGACAAAAATAAACAATGGGAAAAGGACACTATACTCAACAGATGGTGCTGGGAAAACTGGCTAACCATATGAAAAGAACAAAATTGGAAACTTACCTCTCACAATGTGTAAAAATTAACTCAAGATAGATTAAAGTCTTAAATGTAAGATCTCAAACCACAAATATTCTTGATAAAACCTAGGAAGTAGTCATCTAGACACTGGCCTAGGAAAAGAATTTATGATGAAGATCCCAAAAGCAAATGCAACAAAATGAAAAATAGACAATTAGAACTTGAGTACTAAAGAGCTTCTACACGATAAAAGAAACTGTGATCAAAACAGACAACCTACAAGATGTGAAAAAAAAATGGCAAACTATGGAATTTTGGATTGCATCGTTTGGATGCAAACTATGCATCCAACAAGGGACTAACATTCAGTGTCTATTAAGAACTTAAATAAATCAAGAGTAAGCAACAACCCAAGTGAAATGTGAGCAAAGGACATGAGCAAACATTTTTCCAAAGAAGACATACAAGCAGCCAATATAAATTAAAGGATTTCTCAGCATAGCTAATCATCAGAGAAGTGAAAATCACAACCACAAGGAGATACCATCATCTCACACCCACCAGAATGGTTACTATTAAATAGTCAAAAAATAACAGATGTTGATGAGGTTATGGAGAAAAGGGAATTCTTATACACTGTTTGTAGGATCACAAATTATTGCAGTGTCTGTGGAAAGCAGTTAGAACATTTCTTGAAGAATTAAAAACAGAACCACCAATTGACCCAGTAATCCCATTAATACGTGGATACTCAAAGAAGAATAAATCATTCTATCAAAAAGTCATATGCATTCGTATGTTTATGGCAGAACTATTCACAATAGCAGAGAATGGAATCAACTTAGGTGCCCATCAATGGTTGATTGTATAAAGAAAATGTGGTACATATACACCATGGAATACTACACAGTTATAAGAAAGAATAAAATCACGTCTTTTGCAGCAACATGGATGCACCTGGAGGCCATTATCCAAAGCAAACTACGTAAGAAACAGAAAGCCTAATATCACATGTTTTCACTTGTAAGTGGGAGCTAAATCTTGCATTACCATAGACGTAACAATGAGAACAATAGATACTGGAAACTCCAAACAAAGGGAAAGAGAGGTGAAAACAAGGGAATAAAAAAAGTCTTATTGGATATTATTTTTACTATCTGGGTGACAGGATGAATAGAAGCCCAACACTCAGCACTATGCAATACACCCTTATAATAAACTACACATGTACCCTCTGAATCTAAAGTTTAAAAAAGGAAATCAAAATAAAAACCTTCACTACAGATGAAGTGGACCTAATGGATATTTAAGGAACACTTCACCCAACAGTTGCTGAATGCACATACTTTTCATTAGCATGTGGAACAATCGCCAGGATAGACCATATGTTAGGACACAAAACAGGTCTCAAAAATTATTTTTAAAAAATCACATACATGTAAGGTATCTTAACTGGCCACACGAAATAAAACTAGACACAATAACAAGAGTGACATTCAAAACTATACAAATACACGGAAATTAAACAACATATTGTTAAATAACCAATGAGTGAAGAAAGACATTAAGAATAAAATTTAAAACATTATCTGAAAAATATGAAAATACAAATACAATATGCCAAAACCTATGAGACACAGCAAAAGAAGTATTAAGAAGCAAGTTTATAGCAATAGAGGCCTATATCAAAAAAACCTAGAAAATTTAAAAATAAACAACCTGAACCTGCACATCAATTAACACATAAAAATTTTCAAACCTAACCCAAAATTAGTAGATAAAAGAAATAAGATCATGGCAAAACTAAATGACAAAGAATAAAAAAAAAAATACAGAAGATCAACAAACCAAAATGCTAGTTTTTTGAAAAGATTAACAAAATTGACAAACCATTAGCTAGACTAAGAAAAAAAAAGACCCAACTAAATAAAATCAGAAATTAACAAGGAAATTTCACAACAGCTACTACAGAAATACAAAGGATCATTAGGAGATACTCTGAACACTATTTTAAATTTGAAAACCTAAAGAAAATTGATAAATTCCTGACACACAATCTATCATGATTGAATAAAGAAGAAATAGAAAATCTGACAGACCAATAACAAGTAACATGGTTGAATCAGTAACAAAAAGTCTTCCAACAAATACAAGTTGAGGACTGTATGGCTTCACTGTTGAATTCTATGGGTATTAATTCTACTGGTACAATTCTTTTTAACAAGAATTAAAACTCATTATTCTGAAATGATTCTAAAAATTTGAAACCAAGGGAATTTTCTTAACTCATTCTACAAGGCCAGCAAAAGACTGCAATTAAAACCCAATTAGAACATGAGGAAATAAAAAGAAAAAACTACAGGCAAGTATTTCTGATATATATAGACACAAAAATACCCAATAAAATAATAGCAAACTAATCCAACAACATACCAAGAAATAATACCATGATTGAGTGAGATTTATCCAAGGAATGCAAGAATGGTTCAAAATACGTGAATCAGTAGGGTCATGCATCACATCAGTAGAATAAAAGTTATGTGACCATCTTAGTAGACACAGGAAATGCTTTTGAATAAATTCGAATATCTCTTCCTGATAAAAACTTTCAGTAAATTAGGTATAAAAGAAAACTGCATCAACATATTAAAGGTCATATATGAAAACCACACATCTAACTATTTTCTGAATGGGGAAAATCAGAGAGCTTTTACCCTAAGAAACAGAACAAGTTTGTCTAATCTCGCCATTCCTAATCAACATAGTTCTGAATTTCTAGCCAGGGCAAATAAGAAAGAGAAATAAAGAAGAGCATTTAAATTGGAAAGGAGAAAGTCAATTTGTCCATTTTTGCAGATGACTTGATCTTATATATAGAAAAATCTAGAGACTTACAAAACAAAACAAAAAAAACATTAGAAATGGTAAATGATTTCAATAAAGATGCTGGATGCAAAATTAATATACAAAAATCAGTAGTGTTTCTATAAATAAACAATGAATTAGCTAAAAAAATCAGAAGGACAAACCTATTTACAAGAGCTCCAAAAAAAAAAAAGACCTAGGAATAAATTTTGCCAAGGAGGTAAAAATTTCTCCAAGAAAATGTACAAAATGCTGATGAAAAACACTGAAGGGGATACAAATATGTAGAAAGAAATCCTACGTTTATGAATCAGAAAAATCAATATTGTTTAAATGACACTACTATCCAAATCAGTCCACAAATTCATGCAATTCATATCAAAATACCAATGACACTCTTCACTGAAATAGAAAATATTAGAAAATTTCTACAGAACCACAAAAGTCCTCAAATCACCAGAGCAGTTCTTATCAAAAAGACCAAAGCCAGATTCATTACACTACCAGAGGTCAGAATATACTGCAAAGCTACAGTAACCAAAACAGCATGATACTAGCATAAAAACAGACACACAGACTAGTTGAACAGAATAGAAAACCTAGAAATTAATCCACATATGTATAGCCAACTGTTTTTTTTTTTTTTTTTTTTTGACAAAAATACCAAAAACTCTCCCTGGGGCAAGGACAACCTGTTCAATAATTGTGCTGAAAAAACTGAATATACACATGCAGAATAATGAAAAAGAGCTCCCACCTCTTATGCTATTAAAAAAAACCTCAAAATGGATCAAAGACCTAAATGTTATACCAGAAACAATAAAACTACTCTAAGAAATTATAGGGAAAATATTACAGGACATTGGTCTGCAAAAAGATTTTATGAATAAGACCTTAAAAACACAGGCAACAAAAGCAAAAATGAATAAATGAGATAATAACCAATAAAATGCTCTATATGGCAATAGAAATAATCAACAGGGTGAAGAGCCAGTCTACAGAATGTGAGAAAATATTTCCAAGCTACTCAATCAACAGAAGATTAATATTCAGAGCATATAAGGAACTCAAACAGTTCAACAGCAAAAAGATCAGCAATTTAATTTTTAAAAGAATGGGCAAATAGTCTGAACAGACATTGCTCAAAAGAAGACATACAATTGGCTAACAAATATATGAAAAAAATTGTCAACATCACTAATTAAAAGAGATATGCAAATAAAAACCACAATGAGGTATCCTCTCACCCCAGTTAGAATGGCTATCATAAAAAAAGACAAACTATAAATGCTTGCAAGGATGCAGACTACAGAGAATTCTTACAGACAGTTGGTGGTAATGTAAACTAGTATGGCCACAAAGGGAAGAGTAAAGAGGTTCCTCAATAAACTACAATGGAAATACCTTACAATCTAGTAATCACACTATTGAGAATTTATCCAAAGGAAATAAAATCACTAAATAAAAATATGTCTGCACCTGGATGTTTATCGCATCCCTGTTCACAGGAGTCAAAATATAGCATTAATATCCATGTCCAACAACAAATAAATGGATAAAGTAAACATCAGATAGATGGATAGATAGACATATATCTGTATGTTTAGAGAGATACATAGAATACTAATTAGCTATAAAAAAGAATTAAATCTTGTCATTTGCGGCAACATGAATAGAATTCGACAACATTATGATAAATGAAATAAGCCAGGAGCAGAATATTTTGCACTATGTGTTTTCTCTCATATGTGGAACCTTAAAAGAGTTGATCTCATAGAAGTAAAAAGTCAAACAGAGGATACTAGACAAGGAAGGATAAGGAGAAGAGGAGATAGGAAGATATTTTTTTAAAAGATACAAAATCACAGCTCAAAAAAGAGCAGCAAAAAGGCAGAGGTAAGTTCTTACTTTCAAGAATCACACTGAATGTGTATAAACTCAATTCTCCAGTTAAAAGATATAAAGTCGAATGAATGGATAAAATAACAAGACTCTACTACACATTGCCAACAAGAGACTTACTTCACCTATATAGACATGCATAGACTGAGAGTGAATGAGTGGAAAAAGATACTCCATACAAATAAAAACCAAAACAAAACAAGAGTAGCTATACTCTCTCAGATAAACATAAATTTCAAGTTAAAACATAGAGACAAGGCCATTATATAATGATAAAAGAGTCAATACAACAAGAGCATATAGCAATCATGAATACCTATGCACCCAACATCAAAGCATCTAAATACATAAAGGAAACATTAATAGATTTACAGGGAGAGATACATAGTAATACAATAACAGTAGAAGATTTCAACACCCTGCTTCCTGCAATGGACAGATTATTTACAGAAAACCAAGAAAAAAAATCAGATTTAAATTGCACTCTAGACCAAATGGACCTAACCGACATTTACAGAACATTCTATCCAACAGCTGCAGAATGCACATTCTTCTATACTGCACATGGTATGCTCTCCAGGATAGACTATGTTAGTTTACCAAAAAATTCTTTAAAAATTCAAAAGAACTAAAATCATATCAAGTATCATTTTTCACCATAATGAAATAAAACTAGAATTCAACAAAAGCAGGAGTTCTGAAATGCTGCAAGTACATGGAAGTTAAACAGCATGTTTCTAAACAGCCTGTAAGCCAATGAAGAAATTAAAAGAGAAATTTTAAAACTTTCTAAAGACAACTGAAAACACAACATACTAAAACTTATGGAATACAGCAAAAGTGGTCCTTAGAAGGAGGTTTATAGCAATAGATGTCTACACATCAAAAAAAGCTCTCAAATGAACCACCAAATGATGGATCTCAAGGATAGAAAAGCAAGAATAAAATAAACTCACATTAGAAGGAAAATAATAAAATCAGAGTACAGTAGAGACCTAAAAAACACCACAAAAGATAAATGGAATGCAGAGCTGATTTTATAAAAACATAAACAAAAATGGCAAACCTTTAGCAAGACTAACCAAGAAAAAAAAGAGAGGAGTCAAATAAATAAAATCAGATTAAAAAGGAGGCATTGCAACTGATGCAACCGAAATACAAAAGTTCATAAGAAACTACTATGCACAATTAATGATATGCCAACAATATGAAAAATCTAGAAGAAATGGATCAGTTCCTGAACATAAGGGTGAAGTTTGGGAGAGTGGTGAAGGAGATAATGGATATAATACTACATACTGCATACAGTGTACACTTCTTAGGTGACAGGTACACAAAAGTCTCAGACATCACTAAAGAACTTACCCATGTAACCAAAAGCTGCCTGTACCCCAAAATCTATTGAAATAAAAATAATATTAAAAATCTTCCAAGACTGAATTAAGAAGAAATAGAAAATGTGAATCAACAAATAATGAGTAATGAGATCTTAAGCAGTAATAAAAGGTATTTCATTAAAGGAAAGTCAAAGACATGATGACTTCATGGCTAAATTCTACAAAATATCTTTAAAAGAATGAACACAATTCTTTACAAACTATTTTAATAAATTGAAAAGGAGGGAACTCTTTCAAATTTATTATGTGAAGCCATCATCACACTGATTCTAAAACTAGAGAAAGACAACAACAGCAACAAAAACACTTCAGGCCAATACCCTTGATGAACTTAGATGAAAAAAATGTCAACAAAATACCAGCAAACCAAATTTAACAACAAATTTTAAAAATCAAGTGGGATTCATCCCAGGGATGCAAGCGTATTTCAACATATGTAAATCAATAAACATGATACATCACATCAATAGAGTCAGACAAAAATTATATGATCATTTTAATAGATGCAGATCCATTTGACAAAATTCAACACCTCTACATAATAAAAGCTCTCAACAATTAGGTATAGAAGGAACATACTCCAACATAACAAAGGCCATATATGACAAATCCATAGGCAGTGTAATGCTGAATGAGGAATAGTTGAAAGCTTTTCCTCTAAGATCTGGAACAAGATAAAATTTCTCACATTTACCAGTCCTATTCAACACATTACTGGAAGTCCACAACAGACTGAATAACTAAAGCAATTCTGAGCAAACAGACAAAGCTAGAGACATTACACAACTTGGCTTAAAAATATGCTACAAAGCTATAGTAACCAAAACTGCATTGTATTGGCTAAAAATATAGAAAAGACAAAAAGACAAATGGAACAAAACAGAAATGCCAGAAATAAATTCATGCATTTACAACCAACTGATTTGAAAAAGATGCCAAGAACACAAATCAAGGAAAGGTCACTCTTTTCAATAAATGATGATGAAAAAACTGAATATCTGCATGCAACAGAATAAAACTAGACCTCTATTTCTCACCATATACAAAATTCAATTCAAAATAGATTAAAGATTTAAATGTAAAACCCAAAACTATGCAACTATTAGAATAATACAAAGAGAAATGCTACATAACTTCAGTCTGGGCAAGGATTTATTAGACAAGATCTCAATAACTCAGGCAACAATAGCAAAAATACAGTAATTACATCAAATTAAAAATCTTCTGTATAGAAAAGGAAACAATCAACAGACTAAGGAGAATACCTACAGAATGAGAGAAAATATTTACAAATTATACATCTGACAAGAGGTTATTATCTAGAATTTATAAAAAATTCAAACAATTCAATAGAAAAATAATGTAATTAAAAATGGATAAAATACCTGAATAGATATTTCTCCAAGAAAGATATAGAAATGGACAACAGTTATATGAAAAAAATGCTCAATATCACTAACAATCAGGGAAATGCAAATAAAAAGCAGAATGAGATATCACCTCACCCCAATTAGAAAGGCTGTCATAAAAGACCAAAAACAAAACAAAAAAAAGAAAAGAAAAAATGCTGGCAATACTGTGGAAAAAAGGAAAGTCTTATACACTGTTGGGAATGGAAATTACTACAGCCATTATGAAAAACAGCATGGATATTCCTCAAAAAATTAAAAATAGATATATCATATGATCCAGCAATCCCACTACTGGGTATATATTCACAGAAAATAAAATGAGTATGCTGAAGAGTCATTTTGCACTCCCATGTTAATTGCAGCACTGTTGATTTTAGCCAAAACATGGAATCAACCTAAATGCCATCAACAGAGAAATGGATCAAGAAAATGTGGCATATATACAAAATTGACTACCATTCTGCCACTAAAAAAGGATGAAATCCTGTCATTTACAAAAAAATAGTTGAGCCTGGAGAACATTATGTTAAGGGAAGTAAGTCAGGTACAGAAAGAAGAATACTGCATGATGTCATTCGTGTGAAGAATCTAAACAAATTGATCTTGTAGACGTTAAGAGTAAAATTGTGCTTACCAAAGACAGGAAAAACAGGGGAAGGGGAAGATGGGGAGGAGTTGGTTAATGAGTACAATGTTCCAGTTAGATAGGAGGAATAAGTTGCTGGTACTTACTGCATAGTAGGGTGACTATAGCTAACAATAATGCATTATATATTTCAAAAAGCTAGAAGAGAGGACTTTGAATGTACTCACAATTAAGAAATTATAAATGTATAAGGTGATGGATATGCTAATAACCATGATTTATTACACAATGTATACATGTATTGAAATATCACATTGTATTCAATAAATATGTATGATTATGTGTGTGTGTGTGTGATCACATTAGATTTGTTATATGATACCTACAAACCTAGCATGTATGTGGGTTTCCTCAAATTTCTGTTTGTGTGATTATTTTTTTTTCCTCAGGATTACAGGCTGAGAACAGGTATAAAGATACCTGTTTTCACACACACACACATATATATCTTCCAGGCCAGTTCCTATATTCTAGTAATAATTTCTTGTGACTTTGCTACACTCAGGTATACCTTCTCCTATACATGGAGGTCTAGCAAGGAATCCTAGCATCATGTGGAATGTTTTAAAGATATCCAAGCTATATCACACATGTTTGAATTTGGAATCTCTAAAGTACATACATATTTCCTTTAAAATATATTTTTACAGTTGATTCTGATACAAAACATCTTTTAACCAATTGAGAATTATAAACTACAACCTCTAGCATTCACTAAGTAGAGATGTTGCTCCTGATAGTGACAGCAGACAGCCAAATGCCTAGGCAGATAGGGGCAGGTTCCCGGTGAAACCCCACCTCCAAGCTGAAGACAGTTTAAAGTCCAAAAGTCAGGCTACAAGTTAAAGCCTTAGACCAGATTGAGAAGTTGTCTTCTTATTTGGCAGGCTTTCCTCTGACTGATCCCACCCTCCACCTATTTTAGATATAACTACTCTTTCTTAATTGGTTTTCTATACTGTCATGCCCACCTTTGAGTGGTGCCTTCACTTTAACCTTTTTTGCATACTCAGAAACCAATCAGCACACACTCCCCATCCTGTGCCTATAAAGACTCCAGACTCAGCTGGTGGACTGGGGGAGACAGCCTGAATTCGAGGAAGAGACAGCAGGACTTCGGGGAAGACAACCTGCCCTTCCCATCCCCTCTCCAGCTCCCCTCACCACTGAGAGTTGTTTTCATCGCTCATTAAAATTCTCCACCTTCACCACCCTTCAACTGTCAATGTGACCTCATTCTTCCTGGACACCAGACAAGGGCCTGGAACCCACCGAATGCAGGTACCCAGAAAAGGCTGTCACACTGGCCTTTGCCCTCACTGGCAGAGGGTAGCCACCCAAGGTAAAGAGACAAGGGGCCAACTGAGCTGCTAACATGTTGCCATCTGGCAGACTGTAGACGGTGGAACTAAAGGAGCACCATTAACAACCCCTCTGGGGCTTCAGGATCATGAGCACCCTTGTACCTTGTCTGGTTGCCAGCCCTGCATGTAACTCACTCCTGTTTCGGTGCCTGGAGTGGTTGCCCAGGTCCAGCATGCACTCGCTTGCACCTGGTCTGGCCATGGGAAACTCACAGAGCTTGTTTCTGTATCGATGACCAGAATGGCCCACATGGTCCTGCACTTGGTCACTCACACTCTCCCTCCCACAAGTGGCCGAGCATGGCAGACCAAATGAACAGGGCACCTCTATTGTGAGTCCGGTGAAGAGGCCAAGAAATATCCTGCATCACTACTAGAAAATGCAATATTTAAATATTTGATATCATTTTCTCTATTTCTTGTCCAGCTTGTGGAGATGTGGAAGATATCTTTTTGTGCACAATGAATAAACAAACAAGTATGCAAGAAAGTAACACAGATTTTGCTTCTCCCAGAGAACAGACAGATGCAATGAAGACACACCTTATCAATGGGTTTTGCTTTCTCAAGCTAAAGTCAGTTTTTCTTAATCCACTTCCATGGGTCCAGTAGAAACTTAACACGTATTATAATATGTTGTCTCACAATTATACCTCGCAAATATTTGAATATTTCTATTTCTTCTGCAGGATCTTAATGGGAGGTTGGAAAAAGATCCATCGAGGTTGTTAGTCAAACACAAATTCAAATTTTAAATTAATAATATTTATAATTTCTGAAAAATATACAACTTAACATGAAAAGTATATATTATAGCATAAATCCAGGCTAGATTTTGGCCAAAGTAATACATCCAAAGTGTTTCATTTTTTTTTAAAGGCATCAGGCTTTTCTCTTTATTTAGGCTATTAATCTATCTTCTCCCTTTTACTTCCCTTATATTCTAGTCACTGGTTTTATTAGCAGTTACAACTACCAAACAATTACTTTTTATTGTATTACATACTAACCATGCTTCTCACTTTAAATTTTTATGGATCATATATTCTAATCTTAACCATAAAGGCTTAGCTATATCCTAACCATGGGTACTCCCATTTTTTATAGTTTATTATATATGCGTAGGCTTATCCATTGGTCCACTGTAAGTAAAGAATGTTGGAATTGTCAGTGAAAAGACCAGGAACACCTCAAAAATAACATATTAATGAATCAATACAATGTTAGTTGGCAGCAGCATTGTCTTGCATGTCCAAATTACATGTTTTACTATCTGTTCCAGCAGAAGGTACAAAATGTTCACCATTATTTAAGAATTCTAAGTTTGCTTCATCCATTACTTTTCTTTCATTGTCCAATGCCTTGGTATCTTTTCCTTGAAATTTTTTCTTCATAGCAAAAATGAATACAATATATAAAATAAGTGCTGGGAATCTTAAAGCTATAGACAAGCCCAAGTAAACCCTTCTGTGAAAAGAGAAAAAAGAGAGTAGATTATTATTTTAAATGTGTAAAATATTTTACTTTTTTTTCTCTCCAGTATGCATACCTTAAAAGAAAGAAAAACAAGTTACACATACAAATATTAAGAGAACAATTCTATTTATTATTTTCATTGGGGGCATAAAATATTTTTCTATTATTAAAAAATATATATGAAGCTACAGAAACTAAACCCCAGCTGTCTCTAGCCTTCCTTTGGGAGGGAGGAAAATATATAACTCCAGCCCCCTCAAGCCATCTCATTCTACCTAAGGGGTGGGAGACAGAAACTGAGAAGCAAGTTTGAAGTTCACAGTCCAGAGGTACAGGCTCACAAAAAGATTGAGGCCTTATCATAGAACTACAGGATGCTACTTTGTCTTATCACCTTACACCACATTAATAAAGGCTTATATACAGCAATTCCTTTTACCCAATACATTTTGTCTGCCTGTCAAGAAAAATTTGCAAGTCACATACTAAAAGACAATAAACATAGTCTGAAAAGAATAAGACTTAAAACCAGTCCCAGACACGTCAGGGAATATCAGGGATGGAAATTTAAAACAACTATTATTAATTTGTTAAGGGGTCTAATGGATAATGTAGACAGCATGTAAGAAAGGTTAGCAATGTAAGTAAAGAGATAAAAATCTAAGAACCAAAATGAAAGAATACAGATAAGAAAACTGTAACAGAAATGATAAATGCCTTGATGGATTTATTATTAGACAGAGCACTGCTGAGGAAACAATCTCTAAGTTTATCTCAATAAAAAAAGCAAAGAAAAATAAGACAAAAGAAAGAAAAAACAGAATAACCCATAGCATTGGAAGGACTACATAAGTGTTTATAATGGAAATACTTGAAGGGGAAAATGAAAGGAACAAAATAAATATTTCAAATAATAAGTACAGAGAATTTTTATTGAATTAATGTCAGACACCAAACCACAGATCCAGGAAGCTCAGAAAACACCAAGAAGGATAAAAGCCAGAAAAACTATGCATAGGTTTCTTATTTTCAAGCTATAGAAAATCAAAGATGAAGAAAACATCCTGAAAGAAACCAAAAGGAAAAGCAAACCTTATTTATAGAGTAGAAAAGATTACATCAGACTTCTCTTCAGAAACCATGCAAGCAAGAAGAGAGCGAAGTGAAATATTTAACGGTTAAGAAAAATAAAACACCAACTTAAAAATTCTGTACCATATGAAATTATCTTTCAAAAGTTAAGTCGAAATAAAGACACTGTCATACAAACAAAAATTGAGGGACTGTTTTGCCAGTAGACGCTCTTGCAAGAAATGTTGAAAGAAGTTTCTTAGAGAGAAGGAAAATGATATAGGTCATAAACTTGGATATACATAAAGAAGGAAGAACATCAGAGAAGAAATCAGTTAAGGTAAAATAAATTATTCTAAATTGATTTAATAGAAATCAATTTGTTCAAATTAATAATAGAAACAATGTGTTTAATTATATATAATATACATGCTTATTCATATGTGTATGTATGCTTACCGATAAGTGGAGTAAATGACAGCAATGATACAATGAGTAGGAAAGAAGAATTAAGGTTATTTTGGTATTATAAGGGTACTCATAATCTGTGAACTAATAAAGTGTTATTAAAATATAAACTTGGATTAGTTCTAAATGTATATTGCAAATTCTAGGAAAACCACTGAAATTTTTCTTTAAAAAGTACAACTAATAAACTGACAAATGAGAGAAAATGAAATTATATAAAATGCTCAGTTAAAACAAAACGGGAAGACAAAGAGTGGAATACAAAAATAGGATCAAAGAACAAAGAGAGCAAATAGAAAATAGTAACAAATATCGTCAGTATTCTTTCAATTATATCAGTAATCACTTTGAATGTCAATGATATAAATACACCAATTAAAAGACCAAAATAAGCCAAGCATGGTGGCTCATGCCTGTAATCCCAGCACTCTGGGGGGCCAAGATGGGAGAATCAAGTGAGTCCAGGAGTTTGAGACCAGACTGGGCAACAGAGTTGCCCATCTCTAAAAAAAAAAAAAAATTCAAAAAATTAGCTAGGCATGTCAGTTCATGCCTGTGTTCCCAGCTACATGGGAGGCTGAGGCAGAAGGATCTCTTGAGCCCAGGAGGGTGAGGCTGCAGTGAGCCATGTTCAAGCCACTGCTCTACAGCCTGGGTAGCAGAGTGAGACTCCATCTCAAAAGATAATAATAAGATTGTTAGAGGATTAAAACCAAGAACCAAACTATATGTAGTCTACAAGAAACTCACTTTAAATATGAACACATACAGATTAAAAGTAATTAGACTGAGGAAGATATACACTGATAACATTAATCAAAAGAAAATGGGAGTACCTATTTTAATTTCAAACAGAGCAGACTTCAAAGCAAGGACATTTATGAAGGATAAAAAAGTCTTTACATAATAACAAAGAAATCAGTTATCCTATTATCTTTTACAAAACAGAACAATACTTAACATGTAAGCATGTAAAAATGGAGTGTCCAAATATGTGAGGAGAAAATGATAGAGCTGCAAAGAGAAATGCAGTAAGTCTTCACTTAACACTGTCTACAGGTTCTTGGAAATTATAATTTTAAAAGTGAAATTATGTATTGTATATTGAAACCAATTTCACCATAGATAATTGGTATAAAAATAGTTACTATGGTACATAGTATATTGTTTTGCTTAAAATCAGTTTCTAAGAACTTATGGACAATGTTAAGTGGATACTTAATGTAAATGAACCCACAATTATGTTGGAGACTTCAATATGCCTCTATCAGAAATGCACGGATTCACCAGGCAAAATTCAATCAGACATAGTTGAACTCAAAAACACTATCAACCAACAGTATAACAGATGTAACCTACTACATCAAACAGCAACAGACTACAAAGTCTTCCCAAGCTCATATAGAATATTCACCAAGATAGACCACATTCTGGGCTATAAGAGATATCTTAAGAAATTTAAGGCCAGGTGTGGTGGCTCAGGCCTGTAATCCCAGCACTTTGGGAGGCCACGGCAGGCAGATCACTTGAGGTCAAGAATTTGACACAAGACTGATCAACATGGTGAACAACATGGTGAAACCCCATCTCTACAAAAATACAAAAAAAAGGCTGGGCGCAGTGGCTCACGCCTGTAATCCTAGCACTTTGGGAGGCCGAGATGGGTGGATCACGAGGTCAAGAGATTGAGACCATCCTGGCAACATGGTGAAACCCCATCTCTACTAAAAATACAGAAATTAGCTGGGTGTGGGGATGCACGCCTGTAATCCCAGCTATTCAGGAGGCTAAGGTAGCAGAATCACTTGAACCTGGGAGGTGGAGGTTGCAGTGAACTGAGATTGCGCCATTGCACTCCAGCCTGGGTGACAGCAGTGAAACTCCATCTAAAAAAAAAAGAAAAGAAAAGAAAAAATACCAAAAAAAAAAAAAATTAGCCAGGCATGATAGCACACACCTGTAATCCCTGCTACTCAGAAGGCCAAGATACAAGAATTGTTTGAACCCAGGAAGCAGAGGTTGCAGTGAGTGAGACTGTACTGCTGCACTCCAGCCTTGGTAACAGAGCAAGACTGTCTTAAATAAATAAATAAATAAATAAATAAATAATAGAAGAAATTTGAAAGAATGAAAATCATGCAATATCTGTCCTTAAACCACAATGGAATTAAACTAGAAGTCAATAACAGAAAGATCATTGGAAAGTCTCAAAATCTGTGAAGATTAAGCAATACACTTCTAAGAAATATATGGGTCAAGATGAAATCTCATGAGAAATTTAAAAGTATTTTGAAATAATTGAAAATAAAATTATAACATCAAATGTTATGGATGCAGTGAAAGCAGGATTAGAGATAAATGAAGAATATCTTAAATCAATCATTTAATCTTTTACCTTAGCAAACTAGAAAAAGAAGAGCAAATTAAATTCAAAGTAATCCGAAGATAATAAATAGTAAAAGTAGGGCACAATGAAATTTAAAATGGGACACAAAGAGAGAAAATCAACAAAAACAAAAGCTGTTTCTCAGAAAAAAAAATGGTAAAATTGATGAGTCCCTTGCCAGGCTAATTTAGATAAAAAGGAGGACACGATTTACTAATATCAGAAATCAAAGATGGAACATCACTGTTGACCCCATTGACCTTAAAAGGATCAAAAGGGAATACCATAAACAACACCATGCCCCCAATTTTAATAATCTGAAAGAATGGACCAATTCCTTGAAAGATATAATCTACCTAAATTCACACAAGAAGAAACAGACCATCTGAACAGGTCTATATCTGTTAAAGAAATGAATTGATAATAACCTTCTAAAACGGAAAACATTAAACCAAGATGGGTTCATGGGTGAATTCTATAAAACACTTAAGTAAGAATTTATACCAATTCATTGCAATTTCCTACAGAGGAATAGAAGCAGCAGGAATACTTCCTGTCTCCTCTGAGGTCAGCATCATCCTAATACCCAAAGCAGACAAACATTACAAGAAAAGAAAACTACAGAGCAATACATCTCACAAATACGGGTGCAGAAGTTCTCAAAAATAGCTAATTGGATTTAACCTTGCATTAACAATTTAGGCACCACAACCAAGTGGAATGTATTTCAGGTTTACAAGACAGGTTCAACATTCAAAAATCAATTATATAATTTATTATATTAACAGGCTAAAGAAAAAAAATCACATGATCACATCAATAGATGCAGAAAACGTATTTGACAAAACCAAACATCCATCGGTGAACATAAACTTTCATTAAACTAGGAATAGAGGAGAATTTTATCAACCTGATTAAAAACATATACACCAAAAATTCTACACATTTTTTACTTGATGAAGAACTCAGAGCTTTCCTGATAAGGTCGGAACAAGCCAAGAATGTCCCTTTTCACCATTAATTTTCAACATGGAACACAGAATGTCCATGTGATTAAAAAAAAAAAGTGAAAAGGGAATGGTATGTATACAGATTGAAAGGCAGGAATAAAACTACCTTTGTTTGCATATGTATATGTAGAAAATCTCAAATAATAGACAAAAACACTACTAGAACTAATAAGCAATTATAACAAGTTTGTAGGATATAAGATTAATATGCCAAAGTGAAAAGTTTTCCTATACGTCAGCAATGAACAAGTGGAATTTGAAATTAAAAACACATTACTATTTACAATAGCACCCCCAAAAATGAAACATTGGGTATAAATTTAGCAAAATATATAAAAAAGGTATAGGCAGAAAACTATAAAACTCTGATGAAAGAAATCAAAGAAGCACTAAAAAATGAAGTGATATTCCATGTTCATGTACAGTATCAGAAGACTCAATATTGTCAAGATGTCAGTTTGTCCCAACTTGATACACAGATTCAATGCAACCCCAATCAAAATCTCTATAAGTTATTTTGTGGATATTGACAAACTAGTTCTAAAGTTTATGTGAAGACGTGAAAGAGGCTAAGTAGCCAAGACAATACTTAAGTATAAGAACCCAATAATTGGACTGATACTACCTGACCTCAAGACTTACTATGAAGCTACAGCAACCAAGACAGTGTGACTTTGGTAAAATAATATACAAATAGGTAAGTGGAAAGAATAAATAGCCCAGAAATAGACCCACTTAAATAGTCAATGGATCTTTAGAAAAAAATAAAGGCACTACAATGGAGAAAATATAGTATTTTCAACAAACGGTGCTGGAACAACTAGATATCAACATGCAAAATAATGAGTTTAGGCTTCACAAAAATTAACTCAAAATGAATCACAAACCAAAATGTAAAATGCAAAACTATATAAAACTCCTAGGAGGTAACACAGGAGAAAGCAGCCTAGGAGTCAGTTATGACTTTTCAGATGCAACAGCAAAAGCACAATCCATGAAAGAACTTATTGATAAGGAGGACTTCATTACAATTTAAAACTTCTGAATAGAACAGTTATCCAGGCATATAGCCCAGGTTTGCAAGACTAGTTCAACATTCACAAATCACTTATATAATTCATCATATTAGGGACTAACTAAGAAAAATAATCACATGATCACATCAATAAGAGGCTGAGGTGAGAGGATCACCTGAGCCCAGGAGTGCAAGGCTACAGTGAGCTAAGAAGGTGCCACTGCACTCCTGTTTGGGCAACAGAGTGAGATCCATTTCCAAAAACAAAACAAAACAAAACAAAAATTCTGCTCTGAGAAAGTAAGAGACACTGTCAAAAGGATAAGATGAGAGTCAGAGGACACAGACTGAAAGAAAATATTTTCAAAAGGCATATTCAATAACTGTTTTCAAAAATACTAAGAACTCTCAAAATTCAACAATAAAAAAAAAAACAGTTAAAAAGTGGGCCAAAGACTTTAACATATACCTCCCCGCAAAAAATATAGAGGTGGCAAATAAGCATATAAGAAGATGCTTCAATACCAGGCGTGGTGGCTCACGCCTGTAATCCCAGCACTTTGGGAGGCCGAGGCAGGCAGATCACAAGGTCAGGAGATCGAGACCATCCTGGCTAACAAGGTGAAACGCCGTCTCTACTAAACATACAAAAAAAAAAAACAAAACACACACACACACACACACACACACACACACACAAAATTAGCCAGGAATGGTAGTGGGCGCCTGTAGTGCCAGCTACTCAGGAGTCTGAGGTGGGAGAATGGCGTGAACCCGGGAGGCGTAGCTTGCAGTGAGCCGAGATCGCGCCACTGCACTCCAGCCTGGGCGACAGAGTGAGACTCCAACTCAAAAAAAAAAAAAAAAAGAAAGATGCTTCACATCTTATGTCATCAAGGAAATGCAAATTTAAGCCAAAATGAGATACCACTACCTAGCTATTAGAATGGCCAAAATCCAGAACACTAGACATTAGATGTGGATAAAGAAGTGGAGCAACAGAAACTCTCATTCATTGTTGGTCAAAATGCAAAATGATACAGCCACTTTTGAAGCCAATCTGACAATTTCTTATAAAACTATACATATTTTTACCACATGATCAAGTAAGTGCACTTTGGTGTTGACACAAAGAAGTTGAAACCTGTATCTATACAAAAATTGGCACACAGATATCTTTTTTTTTTTTTTTTTTTTTTTTGAGATGGAGTCTCGCTGTCGCCCAGGCTAGAGTGCAGTGGCGTGATCTCGGCTCACTGCAGGCTCCGCCCCCCGGGGTTCATGCCATTCTCCTGCCTCAGCCTCCTGCGTAGCTGGGACTACAGGCGCCCGCCACCTCACCCGGCTAATTTTTTGTATTTTTAGTAGAGACGGGGTTTCACCATGTTAGCCAGGATGGTCTCCGATCTGACCTCGTGATCCGCCCGCCTCGGCCTCCCAAAGTGCTGGGATTACAGGCATGAGCCACCACGCCCGGCTGGATATCTTTTATTATTAACTTTTGTTTATAATTGCCAAAACCTAGAAGCAATCAAGATGTCCTTCAGTAGGCAAATGTATAAACTGTGGTGTATTGAGACAATCAATTATTGTTCAGTGCTAAAAAGAAATAACCCATCAAGCAATACAAACAACTAGAGGAAACTTAAATGCATATTACTTAGTTAAAGAAGCTACTCTGAAAAGGCTACAAAATGTATAATTCCAACTATATGATCTGAAACAGACAAAATTGTGGAAGTAGTAAAAAGACTATTGGTTTCTAGGGATCCAGGGATTACTGGGAAAGGAGGGATGAACAGGCAGAGCACAGAGGATTTTTAGGGCAGCAAGACTACTTTTTATGATAGTTCAGGGGTGGGTATGTATCATTTTACATTCATCTAAACCCATAGAAAGTTGCACACTAAGTGTGAAACCTGATGTAAACTATGGATCCTGAGTGATAAAGATGTGTCAATCTGGTTTGTCAATTGTAACAAATGTACCATCCTGATGGGAGATGTTGATAATGGGGAAGGCTATGCATGTGTGGGAGCAGGCAGGATATGGGAAATCTCTGTGCTTTCTCCTCAATTTTACTGTGATTCTGAAACTATTCTAAAAAACAAAATCTATTAAAAATCATAAGATAATCATTTAACTTTCAGTGTATTAACTGGCAAATGAACTGCCCTTTTTTAAAATTCCACTTTTCATTTCCTTTTGCTTTTACCTAAACCTTCACTGAAGGAAAAGGAACTAGTACAGTTTTTAAAACAATGTTTTAGTGGTCTTTTCATACTGAAACTAACGTAACTAAAGTATCACCATTTCAAAATGTTATGTTAATGCTTGGATTTGGTGATTATTGCTTCGGGGAGATTCTGGGGAGCATCTTGCCAGTTGTCCTTAAAATGAATTATGATCTCAATTAAAATATTTTCTTAAAGTAAATTTATTGTTTTGCTTTTTTTCCCCATGCTTTTATAAATAGAAATAAAATCTCCCAGCCAGGAGCGGTGGCTCACGCCTGTAATCCCAGGACACCGGGAGGCTGAGGTGGGCGGATCACTTGAGGTCAGGAGTTTGAGACTAGCCTGGCCAACAGGGCGAAACCCCATCTAGTAGAGAAACAAAAAAATTAGCCCAGCGTAATGGCGGGCGCCTGTAATCCCAGATGCTCAGGAGGCTGAGGCAAAAGAATTGCTTGAACCCAGGAGGCAGAGGTTGCAGTGAGCTGAGATTTCGCTCCTGCACTCCAGCCTGGATGACAGAGTGGGGCTCCATCTCAAAAAAAAAAAAAAAGAAGGAAAGGGAAGGGGAGGGGAGGGAAAGGGAAGGGGGAGGAAGGAAGGGAAGGAAGGAAGGGAAGGAAGGCAGGAAAGAAGGAAGGGGAGGGAGGGAGGAAATAAATCTCCCATTTAGGGAAAGATTTTCTGTAATTATTTTAAATTTAAGAGAATGTCTGTGGGCTGGTGAATGCTTCTTTACTATAATTCCAGAAAAAGCTGGATCATTACTTGTTGGGGATGTTAGACAGTGAATTTACACATTAAGTAGAAAAAAGTTCTTTCAGTAAATTTGATCCAGGGGGTTTTCACCAGAGATCTAACCTGAACTAAGAAACATTCCCCACCTTTCATAAATAATAGCATATTCCGCACACATTTTTCATGTAATGCCTCCTTTTTTCACATAATATATATGTGAATATACCAATATATTGCGAATAGGCTTCCATATTAGTAAGTAAAAAGATTTTTCCTTTAAGAACTCAGAATATTCATTTGTCTGCATACACATTATTAATTTAATTGATATCTTCTTGATTGGTTCTTACTTTGCTTTCAGTATTTTGGGAGTATAGATATCTTTAGGATAAATTCCTAGAAGTATTGTTGCTGGCTCAAAGTTATAAACTTTGCCAACACAGTCCTCAAGTACATTTTTGATTGTTGACAATCTGGGTGATTTTTAATTATAATTCTTTTATTATCAAGATGATGTTCATGTTCTTATTCATTGATAATAACAGAACTGCAATTATAACATAATTGAGAATAACAAAACTGCAATCTTTTTATATGTTTCATAACCGTTAGTGACTTCTTTGAAAACTGTTTCATGATTTTTTTTGTCTTTATATTTTATAGCAATTCTAGTTTTACCAGAAAACTGTATGGAGATCTCCCTGCCCAACATGTACACAGTTGTTTCTCCTATCATTAATATCTTGTATTAGTATAGCACATTTGTTAAAATTGATGAAATATTGATACATTATTAAATGCACATTTTACATTAGAGTTCACTTCTTATGTTGTAAAGTTCTATAGGTTTGGCAAATGCATAATGTCATGATCCAATATTACAATATCATATAGAATAGTTTCACTGCCCTAAAAATCCCTCGTGCTAGGCCTACTCATCCCAGCCTTCTCCACACTGAGCCCCAAAAACTACTGATTTTGTGGCCCATTGTTTTGCCTTTTCTACAAGACCACGTAGTTAAAATTATACAATCTGAAGCTTTTTTGGACTGCCTTCTTTTATTTAGCTATATGAGTTTAAGTTTCATTTTTTTCTTTTTTAGGCTGATAGCTCATTTCTTTTTATTGATTGATGTAGTTTGGATTTATGTCCCTGCCCAAATCCCATGTTATATTGGAGAAGGGGCCTGGTGGGAGGTGATTGGATCATGGGGGTGGATTTCCCACTTGCTTTTCTCACGATAGAGAGTGAGTTCTCACCAGATCTGATGGTTTAGAAGTGTGTAGCTCTTCCCTTTTCACACTTTCTCTCTCCTGTTGTAATGAGAATACATGACTTGCTTCCCCCTTCCACCATGACTGTAAGTTTTCTGAGGCAGATTAATAGAGAATATTGGTATTGGGAGTGGGGCACTGCTATAAGGATACGTGAAAATGTGGAGGTGACTTTGGAACTGAGTAACGAGAAGAGGCTAAAACAGTTAGGAGTGCTCAGAAAGAGACAGAAGATGTGGGAAAAATTGGAACTTCCTAGAGACTGTTGAATGGTTTTGACCAAAATGCTGCTAGTGATATGGACAATGAAGTTCAGGATTGTCTCAGACGCAGAAGAGGAACCTATGGGGAACTGGAGTAAACGTCACTCTTGCCATGCTTTAGCTAAGAGACTGGTGGCATTTTGTCCCTGCTCTAGAGATCTGTGGAAATTTCAGCTTGAGAGAGATGATTCAGGGTATCTAGTGGAAGAAATTTCTAAGCAGCAAAGCATTCAAGATGTGACCTGGCTGTTTCTAAAAGTGTTTACTCATATGCATGAACAAAGAGATTATTTGAAACTGGAACTTACATTTAAGAGAGAAGCAGAGCATAAAAGTTTGGAAAATATGCAACCCAGCCACATGGTAGAAAAGAAAAACTCATTTTCTGAGGATAAAATCAAGCTTGCTGTAGAAATTTGCATAAGAGGATCCAAATGCTTAATAGCCAAGACAGTGGGGAAAATATCTCCAGGACATTTTAGAGACCTTCATGGAGGCCCCTCCCATCACCAGCCTGGTGGCCTAGGAGGGTTAAATGGTTTTGTGGGTCAGGCCCAGGGTCCTGCTGCCCTGTGCAACCTTGGGAGATGGCACCTTATTTCCCACTGACTCCAGCTCTAGCCATGGCTAAGAGGAGTCAAGGTACAGCTTGGGCCATGACTTCAGAGGGTGCAAGCCCCAAGCTTTGGTGCCTTTCACACGGTGTTGGGCTGATGAGTGTGCAGAAAGCAAGAGTTGAGGTTTGGGAACCTATTCCTAGTATGTATCAAAATGCCTGGATGACCAGCCTGGCCAACATGGCGAGACCCCATCTCTACTAAAGACATGAAAATTAGTCAGGTGTGGTGGTGCATGCCTGTGGTCCCACCTTCTCAGGAGGCTGAGGCACAAGAATTGATTGAACCCAGGAGGCAGTGGTTACGGGAAGCTGAGATCATGCCACTGCACTCCAGCCTGGGCATCAGAGCAAGACACTGTCTCAAAAAAAAAAAAAAAAAAATGCCTGGATGTCCAGGCAGAAGTCTGCTGCAGGGGTGGAGCACTCATGAAGAACCTATACTAGGGCAGTACAGAGAGAAAATGTGGGGTTGGACATCCTACACAGAGTTCCCACTGAGGCACTACCTAGTGGAGCTATGAGAAGAGGGCCACTGTCCTCCAGACTCCAGAATGGTACATCCACCAACAGCTTGCACTGTGTGCCTGGAAAAGCTGCAGGCACTCAGAATCAGCCCATGAAAGCAGCCATGGGGACTGTACCTCAGAGCCACAGGAGTAGAGCTGCCCAAAGCGTTGGGCACAAATCTCCTGCATCAGTGTGCCCTAGATGTGTGACATGGAGTTAAAGGAGATCATTTCGGAGCTTTGAGATTTAATGACTGCCCTGTTGGGTTTTGAACTTGCATGGGGCTTGTAACCCCTTTGTTTTGGCCAATTTCTCCCATTTGGAATAAGAGTATTTACCAAATGCCTGTACCCCCATTGTATCTTGGAAGTAACTAATTTTTTTTTTTTTTTTTTTAAGACAGAGTCTCCCTCTGTCACCCAGGCTAGAGAGCAGTGCTGTGATCTCAGCTCACTGCAAGCTCCACCTCCTGGGTTCATGCCATTCTCCTGCCTCAGCCTCCCAAGTAGCTGGGACTACAGGCACCCACTACCATGCCCGGCTAATTTTTTGGTATTTTTAGTAGAGATGGGGTTTCACCATGTTAACCAGGATAGTCTCAATCTCCTGACATCGTGATCCACCTGCCTTGGCCTCCCAAAGTGCTGGGATTACAGGCATGAGCCACTGCACCTGGCCGGAAGTAACTAACTTTTTAAAATTTAGTAGGCTCATAGGTGGAAGGGACTTACCTTGTCTCAGAAGAGACTTTGGACTGTGGGCTTTTGAGTTAATGCTGAAATGAGTTAAGACACAGGGACTGTTGAGAAGGGTAACTGTATTTTGCAATGTGAGAAGAAGATGAGATTTGGGAATGACCAGGGGTTGAATGATATGGTTTGGGTTTGTGTCTCTGCCCAAATTTCATGTTGAATTGGAGAAGGAACCTGGTGGGAAGTGACTGGATCTTGGATTTCTCCCTTTCTGTTCTCAAGATAGTGAGTGAGTACTCATGAGGTCTGATGGTTTAGAAGTGTGTGGCACTTCCCCCTTTGCTCTCTCCCTCTCTCTCTCCTGTCACTAGGAGAAGACATGCCTTGCTTCCTTTTAGGCTTCTGCCATGATTGTGAGTTTTCTGAGGCCTCCCAGTCATGCTTTTTGTTAAGCCTGTGGAACTAGGAGTTAATTAAACCTCTTTTCTTCATGAATTACCCAGTCTCAGGTAGCTCTTCACAGCAGTGTGAGAATAGACTAATACACTGATTACTAATATTCTGCTATATGAATGTAACATAGTTAACTTATCCATTTACCTACTGAAGGACATCTTCAATGCTTCCACTTTTTTATATTCAAGTACAGGCTTTTTTGTGGACATGTCTCCAACTAATTTATGTAAATACCTGGGAGCATGATTGCTTAATCATACAATAACTCTATTGGCTTTGTAAGAAAATTTCACTCTGTCTTCCAACACTCCAGTACCATTTTACATCACCTCCAGCAATGACAGGAAATTCCTGCTGTTTCCCATTCTTGCTAGCATTTGATGTTTGCATTGATTTTTTTTTTTTTTTGAGATGGAATCCTGCTCTGTCACCCAGGCTGGAGTGTGCAGTTGGTGATCTCAGCTCACTGCCACCTCCACCTCCCAGGTTCAAGCAATTGTCCCACCTCAGCCTCCCAAGTAACTAAGATTACAGGCATGTACCACAATGCCTGGCTAATTTTTTTTTTTTTTTTGTATTTTTACTAGAGATAAGGTTTCACCATGATTGTCAGGCTGGTCTCGAACTCCTGGTCTCAAGTGATCTGCCTGCCTCAGCCTCCCAAAGTGCTAGGATTACAGTTGTGAGCCACTGCACCTGGCCTGTTTTTGTAGATTTTTAAGAGATCCTTATATACATAGGACATTTGGCTATGTCTATGTCTGAATTATAAATTCTTCTAATTTATCCCTTGCTGTTGAACTTTGCTTAAAATACGTTGTGTGATGCAGTTTTAAAAATATTTTATTATCTGTTCTTGTTCTCTTTCTTCCTTTTTAAATAAGCATAGTCACTTACAGGTAGTTTTGTTTCTTTACCCTCCTCTCACTCTCCATCCACAAGTAGGCTCCAGTGTCTATTGTTCCCTTCTTTGTGTCCATATGTACTTAATGTTTAGCTCCCACTTACAAGGGAGAACATGCGATATTTGGTTTTCTGTTCATGCATTAGTTCACTTAGGATTCAACATCACTAATTATTAGAGAATTACAAACCAAAACTACAATCAGATACCATCCCACACCAGTCAGAATGGCTATTTTTAATGGGTTAAAAAATAACAGATACTGAAGACACAGTGGAGAAAAGGGAACGCTTATACACTACTAGTGGGAATGTAAATTAGTTCTGTCATTGTAGAAAGCAGTCTGACGATTTCTCAAAGAACATAAAACAGAATTACCATTCAACCCATCAGTCCTATTATTGGGTATATACACAAAGCAATATAAATCCTTTCACCATTATTTTTCTATTATACTTTGAGGCATTTGGGTCATACTTACAGACACATTTATTCTTCCTAGATAATTAAAAGAAATTCTACTATGAGTAGTTCTAATACTTATAGTTTTAGAAATCAAATTTATATGTTTGGTCAATATATAAATTACAAATTAATGCTTCTATAAGAGATAAGGTACAATTGCAGCAGCTTTTTTTTTCTTCCAGATAATCTAGTTGTCTTAATGTCACTTGCAGGATACTTCTGCCTATGAATAGAAGAGTAATGAAACTTTTTTTTCCTTTTTTTTTCCTCAATTACCATATAATCAGAGCTGCAGCTGGTCATTCTGTGTCTTCCTGGAGAAGCCAGTGGGAGAGAACTTTGTAATCAAAAGAGATTCAAGTACAAATCTTAGCTGTATTTCTTTTAGTTGTGCAATTCTGGACAAGTTACTCATTATTCTTCAATCTTGTTTTCTTCATATTTAAGGAAAAAGGAGGAATAGATACATTTCCCACAGTTTCTATGAGTATTAAAATGAGATACCAGAATGCTTGATACAATAGTGAATACAAAGTAATTGTTCACTAAATGGTAGCTATCATTAATATTATGATCACACTAAAAATGCTATATCTTAGACATTAACATAGACAAAGAAAAAATCTATTAATGAAATGTGTTTATGACAACTTACCCCAAAAATACGGAATTATATATCCTACAAGCCCCTTGTGCTCCACAGCTGTTGGTGGACCACTTCATACATGTTTTATCAATCAGAGCCCCAAAATATATTGGAGCTAGAATTCCTCCTGCAACATGAGATAAAAAGATATCAATCCAAATGAAATGCTTCAAATGTAACTGAGTGATAGTCTATATTGATACATTTTGGATTAATACAAGTTTAAAGTTTTGGAAAATTATTCCATTGGTTTGGCCTACATCCACCCAGGAATCAAAATTATTAGAAATCGCAAAGGCTTAAATCATATGGTAATGTCACAGATGTATTTGATCTACTCTTCTCTCCCTATATACAGTGGGAAGAAAGAGTATTATATGCCTATATACTCTGTTCTTCCTACAATACCTATTAACTTTAGCCTGATTGGTAAAAAGGGGAATGTTGTTAGTAAAACATGAAAGTTATGTTGGTTCATATGGAATTTTTCTTAGGCAAGAATGGCTGGATTACTGACAGTTAAATTATAACTTTATGAGAAAAGGAAAAGCTCTCATCTAAATTGCTCTAAAGGCAGATTTCAATACTATTTTAAGATAATTAAAAAGTAAATGCTTACACCAGGATTCCCTCCCCAGAGAAGTTCAGGCCCAACTTCAAGGAGTGCTCAGCTATTGGCCAGTTTTACTTCCTTCTAGGGCTCCGAGCCCAATTCTCTCTTTCTTAGTGCCATTAGAGTCCACAATCCAGCATTTCCTCTCCATTGATTTCATGCACTTTTTAATACCTCCTAAAGCAGCCTAGGCTGCAGGTTAGGGTCTCTGTTGCTAAATTTTGTTTCTGTTAGTGGTCTGTTAGTGCACAATGGTGCATATATTTTCAGTGGTCTGTCTCAAAGTCAATTTTTATTCGTAGTGCCTGATTTCGATGAATGTGCAGCATTCCAGGGATACGTATGTTGTTTACAGGAGAAGTATAAATTCTGAGATTAACTCCTAGTTTTAAGAATAGGTAATTTGTTCAAAATTTTGAGGGATATCACAGTAGAGAGCTATCATTCAGATGGTAGAACTGAAGCAAACAAGATTTTACTTTGTTCTTGTTCTGTTTTGTGATTCATACTTTTCAGATTTTATTTTGTCACAAAAAATGACAGTGATTTATACATGAATGTTTTACCGATTCTTTTTACTTTTAATCATTCTCAATTTTCTGAGACTGAGAAATAGTAGAATCACAAGGGAATGTTGTCTGAGGCCAATGCATCTGAAGCAAACTGGTACTGAGATAATGGGTGAGAAATTTGCAGATTTCAAAAAATCACAGCGACCCTTTGAAAAAAAAAAAAAAAATAGATGCCAACAATTTATTTTCTTCATGTTATGCCACTGGTTTAAACAAACTTTGTGAAGTAAATGTTTTAAGTAACAAACTTGGTCTTACTAGAATTGTAAATCTTCTGATAACCTATTTTCTAAATATCTCTTTTAGTTTAATACACTATATAGGTCTTCTACCATTTACACATATATCATATTTAAGACAATTGTTCATGAATTGGAAGCTTGCTACTAAGTGTGGATGTTTCCCACAGAAGCATTTAGGGTCCATTGTGCCATATATTGGACATAACAAAATTGGATGTTCACAATTAGAATGGCAAAATTCATTTTTTTTCTGTTTTATGTTGCTGAAACAATGTCTTCTATTGTCATAGTCTCATTTCAACATATCAGAAGGAGTCCTAACTACCCAGATGCTATTTTCAGCCTCTGTGGCCCAGGTTCTAGGAGTGAGGTATCTTCTCTGAATCTGGAGGTAGAGAACTGCCAACATTACAGAGGCTGGAAGATTAGGGACACAGAAAGGGACGGCTAGGATGGAGGCAATGGAATCCTGCAGCATCTTCATCTTCTCTCTCCTATTCCTTTTATATTTCCTTTTACCTTTCAGGATCTGTGACCTTCTCACCAAATACACTTCATGTACAACTTCTTCACAGTAATTTGGCCATAGGGTTATACTTTTCTTGCAAGGGTCCCAGAAGCTGACCCCTCCCACTTCCTTTTCCTTCTGCCATCAGTGGTTACCTATGGGCCATAATCAGTCCTCTGTACCAATCCCTAGATGAATGATGCCCTTTTCCTTCTTCCCAGGAATAAGCACATAATGTTTACAATTCTTACAAAGGACCACTCACAGAGGTTAGGCTAGACATTATTTAACAAGTATCTGTGCAGTAAAAAAGGCAATGGTAATAAGGGACAAAGGTTCATTTCCTAAATCTTTTTTCATCACTTTTGAATATTTAGAAATAGGCCTTTAGCCTCTGGAGTCTACAATCCTACCCTTGCCACCATAAACCACAATTTTCTGAGCTTTCTTTTACTCAGGACATCCTCATAATCCAACAAGCCTAGTTCCAGAGTATGAATTTTCATTCACTTTTGCATTAACTCCTGCTAATGGTTAGCTGCCCAGCCATACAGGACCAGGCAGTGGGAAATGGCACAGCAATTGTCAGCTTCTGTTGTTTTAGAAAACCTCAGCCTGACCAGATTCCCAGGGCTCCCAAGCTATTTTAGGGCTGTCCTAAGTAATGTCTCCATTTGGAAGGAAGATCCTCTACTCTGCCTATACCTGGGAGAAATATTCTTATTTTCCTGAAAGAAGGAAAACCTCAGAGGCCACCTATCTTTCTGTTTCTGTTAGAAAGAGTATAATATAAATATGACGATTCCTTGCTCTTAACAGATTGACTCTAACTAGAATTAACAATCAAATTATCTTTTAGGCCACTCAATTTTCCTGTTCCTTTTTATTTTCATTTATCACAAAACAGAAATGATTCTTACTTATTCCTTTTTATACAGTCTTATAGTTGAAAATTAATTGCATTCAGTCTTTAAGGCTTAAAGTTAATATTTATATGTTAAAATGTGTAATCTATATATTTGTCATACCTAGTGTTCTTATAACCATTGAATGGAAACCCATTGCAAGTGCTTTCAGTTCAGGTTGAACAATCCTGAAATATGATAAAGGCAAAGAAATAATACATGTCATTAAAAAATCAAACTGAGTCGATATCAAAACATTTATCATTATCATTCCTCTCCCTGGTAGAATGAATACTCTTAAGTGAATTTCTCACATTATATAAAGTTACATTTTCAACTGTTTTAAAAGGCAAACACCGAGTGATAATAATAATAATTTCCTTATTTATTAAATGCTTTATGATTTCAGGACAGTTTAACAAATATGTTCACATTTGATCCTTATGAAGATCCTATAAGAAAGTGGTTGGAATAGACTTTATTATGCTTATGAAGAAAATGATTTTGTGTGGACTATTTAGTCAAGGTAGCTCATATTAAAAGATTAAGTACTTTTATCCAGGAGTAATTCTTAGCAGACCTCTTTTTACCACCTTATTTCTGTCATCAATGTTAACAGAATAGCTTACTAATATGATTCATAAATTATATTATACAACCAGAAGGGTCACAAAATTTTCTGTGTTGTAGTGTCTAATGTATTTAACTGTCATATTAAAGATACAGAGCATATTTATATCCTCATTTGGAAATTCACTCACTCTTACATTTCTACAATTCCATTTTTCTGTGTTCAATAAACTGATGACATTATCATCCCTGTGATAATTCATTTTGGCCATCCCAGTCCTCATAACTACCTCCTAAGTTTTAAATTTACTCCCTTTAATGTATCTGTTATAAGAAGCTCCAGCCCAAGCTCTTTAGGCTATGATTCCCCTGACCTCTTCACAGGTTTTACCTCTTCACTTCCTTTCTCATCATGATCTTTTGTTATAATCGCTCTTCTGCATATATTCTGTACATTTTTGTCCATCTTATCCTTTACTGTACTAGACAAACAAAAATGCTTTCATCTAATCCTCTGCCTTCTCTGAACCTATATACAAAGAGCTGCATCCCTGGAGGAAATAATTCAAACATCTCACTGTGCTCACTTTAAATTCATAAGCCCAGACATTCGGGGGCCTCCAGGGCAATTGTCCAATATTCTACTAGTCCATTTTCCCTGTCAGTATGTTTCTTTAATCTTCAAGATTACTAGTTCACATTTTCTGATCTAAAGACTCTTTCTTTTCTTCCTCCGCTTTCTCATCTGATTACATTCCTTTTTTATAACAAAGAAAGTAGAAGCGGCAGAAAAAAGTTCAATATTCTTCATCACTACAGGTACACATTTACCTGCCTTTTACCCACATAGAAAATTTTCCTTCTTGTACAGAGAAAAACTGTGTGTCCTGGTTAATCTCTTTTCATCTTCCTCTGTAATTGCTTTCCCTCTTTTCTGCATTGTCAGTTTTCTTCATCTCTACTGATGATTCTCATCAGTATGTAAGCATGCTATTATGTCTAGCATTGAACATAAACAGAAGTTTTATTCCACAACTTTGCTATCAACCACAACTTTTGTCTGTTTCTTTTATAGCACTACTCCTGAAAATAACTTGCTGTGCTGACTGTTGCATTTCCCTTTCTGGCATTTTCTCTCGATCCTCTTCAATATAGCCTGTTAGATCCTACATAACACACATTATAGCCACATTTTCAAATGGAAAAAACCTAGTTCAAACTAAATAAATTCAAAATAAGGAGAGATAGCCTATCTAAGTTAGAAAGAACCAGAGAAAGAATTCTGGAAGTATAAAAAAGATAGATTGTTAAAGGTCCAAAGGACCACAATGACTCTTGAGCAATTAATCCAAACCAAAATAAAATCAATATGCTGATAAAGAATCCAAAATATTGATTCTAAATAAGTCTTCAAGAAATAAGACCTTCAATTAATATGGGATTGTGTAAAGCTTGAGATCCAAAAGAAAGTTAAAAATTATCAAAAATAAATGAGAAAAATAATGTAGGGTATAAAAGAAGAGATATATTTTATTAAGAGACGCAGACACAACTTCTAAAAATAAAAAATGTATTGAAGGGACTGCAAAATACTTCTGAAAGCTTTAACAATAAGCCAGACCAAGCAGAATAAACAATTTCAGGGACTGCAAAATACTTCTGAAAGCTTTAACAATAAGTCAGACCAAGCAGAATAAACAATTTCAGAGCTGGAAGACAGGTCTTTCAAATAAACTTAGTAGGAAAAATATATAGAAAAGTGAATTGATAAACCTAACAGAGCCTTCAGGACATATGGGATTATGTAATGCATCCAAACTTATGAATCACTGGTATTCCAGAGGGAGAAGAAGAAAAAGTTAAAAGTGTGGGAAACTTGTTTGAAAGAAGAACTCCCAAAAACTTCCCTGACTTACTACAGATATAGACATCCAAATATAAAAAGCTCAGGTGATTCCTGGGAGATGCATTGCAAGAATAACCAGCACAAGACATATAGTCATCAGACTACTCAAAGTCAACATAAATTTAAAAATCTTAAACGTGGCAAGAGAGAAATATCTAATTACCTGTAAAAAGAATCCTATCAGACTAACAACAGGCTTCTCAGCAGGAATCTTACAAGCCAAAAGAAATTAGGGTCTTATTATCAGTCTCTTAAAGAAAAAAAAAAATGCCAGCCAAGAATTTTCTATGCTGCTCAACTAAGACTTATAATTCAAGAAGAAAAATAGTACTTCCCAAATAAGCAAACACTAAGGGAATTTGTCACAAACAGACTGACTCTACAAGAAAGGCTTCAAGGAGTTCTAACATACAGAAATGAAAGAGCAATACTTATCATTATGGAAACACACAAAGTATAAAACTTATAGATCTTTATTTTAAAATTACCTAATTGAGACTGCAAAGCAATTAAGAAATAATTAACAATATTATAGAAACAACCCCTCAAAAATCAATACTGACCTTATATACAAATAGATTAAACACTCTTCTTAAAAAACATAGTCTGGCAGAATGAATTTTTAAAAATCCAACTATATGCTGCATACAAGAAACCCACCTAACTCAAGTAACTAGTAAAGACCTTTTCAGACTCAAACCAAAGGGGTGCAAAAAGACATTCTATGAAAATACAAATCAAATCTGAGCAGAAGTAGTTATACTTGCATTAGATAAAACAAATTTCAAATCAAAAACCATAAATAATGACAAAGAAGGTTATTACATAAAGGATCAATTAAACAAGAAGATATAACAATTCCGAACATATGCACCCAACATTGGAGCACCCCAATTCATAAAACAAACACTACTGGGCCTAAGGAAAACAAAATAGATAGCAATACAATGGTAGTGGCGTCTTTCAATAATCCACTGACAGCACTAGGCAGATCATGACAGCCAAAAATCGACAAAGAAACTTTTACAATGAACATTAGACCCAATGGATCTGACGAACCTTTTACAGAACATTTTACCCTACAACCTCAGAATATACATTCTTCTCATGCACACATGCAACATTTTCAAAAACTGACCACATGCTAGGCCAAAAGGCAATACTCAATGATTTTTTTAAAAAAATCAAAATAATATCAAGTACTTTTTCAGAATACAGTGGAATAAAAATAGAAATTAGTACCTAGAAGAATTCTTAACACTACACAAATACATGAAAATTAAATAGCCTGTTCCTGAACAATTACTTGGTCAATGATGAAATCGAGGCAGATTTTTTTTTTTTTTTTTTGGTATTTTTAGTAGAGACAGGGTTTCACTGTGGTCTCGATCTCCTGACCTCGTGATCCGCCCGCCTCGGCCTCCCAAAATGCTGGGATTACAAGCGTGAGCCACCGCGCCCGGCCGGCAGATTTTTTTTTTAATTGAAATAAGGCTGGGTGTGGTGGCTCACACCTGTAATCCTAGCACTTTGGGAGGCTGAGGTGGGTGGATCACTTGAGATCAGGAGCTTGAGACCAGCCTGGCTAACATGGTGAAACCCCATCTGTACTACAAATAAGAAAAATTAGCTGGGTGTGGTGGCACATGTCTTTAATCCCAGCAACTAGGGAGGCTGAGGCAGGAGAACTGCTTGAACCCAAGGGGTAGAGGTTGCAGTAAGCGAAGATTACACCATTTCACTCCAGCCTGGGTGACAGAGTGAGATTCTGTCCCCAAAAACAAAAAAAAATTTAAGAAATTGAAATGAATGAAAATAAAGACACAACATACCAAAACCTCTGAGATACAACAAATCAGTGCCAAGAGGGAAGTTTGTAGCATTAAATGCCCACAACAAACAGACAGAAAGATATAAAATTAACAATCTAATGTCACATCTCACAGAACTAGTAAAACAAGAATAAACTGCACCCAAAGCTAGCAGAATATAGTAAATATCAAAGAACAAATCTAAATGAAATTAGGGCCAAAAAATTATAAAGGATCAGTGAAATAAAAAGTTGTAATTTGAAAATATAAGTAAGATAGATAGCTTACTAGTAGCTTAACCAAAAAGAAAGAAGATTCAAATAAGGACAATCAGAAATATTAATAGCGTCACTAAAACTATTACCACAGAAATATAAAAGATCATCAGAGACTACTATGGCCATCTCTACATACACAAACTAGAAAACCTAGAGGAAATGGATAGGATAAATTCCTGGAAACATACAACCTCACACGTTTGAACCAGGAAGAAATAGAAATCCTTAACAGACCAATAATGAGTAATTAAGTTGAATTAGTAATAATAAAAAAATCTCCTGACGACAACAACAAAAAGATGAACTTACTGCCAGATTCCACCAAGCCGAAGAGGAAGAAATGATACCAATTCTACTGAAACTATTCCAAAAAAATCAAGGGGGAAGGAATCCTCTTCAACTAATTCTATGAAGTCAGCATCATGCTGATACAAAAGCCAGGCAAGTACATAACAAATAAAAGAGAAAACTACACATCGATATCCCTGATGAACATAGAACCAAATATCCTCAAAAAAAAAAAAACAAACTCTAGAAAATAAAATTCAGCAGCACATCAAAAGGTTCATCACAATAAAAAGTGGACTTTTTCCTGAAATGCAGGATGGTTCAACATATGAGAATCAAAAATGTGATTCACAAAATTAACAGAAATTTTTTTCAAAAAGCATATGATAAAATAAATTGATGCAGAAAAAACATTTGATAAAATCCAGCATCCCTTTATGACAAAAACACATACCAAACTAGGCATAGAAGAAACATACTTTAAAATAATAAAAACCATGTATATGACAAACCACAGTCAATAACATACTGAATGGGGAAAAATTGTAAGCATTACTTCTAAGAATGGACCCAAGATGAGGATGCCCACTTTCACTACTCCTATTCAACATAGTATTGGAAGTCCTATCAGGAACAATCAGGTAAGATAAAGGAATAAAAGGTCTCCAAACGGGAAAAGAAGAATTTAAATTATTCCTCTTCACTTATGATATAATCTTACACCTAGAAAACCCTAAAAACTCCTCTGAAAGCCTCTTAGACTTGATAAACTACCGCAGTAAAGTTTCAGGATACACGACCAGTCTACAAAAATCAGTATCATTTCCATACAACAATAATGATCAAGCTCAAAACCAAAACAACAACTTAATCCCATGTACGACAGATATAAAAAAATAGTAATACATTTAAACTAAGAGGTAAAAAAGTCTGTAAGAGGAGAACTACAAAACACTGATGAAAAAAGTCATATATGTCACAAAAAAATAGAAAAACATCCTACGCTCATGAACTGGAATCATGAATATTGTGTAAAATGACCATCCTGCCCAAAATAATCTACAGATTCAACACAATTTTTATGAAATTACCAATGTAAATCCTAGAATTCATATGGAACCAAAAAAGTCTGACTAGCAAATCCATCCTAAGTAAAAAATAAAGCTGAAGGTATCACATTACCTGACTTCAAATTATACTACACGGCTATAAGCCAAAATAAAACGGTACTAGTATAAAAATAGACACATAGATCAATGGAGCAGAATGGAGAAGCCAGAAATAAAGCCACATACCTACAACATACTGATTTTTGACAAAGCAACGAATATATATACAGTGAGGAAAGGACATCCTATTCAATAAATGGTGCTGGGAAAATTGGAGAGCCATAAACACAGACATAAAATTGAACCCGTATCTCTCACCATATATAAAAATTAACTGAAAAAGAATGAAAGACTTAATTGTAAGGCCTGAAACTATAAAAATTCTAGGGGAAAACCTAGGAAAAACTTTTCTGGACAACGGTCTAGGCAAAGAAATTATGACTACACCCTCAAAAGGAAATGCAACAAAATAATATGCCAATGGAACTTAATTAAACTACAAAACTTTTGTTTAGAAAAAAATAATAATAATCAACAGAGTATACAGACAAACCACAGAATGGGAGAAAATATTTGCAAACAATGCATCTGACAAAGGGCTAATATCCAGAATCTACAAGAACTCAAACAACTCAATAAAAAAAAGAAAAAGTCATTAAAAAGTGGGTAAAGGACATGAACAGACATTTTTCAAAAGAAGACATATAAATGGCCAATAAATATATAAAAATGCCCAACATCACTAATCGTCAGAGAAATGAAACTTAAAACCATAATGAGATATCATCTTACACTCATCAAGATAGCTATTATTATAAAGTCAAAAGTCAAGAGATGTTGGTGAAGATGAGAAGAAAAATGAATGCTTATACACTGTTGGTGGGAATGTAAATTAGTAAAACGTCTATGGAAAACAGTATAGAGATTTCCCAATGACCTAAAAATTGAACTACCATTTAATCCAGCAATCCCGCCATAGGGTGTCTACCTAAAGAAAATCATTTTATTAAAAAGACAACTGACTTGTATGCTTATCACAGCACTAGTGACAAAAGCGAAGTCATGGAATCACTCTAAATTTCCATTCACTGATAATTAGATGAAAAATTTTGTATATATGTATACACTATGGAATATAAGTGAGCAATAAAAAATGAAATCAGGTCTTTTTTTAGCAATGTGGATAGAAATGGAGGTCATTATCCTGAGTGAAATGAGTCAGAAACAGAAAGCAAAAAATGCATGTACTTACTTTGATGTGGGAGCTAAACAATGGACACACAAGGACATACAGAGTGGAATAATCGACACTGGAGACCCTAAAGTGTGGGAGGGTGGGAGTGGGAGGGAAGAAATACTACCTATTGAATATAAAGTACACTATTCAGGTGACAGGAACATTAAACCCTAGACTTTACCACTGCACAATATAATCCATGTTTCACAACTACACTTGTATCTCTAAATCCATAAGACTGAAAAAATTGAAAACAACAAAAACAGCCTTTTTTTCCACCTCCCATCTTCATGCACTAGTTTTGTTTAGGTTAATAGTGATGAGCATATAATGAAATCCAATGGTCACTTTCTAGTCCATAACTCCTATGAACTCTCAGCAGGCCTTGACACAGTTTCTTTATTCACTACTTCTTCATATATTCTTCACTGTGCTTCAAGGACATGATCCTTTCCCAGTTTTCCTCATAACTCATGGGACCTCCTCAGTTTCCTTTAATGTCTTCTCCTTCTATTATTAATCTCTAAAGTTAGAGTGCCTGTTGTTCCTAGGATGTAGTTTCTATCTGTACCCAGTCCCTAGAAAATCTCAATGTGGCATTGGATTTAAATAGCATCGGTATATTGCTAACTCTAAGATTTGTGTCTATGGCTTTAATGATTTTCCTAAATGGTGGATTCTACATATGGCATTGTTGGTAGATACCTAACAGGCAGCTCAGTTTTACAGAGATATAAGAAATTTTGCTTTTCCACTTCATCCAAACTACCCTTCCTTAGTACTTCCCCTTTTGTTCAATAGTATCATCATCTTTCCAGAGCTCAGGCCAGAACCTTGGGATCATCCTTAAATTATCTTTCTCACATGCCACATTCAATCAACCAGCAAATCATATTGGCTTTGCCTTAGAAAACAAAACAAAACAAAGAATGAAGCACAAATATCTTCCCACTTCCTTTATCATAACCATGCTCCATAATACCTCATTGTGAAGAATGATCATAGCCTTCTGTTTTCCCTGATTTCGTTCTTGTCTTCCAAAAACACACGCCATGCACAGTCTGAGTGATCTTCTCATTAGGTAAGCCTTAAGCATTAGGTAATACTAATGCTTAAACCCTCTGAGGCTTCTGAACACACTTAGAATAAGCTCCAAAGCCTTTCCTGTGAACAATATAATCTGGATCACGCTAGCTCTGTCATTGTACTTCGTACCTCTCTCTTCCTCACACACTTTTTTCTAACCTTGTCTGTATCAAGTATGCTCCACACAAAGGCCTTTGCCTTTGCTCTACCTTGCCTAGCTTGTTCCTTTCCTGTCCTCATTTAGCATGGCTTGTAGCTTCTCTCTTCATCTCTTCATTTAGGTCTCTTGTCATATAACTTTCACAACATCTGAACTAGTGTCTGTCAGGCCTCTGAGCCCAAGCCAAGCCATCGCATCCCCTGTGACTTGCACGTATACATCCAGATGGCCTGAAATAACTGAAGATCCAAAAAAGAAGTAAAAATAGCCTTAACTGATGACATTCCACCATTGTGATTTGTTTCTGCCCCACCCTAACTGATCAATGTACTTTGTAATCTCCCCCACCCTTAAGAAGGTTCTTTGTAATTCTCCCTACCCTTGAGAATGTACTTTGCGAGATCCACCCCCTGCCCCCAAAATATTGCTGTTAACTTCACCGCCTATCCTAAAACCTATAAGAACTAATGATAATCCACCACCCTATGCTGACTCTCTTTTCGGACTCAGCCTGCCTGCACCCAGGTGAAATAAACAGCCATGTTGCTCACACAAAGCCTGTTTGGTGGTCTCTTCACAGGGACACGCATGAAATTTGGTGCCGTGACTCAGATCAGGGGACCTCCATTAGGAGATAATCCCCTGTCCTCCTGCTCTTTGCTCTGTAAGAAAGATCCACCTACGATCTCAGGTCCTCAGACCGACTACCCCAAGAAACATCTCACCAATTTCAAATCCAGTAAGTGGCCTCTTTTTACTCTCTTCTCCAACTTCCCTCACTATCCCTCAACCTCTTTTTCTTTTCAATCTTAGCACCACACTTCAATCTCTCCCTTCTCTTAATTTCAATTCCTTTCATTTTCTAGTAAAGACAAAGGAGACACGTTTTATCTGTAGACCCAAAACTCCAGCGCCAGTCACAGACTAGGAAGGCAGCCTTCCCTTGGTGTTTAATAATTGCAAGGACGCCTCTCTGATTATTCACCCACGTTTCAAAGGTGCAAGTCCCGCTTTTCTAGAGGAAAGGCAAGTACCCCAACCCCTTCTCCATGTCTCTACCCCTTCTCTGCTTTTCTGTACCCCCCCCAACCCCTTCTCCTTCACCCTTAGCAGCAAGTCCCGCTTTTCTAGGAGGGCAAGTACCCCAACCTTGTATCTCTGTGTCCCAATCCCTTATTTCCATGCCCCAACCCCTTTCCCGCTTTTCTGGAAGGTAAGAACCCCCGAACCCCTTCCCTCCATGTCTCTATGCTCTCTTTTCTCTGGGCTTGCCTCCTTCACTATAGGCAACCTTCCACCCTCCATTCCTCCTTCTTCTCCCTTAGCCTGTGTTCTCAAGAACTTAAAACCTCTTCAACTCACACCTGACCTAAAATCTAAATGCCTTATTTTCTTCTGCAATGCTGCTTGACCCCAGTACAAACTCGACAGTAGTTCCAAATAGCCAGAAAACAGCATTTGAATTTTTCCATCCTGCAAGATCTAAGTAATTTTTGTCGTAAAATAGACAAACGGTCTGAGGTGCCTGACGTCCAGGCATTCTTTTACACATCAGTCCCTTCATAGTCTCTGTGCCCAATGCAACTCGTCCCAAATCTTCCTTCTTTCCCTCCTGCCTGTCCCCTCAGTCCCAACCCCAAGTGTCGCTGAGTCTTTCTAATCTTTCTTTTCTACAGACTCATCTGACCTCGCCCATCCTCGCCAGATGGACTGAGTCCCAATTCTTCCTCAGCCTCCGCGCCTCCACCCTATAATCCTTTTATCACCTCCCCTCCTCACACCTGGTCGGGCTTACAGTTTCGTTCTGACTAGCCCTCCCCCACCTGCCCAGCAATTTATTCTTAAAAAGGTGGCTGGAGCTAAAGGCATAGTCAAGGTTAATGCTCCTTTTTCTTTATCCCAAATCAGATAGGTTTTCTCATCAAATATAAAGATCCAGCCCAGTTCATGGCTTGTTTGGCAGCAACCCTGAGACGCTTTACAGCTGTAGACCCTGAAAGGTCAAAAGGCCGTCTTATTCTCAATATACATTTTATTGCCCAATCTGCTCCCAACATTAAATAAAACTCCAAAAATTAGATTCTGGCCCTCAAACCCCACAACAAGACTTAATTAACCTCACCTTCAAGGTGTACAATAATAGAAAAAAGTTGCAATTCCTTGCCTCCACTGTGAGACAAACCCCAGCCACATCTCCAGCACATAAGAACTTCCAAACGCCTGAACCGCAGCAGCCAGGCATTCCTCCAGAACCTCCTCCCCCAGGAGCTTGCTACAAGTGTCAGAAATCTGGCCACCAGGCCAAGGAATGCCTGCAGCCCAGGATTCCTCCTAAGCCACGTCCCATCTGTGCAGGACCCCACTGGAAATAGGACTGTTCAACTCACCTGGCAGCCACTCCCAGAGCCCCTGGAACTCTGGCCCAAGGCTCTCTGACTCCTTCTCGGCTTAGTGGCTGAAGATTGATGCTGCCTGATCACCTCGGAAGCCCTGTAGACCATCACGGACACCAAGCTTTAAGTAACTCTCACAGTGGAGGGTAAGTCCGTCCCCTTCTTAATCAATATGGAGGCTACCCAGTCCACATTACCGTCTTTTCAAAGGCCTATTTCCCTTGCCTCTGTAACTGTTGTAGGTATTGATGGCCAGGCTTCTAAACCTCTTAAAACTCCCCAACTCTGGTGCCAACTTAGACAATACTCTTTTAAGCACTCCTTTTTAGTTATCCCCACCTGCCCAGTTCCCTTACTAGGCTGAGACACTTTAACTAAATTATCTGCTTCCCTGACTATTCCTAGACCGCAGCCACATCTCATTGCCACCCTTCTCCCCAACCCAAAGCCTCCTTCCTGTCTTCCTCTCATATCCCCCCACCTTAACCCACAAGTATAAGACATCTCTACTCCTCCCCTGGCAACCGATCACATGCCCATTACCATCCCATTAAAACCTAATCACCCTTACCCCACTCAACACCAATATCCCATCCCACAGCATGCTTTAAAAGGATTAAAGCCCATTATCACTCACCTGCTACAGCATAAGCTTCTGAAACCTATAAGCTCTCCTTACAATTCCCCCATTTTACCTGTCCAAAAACCAGACAAAGCTTACAAGTTAGTTCGGAATCTGTGCCTTATCAACCAAATTGTTTTGCCTATCCACCCTGTGGTGCCAAACCCATATACTCTCCTATCCTCAATACTTCCCTCTACTACCCATTATTCTGTTCTGGATCTCAAACATGCCTTTTTTACTATTCCTTTGCACCTGTCATCCCAGCCTCTCTTTGCTTTCACTTAGACTGACCCTGACACTCATTAGGCTCAGCAAACTACCTAGGCTGTACTGCTGCAAAGCTTCACAGACAGCCCGCATTACTTCAGTCAAGCCCAGGTTTCATCCTCATCTGTTACCTATCTCAGCATAATTCTCGTAAAAACACACGTGCTCTCCCTGCTGATCGTGTCCGATTAATCTCCCAAACCTCAATCCCTTACAAAACAACAACTCCTTTCCTTCCTAGGCATGGTTAGTGCAGTCAGAATTCTTACACGAGAGCCAGGACTGCACCCTGTAGCCTTTCTGTCCAAACAACTTGACCTTACTGTTTTAGCCTAGCCCTCATGTCTGCGTGCAGTGGCTGCCACTGCTTTAATACTTTTAGAGGCCCTCAAAATCACAAACTATGCTCAACTCACTCTCTACATTTCTCAACTTCCAAAAATCTATTTTCTTCCTCATACCTTATGCATATACTTTCTGCTCCCTGGCTCCTCCAGCTGTACTCACTCTTTTTATTAAGTCCCACAATTACCATTGTTCCTGGCCTGGACTTCAATCTGGCCTCCCACATTATTCCTGATACCACACCTGACCCCCATGACTGTATCTCTCTGATCCACCTGACGTTCACCCCATTTCCCCATATTTCCTTCTTTACTGTTCCTCACCCTGATCACGCTTGACTTATTGATGGCAGTCCCACCAGGCCTAATCGCCACACACCAGCAAAGGCAGACTATGCTATAGTACAAGCCACTAGCCCGCCTGTTAGAACCTCTCATTTCCTTTCCATCGTGGAAATCTCTCCTCAAGGAAATAACTTCTCAGTGTTTCCATCTGCTATTCTACTACTCCTCAGGGATTATTCAGGCCCCCCCTCCCTTCCCTACACAGCAAGCTTGAAGATTTGCCCCCACCCAGGAATGGCAAATTAGCTTTACTCAACATGCTCCGAGTCAGATAACTAAAATACCTCTTAGTCTAAGTAGACACTTTCACTAGATAAGTAAGGCCTTTCCTACAGGGTCTGAGAAGGCCACCGCAGTCATTTCTTCCCTTCTGTCAGACATAATTCCTCAGTTTAGCCTTCCCTCCTCTATACAGTCTGATAACAGACCAGCCTTTATTAGTCAAATCAGCCAAACAGTTTTTCAGGCTCTCAGTATTCAGTGAAACCTTTATATCCCTTATGGTCCTCTGTCTTCAAGAAAAGTAGAATGGACTAAAGGTCTTTTAAAAACACACCTCACCAAGCTCAGCCACCAACTTAAAAAGGACTGGACAATACTTTTACCACTTTTGCTTCTCAGAATTCAGGCCTGTCCTCGGAATGCTACAAGGTACAGCTCATTTGAGCTCCGTTTTATTAGGCCCCAGTCTCATTCCAGACACCAGATCAACTTAGACTGTGCCCCCCAAAAACTTGTCATCCCTACTATTTTCTGTCTAGTCATACTCCTATTCACCGTTCTCAACTACTCACATATGCCCTGCTCTTGTTTACACTGCCGGTTTACACTGTTTCTCCAAGCCATCACAGCTGATATCTCCTGGTGCTATCCCCAAACTGCCACTCTTAACTCTTGAAGTAAATAAATAATCTTTGCTGACAGGACTATGCTGAATCTCCTTAGGCACTCTCTAATCAGATGTCCTAGGTCCTCCCAATTCTTAGACCTTTTATACCTGTTTTTCTCCTTCTCTTATTCCATTTAGTTTTTCAATTCATACAAAACTGTATCCAGGCCATCACCAATAATTCTATAGGACAAATGTTTCTTCTAACAACCCCACAATATCACCCCTTACCACAAAATCATCTTTCAGCTGAATCTCTCCCACTCTAGGTTCCCATGCCGCCCCAATCCTGCTTGAAGCAGCCCTGAGAAACATCGCCCATTCTCTCTCTCCATACTACCCCCTAAAAAATGTTCGCCACCCCAACACTTCAACACTATTTTGTTTTATTTTTCTTATTAATATAAGAAGGCAGGAATGTCAGGCCTCTGAGCCCAAGCCAAGCCATCGCATCCCCTGTGACTTGCACATATACATCCAGATGACCTAAAGTAACTGAAGATCCAAAAAAGAATAGCCTTAACTGATGACATTCCACCATTGTGATTTGTTTCTGCCCCACCCTAACTGATCAATGTGCTTTGTAATCTCCCCCACCCTTAAGAAGGTTCTTTGTAATTCTCCCTACCCTTGAGAATGTACTTTGCGAGATCCACCCCCTGCCCCCAAAATATTGCTCTTAACTTCACCGCCTATCCCAAAACCTATAAGAACTAATGATAATCCACCACCCTATGCTGACTCTCTTTTCGGACTCAGCCTGCCTGCACCCAGGTGAAATAAACAGTCATGTTGCTCACACAAAGCCTGTTTGGTGGTCTCTTCACACGGACGTGCATGAAAGTGTCTCTTACCTATCCCCACTTTTTCTATTTTCTGACTCTGATTTATTTTTCTTTCTAGTGCTTCACATTTACCCTGTTTTACATATTTACTTGCTTATTTGTTTATTAGTTCTTCTATATACATTCATTCCCCATTCCCTATCCCCACTGGATGCTAATGAAGTTTTATCATTTTCATTCACATTTGCATCCTCAGTGCATGGATCTGTGGCTGACACACATAATGAATATGTACTGGATGAGTAAATGCCTACACTCCTGCTTAGTCTAGTTTTAGCAATAGCCTTATCATGTAAGCATTAGAAAATCATTAATAAAATGAAGTTTATATTTTTATTCTCCAGTCAGCTTCAGAAAACTTTTCTTCAAAGGAAATCAAAGGCAGGTGAGAAATTAATAAATGCTTTGATAAGTGGTAATGTTGATTTAATCACTTTTTATTCGGATAAAATATAACTATCATCAAGGATGGAACAATGTTTTTAAAACTCTCCTTTTCTCATGAAAACGTTTCAATTAAGAAGCTGAAACATGTTGAGATGTAAACTAGTATGAAATTCTGAAGTGAATTTTTATAAGTTAATGAATCTGTAATTTGGTAATATAGAAGGTTTCTCCTTCTGAATTGACATTTTATATTAAGATGAAGCTATGCTTGTGGAATATTTATGGTAGGAAATTTAATAAAATTTGCAGGCAGGGTGAAAATTTAACAACTGTAAACTTATTTAGTTTACAGGTTTATATTCATGTTAACAAAAGTTAACACACATTGTTGGTTGCTTTTTTTTTTTTCTACCATGTCATGCTGTTGGTTGTCCATGAACTTACAATCAACTAGTAGGTTTTAAAAGTACAATCAGGTGTCACCCCAGGTCACTCTACTTATCATGTATATTTTTAAGATCTACATGCATGTCTTTCCATGTTTCCCGTTTTAGGTGTTTGAGTGCTTATTTTGGCCAGTAGGGCACACATTATCTGCTTCCCTCCTAACTCTCCAAACATCATCTGCCATACCCCTCTCACTCAGTGTGTTCCAATAAACTGGCTTCTTTTCATTCCTCAAAAATTCTAGCTCTTTCCTGTCTTAAGGAAACAGCACCTAGACCCTCTCCCTGAAAGCCCTTCATTTGGCTTTTTCTTTACATCCTTAGATATAATGTCACTTCTTTTGAGATGTACTCTGGGAGTCTTTCCCCTCACATCCCCTTACTTTAATCCTAAGTTTAGTTTCTCTTTTTATTCCTTTAATTGGCAGCCTTTTTCCTTATTAAGACAAACAGCAATTTGTAATTATGTGTTTATTTTTATACTTATTTGTCTCGCATCAGTCTTGTCATTTTCTAAGCTGTGAGATAACAGGTACCTTATTGGTTTTACTTACTAGGAAATATTCTTCATCGAACATCATATCCTGCCTAAATAACTGTCTAATAAGTGAAAAAAGGAATGAATTATTTACACATATTTTTCTTATGCCCTACAAGGGTATCATGAGATACCAGGTCAAAAGCCATGCTGTGGGCGAATTGAAAGCATTAGAATTTCATTACAAATTGAAGTTTATATTTATACCTGGTTGCTAAATGTTTTCTTTCAATGAAATCAACACATGATTTACTCTAACTGGCTCATTAGGATGCAACGCAACTCAAAATTAAAAGTTCTTTTACAATCACACAAAGATTCTTCTACAATCAAGGCAATTGTCAATCAGTGTGTGCCTTAAGATTTTTATTAAAGAGAAGAAAGTATAGAGCCTAGATTTGACAATGGAAGTATTAGAGACAAAAATTATTAATGATAGCATTGAAAGATCAAAATAATTCTAAGAAAATGCACTCTCAAAGAATTAAAAATTGACAAAATATGAATTTGAGCTCAAAATACAGAAAAATATGCCTATTATTAGGTGTGTTTTAGTCTAATATACATGACAATGTTTTACAGCATCATACTTACTTCACAGTCAACAAGATAAATGCGGTACCTCCTGTTGCAGAGAACAAAGAGTTTATGACTTGAATTGCAACATAGATGAAAAATTTCCTTGTACAAGCATTATCTCTTGGGCATTCACCCAAGTGCGCTGAGTAATTTCTGTTCTGGAGACCAGTTACTTCCACACAACTACAGTTATAAAACACCTAAAAATAGTTTTTGAAATATTAACAAATACATTTGCCAAATACAACAGGGCTATGAATACATTCCATTATATTTAAAGAAGTCTCAAACTGAAATATTTACAGTTTAAAGAATGTTATAAAAATATAGTTGCTTAATAGTGAAAGGCAAAATAGCTCCCTGAATTTAGGAATTTAAGAAATTAGTGTATGAAATTCTGTATATAATTTTTTCATTAATATACATTATTTAAAATATTTCTCTTCCACCCACATTTTCTTTCCAAAATACACATTCTTACTCTCTTTGGCAGGTTCTAAGTATTAGGGACTTACCCTGGGAAAGAACTACCAAAAGAATCCAGAAAATATAGCAGTTTGAAAAGGGACAAAATCTAGCCACTCATGAAAATGGGACAGAGTGCAGGGGAAATAGACCCAGGCAGGGGTGCCAGAATTCTATTTAAGCAGGCAAAAGCAACATTCAAGACCATAATGACAGCTGATAAGATATAGTATATTATTACCAGAAAGGTTTAACACAAAAGAATGTGCTGGTTAATGGTTAGAATATAGAAGAGGAATTATTAGGAACAAGTGATTTTAGAGATTTCATCAGGCAGGCAGTGTATGTGGTTAGGTGGCTTCAATAAATTCTGCTCTGATTCTAGGCTAAAGATTTAAGTTCATCTTGAACCTACTACTGCTAAAGACTATTTACTGAAGGAGAACTTGTAAAAGAATTGGCCAGGCGTGGTCACTCGCACCTGTAATCCCAGCACTTTGGGAGGCTGAGGCAGGCGGATCACGAGGTCAGGAGTTTGAGACCAGCCTGGTCAACCTGGTGAAACCCCGTCTCTACTAAAGATAAAAAAAAAATAGCCGAGTTTGGTGGTGTGCACCTGTAATCCCAGCTACTTGAGGGACTGAGGCAGGAGAATTGCTTGAACCCAGGAGGTGGAGGTTGCAGTGAGCCGAGACTATGCCATTGCACTCCAGCCTGGGTGACAGGGCGAGACTCCCATCTCCAAAAAAAAAAAACAAAAGAATTTAAATCCAGACTTGTATGGTTCAAGAAAGATTCCTTTTTTCCTTTTATTTTTTTCAATAGGAATAATATGGAGGAATCTTTTATGGAGCAAGCACATTGGCCAATGAAACCCAACTTTGAAACAGAGAGCATTATTTTAACAATTTTACTGAGGATTTAGTAAAGGAAATTTGCAGTAGCCCCCACATGGTATAGCCATTGCCAATATTAAGATGATGTCTCCATGCAGACAGAGCTCTCTTTAGGATACGAATATCATGTCTCTTTCAGGTCTTCACTACTGGATAACACAGGATCAGGGATTAAACGGGGTACCCTTACTGAAAGATACTATAGCCGATGAATATGAGATGTGGGCTTTTAAGTATAATCTTTGGGCCACAAATGTGCAAGTTTATTAAAGTTGTAGCCTATCTTCAAGGAAACTAGGATGCTTTATTCTTCAAATTTCTCCATGCTGTTTAATAATACATTGGTAGGATATTGGGCAAGGGAAAGATAGAAAATGTTTAGAATTGAAGCATGGAAGAGTGTGGTAGAGGGTCATAATCACAGCTGACTATATTGCTAATGTTGGTAACAGGGAAAGGGCCTGAAAAATAGTTATGCAGCTTGTGAGATGTTGAATTGATTGTAGGTATGGGGAACAGCATACCTAATTTCCAGTCATTGGGAGTTACCCAGGATATTGGGAAAAACAGGATATGTGTCACATGGAAAAAAAAAAGCCTTTGAGTTAAGAAAGAAATGGAATTTCCAATGGACATGTTGGCAATCAGTGAGTAGGATACTAAATTATACTGAGTAAAAGAAGTGCCAGCTTTGGGAACATCAAAATAGGAAATCAAGAATAGGGAATTCAACTGAACATGAAGCCTTGACTCATTTCTTGGAAAGTCCAAGGCCACAGTGAGTCCCTAGCTAAACTTATCAGGATATATATATTAAAATGCAAATAGACTATTGTTCCCGTAAAGCAGGTAGTGCTGACTACAGGCTAACTCTGAACTTTCCCCTAACTTCTGAAGGGTAAAGTAATTCCAAATAATAAAAATCATGTGCTTTAGTCAAATGAGATGCTTCTTAGAGACCCTAAATGCATTCAAATTCTAACAGGTCATATTCTTTTATTTATTTATTTTATTATTATACTTTAGGTTTTAGGGTACATGTGCACAATATTCTTAAAATCTCAAGAAAAAAAGTGGGTAATATCTAATTAGAATTCAAGTAACAGAGAAGTCTGATTGTGTCCTAAGCAGAGTTTTATATGAAGCTTTGTTTATACTTCACAGCTATCACGAGGACAGATAATACTGGAATCTTTTTGTTTTATCTTTTTATTGGAGACCTTAGTTATAGGAAGATTTGATAAGTAATTATTAAATCAAATCTGTGATTTTGATTAAGGAGAGGAGAAAATGCAAAAACTAATACTCACTGTATGCTTTTTAATACCACTTGAGGATTTGCATCCTGCTAGACAAGGTGACAGGTAAGTTATTCCATTGTTCCCACAGACTGGTTCCCACTGACTTTCATCACAATTGCACTCTGAGTTGCAATAAGAAAGTGGTACATCTACATGAGATGCCACTGAATTATTTCTGAAAATATATGATAGAAATATATCAAAAAAAGAGAAAGAGGAAGTAGAGAAGGAGCAGAAGAGGGAGACAAGGGGATATGGAGAGGGGGGAAAGAGAGGAGGAGGAAGAGAAGAGGAAAAGAGAAGAGAAATAAGAGAAAGGGTTTTCCTTTAATTAGATAGAGAAATTTGATTTGCTGATGTCAAAATGGCAATTTTTGTAATGCTTATTGACTTTTAACTCTCCTTCTTTACCAAGACATGACTTACGACCTAGAAAAAGTAAAACTTAAAAAAGAAATAAAAAAGGTTAGATAAGACTTAGACAAGAGGTCTTTATCATTCTATCAATGAAACTTTACATTATGTAAGTAACTTCATTTTTCTGAGACTCAGTTTCTCTTCAGGGAGGTAATGGCATTAGATTAAGGTTCCTCTAAGCTCACTTTAAAACCCTCTGAATCTATGCATATTAGTTAACATTGTTGAATTTTACAATCTATATTTTAACTACATAAAAAAAGATTTCAATGTAGTTAAAACTGAACCTCTGAGGAATAAAAAATCAAGAATAATAGAATTAGTTGAAAAAGGATAAATCTCTGCATATTTTCTGAATAAAACTATAATATTGTTTATACTGATTTACTTTATAATATAGTTATAAATTATAAGATATAATTTTATATTATGACTAAAATAAAATGTTATTTGTATAATGTTTAAGCTTAAAGATTTTAAGTTATTTGTTTTGTAAAGATATGATAATTATTAAGGATTGATAAAATATCTTCAAATGAATATAGAATTTAAATTAAGAAAAATAAGTAGATTGACAATTTAGAAAATACATTATGAATAATTTTATTTAATGACATCTGATACCTCTAATACCTCAAATTTGTGTCTTAATCTTAACATTGCTAGCCATATAGTGTATGTGTTTCTCTAAATCTCACTTTCCCATCTACAAAATTGGGGTAAAAGTGTCTACCACTCATTTTAATTACCCAGAAATTATAGGTATTATTATTATTTCAACCTATGTTGCTTTTCCTTAAGGAAGGAATAAAACAAATTTTTATTGTCTTAGGAAATGGATATTTTAATAATTTGAAAATTGAAATTTCTCTCAATTAAAATAAAGTTTAATTATAATTGTTTTCTACCTTATTTTACTTGCACATAATCTTTTAATTCGATGGTTAACATGTTACCCAATTTATATAGCAATATATACAAACCCATCATAGGTCAAGGTTAGGCCGGCAACTGATTTGCTTTCACAGATTAGAGGGAAATATAGAAGTTGAAACAAGAAGGATATTATCGAAGTAAGAAATGAAAATTTGGCAATTCCAACTAAAGGCAATTTGAATTTTTTAATGATATATCCTCCTAAAAGCATTCCAGTTGCAATCGTAGGAATGGTTATGGTTCCTGGAAATAAAAGAAGAGAAAAAAGCTATAATTATATGAATATGGTTTTTCTGATATGTCTTTATATACAAAACACAGTGTATATCAACCAAATTCACCCATTCTTATTTCTTTAAAAGAAGGGTGGTGAACCTGGGAGGCGGAGCTTGCAGTGAGCCGAGATTGCACCACTGCACTCCAGCCTGGGCAACAGAGCGAGACTCCATCTTAAAAAAAAAAAAAAAAAGAGAGAGAGACGGGTGGCACACTAGGGTGGAGGTAAGGGACAAGTATACCCACATGAGAGACAAAAATAATTTATTTTGGCCAATTATGAGGGCTTGGCTTCCTCACAAGCAAAAGGCAGTGGCTAAGAATATTTATGTGTCTAAAAAGGTTATTTCTATGAGGAGCTTTCTTTTTTTCTGGCAATCAACAACAACAAACAAAATCTTTCTTCCTCTGAGATTTCTATCCTACCATCTAAAAAATCCTTTACATCTCTCAAAACAGAGTTTCAATCCTCAATAACTCACTCCAATTTTGCCCAAGGCTTTAGAATTAAATTCTTGAATTAATATCTCTTTATTATTCATAAAAGACATATATACCGTGATATGATAAAAATGTCTACATACAGGATTAAAAATGACTGATCCCTGTTACATTTTTTCCATTTCACAGTCCTGTGTTATTAAAGGTGAAGATTCCTCTAGCAAAAAATTCAAGCCAGGTTATTGGGAGTCAAAACTGAATCTTTTAAGTTTAAATCTGTCAGTTCAACAGGGAGATCATCCAGAAGCCTGTTCCAATGCTTCAGTACATTCATTTTCTAATTATTACTTTCCTATGTACATATGACCTAGATACATACCATTTGATACATTGTTTAACTCATCAAATACTTATCAAATTTCTACAAGGTTTCTACAATACTGGAGTTGTGGGAAAAGGGATATAAGATAACCTTTCCTTAATGAGAAGGTCTCAATATGACTTTGAAAATAGGGATTGTAGCAAAATAAACCTCTCTAAAATATGATATTTGTTTTGAATCATGCATATTTTGTAATGTATTTAAATTGATTCTCCTTCTGAAAACATCAATATTATGTCTTTTGTAAGTAGCTGAGGCCTTATTTCAGTCCATGAATTATAGGATTATAATGGTTATATTATAAAAGGGTTTGTCTCAGGATCTCAGTACTATATTATAAGATCCAATTATGCAGATACCACGTCTAAATATTTTATTCACAAGCAATTTTTTTCTTTAGAATTTCACCTATAGAATTAAATTCACCTAACATGAGATGCAACTTCAAATGCAGAACAACGACGATATCACAAGATAGAGAAATTTGAGACATAATAAGATTACATTTAGTAAAATATAAAATCACCTTCATAATAAAATGTGACTTGGAACACAAGTACTCAATAGTGTTTCATTTATCAAGCAAACAGGTAAAAAATATGTCTTACCCAACAAAAAGTTAGCCTGAGATGCAGACTGACCATACTGTTGCTCCATATATTTAAAGAGGTAAGTAAAAGAACCAATAAAGCTGCTTACTTGTAACAATGTCAAAAGCAGAAATAGAACATACAGAGGATTGGTAAGGATGCTTTTCAAAGACTGGAAAAAACCTATAGAATTATAAAAATAACATATTTCAATAATAAAATATATATTAATATCTAAATTTTCTAAATATAAGTTACATAAGACTTAAAGTTACAAATGATTTGTGAGGCTTTCTAAGAGTCATGACCTTTGCTCAAAATAAATGGAACATGTGAATTAACCAAATTGTTAAATTTTTGAGGTAAATAGGAACTCAGATGTCATCTAAACTGAACATCTATACAATCATAACTCACTATAATGTTGATCCATTAAAAAATGGATCAATAAACAATTCAAGTGACATTACGCTACTTGAGAGCAATTTGCTCAACTTTTGAACAGTTCTCATTGTTTACGTGTTGTCTTTGTAATGAACTGGTATTTTCTTTGCTTTCTAATCAACTAGTCTTAGTTCTACTCAAGAATATATAGAATAAATCTAATTTTTTTTTCTGACTATAGGTAGTTAGTATTTTAACCATTCCTAATGGGCACCTAATTAAAATTCGCTTTACTATTCATGTCACTACCCTTAAAAAAAAAAAAAAGTTCATAATATAGAAAATGTTTACAGTTGCCCCCTTTTTTGCATCTTATTATCTTCTTTATTCTTTTTCGGTCACAGTCAACCCTGATCCTTATAGGTTTAGAAAATCCATTAATTGGCCGGGCGTGGTGGCTCACGCCTGTAATCCCAGCACTTTGGGAGGCCGAGGCAGGTGGATTTTCTCAGCTCAGGAGTTCCAGAGCAGCCTGGCCAACATGGTGAAACCCCGTCTCTACTAAAATACAAAAAATTAGCTGGGCATTGCGGCGTGTGCCTGTAGTCCCAGCTCCTCAGGAGGCTGAGGCAGGAGAATTGCTTGAACCTGGGAGGCGGAGGTTGCAGTGAGCCGAGATCGCGCCACTGCACTCCAGCCTAGGTGACAGAGCGAGACTCTGTCTCAAAAAAAAAAATAAAAATAAAAAAATAATAAAATTCATCAATTGTTATGGATTTGATTAAAGTAGAAACATAGCATAGACAAAATAAAAATCCTTGAAACGCTATTTTTAGTATGCATGTTAAACTACAAAAACTTATCAATTATGTGCTGGTAAAAGTTTAACAACAGATTCATTGGGAAACAAACCCGATTTGTGATATTTTTCAATTTCCATGGTAATACATGATGGTAAATTCTCCTACCATGGACAATTTCAAGCTACCGACACAGCTGAAATTGAGCAATCTACTCTCATGAGTGAATACACAAGGCTCCAGCATCCATCCCATTGCTCTTGGGTTAGTGTGGTGGAGAGGAGAAAATAACAACAACAACAACAACAACAAAAAAAAGTAAGTGAAAGAACTGATGAGAGAAAGAACATGGGTTACTTTGGAAAGTTTATAAGTTTACTTCAATGAAAACTTTAAAAAGTGCCAAGGGTTTAGGTGTTGGTTGCACTGCTTCAGGTTTTACTACTTCACCATTTCTCCCTAATCTGAAAACTGCTGTCAATACCTTACCATTTGATATATCTTGCTCTGACGGCTGCCAGATCATTCTCTTGATTACTGCTTCTCATGCTTCTCCATTAGCCCATATGGCTTATATTCGAAAGAGGCACCACTATCAAGTGGTAAAGAATCCTAATTCACATTATTGACTCCAAATATCTTAATTACTGATGTTGCTTTTCACTTCATTTTTGAATGCTTAGGTAAGATTATATATGTATATATATAACATTTTAATTCATATATAAATTAATTTAATAAGATATAATTTTAATTACCAAGAAAAATAATCTTACTCTAATTACCTAGACAGACTCCTCTCCTGACTTCCTTCTCCTTATTTCATCTCTACACCTGAGAATAGTTAAATATAACCTATCATAGTACTTAAGATACTTTATTACAGTGATCTATATACTTCCTAATATCATCCACTAGGTTCTCAAAAAATAAAGGCAATGTTCTATTACCAGGGAATAGTATGATGGCTGGTATCATTTGTTAAATAAATAAATGAATGAAATATTATAATCCTTTAAACCCTCACAGTTTATACTATATTAAAATGAATATGTACTCTTCGGCTTATAAGCAGCAGATGTTTGTAGGCTTCGATTGGTTTTTCTCTTCTAAAGAGCAGAAACCTAACCCTCTTCCCCTTTTTATGTACTCAAGACATATTTGTTAATTTTAATAGGAGTTTTAGAAAAAATAATTCAGCTAAATTTAGCAGAGAAGAAAGCTAACTCTAGATGATTTTAGTATGCTTTTTTTTTTTTTTTTTACTAACTTTTCCGTTTCATTGAGATTAACAATTCCAAGTTGACAATGAATGTTAAATACTTACCAGTCACATTTTTTGTAACATTTTTTCCTTGGTTGGTCAAATCAGCTGTTTGATTTCTATCATCATTTGTTTTCAGCACATGCAAAGATAGTGAAATTTTTCTTTCTTTTGGTGGTTTATTTGGATTTTGGGGCAAGAAAAAAAATGGTATGGAAGAAATAATGGAAAATAGTCCAGACACAAGGAAACCAAGCCACCAAGCTCCAACCCAACGAGAGTCTTTAGGAGTTATTCTGATAGTGCCTAGGAGAAACAGAAGAAACCAGTCAAAAATCGTTCTGAAATACAGCAGGTTCTGGGAAATAATGATAATGATTGCAGTCCTCCACAGATGAAGAAAGTAAACCAAATGTTTACTTTCAATTCTAAAACACTATTTTCTTCTTTTCATATTTTCTTATCTCTGAAACTAGGTTGATGACATCTTGCAATTGCTATTGTCCAGGAATCAGTCATGACACTGTTCACATTGCCTGATCTTGTGTGCACTTGGTGGCTTTTCAGATTTCATGACTGGACAGCTGCCATCATTGGACATTTAACTCCTCAGACCATTTAATAACTATTCATGGAAGAAATATGAATCCTCACTGTTGTCTGAAAATGTTGGAATCATCTGATGAGGTCAAGAAAGCATCAGTAATAAAATTTAAGCAGCTGGCAAAAAATACTTAGAGACAGTAAAGGAGCTTCCATCCACACCACCCTAACTACCCAGGAACCTGCATTTGCAATTATCCAGACAGCACAGAGGATAAAAAACTATGCAAAATGAAAATCTGAGTTTAAGAGTAACCCAGAAATATTGGACTCTAAATGTTAGAAATCATTTAACCATTTTATTTCAACTATATTTCCCTTAAAGTATGTATAAGAGTAATGTGTAAATGCTATATCTCAAGTGTAAATGAGTTATTTTAGTAGGTAGAAAATATACAGTTTAAGTAATAGGAATGCATCCATGAGATATCAGCAAGATACCAGAATAGGAAGCACTAGATACCTTTTTCTCCATGAGCATACTGATTCAACAGTAATATTCAGATCAATTTCATTTGTGAGAAATACAGAAACTAACTGAGAGACTGCTATACATCAGGAAAGTACAGAACCAGATACATAAAAACCAGTAAGATAATTGGAGACATCCTCTTGCCATTCTCCTCCTCAGTATTATACCACACAACTGGGAAAAACTAGCAGTTTAAACTGGCATGTGAACACTTGACACAGCTCTTCCCTCTGGCTTAACACAGAGTGAATGTGTGAGAGAAAAAAAAAAAAACAAAAAACGTGGCAATTCCTCAAGGATCTAGAACCAGAAATGCCATTTGATCCAGCAACCCCGTTACTGGGTATATACCCAAAGGAATATAAATCATTCTATTATAAAGATACATACACATGTATGTTTATTGCAGCATTATTCACAATAGCAAAATCATGGAACCAACCCGAATACCCATCAATGATAGACTGTATAAAGAAAATGTGGTACATATACACCATGGAATACTATGCAGCCATAAAAAGGAAGGAGATAATGTCCTTTGCAGGGACATGTATGAAGCTGAAAGCCATTATCCTCAGCAAACTAACACAGGAACAGAAAATCAAACACTGCATGTTCTCACTTATAAGTAGGAGCTGAACACTGAGAAGACATAAACACAAAGAGGGAAACTACACACACTGGGGCCTGTCATGGGGGCAGAAGGAGGGAGAGCATCAGGACAAACAGCTAATGCATGTGGGGCTTAATACCTAGGTGATGGGTTGATAGGTGCAGCAAACCACCATTGCACATGTTTACCTATGTAACAAACCTGTACATTCTGCACATGTATCCTGGAACTTAAAGTAAAATAAAATTTTAAAAAATGGTCCCAGCTCATCCTTGGGGAGAGAAAGGGTTGGACTTCACACTCAACATTTCAACCTTTCCAAGTGCTACCCAATGGATTGGCTTCTATCTCATCTGTCTCGAAGTACTGACAGGACCCAGCATATGCCAGACACCTGGGAACTACCGAGAATAAAGATGAGCCAGTATGTGGACATTTATCACAGATCCTGCCCCCTAGGTTAGTGCAGAGTGAGCAGGCAAAAACAAACAAAAACAAAAACAGCATCCCAGCTCTTAGCTCCGCCACGGAGAAGCAAAGATTTGGACCACATATATAACATTTCATCTTTTCTGAGTTCTATTAAGGAAAGGTATTTTGTCCTCCTTGTCTTTAGGTTAGGCATACACTTGGCCCCTGGGTGCTACAAAGAACACAAAAATGATTATTTAAACTAGCACATGGGCACTTGCCAAGTTCCTGCTGCCCCTAGATTTAAGCAGTGATGAGGTAAGAAATCTCAGCTTCCAAATTCTCCATGGGAAGGGAAAGAGTTGGACAGCATGCCAAATATTCAAACTTTCCTAAGAGTTGACTAAGGACTGTCTTCTGTCTCAAATGTGTAAAGGTGCTGATAAGATCCTGCATACTCTAGATGCCTGGGGGATCCTAAGACAAAGATAGAAGTTTGGACGACCATGAAAATTTGAGAGGCCCAAGAAGATATGGCTGGGCTGATTGATGAAGGTTTTCTCTTACAAAAAGGCCAGTCCATGAAGAGTTGGAGAGGTGATTCTTTTTTTCTAACGCATAGATTGCAAAATATTTTTTCTAATACCAGCTCAGCCACAGTAAAATAGGGCACCAGGCAGAGTTTTGAGGCCCTAACTCATGGACAACATTTCTAGGCACATCCTGGGCCAAAAAGGAATCCACTGCCTTGAAGGGAAGGACCCACTCCTGGCAGCATTTATCATCAGTTGACTAAAGAGCCCTCAGGCCCTAAATAACCAGCAGTGGTACCAAAGTAATGCACTGCGGGCCTTGGGCTCTGAGATTTGCTGACTTCAGGTGTGACCAAGCACAATCCCAGCTGTGCTGGTTATGGTGAAAGACTCCTTCTGTTTAAGAGAAGTGGTAGAAAAATAAAGGCGACTTTGTCTTGCACCTTAGGTACCAGCTCAGCTACAGTAGAACAGAGCAACAAGAAGGCTTTTGGGGTCCCTAAGTCCAGGACTAAGCTCTTAGAAAGCATTTCTAGACCTGCCCTGGGCCAGAGGCAAGCCTAGAAATGCTGTCCAATAGCCTAGTCCTGGACTAAGAGACCCACTGCCCTGAAGGATGAGTCTCCGAGACCTGGCAGCATTCATAATAAACTGACTGAAGAGCCCTAGAGCTTTAATTGAACATAGGTGGTGGCCTGGCAGAATCTTCCTTGGGCCTGTGGTGGCGGTGGACACAGGGGGAAGCTCCTCTGCCTGTGGCAAGGGGAGAGAAGAGCAAGAAGAACTTTGTGCTGTGGTTTGGGTGCCAGTGTAGCCACAGTGGAATAGAATATCTATTATAGGTAAATTGCTAAGGTTTTTTGCTCCAATCCTTGGCTCTCAGACAGCATCTGTAGGCCAGCCTGAGGCCTAGGGGAACTCACTGCATTGAAGGGAAGGACACAAACCTGGCTGGCTTGGCCAACTACTGCTTGTAGAGCCCTTCAGCTTGAGTTAACATAGATGGTAGCCCGACAGTAGTTAAAGAGGGCCTTGGGCAAGACCCAGTGCTGTGCTGGCTTCCGATAGTGGTTACAGCGGACCTTGGGCAAGACCCAGCGCTGTGCTGGCTTCAGGTCTTACCCAGGACAGTCTCAGTGGCGGGGGGCCACAGGGATGCTTGCTTGCATCAGTGAACCCCCAGTTCCTGGCAGCTCAGCACAGAAAGAGCAAGACTACATTTGCTTTGGAGAAAGTAGGGGAAAAGAACAAGAGTCTCTGCCTAATAATCCAGAGAATTCTTCCATATACTTTCCAAGGCCACCAAGGCAGTACCTCTCTAAGACTGTAAAAACCACAGTATTATTGAGGTTGTGGCCAAAGTCCCTTCATATACCTAAAAAGCCTAGTAAAGAAGGATGGGTAAAAACAAACCCAGACAACAAAGACTACAATAAATACCTAAGTCATCAATGCCCAGACATTGATAAATAACATAAGGACTAAGATGAGCCAGGAAAACATGACCTTACCAAACAAATTAAATAAGGCACCAGGGAACAATCCTGGTGAAACAAACATATGTAATCTTCAAACAGAGAATTCAACATAGCTGTTCTGAAGAAACTCAGAGAAATTCGAGATAACATAGAGAAGGAATTCAGAAACTATCAGATAATTTAACAAAGAGACTGAAATAATTAATGCCAATACTATTCAAACCATTCCAAAAAATGGAGGAGTAGGGAATATTTCCAAACTCATTCTGTGAGGCCAATATTACCTTGATACCAAAATCAAACAAACACACATCAAAAAAAGAAAACTACAGGCCAATTTCTCTGATGAATATCGATGCAAATATCCTCAACAAAATAGTGACAAACCAAATTCAACAATATATTAGAATGATCCTTCATCATGACCAAGTGGGATTTATCCTGGGATCCAAGGTTAGTTCAACATATGCAAATCAATAAATCTGATACATTATATAAACAGATGAAAGGTAAAAATCATATGATCATTTCAATTGATGCTAAAAAAGCACTTGATAAAATTCAACATCCCTTCATAATAAAAGCCCTCAAAAATCTGGGAATAGAAGGAACATACCTACCCAAATATATCCACAGATTCAAATTCATATAAAACCAACAAATGACCTCAAATAGCCAAAGCAACCTTGAAAAAGAACAAAGGTGATGGCTCACACTTCCTGATTACAAATATATGTTAAAGCTAAAGTAATTAATACATTACAGTACTGGCATAAAGATAGATATATAGACCAATAGAATGGAATACAGAGCCCAGAGAAATCTGTGTGTATACAGTCATCTGATCTTTGACAAGTGTCCACGATAGTGAAATAACTGTTTCTCTGATAAATGGTGTTGAGAAAACTGGATATTCACATACAAGAAAATGATGTTATACCCTTGTCTTATATATACTGAAAAAATAAACTCAGACTATGTTGAAGACTAAAATTTAAAACTAGAAACTATAAAATTCTTAGAATAGAACTTGAATTTCATTACATTTGTCTTGACAATAATTTCATGGATGTACCACCAAAAGCACAGGCAATAAAAGCAAAATTAGACAAACGGAACTGGTCAAACTAAAAAGCTTCTGCCCAGCAAAAGAAATAATCAACAGATTGAAAAGGCAACATATGGAATAAGAGAAAATATTCATAAAGCATATATGTGATAAGGTGTTAATTTCTAAAATGTACAAAACATTCCTACAACTCCATAGCAAAAAAAAAATTGCCTGTTTTAAAAATAGGTGAAAGACCTGAATAGAAATTTCTCCAAAGAAGATATAGAAATGAACAACAGGTATACGGAAAGGTATCCAACATCATTTATTATCATAATAGTGCAAGTCAAAAGCACAATTACATATCACCATACACCCATTAGGATGGCTATTATCAAAAATAAAGAATGAGAAAAGTGTTGGCATAGATGTGGAGATATTTGAACACTTATACACTGTTGGTAGAATGCAAAATCGTGCAGCCGGTATAAAAAAATTGTATGAAGTTTCCTCAAAAAATTAAATATAGAACTACAATATGATGGAGAAATCTCACTTCTAGGTGTATATCCAAAATAATCGAAATCAGGATCTCACAGAGATATTTGCATTTGCATGTTCATTGCAGCACTCTTCACAACAGTCTAAATGTGAAAACAACCTAATATCTACAGAGAGATGAATAAATAAAGAAAACATGATATATACATATAATGGAATACTATTCACCCTTAAACAGAAAGGACATCCTGCAATATGTGATAACATGGACGAACTTTGCCAACATTGTGCTAAGTAAAATAAGCCAGTCACAGAAGAACAAATACTGAGTGACTACATTTATGTGACGCATACAAAAGAGTCAAACTCATGAAAGCAGAAAGTAGAATGGTGATTTCCAGTGGTTGTGGGAAAGGAGAAATAGGGAGTTCCCAGTCAATGGGTATAAAAAGTTTCATTTATACAAGATGAGTAAGCTCTAGAGATCTGCTGTACAACATTGTGCCTGTAGTTAACAATACTGTATTGTACAGTTGACCTTTGAATAACATGGGATTTAGGGTGGCTGACCCCCCACACAGTTGACAATCTGTGTATAACTTTTGGTTCCCCAAAAACTTAACTTGAATCTGTAGATATATTTGGGTAGGTATGCTCCTTCTATCCCCAGATTTTTGAGGGCTTTTACTATGAAGGGATGTTGAATTTTATCAAGTGCTTTTTTAGCACTAACAGTTGGCCAGAATTCTTACCAATAGCATAAACAGTCAATATATATTTTGCATGCTGTATGTATTATAAACTGTATTCTTTCTATAAAGTAAGCAGGAGAAAATGACGTTTAGAAAATCACAAGGAAATGTGTTTACTATTCATTAAGTGGAAGTGGGTCATCATAAAGCTTTTCATCCTCATCTCTTCACATTGAATAGGTGGAGGAGGAGGAAGGGGAGGCATTGTTCTTGCTTTCTCTAGGGTAGTAGAGGCAGAGGCAGTGGAGGAAGTAAAAAGAAAGACAGGAAAGGCAGGTACACACCGTGTGGCTTTACAGAAATACATCATAATTTCCACAGGAAAGGCAGGTACACACAGTGTGGCTTTACAGAAATAACATCGTAATTTCTATTTGACTTTGTTGCTTTATCATTTCTCTAAAAATGTTTCTATATGATACCAATCCTTCTTCCACTGCTTGCTTTCATTTCAGTGCCCACATTACAGAAGCTTCCATGTTGTAGAATACATCAAAACAGTCTTGAATAATCAGAACGCTTCTGCCAGACTGTCTGATGTCAATTTGTTTCTGTCACTGCTTCTTCTATGTCTTCATCATCTGACATTGGTTCAAAAGCACTTATCTCCATCAAGTTGTCTTCTGTTGATTCCTCCAATGTGCCTGTTACCTCTTCAATGTCTCCAAGATTCATGTCTTGAAATTCTTCACTCCACACCTTTTTTTTTTTTTGGCCATATCCACAATCTCTTCATAATTTTCTTGAATGGTTATGATTTCCATGAAGCTATGCACAACATTTGGACAGTTTTCTCCAGTAGAAATTTGTTTCCTGTTAGATGGCTTTTGTGGCTTTTTACATAACAATGATGGCAACTTCAACGGTGTAATCCTTTCAGACTTTTATAATGTTCTCTCTATCGGGGTTCTCTTCCACAGTATTTACAATCCTTTCTATAGGGTAACATGTATAATGAGGCTTAAATGTCCTTAGGACCCCACATCTAGAGGGTGAATTAGAGACACTGCGTTTGGGATAAAGCAGACCACTTCAGCACCTTCAGTATTCAACTCATGAGGTTCTGGATGACCAAGAGCATTGCGAATTATCAAAAGGACTTTAAAAGGTCAACCCTTCCTGCCAAGGTACTTCCTGTCTTCAGGAACAAAGCATGGAAGGAAACTGTCATAACTTTTCAGAAAAAAAGTTATTGTTCAGGCCTTCTTTTCCTACAACCAAAAGACTAACAACTGTTTTTTATTATTTCCCCTTCAAGGCTTAGGGATTAGCAGTTGTATAGGTAAGAACAGTTCTGATCATAAACCCCACTGCATTTGCACAGAACATCAGAGTTAGCCTATCCCTTCCTGCCTTAAATACTGCTGCTCACTTATCTTCCTTATTAGTAAGTGTACTTTGTGGTATTTTTTTTTTTTTTTTTTTTTCAGAATAGGGCACTTTCATCTGATTAAAAACCTGCTCAGGTAGATGTCCTTTCTCCTCAATGACTTTCTTTATGCCATTTAGAACTTTTCTGTTATCTCCTAAGTGGCAGAAGCTGCTTCTCCTGTTATATTGACACTTGTTTGAGTCAAACCTCTTTCGAAAATTTTCAAATTATCCATTAGTGGCATGAAGTTGTCCAGCTTTAAATCATTCACTTTCCTTTTGCTTCAAGTTGTCATGTAATGACTTCATGTTTTCTTAAATCACGTTTCAAGTCTACAGGTATGCCTTTCTGATAGCAATCTTGCATCTACATAAAAGTTGAATTTTCAATATGATATAAAAAGATATTTCACTAAAAGGACAGGTTTATGTGCCCAATGTTGTAGCTGCAGTGAGGCTTCATGTTGATCCATTTTTCTGTGAGTGTGGGTTTTTGTTTTTGTTTTACAATGATCCTTGTACTGCATACATTTATATTGAAACAGTGGCCAGCTGCAGAGCTCTTCTACAGTACATATTAAATTCAACTTTTTCTTATAATGTGATGACTTTTCTTTGCTTCTGGGAGCACTTCCAGCATCACTAGTGGTACTTCACATGGCTCACACAGTGTTACTTAAGGTTGATGTTACAGCACTAAACAGGATGAAAAATACACAGAAAACACAAGGGTTCACTTTTTACTGTGATTCATCACTTACTGGAGAGTGATGAAAACTACTCACATGGAGACGATGAATGACACATGGCATTTTAAATAAATACTCTCAACACTTGAGCTTACTGCAATAGCAACAGGAGATGGTTACAGAATTTTTACAGCAGTGAAGTAGGCACTACAGTTAATTTTATGCACTTATGATTTAATACTGTGACTGGGAATGGCATCGTGTAAGGTCTATAAGAGTTTCTCTGTGTAAAGTTTAACAAATTTTAACTTTTAATAAGAGATTTGTGCATATTTTATTGTAGTAAATTATAAAATAATATTTACATATATTTTATATATTCACAATATAACTAATTTTAACTTAACTTTTTCTACATTTCTAAGCTGCCTAGTTTATCTGCAAGGTTTTTCATGTCGTCACAAATCTCGAACAATGTTTCCAATACATTTATCAAAAAAACTATGTATAAGTGGACCTGCACAGTTCAAACCTGTGCTGTTCAAGGTTCAATTGTATTTTTGGGAGGTAGAATCCATTTTAATTGTTCTTATCTCAGTAAAATAAAAATAATAAAAATTAAGAAAGCGTACACACACAGGAACACACACACCATGGAAGTTTGTAGCAAACTTAACTGATGCCATTACTCTTATCTATAAGAAAAATCATTGACATGAAAAAATACTGAATTGATTTAAAACTATTTAGAAATATATTATTTTCTAGTATGAACTGATCTGGTTTTAAAATTGATTTATGTGATCATACTGTTTCATAATCAACAACTCAGGCAGACTTCAGGAAATGACTAGTTAAATCAGTAACTCCATTATACATGCTAAGTGTTTATCACCTGTCAGAAATGTAATTTTGATGACTGTTTTTGGTTCTTTCACTGGTCTATATATAGGAACTAAAGGTCATAACCAAGCTAGATATGTCCTGCTAGTGTTTCCTGTGGCTCACACACAATCTTAAAAATTGGAAAATTCTACATTAAAATCTTGGTTCCTGGATTCTCCAGAAAACCAATCAGAAAGCCTTATTAATGCTGGTCCCAAAATTCTGTATGAAAAGTATAGACCAGAGCTGGGGAGCACATGAGTTTTGGGGTGTATGGGGAGAGTAGTGCACCAGCAACAACTCTCCCTGTTCTAACCATCATACCCTAATTTCCTGCCCTTGATACTCTTTACTCATTTATGTTATGTCTTTGGCTCCTGTAGGAATTAAAATTTACCGAAGTATACTTTATCATAAGTTCACTTCATGCTTCTCACAGAATAAGAGAAGATGTGATAAGGTCTGAACAGTCAGGGGTAGAAGTTGAATCACCATGAATTCTAAAATGGTGTGCTTATTTCTGAGTAGAGAGGCTACAAAACTACTATCCTAAAGACCTTCAACACTTATTTTGCACTCAGTGTTAAAAGCAATGATTAAAGTAGAGCAAATGAGTAAAAATAGTGTACATAATATGTAGCTACACTAAGCCACATGTCTAACATGGAAGATATAAAACATATCATCAGGTACTTTCTTTAGTTTTATAATAGAAAACACTTTATGGTTTGTTGGCCTACAATAATGGCTATTCCATCTTGAAATGAATCCTTTGGTCTCTTTGGAGTGATCTATTTAAGTCCTCAAGAGACAGAAAATCATATTTGTTTATTCACAAACCCTGATGAGTCATTATATGCTAACACAGACACAATTCTGTCATGTTCTCAAAGAGATGGTGGGTAAGTACGCAAATATTTACGGATTGTTGTGAGAAGGGCTACAATAAAGGCATGCTCTTGATGATTAATAGAAGCACCGAATTTGAGACCAATGGAAATGATGAAGTAAGGGTTACATGAGAAAAGTCACATGTTGAAAGAGACTTTGAGAGCTATAAAAATAAAAAAGAGAGAAAAGTTTTTCCAATTTTAAATAAAGGGAAGTGTGAGATTACAGGGCATAGTAATTCAGTCAGTCATTGAATTAAGGTACAGATATTCATCAAGAGAGGGAATACAGGAAACAAAGTGGGTTTGGAAATCAGACGATGAGACCAGCTTTTGACAGGTTGAGTTTTAGGTACTTATTTAAAAAAGAATCTAAGAAGAAAAAAATGGAACAAGTAGTAGAACCATCCATTAAAACAAATTATAGAAAAATATCCATTACAATTAGTAAATTACATAGAAGTTGATTGTGTTTTATTAGTGGTAAAGCAGATTATAGTGGATGAGAAGTAAATGGGAGGTGAGAAGGTGAGATACTTATGTTAGATGATGTTTTTCTAGGTACTTGGCTTTCAAGATAAATTGAGAAACAGTTAATTGGAAGGTTGTTTGGGGATATAAAAATGTATACGTGTACATAGATGGGAGAGACTTGAGTGTGTTTGCTGAGGAAAAGAGAGGGTGCAGATGGAGGAGAGGCAGAAAGAGGAAATCTAAACCCCAACTGGATCTACTAATATTAGCTAAAGATAAATACTTTTTCATAAGTATTGGTTAACAAAAGATAAATATGGATATGGTGAAGGGTATATCTGTAGGAAGGAGGGCCTGAAGTTGAGGCAGATATTACAGCATTGACTCTCATTCTTCTATGAAAGGAGAAATAAAGCATGCTCTGAGAGTAAAGACAAAAGTCATTAATTTTATTTATGCATCCTCTCCTTCATTCATTTGTTCTATAAGCACTCATTAAATGTTCCCATAGGCCAAGCCCTCAGTGAGAACCAGGAAAAATGACCACAACCAAAGTGCACTGTGGCCTCTCTTAACCCACCCCCGCCGTAAGTCAATGCAGCAGCCACAAGGAGGCTTTCGCAAAGCAAACATCAACATCTGAGTTCTACGCATCAACTTCCAAGTCACCATCAACTGAAAAATAACATTTACTTGACTTGGCCAGTCAGTTTTGGGAAAGGGACATTTCAAGTTTGGTTATTTTGGATCAAGTAATCTAAAATAAATTTGTTAAAAATCTCTTTTTACACTTAGTTGTAAAAGCAAAGTATAAATAGGAGCTAAATTTCTTTTTTGTTCTGACTATTAATGGATTTATTTCCTACTTGTAACTCTTGAAAAATAGTAAACAAAGAACTATTGAAAGACTGAATTTAATTCTTTGGAAGAATGGTGTCCTGCACTTAAAAGACACTATCGTTGTACCTTATTCTGATTGTACTTACTCAGATCTACATATCCAATATCCACGTACATTTTAGCAAACAGAGATCCCAGTGCAAAGCCAATGACTGGACCAATCATTCCTATTGCATTCAAACTACCTGTAAGTATTACAAAACAATTTAATCAGATGTCACAAATACTTGGTTTTCATTTAACATGTTTTGAAAAGTAATATTACACAATACACTTCTGCAAAAATTTTCTAATAGGTAAAAGAAAAAACTAATGACATTATTATTTCAAGGGTAGATCCAGGGAATGTAATCATGAAATTTAATATATTCTGTACGTTACCTACATACAAGGAAGAATGTCCTTCTTTTGCAAAATCATCAATGTATGAAATCCCCAATGGTACTATGGGGGTTTCCCCTATACCACGAAGCATATTCCCCATGAAGACATAGATCCACATGTGTGACCCAGATTCCTTTACACAATCTATCAAGACAAGAAAGTGTTTTACTTTAAACATTAATTTTAACATTCCTATTAGAAATTTAACTACTTTAAATCCTTCATTTTTCCATTTTTTGTTTGTTTCTTTCCTAATTGCAATTGATTCATATTCACTTTACAAAGTTTGAAAATAAGGAAGGGCACAAAGAAAACAAGTAAAAATTTTCTATAATTATACTACACACAGAAGATCATTGCAAATGTTATTCTAGATCTTCTGCATTTTTAGTGCACAAAATATGCATAATATTCATTATGTACATTACATATTTAAAAATCCAGGTTATTTTTAAGGTGCATATACAATTATCACTATATTGTCACAATTTCCCCATGTTGTTAAGAGTTCTTCTATATTAAAATTTTAATTACTGGCATAGTAGTGTGTTGAATAATAGTTTCCTAATTTGGTTAAACAATCTCTTCTTTTGTCGTTACAAAATACTTTTATTTTTATTCTGTTAAACACGGATGTCATGGCTGTGATTATGAAATGTCCTCATGAACATTACTGATGATTTCCTTAAGATTAATCAAGAAAGTAGGCAAGTGTATTTTTGTTCTTTAATATATATTGAAAATTAATCTCCAGAAAGATTTTCAAATTTATACTCTCCCAGCAATACAGAAAACTTGAAATAATTTTTTTCCTCCACTTCATTTATTTTTATTAAATTTTGGAGTTAAAATTATAATTATTGTGTTAAAATAGTTACAAAGTCTTCAAATGCTATAACATTTTGTATCTTTATAAAGAGAAAGTTATATTATTCACATATTTCTACCACTTTCTGCCTTTTTATTTTAAATGTGTATGTTCTTTGCAAATTTCCTACTAAATTTGTTCTTTTGTCTTATCTACTTCTAAATGCCCTTGGTATACAATAATCCATTTGTACACTACGAGATTTGTTCTAGGACAGCTCATATGTATACAAATTTATGCAGACTTAAGTCCTCTCATTTGCCCTGTGGAAACCGCCTATAGAAGTCAGACCTCCACATGGGTGGTGGGTTTCTCCTTTTGTTTGGTTGGACAAAAGCTGAATATAAAGTGAACACGTGCAGTTTAAACCTGTGTTGTTTAAGAATCGACTGTATATATTAACAGTATGATTTTGTCTGTATGTAAGGGATAAACGTTCTTCCTATTTGTTCTTAAATCAATTTTGCTAAAGAATATCACAAACTTTATAGATGTGATTAAATCTATCAATCTAGAATTTGTTTTACTGTCACCATTAATTCTTACCTTTTTCTACTATCTCAGGTGATGTTCCATTGAATGATAAGGTTTGATTAATTAAACAGGTTGATAAACTTGATGTTGAATTTTCTGATGGATTAATATGGGTTTCTTTAGAATACCTGTAACTATAAGAGCAACATTAGATTGAACATTTTGCTTATCTACTGAATATTTTCAGTTTTCCTAGAAATACAGAGAAATTTTCTCCTTTATTTGAACCACTGTCTTCTCCAAATTACCAGAATCTTGTTTGTCAACTTCCCAGCATGTATTTCAGAACAGGTGATGAGAGGGGGTGAAATGGGAGTGTCTACTAAGAAAGATACTTCAATACACCATGAACAAAGTGAGTTATCACCTTGCTATTATCCTAAGAGTGCTTATAATCTGGTCAAGATATGAAATATCCTGGTTTTGCTTGTTGTTTTTTTATCTGTTAACTATGTCTATTTATCCCTTTGAGTTATCGTCAAAGATGGTCAATCTGTCTGATTTTCTTTCACGTACACACACACACACACACACACACACACAAAGTGCTTGACTTTTCAAAACTCAATAAAAACAAATTTCTAATTCATTTCAACTTTATGAGGAAAAACTTAATAAGAACAACAGAGATGGAGGTGGAATAGGGACAGATGCTGATGCTCAAAAATACTAAGTGCTCTGTGAGCTCTAAGGGCAACATATAGTGTGCCAGGCATTTTGCTCAACTTCAAAGAACAAGAAATAAAACATGAAGATTAAGAAATAAAACACACAGTGTTTGTACTTTGGAAATTTCACACTCTCTAAGATAAATGTATATGATCAAAGATATAGTAAATTTAATATACAAGGTCCTGAGTTGTCACACACCCACAAAAAAGAAATGATCAGCGGCTGGGCACGGTGGCTCACGCCTGTAATTCCAACACTTTGGGAGGCCGAGGCGGGCAGATCACGAGGTCAGGAGATCAAGACCATTCTGGCTAACATGGTGAAACCCCGTCTCTACTAAAAATACAAAAAATTAGCCAGGCATGGTGGCGGGCGCCTGTAGTCCCAGCTACTCGGGAAGCTGAGGCAAGAGAATGGTGTGAACCCGGGAGGTGGAGCTTGCAGTGAGCCGAGATCGCGCCACTGCACTCCAGCCGGGGCGACTAGTGAGACCTCGTCTCAAAAAAAAAAAAGAAAGAAATGATCAGCTTTTCCTGGAGGTGAAGGCAGATCAAAGAAAACTTCACAATGTGAAGGACAGATTAAATGAATATTGAAGATGGGTAGAATTCTAATTGGTAGACAAAGGAATAAAAGTATTCAAGTCTGTAGAAATAACAGACGCAAAGATATGACATATTATGGCACATTAGAGAACTGCAAGCCTAGAATGCGGTCCTCAGATGTGGGGAGCAATGGAAGATGAAGCTGGGGTAGTTGCATTTAAGGCATATCCTCCATAAAAATCATGAAGAATAAGATATTAAGAAGATTAGAGGGAATTATGGGACACAGAAATTATGGTGTCAGAAGCAAAGGAAAAAGATGGGCATGATGAAGAAGCCAAAAAAATAGAAAAACGAATCAAGATTGTGGAATATGATGAGCATTAGAGCAGTACTATCAAGAAGAAAGTTCTTATAAGGGCCAAATGTAGGGGGAAAAAAACAGAATTAATATGGTGACCAAAAGGCATGATTGCTGGATTTGGCATTAAGGAATTGGTGTCTCCAACAAACTGCTCATTGTCTCTCAGTACCCTTTCTTCTCTCCTTCCACAGTAACAGAAGTTGGGTTTTTTAGCTGGAAATATGGAAGCCTGGAATAAAGTATATTTTTTCCAACATCTATATATCTATGTGTAAAATGTAACTGACTTCTGGTAAATGTGGAATCAGTGAAAGTGTTTTGCTTCTGAAAATGCTCCTGGAGCTCAGCCTGTGGGCACTCTTTGTTCTTGTTCTTCTCTTCTATCCTGTTGCCTGGAAATACATTGCCACAATTTGTAACATGAGGACACGGCCATGCAAGGCATAGCACTATGATGAAAAGTAGAATCATATCATCCTTGGACTATTTACATTAAAAAATGTAAAAAATAAACTTCCATATTATTTAAGTTATTGCTATTTTCAGTTTTCTCATATGAACTTCTTACTCTAATCATAACTACACAGTTACCTTAGAAAGAGCAGCTTCAGTGAAATGCTGATGGGAAAACCTGTACAGCAGCAGGTGAAGTCTTACTGAGGATAATCAAAATCTTACAGGCAAAAACATAAAATACATATGTTCTACTAAAATTGGTAAATAACATATTTATTTCATATAAAACTGCATACCTTATATAATATTATTTTTATTTAAAAGTGTATAAAAGCCATGATAAAGAAATACATGATGAATAAAGCAATACATGAACTATTATATAGGAAATATACTCCATTTCTCTATGCATACCTATAGGTATTCCTCTCAAAAGGTAACTGCCTACTTAAAAGTATAAAAATAAAATTCTACTGCTAATTTACAAGTAGCTGATAATAAATGGCTCAGAGCTGTTTAACACTTACTATCCCATGAAGAAATGTGGTAAAGCTGTCAAAATACTTCCAGTTCCCATAAGGAGACAACCAATTCCAATTAACTTCGGTCTGTGTAGTTTAGATCCAAAGTAACTTACAAATACAATCACAAGCAAATTTCCTAGAAAAAGAACAAAATTATGTTGATATGACTTAGTGTAATTTTGTATGTAGTAGAACTGAATGCCCCAAATGAATGCAAATATGCCCAAGACATTGTACCTTCCCTCAAAGACCATGTAATTTAATTGTGAAAGTGAACTCTCCTACACTAAACCACTCATTGAAAAGTTGTATAGTATTAATAAGTAGATAGGTTTTATATGCAAAGAAAGCACTTAGGTAATTTGGCTATATGAGAGAAGCAAAGTTTTTTTGAAAATTTGGAGTTTACTGGATTGCATTGGAATGGAAAATGTCTTCCTAATCTGAGGGAAAGATAATCATTCATGCATATTTTAAACTTATTATAGGCATTCTTTAAATTTATACTATGTACCTACCACAGTGCTCAGAGTCAGAAATAAAAAAAAATCATGGTACTTGTTCTCTAGAAACACACTAGTAATAAAATAAAACAGATGGATAGATGTGCTATTAGATTATGGAAATAGCGAGCTTAAATTAATTAGGGGCTTTGTGAAAGTTTCCTGGAGGATACATTATTTGAGATGTAATGTTGAGTATAAATTATTTAGATTAAAACATGGAAGAAGAGCAATAAGAGTAGACCAGTTCAGATTTATCTGTAGCCTTATATATAACATTGTACAGACAATAATCAAGAATTATTGAACACTGATGGGAAATAGTTTCACAAAAGAAAGCACCAGAATGGACCAGCAGATAAAGCAACACAAGAATAAATACTTAAAACAATATTGAAATAAAAAGAGTAGAAACTTTTTTTTAAAAAAATCCTGTTAGCATATTTAAAGGTAAAATGGCATGTCGCAGCCATAGAATCAGAACTGGCAGACTAAAAATAATAAGACGACAATAAAGTGTTGTTATAAATTTAAAATATAATTAAAAATTTACAAATTAGAACTTGATATAAAAGATGACATCACACATAAGAGAAAATTGATGAAACATAAGGAAAAGAGGTAGAAATTTGGAGGAAAAAATTTTAAAGGAAAAAATCCAGAAAATATATTATTTATCTCATACATGTTTCAGAAGAAAAGAAAGAATAAAATACAGGAAGAAAAAAATAGGAAACAGAAAATAAAGTTTTTGTGTTAGAGGAAGACGTAAGCTTTCATATGAAAGTTCCTACATTTGTCCAGCAGAAATAATGTAGAAAGAGAGAGTCTCAGATACATGCTGTTAAGTTTTTGGATATTTAAAGATAAAAAAGAGATGCATATCAGTGCATGAAAATTACAGTGGTAATAATTTCTCATATACAAAATTGAATGTTATGAAAAAACAGTAGATGAATATTTTTAATGTTTTGAGAAAAAGGGATTTGGAAATTTTAATTCCATACCCAGACAAATTATCAATTAAATATGATACTAAAATAAATATTCCAACAGTCAAGGGCTTAGAAAATATGCCACGTTTTCAATTCTTCCTAAAAAAAAATAATTACAGTCATCCCTCGTCTCCATGGGTTATTGGTTCTAAAATGCTCTGTAGACACCAAGATTTGTGGATGCTCAAGTCCTTTAGGTAAAAAGGTGTAGTACTGCCTGGATGTGGAGGGTCACGTCTGTAATCCCAGCACTCTGAAAGGCTGAGGCTAGCAGATCACTTGAGGCTAGGAGTTTGAGATCAGCCTGGCCAAATGGTGAAAACTCGTCTCCACTTAAAAATATGAAAATTAGCCGGATGTGGTGGCACACGCCTCTAATCCCAGCTACTCGGGAGGCTGAGGCAGGAGAATCGCTTAAACCCAGGAGGTGGAGGTTGCTGTGAGCTGACATCAGGGCACTGCACCAGCCTGGGCGACAGAGGGAGACTCTGCCTCAAAAAAGAAAAACAAACAAACAAAAGATGTAGTATTTCATAAAACCTATCAACATCCTCCTGTATGCTTTATATCATCTCTAGATAACTTCTAATACTTCTAATACAATGTAAATACTATGTAAATAGTTGCTATTCTATGTTTTTATTTGTATCATTTTTATTAATATATGGCCATTTTTTATTTTATATTTTTTGAATATGACTTGCATCCGTGAGTGTGGAATCTGTGGATACAGAGGGTCATCTATACATGAAGGTATACTCCAGAAAGAGTAAAGATGAGATTTGAAGTCACAGGATTCAAGAAACAGAGGTAAGAAACCAAACTGATAATGATGTTCAAATGATTACTGTCAAATAGCTGCGAAGTTTAACAAAAATGTTAAGGATTAATTTCATAATAAAAATAGACATACAGTGAATTAAATGTTAAAACTAATAACATTCCAATTCTAAAATTCTAGATGATTTCATTGAGCCTGGGAGGTAAACAAGTGAAGGACATGTAGAGTGTCATATCTTTGAATCACAAACATTCTGAATGTATTTAAAGAGATAAATCTTCCTTTGACAATTACATTTTAGTCATTAGTTAAGCATTGTGTAAATACATTTAAAATAGAAACATGAATTGTAGGAAATATTTGCAGTCTATATAATAAGACGATTTGGTGGTCCCTTCAAATAATTAGAAAGTGAAAAGAAAAAGGGAAAATTAGCACAGGCTATGAGCTAGCAGTTCGTAAAATAAGAAAAATTTTAATTTTTCTTTGAAAAATTATTATATTGAAAATATATTATTTTCAATTATATAATATTTTCAATTATTATATAAAATCTCACTATTGTTGGAGAAATCCAAATTAAAATGGTGACATCAAAGCAATATCTTCAATGTTCAAAAAAAAAAAAAAAAGACCTTAAACCCCCAATGTTGTACACAGTTAAACAGTAGAATCTAGTGTAGGTTGCTTCCTATGCAGTCCCTCCACCTAAAATCATAAGAATTATAGTCCTCCCTCAACCTTTCTTCACACTGGGGCACCTTGAGACAAGGGAGATAAAGTTTCCTAAAAAATTAATTTGCAGACCATGAGTTTGTGTAGGATCAGAGTTTTTCAACATCCTCACTACAGACATTTTGGGAAGGATAGTTCTTTGTCGGTAAGTCTGTCTTGTGCATTGCACAGTGTTTAGCAGCATCCCTGACCTCTACCCCTAGGTACCAGTGGCATCCTCCCCACCCCAGCCCATTCATAGCAACAAAAATGTCCTAACATATTGCCAAATTGCCCATGAGAGACAAATGTACACCTAGTCCAGACCCAGTGATATAAAGCATGCATGAACAGTTTGTTTTTTAACTTATGCAAGTATGGTTATCAAATAGAAAAAAAAAAGTTACCAATTTCAAAGCTTCCATCAATTAAACCAGCAAGAGAAGAGGATATGTCAAATCTCCTTTCTATTTGAGTGATGGAAATTTTCATAATGATTCCACCTAGTGCTTTAGCAATATAGCTGAATGACAGGGCTGCCAAGAACATCTAAAAACAATAGAAGAAAAAAGGAAAATTGGTTAATCAAAGAACTATATAATGTTTATAGGTACATGGAACTAAAACAGTTTTTCTTCTTTACTTGAAAACATTATTTTTATCATAAAAAACATACCCATTTTTCCCTATACAAGTTGAAACTTCTCAGCCCTATAATATTATCATCAGTACACTACTAAAGCATGATTTTCTAACTTGGTTACAACATTCAATTGCTAGAGGAGTATAGTTAAGGTTGTTATTTTTAAACTAATTTCATTAACTGATTTATAGGAAGCTAGACGCTGTTCTCAGATGGCCATGATGGTGAGCTATTCTTTATTTCCATGTGAATAGCACTGGCTAACTGGGAGGGGAATGGCAGTGCATGCAGAGGTAGCACTTTCAGGCAGCCAGCTGAAAAATAGAACTTTGTGGAGGCAAAGAGGAATTTTATGTCCAACACAAGTGACTGTATCAAGACAGACAAAGGTATCCGATGCAAACAGGAACCTAAAGAGAGCAGGTATGTCCATAATTATATCAGAAAAACTAGATTTTATGACAAAATCTGTCTCAGGAGACAAAGGACATTATAGTAGCATAAAATTATCAATTCACCAGGAAGAGCCAACAATTATAAATAGATCTGCACCTAAAACTAAAGCAATGAGATATATGAAACAAACATAGATACAACGGAAGGAAAAATGGACAGTAACATAATAATGTAACAATAATAATGATACTTCAATATCCTGCATTCATTTATATACAGAACAACCAGGGAGACTATCATAGGAATCAAATGACTTGAACATGATAGACCAATTAACCTAACAGACAAATAGAGCACTCTCTGTCAAATAACAACAGAATACATCTTTTCTCCAGCAGAAATGGAACATTCTCCAAGATAGACCACCGTGGCCCACACAACAAATCTTAACAAATTAAAAATGTTGTAATTATATTAAGTATCTTTTCTGCTACAGTGCAATGAAACTAGTATTTAAAAGCAGGAATAAAATAAGAAAATCCACAGGTATGTGAAATTAAAAAATTCATTCTTACACAACCAATGGGTCAAAGGAGGAATAACAAGAATTAATAAAATGTCTGAGGAAAAATGAAAATGAAAACAGAAGAAACCAAAACTTATGTGACGCAGTGGAAGCAGCACTAAAGGGAAAGTTTATAAATTGATATTAAGAAAAGAAAAACTCAAATAAATAACATAACTGTATCCATCAAGGAACCAGGAAAACAAAAACAAACCCAAAATTAAGAGAGGAAGAAAATATTAAACATTAGAGTAGAAAAAATAAAATAGAAAATAAACAAAAACAACAGAAAAAAATTAATGAACCCAAGTTGGTCTTTTGAATATATCAACAAAACTGAGAGACCTTTAGCTAAAATAAAAAAGAGAGAGAGACTTAAACAGTTAAAATTAGAACTGAAAGAGCAGGCATTACAACAGCTGTCTCAGAAATTAAAAAGAATTATAAGAGATGACTATGAACAATCATAAGCCAACAAACTGGAAAACATAAAATAAATGAATACATTCCTAGAAACATACAACCTACTAAAATTGAATTATGATTCAATTTTAAAAATCTGAACAGAACTATAATTAGGACATTGAAGCAGTATCAAATACTTCCAAAAAAGATAAAACCAGTAACCAATGTCTTCACCAGAGAATTTTACCAAACTCCTAAAGAATAAGTAACACCAATACTTTTGAAAGAAACTCCAAAATTCATTTAATGTGGCCATAATTACCCTAATACCAAAATAACATAAAGACAGAAAAAAAGAAAACTACAGAAAAATATTCCTGGTGAATATTGTTACAAAAATCCTAAACGTAATACTAGCAGACTGAATTCAACAGCATATTAAAAAAAAGATCACATCATGATCCAGCAAAATATATACCTGGAATACAAGGATGGTTTAACATACAAAATTAAATCAGCATAATATATCACATTCACAAAATGAAGGACAAAACCACATGATCATCTCAATTAATGCAGAAAAAACATTTGACAAGATGCCCACTCCTAACGTTAATATTAATTGAACCTACTGCTGGAAGTTCTAGGAAGAGATATTAAACAAGAAAAAGAAATAAAATGCATTCAAATTGGAAAAGAAATAAAATTATCTCTGTTCACAGATGACATCATCTTATATGTAAAGATTCTACCAAAAAAAATTTAGAAAAAATAAACACATTTAGCAAAGTTGCAGGAAACAAATCAACATTCAAAATTAAGAAGTGGTTCTATGCACTACCAATGAACATTTCAAAAGGAAATTAAGAAAATCTCACTAGATCATAAAAAAGATAAAACAGGAATAAACTTAAATGACAAAGTGAAGATTTTTACACTGAAACCTATTAAATATTACCAAAATAAATAAAATGCAAATAAATGGGAAACATTCAATTCTCATAGACTGGAAGATTTAGTATTGTTAAAACATCCATACTATCCAAACTCATCTACAGATTTTAATTTCAATGCCATTTAATTTTTTGAATTTTGAATTTTGAATTTTTTTTCAGAGTCTTTCTCTGTTGCCCAGTCTGGAGTACAATGGAGTGATCATGGCTCACTGCAGTCCCACCTCCTGGGCTCCATCAATCCTCTCACCTCAGCCTCCTGAATAGCTGGTACTAGAGCTGTGCACCACTATGCCTAATTTTTTTTTTTTAAAGATGTGGCGTCTTGCCATGTTGCTTGGGCTAGAGCTAGTCTCAAACTTCTGGCCTCAAGTGATCCTCCAGCCTCAGACTTCCAAAGCCCTGGGGATACAGGTATGCACCACCATACCTAGCCAGAATTTGTATAGAAATAGAAAAAACAAATATAAAATTTACAGACAATCCAAAGGCACCCTGCGTAGCCAAAATAATCTTGAAGAATAAAACAGTTGGATGCTTCATATTTCCTGTTTTCAAAATATACTTCAGAGCAACTGTATTTAAGATGGTGTGTACTGAAATAAAGATAGTCATATAAAACAATGGAATAGAATAGAGTTCAGAAATGAACTGTTGCCTATATGGACAAGTGATTTTCAACAAGAGTGCCAACACTGCATGACAGGGAGAGAACAGTCTCTTCAACAATCGATGTTGAGAAAACTGGATATCCACATACAAAGGAATGAAGTTGACCCATTGTCTTACACCATATGCGAAAACTAACTCAAAATGGATTAAATGTCTAAATGTGAGACCTTACACTCTTAGAAGAAAATACAGAGAAAATGCTTCAGAGCATTCAATTGGACAATAATTTCTTGAATATGACACCCAAAGCACAGGCAACAAAATAAAAAATAGACAAATGTGACTACATCAAACTTAAAGACCTCTGCACATAAAAAGAAACAACAAGACGAAAATTTAACCTATAGAATGGCAGAAAATAATTGCAAATCCTATATTTAATAAGGCGCTAATACCCAGAATATATAAGGAACTTCTGCAACTTAACAACAACAGAAAACAAACAATGCAATTAAAAAATGGACAAAGGACTTGAATAAACATTTCTCCAAACAAGATGTATAAATGGCCAAAAAACATATGAAAAGATGCTCAACATCACTAATCATAAGGGAAATGTAAATCAAAACCACCATGAGCTATTACCCCACACTCATCAGAATACTCACTATTCAAAGAAAAATAACAAATATTAATAAGTATGTGAAAAAGTTGGATTCACTATGTTTGTTGTTTGAAATGTGAAATAGTGCTGCCATCATGAAAACTAGTTTGGAGTTTCCACAAAAAAGTCACAAGCAGAATTACCATAGAAGCCATCAATCCTTCTTCTGTGTATATATTCAAAGAAATTCAAACTGGGATCTTGAAGAGATTTTCACACACCCATGTTCATCACAGCATTATTTACAATAGCCAAGAGGTAGAAGCAACTAAAATGTTCATTGACAAATGAATAGACAAATAAAATATTGTAATGCAAATCAAAACCACAATGAGATATCATCTCACACTAGTCAGAATGGCTATTACCAACAAGTCAAAAAATAACAGATGCTGGTGAGGTTGTGAAGAAAAGGGACCACTTACACCTTGACGGTAGGAATGTAAATTAGCTCAACCATTGTGAAAAGCACTTTGGCAATTTCTCAAAGAACTTAAAATAGAATTATCATTCAACCCAGCAATTGTATTCCAGCAACATGGATGAAGCTGGTGGCCATTATCCTAAGCAAACTAACACAGGAACAGAAAATCAAATATTGCATGTTCTCAATTACAAGTGTGAACAAAAAATTAAGTACATATGGATACAAAGAAGGGAACAATAAACACTGGGCCTACCTGAGGGTGGAGGTTAGGAGAATACAGAGAATAGAAAAACTACCTATCAAGTACTATGCTTATTACTTGGCTGATAAAATAATCTGTACATTGGCTGGGAGTTGTGGCTTATGACTGTAATCCCAGCACTTTGGGAGGCCGAGGTGGGTG
>NW_026652283.1:19501969-19529384 GCF_009828535.3 Hylobates moloch | reverse complement strand
AATAATCTGTACATCAAACATCTGCAACACACAACTTACCTACATAACTAAGTTGTACATGTACCCCTGAAGTTAAAATAAAAGTTTAAAAATGTTTTTTTCCAACTTTATTTTTTCAATATTATTTTGGTTATTTGGGGACCCTTGCCATTTCATATGACTGTCAGTATTGATTTTTCCACGTCTGCAAGAAAAAAAAAGGCTGTGGGGATTTAGATAGAATTTGTGGTAAATCTGTAGAGAAATCTGGGTAGTACTGTCATTTCAAAAATACTAAATTTTATAATCTATAAACACTGGATATTTTTCCATTTATGTGGGTCTTTAATTTTTTAAGCAATGTTTTATAGTTTACAGTGTGTGATTTTTTTAACCTTTTTGTTTAAATTTGTACCTATATATATTTTTGAGATGCTATGATAAATGGATTTACTCCTTTGATTATTTTTCAACGCTCATCCCTGGTGTACAGAAACACAAGTAATGTGTGTGTGTGTGTGTGTGTGTGTTGTGTGTGATTTTCTACTATGTAATTTTTCTTTATTTATTAGCTCTAGTAGATTTCTTGTGGATTCTTTGGCCTTTTCTTTACATATAATTATGTTATCTGTAAATAAAGACAGTTTTCCTTCTTTCTAATTTGAATGCCTTTTGTTTCTTTTTCTTGTCTAACGGAAAAGGCTAGAACTTCCAGAACAATCTTGAATAGCATTAGTAAAAATGAGTATTCATGTTTTTAATTACAGGGAGAAAACTTTCAGTCTTTCAATGTGAAATATGATGCCAGCTGAAGATTTTTCATAAATGCCCTTATCATGTTGAGAGAGGTCCCTTATATTACTAGTTTTCTGGGGGTTTGTATTGAGAAAGGGTGTTGGATTTTTGTCAAATGCATCTAGTAAGATGGTCATGTGGCTTTTTTCTTTGCTTAATGTATTGCCTTACTTTGAGTTTCATGTATTTAATCATGCTTAAATTTCCAGGATGAATCCATCTTTGTTATGGTGTACAATCTTTTAAATGTGCTGTTGGAATTAATTGGCTAGTATTTTCTTGAAAATTTTTTAATACACTTAATAGACTTTATTTTTTAGAGCAATTTAGATTTACAAAAAAAAAAACTGACCATAAATTACAGAGAGCTTCCACATATTCCCTCTATCCACACATAGTTTCCCCTACTATTATGTTTACCTTCTATTGGTGTGGTACATTTGTTTATACTGATGAACCAATTTTGATGCATTATTATTAACTGAAGAGCATATTTTACATTAGAGTTCACTTCGTGTGTTGTACAGTCTATCGACTTTGATAAATGTATATTGATAGGTCTTCTTCATTACTGTATCATAAACAATAGTCTCCCTCACCTAAAAATCCTCTGCACTGTGTTTCTTTCTCTCTTCCTCTCTTCCTCAAACACTTGGCAACTACTGAGCACATTCCTCTCTTTAGATTTTTCTTTTCCAGAATCTCATATATTTGAAATCTTACAATATATAACATTTTAAGATTTGCTTCTTTGCTTACAATTATGTTTTGGATGTCTTTCCATGTATTTTTATGACTTGATGTCCCATTTCTTTTTAATCACTAAAAAAAATTCTATTGTTTGACTGTATCACAGTTTGTTTACCTATTCACCTACTGAACGATATCTTGGTTGCTTTTAAGTCATGACAATCATAAATAAATCTGCTATAACACTTGTGTGCAGGCTTTTATGTGGATATAAGCTTTCAAGTCATTTGGGTAAATACTAAGGTCTATGACTGCAGGATTGTACAGTAAGCCTGTCTTTCGATTCATAAGAAACTATCAGATTGTTTTACAAAGTGGTTCTGCCATTTTGCATTCCCACCAGCAATAAATGAGAATTCTGGTTTCTCCTCATATTTGCCAGCATTTGGCATTTTTTGTGTTTGGAATGTTACTCACTATAATAAGTATGTAACGAAAGGTCATTGTTTGAACTGGCAATTCACTATTGACATATTATGTTGACCATGTTTTCTTTTCTTTTTTTTTTTTTTTGAGATGGAGTCTTGCTCTGTCACCCAGGCTGGAGTGCAGTGGCACGATCTCGGCTCACTGCAAGCTCCGCCTCCCGGGTTCACGCCATTCTCCTGCCTCAGCCTCCCGCGTAGCTGGGACTACAGGCACCCGCCATCATGCCCGGCTAATTTTTTTTTTGTATTTTTAGTAGAGACGGGGTTTCACCATGTTAGCCAGGATGGTCTCGATCTCCTGACCTTGTGATCCACCCGCCTCGGCCTCCCAAAGTGCTGGGATTACAGGCTTGAGCCACCGCGCCCGGCGACCATGTTTTCATATAGTTGTTTACCATCTGTATATGTCCATCAGTAAGGTATCTGTTCAGATCTTTTTCCCATTTTATAATTGGCTGTTTTCTTATGATTGAGTTTTAAGTGTTCTTTGTAGACTTTGAATATCAGCCCCTTATTAGATATATCATCCACTGGTCTCCATAGTTTCTGATAAGAAATCAGTTATTAATCTTATGGGACAGCACTTGTACATGACGATTCCCATTCTAGCTGCTTCCAAGATTCTGTATTATTATTATTATTTTGACTTTTAATGGTTTGATTACAAAATATCTCAAAGTGAATTTCTTTCAGTTTTTTTACTTGGAGTTCCTTAAGCTTCTAGGCTATTGAGATTTATGTCTTTCATCAAATTTGTGGTGTTCTCAGCCAGCCCATTTTTCAAATATTCTTTTTTCCCTTTTCTCTATTCTCCTTCTGAAATCCCTGTAATTTGTATGCGGGTTCACCTGATGGTGTATGACAGGTCTTTAGGTTTTGTTCAGGCTGCTATAATAAATTACTATAGACTAAATGGGTTGAAAAATAAACATGTATATTTCATAATTCTGAAAGCTGGGTTGTCTGAGATCAAGGGGCCAACACAGTTGAATTCTGGTGAAGGCCCTCTTTTAGGTTGAAGACAGCTGACTTCTACTTGTACCCTCACAGGGAGGGAAAAATTTAGTTGGCTCTCTCACATTATCCAAGGGCACAAATCCCATCATGAAGGGTTCCTCTCTCATGATCTATTTACCTGCCAAAAGCCTCAAATACTAACACCTTGGGTCAGGGTTTCAATATGTAATTGGCAAGAAGGGCACAAATATTCAGTCCATAACTCTTTCCTTATAAATTTTTATTTTAGCTATTTTTTTTTTATTCTTCCACCTTTGGTTAGCCTTGGGCTGAGCCTGAGGATCAGCCTTAGGTAAAAGCTTATGGTCTTCTCAGGTGTTTACAAGTGAGTCTACTACCCTGGGCATATGTGAGGCTTTCTAAATACCTCCAGGAACATGAAGTGCTAGCTTCACAGTAAGCTTGATAAATTTCTATTTTTATTAAAATTGTGAACTACCAACCTCCAGCTCTCTGCTTTAAGTTTATTCAAATAAAAACAAAACAGAGATACAAATGTACATAATTGTCAGATTTTAATGTGTCACTGGCAGGAAGAGACAACTGGCATCGAGATAAGAGGTAAAGTCTCTATCTACCTGCAGTCACGGCAAGCTGTTCATTAGTGTAAAACGGTAAAATTTCTGGACTTACAGTCAGAAGACAGTTCTAAGCTTCTACAGTTTATTTTATTTTAAAAAATAACTCCCCTGCCCCACTGAACCTTCTCTTTCCCGTAACTCTCCCTTGTGTCCTTTCCAGTAGAAGCTTAGAGTTGACTATGCTTGCATGACTCAAATCCTATTTTTTTCGTCATTCCTCCCAAGTATCCATCGATTATGTTATTCTGGTTATCCCCTGTTCTTCCAGGGATTTGTTTCAGACACTCTTCTCTTTTTACTTCATATACTTTTTCTGGGAAAATTCACTCATTGTCATTGTTTATACTACCATCTGTTAAGGACTGAATGTTTGCATATCCTTCAAATATATATGTTGATAGTTTTTGTTTTAGCAGCCTGAGCTGATTAAAACACCAAGACATAGTTTGCAATTCCAAGTCAACAAAGTTAAATACCTTATAAAACAAAGAAACTAACTAACTAACTAAAGAATAACACTCTTTGGAAGAATATAACAATGTTCAAAATTATCCACATATGAAGGTCCAGGAAAATGTGAGATATTCTCATGAGAAATGACAATCAACAAAAACCAACCCATAGATGGCACATATGTTGCAATCACTGACCAGAATTTTGAAAGAACGATTCTAACTATTCTCTTTGATATAAAGGAAACCAACGTCATATTAAACAAAACTATAGTGAATGTTACCAAAAGAAGGAAGCTATGAAAATGAAAAAATATTGGAATACGTGAAATAAATACATGTAACTGTTGTTGCTTTAAAGTCTGTTTTATCTGATATAAGAATAGCTCCTGCTCACTTTTTGACTTCCATTTCCACAGAATAGAACAACAGTTAAAAAAAAAAAAAGACAAGGAAGATCATTATATAGTGATAGAAGAATCAATCCAACTAAAAGAGATTAAGTTTTTATGTACCTAACAATGGAGCTCCCAGATTCATAAAATAATTACTACTAGACCTAAGAAATCAGTAGACAGCAACACAATTATAGTGGAGAACTTGAAAACTTCACTGACCACACTAGCCACATGATCTAGAGAGAAAGCCAACAAAAACAATGTACTTAAACTATACTCTAGAACAAATGAGCCTAACAGATATGACAGGACATTCTACCCAAAAACTGCAGAATTACATTCTTGTCATCAACACATGGAACACTCTCAAATGTAGATCATATGATACATCACAAAACAAATCTCAATTTTTTTTTCATATTCAGGCACCTCTAAACATATTTTCTTTATTTCCTCCAGAGAACAGGCTTTAGTTCTGAGGTCCTTGTAAACATTTAACACAAAAGAACAAAGTGAAGAATCTATATCCTTGCCCTGTGTTGCTGGGGTGAGTTTATACAAGGAGAAGTTGAGGTAAATGTAGTAGTCGCAGGTGAGCTTCTTACTCAGTTCAAAGTAGGTCTTGGGATGAGAGTCCCATATAGCCAGGAGAGCTGACTTTCTGTGATTTCCAAGGGGCACCCAAGACATAAAGGACTGATGATGTTTCTACTCATTGTTGATCAGGGTCAAACCTTTTCACTAACTGGGGCTGCTCTTTCCAAGAGGTCAGAGGTCAGAAAGCTGGTAGAATTGTACAAGACCATCTTGACAGTATCTGTAGATCTGCTTCTCCCATGTGGCTACTTTGTACATAGGGTCACAATCAGCCTGGTGAGCTCAATGACATAGTCTAAGTCTTGCTGGACAATAAAATGGCTTCCATCACCTTGGCTAGCAATGAATCCATCTCTGAAACTTAGCAGGGATAGAACTGGTGTTTTCTTTTTTTTAGACAGTCTCACTCTTTCACACAGGCTAAAGTGCAGTGACACAATCTCAGCTCACTGCAACTTCTGCCTCCCGGGTTCAAGCAATTCTCCTGCCTCAGCCTCCCAAGTAGCTGGGATTACAGGCAAGCACCACCACACCTGGCTAATTTTTGTATTTTTAATAGAGATGTGGTTTCACCATGTTGGCCACGCTGGTCTCGAATTCCTGACCTCAGGTGATTCACCCACCTTGGCCTCCCAAAGTGCTGGGATTACAGGCGTGAGCTACCGCGCCCAGCTGAATAATTTTTCTTTAATTGAAATAATATCAACTATTTTTTCAGAGCATAGTGGAATAAAACTAGAAATCAACTCCAGAAGGAACCCCTAAAACTACACAAATACACGGAAAATAAACAATCTGCTCCTGAATGATTTGGGGGTTATCAATTAATGCAAGATGGAATTTTTTTTTTTTCTTTGAGAGAGATGCTTGCTCTGTCAACCAGGCTGGAGTGCAATGGTGTCATCTCGGCTCACTGCAACCACTGCCTCCTAGGTTCAAGTGATCCTCCTGTCTCAGCTTCCCAAGTAACTGGTACTACAGGGGTATATGCCACCATGCCTGGCTAATTTTTGTATTTTAGTAGAGAGGGGGTTTCACAACCTTGGCCAGGCTGGTCCTGAACTCCCAACCTCAAGTGATCCGCCCACCTCAGCCTTCCAAAGTGCTGTGATTACACGGGGGAGCCACTGCGCCTGGGCAGAAATTTTATTTAAAAATTTGGAAATGCATACATATATATATATGTAAGTAAGGTATCTTTATATACCTTAAACTTATGTATATATAAATATCTTTAAGTTTAAGGTATATAAAGTTTAAGGTATATATATATACACACACACACACACATATACACACCTTATATACCATATATATGTTTAAAGTGTACAAAGATTTTAATTAAAATTAACAATAACTTAATAATGAATTCCTTAAAAGGAGTATAATAAGTTGAAGAGGAGAACATTTAAAAATAAAAAATAAATGCAAATTTTCCAATATTCAACAAAAATGTGAAAACCTCAGATTGAGAGTGCCTGTTGAACACCCAGCAAAAGACATAAGGACATACATATATATGGAGAAAGTTTAGTAAAACATAAGAATATCAATGACAAAAAAAAAATTTGAAGTCTTTCAGAAAAGAAAGCCATCAATTTTAAACAGTAAGTGTGGATATACAAAAGATTAATAATACTTTTCTTTTTTTTTTTTTTTGAGACAGAGTCTCACTCTGTTGCCCAGGCTGGAGTGCAGTGACGTGATCTCGGCTCACTGCAAGCTCCGCCTCCAGGGTTCCTGCCATTCTTCTGCCTCAGCCTCCTGAGTAGCTGGGACTACAGGTGCCCACCACCACACCCAGCTAATTTTTTTGTATTTTTAGTAGAGACAGGGTTTCACCATGTTAGCCAGGATGGTCTCGATCTCCTGATCTCATGATCCACCCACCTCGGCCTCCCAAAGTGCTGGGATTATAGGCATGAGCCCCACGGATGAATAATACTTTTGAAGTATGGAGGTAAGAGAACATTAAAACTGTAATTTTATATTTAGCCACATAGTCATTCAACTATAAGGAAATATATTATTGAGCATATAAGTTCTCAAAAGTGTGGCATGTAAAGATTCACACTGAAATCAAATTCAGAAGATATACTTCAATAAAACAAGAATCAAATACTGAAGATATTGTGTGAGATTTGTAAAACAAGGTGAATAAAATACTTGATAATTTTGTAATTGTCTTTTAAAAAATGAGACCAAAAATAGAAAAGGAAAGAAAATAGATATAATATCTAAAATTTAAATTTTTAAATGGAAAATCGAGATGTATCAGAGAGTATAAAGGTTAAAGAGGCATATCAAAGAACATGAGAACATGTATTTTAGTATGTTTGGGGCTTCTGTTAAAAATATAGCAAAATATAGCATATAACAAAACTGAGTACCTTATAAACAACAGAAATTTGTCACAGTTCCAGAGGTTGAAAAGTCTGAGATTAGGACAGCAGCAGGAAGAGGGTCATCTTCTCACAGTAATCTCACAGTGGGAAGGGCAAAATAGCTCTCTGGGGTCTCTTTTATAAAAACACTAAGCCCATTCATGAGGGGTCTGCTTTCATGACCTAATCACTTCTCAAAGTCTCTACCTTTGGATCAGAGACAGTACAAATATTCAGACCACAGCAATATGCTACAGTATTTGCCTTGTTGTAAGAGAGATAAATATATCAATTCAAAAAGTATAAGAAAACATTAAAAGGCAACAGAGAAAGGAGTCAATTGGCATAATATTCTAAGATAGTAGAAACAAGTTTGACTATATAAAATAACAATAACGTAAGTGGACAAAATTGCTAGTTTAAAGGCAGAGGTTTTTCAGTTTGGATATTTTTTGAAAAATCTAAGTATGCGATCTTGATAACAGGTATTCCTAATTCATGAGGAAGTGTTAATGATGGTAAAAGAATAGGAAGCAATTTAAAAAAATCTTGTAGCTGTATAAATAATAGCCCAAATAGATTTACACAAACATCATTATGGATAGAGTTTTCTACATATTGATATAAGTATATCAACCTAAAAGATACAATGATTATAAAATAATGTATTTAATAGGTATAAAATATATAAACAAAAGTCAGTAGAATTATTGTCACTAGAGGAAATTTCAACATATCTTTGTTTCTCAATTATGATAGGTCAAATAGTCAAAATATGAGCAAGGACATAAAAGATCTGAATAACACAATTAACAAGACTGACCTCTTAGATACATATGAAATTCATATAAAATTCTACATCTGGTTGGGCATGGTGGCTCATGCCTGTAATCCCAGCACTTTGTGGGGCCAAGGCAGGTGTATCATGAGGTCAGGAGTTCAAGACCAGCCTGACCAATACAGTGAAACCCTGTCTCTACTAAAAATACAAAAATTAGCCAGGCGTGATGTCATGTGCCTGTAATCCCACCTACTCAGGAGGCTGAGGCAGGAGAATCACTTGAATCTGGTTGGCAGAGGTTACAGTGAGCCGAGATTGCTCCACTGCACTCTAGCCTGGGTGAAAGAGTGAGACTCTGTCTCAAAAAAAAAAAAAAAAAAAACTACATCAAACAATTCAAAGAATATGCATTTTTCTCAAGTACATGAGGGAGAATTACAAAAATTGATGATACTTTTGGACATAAAAAAGTCCCAACAGTACACATGGACACAAAGAAGTGAACAATAGATGTTGAGGCCTACTTGAGGGTAGAAGGTAGGAGGAGGGTGAAGTCTAAAAAAGTACCTGTTGGTAACTGTGATTATTATCTGAGTGCTGAAATAATCTGTACACCAAACTCCCATGACACACAATTTACCTATGTAACAAACCTGCATATGTACCCCCGAACCTAAAATAAAAGTTGAAAAGAAAAACAGAACTCAACAAGTTTCAAAAAGTAGGTATCATACAGACAATATCTGCCACAGTGCAATTATGGCAGGCACTGGTAGAAAACATTTTTAAATAAGAATCCCCATATATTTGGGGCAAATCTTATTTTAAATAACTTGTGTATTAATTAAGAAATTATAGTGGAATTTTAAGTAGAAGTTTAGAACTGGTAAGACATGAGATAAGTGAATACGAGTTAAAAAAATATACTGGGACTTTTGGGTGCTACTTTTGCAGAAAAGAAAGTTGGAGGGCATCATTTTTTTTCTAACATCAAGTAAAACACTAAACCGACTGAAAAAGCAACGATTCTTGGATCCCTAAAAGAGATGAGGACATGTGGCAAACCACTGTCTCCAAGACTGGAGATGGAGAGACAAAGTAAATATAAGGAGTAACAGCTTCTTGGAGCAGAAACTCATAAACAGAAACCAGAAAGGAAATAGTGCTAGGGTAAAAAAGAAAAAAAAATGTACTATAATTGAATTGCTAGAGCCTCAGGTTGGACAAGTCTGAGGGCTAATAACTCCAGGGGGACCAACTTGAGGACCCCATTTTTTGATGATTTTCTCTGCAGGAGCTTGACCTGCATCTTATAGTAAATGTTGGAGAAAAATCTTCTCATTCTAGCAGAGTGAAAGAGAAAGGAATCATTTTGAAATAGGCCAGAGCACTTTGTTTTTAATAGGGATTATGAGACTTGCCTTCAGGAAAAACTAATTAATTGGAGCCTCATAAGCTCTGGTGTTATCTGAGCATAAGCTCTGGTGTTATCTGACCTGAGGTAAAGGAAATACCCAACTTCAGCCAGTTCTAGCCTATCATATTAGAGAGAAATATTCAATTCCAGCCCACTCTAGCAATCCTATCCTGCCTAGGGAGAAAAACATTTTTTAAAAAATTGACACTTTGGGAAGACGAAGCGGGTGGATTGCGAGGTCAGGAGTTCAAGACCAGCCTGGCCAAGATGGTGAAACCCCGTCTCTACTAAAAAATACAAAAAAATTAGCTGGGTGTGGTGTCGGGTGCCTGTAGTCTCAGCTACTGGGAGGTTGAGGCAGAGAATTGCTTGAACCAGGGAGGGAGAGGCTGCAGTGAGCTGAGATCACACCACTGCATTCCAGCCTGGGCAACAGAGTGAGACTCCATCTCAAAAAAAAAAAATAAATAAAAAAAAAAAAATTGAGAAGCATTTGTGAAATTTATGGTCCAAAGTCAGAGGTTCATTCCAAGACTGATACCTAAGCTTAGAACTGTAGGATGCCTCTTCTCCGGACTGTGCCTTACCAACACATTATTGAAGGCATATGTAGAGTAGGTTTTTACCCAATACAGCCTCCCTTGCTATCAAGGAAATATTACAAGTCACCTAAAAGGCAAATAACACAATTAGAAGAGACAGAGCAAGAATCAGGACCAAACTCAGATATAGCAGAGATGTTGGAATTATCAGACTGGGAATTTAAAATGACTATGGGCAATATACTAAGGGCTGTAGCAGTAAAAGAGACAGTATGCAAGAAGAGATGAGCAATTTAAGCCGAGATAAAAATTCTAAGAAAGAACCAAAAACAAATGCTAGAGATCAAAATATTGTAGCAGAAATAAATAATTCCTTTGACAAGCATATTAGTATACTTGGCATACCTGAGAAAAGGATATATGAGCTTCAGAATATACCAATTAAAATCTGCAAAAGTAAAAAGCAAAATGAACAAAGACAGAAAAATATCAGAAGAAAATACCCAAAAGCTAAGGGATAACTACAACAGTAGCAACATGCACATAATAGGGACACCCTAAAAAGAGAATATGAAACAGAAGAAATATTTGAAACAATAATAACTGAGAATTTCCCCAAATTTATGTCAGACAACATACCACAGATCTTGGAAGTTCATAGAAAAACAAGCAGAATAAATGCTTTAAAGAATCCACCTAGGAATATCATTTTCAAACTACACAAAATCAAAGACAAGGGGAAAAAAGTCCCAAAAGAAATCAGAGGGAAAATAAAATACCTATCCTTACTTATATAGGAACAAAGATAAGAATTGCATTTGACTTCTCAGAAACCATGCTAGCACAAAAAGAGTGGAATAAAAATAAGTAAAGCATTGATAGAAAACAACAACTCAAAATTATGAAACCTGTGCAATTATCTTCTAACATGAAAGAAAAATAAGGATTTCTCAGATAAACAAAAATTAAAGGAATTTCTTGTCAGACTTGCCTTGCAAGATGTTAAGAGCAGTTTTTTAGAGAAAGAGAAAATAATATAGATCAGAAGCTCAAAACTTCATAAAAACAGGGAGACAATGCAGAAAATAAGTGAAGGTAAATTAAAAAGTTTTTTTTAATTAATTGATCTAAGAAATAACAGTTATTCAAAATAATAATATCTATAACGTATTTGATTATGTATGCTTACACTAAAATAAAAAGAATGACACAATGATGCAATAAACGGGAGAGAAAAATAAAAATAATTTGTTTTGCAAGTTACACTACCCATGAAGCAGTATGGTGTAATTTGAAAGTAAACTTGAAATAGTTGTAAATATATCTTACAAGCACCAGGGCAACTACTATATAAGTCAAAGAAGAAATATAACAAATATGCTAAGAAAGGAGAAAAAATATTAATGGTATTATATAAAATGCTCATTTGAAACCACAAAAAGCACAAAAAGAGTAGAATACAAACATAGAAACAAAGAACAGATAGAAATACAGTAAGAAGTATGGTAGATATTAATTCAACTCAAGTCATATACCACATAATGACATCTTAGTTATCAGTGGACTGCATATATGATAGTTGTCCCATTAGATTATAGCACCATATTTTACTGTAGTTTTTCTATGTTTAGATACAAATTTACTTATTGTGTTACAATTCCTGCAGTATTTAGTGCAGTAACAGGCTGTAAAGGTTTGTAGCCTCAAAGCAATAGGCTATAACATATAGCCTAGGTGTATAGCAGGCTAATCTATCTAGGCTTGTGTAAGTACAGTCTATGATGTTTGCAAAATTAAAAAATTTGTCTGACAATGCACTTCTCAGAATGCATTCCTGTCATTTAATGTTCCATGACTGTATATTAATAATGAACTTTAACATCAATGATCTAAATGCACCAAATAAAAGATACAAGGTGACAGTAAATCAAGTAACAAGGCCAGCTATATGTTGTATACATGACACCCACTTTAAATATAAAAACACATATAGATTAAAAGTAAATGGATGGAGAAAAATATTCTGTGCTAACAATAATCAAAAGAAGTCAGGAATAGCTAAATTAATTTCAGACACAGCAAACTTCAAAGCAAGGAAAGTTATCAGAGGTTAAAAATAGGTGGGAGGAGGCATTACAGAATAATAAGGACATCAGTTCTCAAAAAAGATATAATACTCCTTAACATATATGCACCCAACAACAGAGCATCAAATTCTATGAAGTAAAAACTGCTAGAACTGCAAGGAGAAATAGATGAAAACACTATCATAGTTGGAGACATCAATACTCCTCTGTGGGAAGGGAACAAATCCAGCAGGCAGAAACAGATAGAAAATAGACCTTAATAACACCATTAATCAACTGGATATAATTAACATCTATATATTACTTTATAACTTCATGTATTATATCCAACAACAGTAGAATAGACATTCTTAAGCTCACATGGAACATTCACCAAGAGAGACCACATTCTAAGACATAAAATATATCTTATCCAATTTATTTTCAAAAAGAAGTGATAGCATTTGTTCTCAGACAACAATAGAATTAAAGTAGAATCAATAACAGAAATAACTGGAAAAATCTCCAAATATGTAGAGACTAAATAACACATTTTTAAGTAACACTTAGGTCAAAGGAAATCTCAAGATAAATTTTTAAATATTTTGACTAAATAAAAATAAAAATACAATTCATCAAAATTTGTGGGAGGTAGCAAAAGCAATGCTTAGAGGAAAATTTATTGCACTGAATATATATGTGAGAAAAGAGGAAAGATTTAAAATCAGTATTTAAGTTCCTACCTTAGGAAACTCGGAAAAAAACAGCAAGTGAAATTCAAAGCAAGAAGAAGAAAGTTAATAATAAAAATTAAAACATAAGTCAATGACATTAAAAAAAGGAACTCAATAGAGAAAATATACACAACCAAAGACTTGTTCTTTAGAAAGATCCATAAAATTTACAGGCTTCTAACCAGGTTAACTAATGGAAAGAAAAAGACAGTGAATACTAACTACCAATATCAGAAATAACAGAGAGGATACCACTACAAATCCCACAGACATTAAAAGGATAATAATGAAATACTATGAAAAAACTATACCTGCAATTATAATAACCTAAATTAAATCGACCAATTTCCCAAAATAAACAATCTACTCAAACTCTTACAAGAAAAAATTGATGATCTGAATTAGGCCTTTATCTGTTTAAGAAATTAGATTGTCAAGTAATAACCTTCAAAAACTGAAAGAATGGGCCAAGCACGGTGGCTCATGCCTGTAATCCCAGCACTTTGGGAGGCCAAGGCAGGCGGATCCCGAGGTCAGGAGATTGAGACCATCCTGGCTAACACAGTGAAACCCCAACTCTAGTAAAAAAACAAAAAATTAGCAAGGCGTAGAGGCGGGTGCCTGTAGTCCCAGCTACTCAGGAGGCTGAGGCAGGAGAATGGCATGAACCAGGGAGGCAGAGGTTGCAGTGAGCTGAGATAGCGCCACTGCACTCCAGCCTGGGTAACGGAGCGAGACTCCATCTCAAAAAAACAAAACAAAACAAAAAACAGAAAGAATGAGGCCCAGATAGTTTCACTGGTGAATTATACCAAACATTTAAGAAACATGTTATACTAATTGTATACAACCTTCTTCACAGGATAAAAGCATCGGAAATACTTTCTATCTTATTCCATGAGGCCAGCATTACCCTGATGCTATAATCCAAGATATTACAATAACAAAAAAATGTAGACTGATATCACTCATGAACATAGATGTAAAAATCCTCAACAAATATTAGTAAAAAAAATTCAATAATACATGAAACATAAAATAATTAAATACTATGATCAAATGGGATTTATTCCAGGTATGCATGGCTGGTTCAATGTATGAAAATCAATTCATGTAATCTATCACATAAACTTCATTTGAAAAGAAGCTATCATTTATAATAGTGATATGTTTTGGCTGTGTCCCCACTGAAATCTCATCTTAACTTGTAGCTCCCATAACCCCCATGTATCATGGGAGGGACCCAGTGGGAGCTAACTTTATCATGGGGATGGGTTTTTCCTATGCTGTTCTTGTGATAGTGAATAAGTCTCACAAGATCTGATTATTTTATAAAGCGCAGTTCTCCTGTACACACTCTTTTGCCTGCTGCCGTGTAAGATGTACCTTTGCTCCTCTGCCTTTCACCATGATTGTGAGGCCTCCCTTGCCATTTGAAATTGTGAGTCCATTAAACTTCTTTTTCTTTATAAATTACCCAGTCTTCAGTATTTCTTCCTAGCAGCATGAGAATGGAATAATACAGTAAATTGGTACTGAGGTAGTGGGGCATTGCTACAGGATACCTGATAATGGGGAAGCAGCTTTGGAACTGGGTAATGGGCAGAAGTTGGAACAGTTTGGAGAACTCAGAAGAAGACAGGAAAATGTGGGGAAGTTTGAACTTCCTAGAGAATTGAAGGGCTCAGAAGACAGGAAGATGTGGGAAAGTTTGGTACTTCCTAGACACTTGTTGAATGGCTTTTATCAAAACACTGATACTGATATGGACAATAAAGTCCAGGCTGAAGTGGTATCAGATAAAGATGAGAAACTTTTTGGAAACTAGAGCAAATGTGATTCTTGTTATTCTGTAGCAAAGAGACTGGCAGAATTTTGCCCCTGCCCTAGAGATCTGCGGAACTTTGAACTTGAGAGAGATGATTTAGGGTATCTGGTGGAAGAAATTTCTAAGCAGCAAAGTGTTCAAGAGGAAGCAGAGCATAAAAGTGTGAAAGATTTGCAGCCTGGCAATGCAGTAGGAAAGAAAAACCCATTTTCTGGGGGGATATTCAAGCAGGCAGCAGAAATTTGAGTAAGTAATGAGGAGACAAATGTTAATTGCCAAGACAATGGGGAAAATGTCTCCAGGGCACATCAGAGACCTTGGGAGCAGCCACGCCCATCACAGGTCTGGAGGTCTAGAAGGGAAAAATGGTTTCCTGAGCCTGGTCCAGGGCCCCCCTGCTGTGTGCAGTCTTATGACTTGGTGCCCTGCATTCCAGCCACTCCAGCCATGGCTAAAAGGGGCGAAGATACAGCTTGGACTGTGGCTTCAGAGGGTAAAAGCCCCATGCCTTGGCAGCTTCCACATGGTGTTGAGCTTACAGGTGCACAGAAGTCAAGAAGTGAAGTTTGGGAACCTCCACCTAGATTTCAGAGGATGTATGGAAATGCTTGGATGTCAGGCAGAGGTGTGCTTCAAGGGTGAAGCCCTCATGGAGAAATTTCACTATGGCAGTCAGAAGGGAAATGTGGGGCGAGAGCTCCCACAAACTGTCCCCACTGGGGCACTGCTTAGTGGAGCTGTGAGAAGAGGGCCATGATCCTCCAGACCCCAGAATGGTAGATCCACTGACACTGTGGATTGCACTGTGCACATAGAAAAGCCACAGACACCCAATGCCAGCTGATGAAAGCAGGTGGGAGGAGGGTTGTTCCCTGCAAAGCCACAGGGGTGGAGCTGCCCAAGACTGAGGGACCCACCTCTTGCATCAATCATTCAGCTTATACACACTGAGCACTGATGTTTGCCAGAGAGAACAGTGAATCAAACACCTATGTTTTCATGGAGCTTAATTTATGGTATAGAGAGATAGATGATAAATAAATTACATATATATTATATATATAATATAGGATAAATACATGTTATATATCATAATATATATTATGATATATATATATATAATCATTACCCTACCTAAGGTTATATTATATATAACCTGTTACTCTACCAAAGGTTATATTATATACAACCTATATATAATAATATATATATTCTCCATGTATATGAAGACTATATATATAGTTTACAACCTATATATGTATATATACAACCTATATATAATTATATATATACTCCATGTATATGAAGACTACACATACAGTTTATATATATGTTTACTATATATATACACTTTCTCCATGTATATGAATACATATAGTTTATATATGTTTACTATATACACACATATATAGTTTGATATATAAATACATATATTTTATATGTGTATATATGTATTATATCTATGTATGCATTTATATATTATAGATGTGTATATATATTTATATATTTTTATATGCACATATATAATATATAAATATATATAAATATAATACATATACACATATGCACATATATAGACATATGTTTACTATGTATGTATATACATATATAGCTTATATATGTATATGTGTACATATGTATATGTGTACACATATGTTTACTATATATACATGAATATATACATATATTGTATAAATACACTATATATAGTATATAAAAGAGTATATAAACTTATTTAAACACAAACTGTGTGTGTGAATATATATATATACACACACACACTTTATGATATAGAGAGATAGATGATAAACTACATATATGTAATACATATTACATAAATTAAATATGTAAATATATGTAATATACATGTAATTTATTTATCGTCTATCTCTCTATACCATAAAGTGTATGTATATATATGCACACACAGTTTGTGTGTATATAATAGTTTACATACTCTATTTTATATACTATATATAGTGTATATATGCAATATATGTATATATTCATGTATATATAGTAAATATATGTGTACAATATACATACACAAACTATATATGTATATACATACATAGTAAATATATGTATATATGTGTGTATATGTATATGTGTATATATATTTATATATCAAACTATATATGTGTGTATATATAGTAAACATATATAAACTATATATATATATTCTTCACATACATGGAGAATATATACATGTAATGTTATATATAATATAACCTTAGGTAGAATAATGACCCTTAAAGACATCCAGGTCCTAATCTCCAGAACTTGTAAATATGTTAGGTAACATGGCAAGGAGATATTAAAATTGCACATGGAATTAAGGTTGCTAAACAGATGACTTAAAATAAAGAGATTGACTTGACCTGGCCTAGTGAATCCATTGTAATCACAAGACTCCTTTAAATGTGAAAGAAGTATCCATGTGATGTGGACATCACTAGCTTTGAACATGGGAAAGGGCCATGAGCCAAGGAATTCAGACAGACTCTAGAAACTGGAGAAGACAAAGAAGTGTATTGTCCCTAGAATTTTCAGAAACATGGTCTTGCCAACACCCTGAGTTTAGTTCACTGACACTCATTTCTGATTTCTGGATTTTAGATCTCTAAGATAATAATTTTTCTTTTGTTTTACGCCATTAAACACACATGTGCGCAAACGCACTTCTACACAAGTGCGTTTTGGGGTCTTAGTGTCAGCTGGTGATAAATACTATAAAAATCAAGCTGGTTAAAGAGTTATGGATAGGGAATGCTATTTTACATGGGGTGTTCAGGAGTAAAGAAATCTTTAAAAAGAGATCTGAATGACATGAAAGCACAAGACATCTGGAAGAAGAACATTTTAGAAGAGGAACAAGGAAGTGCAAAATTCCCCAAGTCAGAAGTGTGCTTGGCATGTTTGAGAAATAGCAAAAAGGCCACTATGGCCAGAGAAAAGAGACCCAGATAAAACCTGTGGGATATGGATCTTGGTGGCAGTTACATATGCGGAATGATTATTCCAGAAAGGGAGTGAAAATGAAGGCAGAAAGGGGAGACTTTTTCTTTCGCTCTATTTTTTTTTAAATAATCATTACTTTTTTGTTGTTAAAGATTTTCATTACAATATAGGGGTACAGGTAATTTGAAGAGCAGAAAAGACAAGTGTAATGAAGAAGTATACACTGGCAGATTCTATGTAACATAGTTGGTTCAACACAAAAAACTGAGGGAAAATAATCAAATAATGGTAGAAAATAAAGTATGTCATTTTATTTAAATGGGTTTGTAATCTACTTGTGCTTTTATACATTTCCATCCACTGAGTCTGTATATGCAAGTCAGTAACAACATGTGTATTAGTGTGCACACATGCAGGTAAACCAAGGCCCGTGGTTGTTTGATACTGAATAATATGGAATAAGGTATATCATTAAATAGGCCGCACCGCTTAAGGGTACTAATAGTACAAAAGTCCACAGTTACTTTAGCAATGTGAAACAGAGTTGAGAGCATGGAATTTGGAATCAGACTGCCTGAATTCAGACCTTGGCTCCATCTTTTACCAGCTGTGAGAACTAGGGAAATTCATTTGCCTTTCTATACCTAGGTTTTTTTCATCTGCAAAGGGAGATAATAGCATCTGGTTGATGGAACTGTGGTAGGAAGAAAATCTATTAACACAAACAAAACACTAGCACAGTATCTCATATATAGTAAGTTCTCAACAAATGTTAGCCACTATTATTGTTCCTCTCACCATCTCTTTTTATGTTGCTGAATTAGATCTATTTTTACCATTGTTTTAATTATCTCTGTCTGTATGTGCGCATACTCCTAATTCACAAGATTTCAAAATTATTAAGATTTTTCGTAATTATTTTTACTGAAACAGTACTTTGTTGATAGTCTGATGTCCCAAACTTCATAAAAAATTAAAATACTGATTATTTAAAAATTTTATCGCATCACATTTTTGTTCCTCATGAATACAAAGTAGGCACAGAAATGCAACTAAATTCAACTGCAGACACACAAGTCTTTACAAAATTGTTGTAATGTGATTGTTGAGGTTAATATTCTTTCAATGTTAATAATTTAACTTAGTGAAAAGATTCCTCTAAACATCACTTGTAGATATGATTAATCAATTTAGCAATGTTTTCGATGATGTTAATCTTATTCAAATATTTTCCCCTAGCACTGGCTTTTTTTTTTTTTTTTTTTTTTTTTTTTTTTTTGATATGGCGTCTCGCTCTGTCACCCAGCCTGGAGTGGAGTGGCGGGATCTCGGCTCACTTCAACCTCTGCCTCCCGGGTACAAGTGACTCTTCTGCCTCAGCCTCCTAAGTAGCTGGAACTACAGGCACGTGCCACCATGCCCGGATAATTTTTGTATTTTTAGTAGAGACAGGATTTCATCATATTGGCCAGGCTCGTCTCGAACTCCTAACCTTGTGATCTGCCAGCCTCAACCTCCCAAAGTGCTGGGATTACAGGCGTGAGCCACCGCGCCCGGCCTGGCTTCTTTATTGGACTGCAGGTAATGTGCCTTACATACACTGCTATCTTCCTAACTCCTAGCTTCTATTCCAAATATGCTTTAAGGGATTACTCTGGAAATCTTATTTCTTCCTCCAGTTTGTTGTCACTTTGCTATGCACATGAAAGTGAAATCACTGTAACACTCAGTATTTAAAAGTAAAAATAATTAAGCCCATTATATTACCCTTAGACAATAGAAGGTAATTCACTTGCATTAGCCAATACTTTTTCCTTATGATTGCCATTCTGCTGAAATATTATTCAAATATTTCATCACAATAGACTTTACCAGATATCTCAGAAAACAAACAAACTCTATGTTCCCTGGACAAAGTTAAAAGGAACCTTGTTTAACATTATTGCAAGTGAATTCTGTGAAAGGAAATAAATACTTGGGACCCCAATTTACTATGCCAAAAGAAACAAAATTAAGCTGAGTCACCAAAAGCGGCTTTTTCTTTTGTTCCTAAGCAGACAGCTACAGGTAAAAGGTTAAATATCTCCAGGAGTAGGTATCCTATGTTCACTTTATCTTGTTTAAAGTGTCAGTTTACTAAGTGCAAGACGAATACATAGTTGACTATTTACCTACCTGCTCATTTTTCTCTGGCAACCTGTGGATTCAGAATTGTGACCATACCCTCACCTCTCTTTCCCCTTCAACCTATTTTTCCCCTTTAAATATTGAAGCCGTCAAAATCGTCTTTTGAGAAAGGCACAGGTCTGTCTCTCCCGTGCATCCTTAACCTTTGCAAAATAAACTTCTAAAGTGATTAAGACCTGTCTCTCATACCTTTTGATTTACAAATTTGTAAATTGGTGACCAAGGGAAGGACTCTTAGTGGAGATGGCCCTAACCTTTGACAAGGCTCCTATGGGTGCCAGGTACAAGCTTGAGCTATCTTCATTGCTCACACTGTCAGAGACATGTGAACCAGAGCAACTCCATCCTGAATAGAGGCTGGATAAAATGAGGCTGAAACCTACTGGGCTGCAGTCCCCGACAATTAAGGCATTCTAAGTCACAGGATGAGACAGAAGTTCAGCACAAAATAAAGGTCACAAAGACCTTACTGATAAAACAGGTTGCAGTAAAGGAGCTGGCCAAAACCCACCAAAACCAAATGGCGACAGAGTAACTTCTGGTCATCCTCACTGCTACACTCCCACCAGCGCCACGACAGTTTATAAATGCCATGGCAACATCAGCAAATTACCCTATACGGTCTACAAAGGGGAGGCATGAATAATCCACCCCTTGTTTAGCATATCATCAAGAAATAACCATAAAAATGGGTAACCAGCAGCCCTCGGGGCTGCTGTCTATGGAATAGCCATTCTTTTATTCCTTTACTTTCTTAATAAACTTGCTTTCACTTTTCACTGTGGACTTGCCCTGAATTCCTTCTTGAGCAAGATCCAAGAACCCTCTCTTGCGGTCTGGATTGGGACCCCTTTCCTGTAACAAAACCAATTGCACATTTTGCCAAGGTGAGGGGGCTCCCACTGCAGAGAGAATGCCTGATCTCTCAAAATTTGGCTAAGATCTAAGATTTATTTTGTTGTGCAACACCTTTTCTGGAGTTTCACTTGCTTCAAACAAAGAAGGAGAGTTTTCCTGCTCCATGATGATGAAGGAGACCAACAACTCCTTTCTGAAGTTTCAGCCCACTTCCCACAGGGAAGGTGAGTTTGAGTGTTTCCCTGCTTCTAGGATGGTAGAGAGCAGTGTTGAGCCTGGGCCCCATTCCTAGGCAGTAGCTGAATTGTAGTTTTTGTCTTGGAAATTCTCCTTAATTACTAAAAGTTAAGATTAGCAACTAGCTGGCCTTAATTTCTCCTTACCATTAGAGCACTCAGTGATCCTATAAATTGTACAATTGTTTGTTTGTTTGACTTAACTGATTTTTATTTGTTTGTTTTTGTTGTTTCAGTCTTTTTCCCATTAGGTTTGACCAACTCTACCCGACATGGTCAAAGCCAAAGAAAAGTTCCAAATTACGGGGAAAAAGCCTACTGAGTTGATTAAATTCCTGCCTCTGTAAAAGGAAAGAAAAATTTTAAAACAACCAGCAAAAGGAAAAAAATACATTGATTACCTGAGGGACTTTTATGTACATAACAGGGCCATTTATTCCTAGCCAAGCCAAGATGAAAGAGCAATGGTGGTTACCCCATGTTGTAGTTCAGTAGCTAAGATTCTGCCCTTTTTTCACCATGACAGCCTGGGTTTGGTTCCTAAATCCAATCTTTTCTGGGTTGATACTTGTGTTACTTTTGAAATATCAGCAGTTTGTCACAGCTAAAATATGGTAATGAAATTTAAAAGGATGTATTTAGTTCCATGGTTAAAAATCAGCTTAATTAAATGCTAATATCCAAGATGTGTGGCTTTAATTGTTCTATGAAACCAAGAATTTTCATTTATCACCAGGAACACACTCTTTCTATATCTAACTAATTCAAGTACGGTTTACATTAGTTTTGATTGCATGTTATCTAAATGTACTCCTCACAGGAAAAAGCAAACATAATGTAGAAGACATTTTTTATTCTTTTTGTTAACTTGTCTAACAGATTTTACATTTATCAAAATAATTCCTGTTATTCTTATTAAGTTTTTATTTGCTTAGAAAAATTGAGATTTACAAATTTTAAAAATTAAGGTTATTACGTCCATTTTACTTTCTGTATTGCTTTTAAAGTCCTATTAAGTTTTCATGGTTTTTCTTTTCTTTCTTTCTTTCTGCTTTTTTTTTTTTTGAGACAGAGTCTTGCTCTGTCACCCAGGCTGCAGTGCAGTGCCAGAATCTCGACTCACTGCAACCTCTGCCTCCCAAATCCAAGCAATTCTCCTGTCTCAGCTTTCTGAGCAGCTGGGATTACAGATGCATACCACCATGTCTGGCTAATTTTTGTATATTTATTAATAGAGTCTGGGTTTCACCATGTTGGCCAGGCTGGTCTTGAAGTCCAGACCGCAAGTGATCTGCCTGCCTTAGCCTCCCAAAGTACTTGAATTACAAGCATGAGCCACCGTGCCCAGCCTATTCTGTTAAATTAAAGGGCTTTTACTTCTGGGTCTAAAAAGCACACCAAGTCCTGCTAAATCTTAAACCGTAACACCAGTCAAACCCTCATCTTCAGACCCAGGAAAAGATGATAATCAAAATAAACTGCATTCATGAGACACAGCGCCAGAAATTAAAACTGCTGAACCCCTCTAATCCCAGGGACTGTCACAGAAGACATGCATCTGTTAAATTATAAGGGCCAATTTTGAGAGATAAACTTAGTTCAGAGTTTCCATATAAATTATACATTAATATTACAGGTTGATGAAAGACCAGCATCAGGGCCCCTGTGTTAGATAAACAAGGTTCTTATAGCATTAACCCATTTTTTTTAATTTAAAAAAACATTAAAAGGTTATTTAAAGGTTTATGGAAATTATAGCTTATGGTCAAAATTATTAAAATTTAATAGATTTGTTTATAAGATTTGAGAGACAGATTTAATTGGCCTCATGCAGTCTCTCTTAGCGCTCATTGTTTGGGAAATTAAGTCTCCTCTCTCAAAAAATAAAGATTTTTGGCTTTTTAAAAAAAACTTTGAGTTATCACTTTGACTAAATGAATGATTTATTTTACAATGACCTATGAGCCTATATTATCATATTAAGTGTTTTAAACTTCTGACATTTGACAGACTTTCCAAATTTTGTAAAATTAGTACTTTGACTTCATATATTTATTAATAATAGATCTCTGGAAGTCCAAAAGAGATATATTTGACTTATTTGGTATAGTAAAGTCATACAGGAAGCACTGTCAAATAAACAATGACATTTAACCTTCTTTGGATTATATTATATTTATGTGAATGTGTTATTATTATGTGTTCCAAAAATATATGCCATTCCTGTGATTCTAATATGTCTTAGTAGATGTTGTCAGTAGTAATTACGATTATTATGTAAAATTGCTGTATGCCACAGAAGAAAACAAATTTACTTGTCAATGGCGTCTTTAACCATGGCTGTTCTAAGATTTTTGTCATTCACAATTTTTTTTTACTTTAATCCTTTCATAGGACAGTTTGTAATCAGCTATAGAACTCTGAGGAGTACTCCTAAAAAATAAGTTTTTGATAAATTTAGATATAGCATCATTGGGATAGGAAAATTTCTATACATAAAAATTTTCCATTAACTTATTTTAGTTTGAAAATATAAAACCCATTCTACCTTGAATCCATTGCAGCGTCTTGTTTTCTTTTTCTCTGAAGATTCTGATTCTGCTGTTTTATTCAAATGTTGATGTTGGTCCATGATTAAACTACAGATAACACGTGAATGTTTTTAATTGTTGCTGATGCTTGGTTTGAAATGATCACCTGTTAAAAAAGAAAAAGTATAATTTATTTTACTTTAACAATATACAATTTAAAATAGGAAAAGCCACAAGCTCAATATCAATCAATCAATCATTCTCTAATATTCACTCAGGGCCTGCTATTTCCTGACCACAGGACTGGGTCAATGCTGGACACAGAGGAGGAAAGACAGACACAAACTCCTAGCCTAAAGAGATTATAATTTACTTAGAAAAACAATTTTCATAGAGAGAAATTTGAAACAAGTAAATAATATAAAACTACACACTAGATTGTATGAACAACAATTTTAAATTATAGGAATTAAAATTTGTATATTTTCTACATATCCAGATTACAAGATTTATGAAAGGAAATTTATGTTTACGTTATCCTTATAGGTTTATAAAATGCCAAATGATGACTTGCACATACTGGATACTCAAAATGGGTTGAAAAATAATGTAAATAATAGTAATTAGGATAGCCTCAGTCAGTTTCATAGAGGAGATGCCTATGGAACAAGGCTGAAAAAGCAGATAAAGTTTGGATTTGTTTAAAAGAGCAAAATGTATTCCAAGTATCTCTCAGAGAGACTCTGATCATGCTTGACCTTACCATCATCATGATCTTACTGTATTTAGGGTTTATCCATTTATTTTTCAAGAGAAAATACATGCATGTAGTTGAAAATGGAAAAAAAAAAAAAAGAAAAGGCAAACATTCTTCTTATAACCTTTGTCCCCTTATCCAGAAATCTGGTATGCATTTTTTTTTTTTTTTTGAGATGGAGTCTTGCTCTGTCTCCCAGGCTGGAGTGCAGTAGTGTGATCTCGGCTCACTGTAAGCTCTGCCTCCCAGGTTCACGCCATTCTCCTGCCTCAGCCTCCCGAGTAGCTGGGACCACAGGCTCAGGTGCGTGCCACAACGCCCAGCTAATTTTTTTGTATTTTTAGTAGAGACGGGGTTTCACCGTGTTAGCCAGCATGGTCTCGATCTCCTGACCTCCTGATCCACCCACCCCGGCCTCCCAAAGTGCTGGGATTACAGGCGTGAACCACCACACCCGGCCTTAATATGCATTTTTAATTAAATACATAATATTTTCCCTTTTAATATAAATATAAGCATACCAGTACCACTGCACTCTACCTTTTTATCTTCTGTATATACTTTATATTAATAAAAATCCTCATTTTGCTTATGGTAGCAGCATATTCTGTTGTTCATAATATATGTAACTAGTTCTATATTGATAACTATTTAGCTTATATCTAATTATTTCATATTAGAAAATGTTCTTAATATGTTATATGTCACCTTATTTATGTGTGGTCATATCTGTAGGATAAATTCCTACAAGTGAAGTTTTGAAGTCAAAGAGAAATCATAAGTTTGAGAGTTATTAAGCCCCTATTTTAAAGACCAGTAAAATGAGTCCATTTTTTACATCAGTTGACTCTTTTATACAGAACAGTGGAATATTTATAAGGTTTAGAGATGTATTCTTGTTCATACATGTGTGCATAACACATATTTATGCATATAAAGTATATAAGCAGATACATAACATAGATATAGGTATATGTTATGTATATAGCATATATACGTAGATATATATGCTATGTAGATATATGCTATGTAGCTGCTTATATAGATACCTTAGATATGTAAATATCTAAGTATATAAATATCAAAGCTATCTATATAAGCATCCGATTTGTAATAGGATACTGATTATATAATATGTATGATAATAGGTTATATGTACAATTGATTCTCACTTTTTGCAATAATTATGTTCCATAAAGTTGCTGGGAACACTGAATTTGCAAATATTAATCCATCATTCCTAGAAGAGATACAGCGTTAGGTGACTGTGTGGCTTTGGTCACAATATTTTCATCAACGGATCAATACCTAACTTAATATATAATGTTTTATGTATGTTTTTGTTTAAAGACACTTAATATATACTGTTGATTCATTAACATTGAATTAGTGGCCAATAGCACTGTAGTTCATGCCTGAAGGAAACTTACATAGCATATGTACCTCTTCTGTCAGGCACTCTTGGAGGTAGGAACATGGGACAACACTTCAGGGCTATGCTTGAAGTCCATTTAAAACAGTAAACTCAGCATCGCAAAGCACAACTATGGAAACAATGTGGCGATAAATATACCATGAAGTTTATAGTATGGGAGCTGAGACAGGAAGGCAGAGCTTCACTTTGTTCCACTTCAATCGGAAACAGAGCAACTCAAATTTTTCGCCACTCTGCTCATGCATGCCAATGGTCACAAAAGCCCAGCAGTATTAATTTTGGTGTCACAAATAAATTTTAGTGTTTAGACAAATTTTCTAATATAGAATCTGTGAATAATGAAGATCTACTGCATATTTTATGCATTAATTTACTCAACAAGGGTTTATTGATTCTCTATATTATAAATGTATAAAAACCATAAATATATATAATGCATATTTAGTGGATAATGCATGAATATGGAAAAATCAACATCTGAAGATATTATCACTTATGTATATGCGAGTGTATATAAATACACTCATGAATGGAGAAACCCATACCTATGTATCTCTAAGAGAAGTTCAATTATTCCACTTTTTGTATGTGTTTTGTTGGTGAGGTGAGGAAAAAAATCAATAATTTGGTGGTCTCAAGGTAATAAGCAGCCCCTTAAAAAATTTACACCACTTTTTCCACGAATATCTCTTTCTGTTTCTTCATAAAAGTTTGAAATATTTTTTACCAATTAATTCTATAATTGCAAATCTTTTTGAATGACTTGCAAGGTAGATAGTCTTCCTTCAGCTTTAGAGTTTTCTTTCTCTTTATACTAAACAAATATTCTTGAAGGCTTGAAGACTATTATCTCACCAATCAAGCCTTGTTTCTTTCAATTGATTAACTTCTAGTTGTCCTGTCTTCCAGCTTGCTTTCTTTCCTATGCATATCATGTCCATTCTTGGAATCATTCAAAGATCCCTCTTACAACAAAAATAAAACTTACACTTCCTATTTGAGGGTCTTCACAGCCTAAATCAATCCATGTTTTTAGTCCCATTTCCCAATACAACCATAAGCACTTGCAGACGTATGGAACCACTGTCCCAAGAGAAAAGCTCTCTACCTTCATGTATATGTCTTCCATTCCTCGAATGTCCTTCCCTATCTCTTGGCTGTAATGCGGCTTCAAATCACACCACTTTAATGTTTCCCTATTTACCTCTAGTTGAAATAAACTCTCTCATCCTTCTGTAACACTGGAGAACATACCTGAATAATCATTACTTTTTTCTGTTATTTCCCCTACTTTCCAAGACAACTATTCCACACCTCTCTATGTTCAGATAAAATACCCATCCAGAAAAATAAGAAATGTGGGCACTTGGTTCCTCATCTCTCAGAAATGTTAAATTGTATCAAGTAGGCTGGGTGCGGTGACTCATGCCTGTAATCCCAGCACTTTGGGAGGCCGAGGCGGGCAGATCACCTGAGGTCGGGAGTTCGAGACCAGCCTGACCAACACGGAGAAACCCCGTTTCTACTAAAAATACAAAATTAGCCGGGTGTGGTGGCACATGCCTGTAATCTCAGCTACTCTGGAAGCTCAGGCAGGAGAATCACTTGAACCCAGGAGGCTGAGGTTGTGGTGAGCTGAGATCGTGCCATTGCACTCCAGCCTGGGCAACAAGAGCGAAACTCCTTCTCAAAAAAAAAAAA
>NW_026652283.1:19486171-19501733 GCF_009828535.3 Hylobates moloch | reverse complement strand
TTTTGAGGACACAATATGTTTATAGACAGAGCCACAGGCATTTGTATGTAGCATTGCAACTCTTCCCTGAACAGAACAGGTCAGTTCTTCACAGTGTGAGTGGGCTGAAGTAGAGGGCAGAATCTTACCAGCCTCTGCTTATTTCTGTTAAGCTTTTCATATTTAAGGGGTTATAGAAAACCAGTGCAGGCCAAGTGACCCAGTTTCTAGCATGTACCTATGGAACTGAGGAGGATAAAAGGGAAAACAGCATTTCCTAACTTCTTAGATTGTTCAGAGTAGAGACTTTCTGCATCCCCACCTTACTTTCACAATAAAAACAATTGTCTTATCAGGGAAGCCACCTTCCTGAATGGGTGAAAGGGACCATTATTTATTGAGCTGTTAATTCTTTCCAAGAGCTGTGCCCAGAAGATTTTTTTCTCTTATTTGAACAGAGATAAAAAAAGTTATCTAGAAAATCTCTTTCCCCTCACCCTAAATCAAACTTGAGTTGAATGGAGGAAAGTGAGGTGATTAAGTGACTTTGAAACATATTTTCCACCCCTCCACCGCCCACTCCTACTTATCCAGGTAAAGTGAAATCAAATAAATAGGGAGCCTGGTATAGTAATTCTATACAGTTTATACAAATAATTATCTTATAGTATATTTTAAGAGAGTAACTAGAAGTCCATCCTTTCAGACTTCATGTTTCATTTGTTTAGAAAGCAGTAGAAATAGGACTTCAAACTTTATTTTTCACTTTATAAAGGTATGATTTACTCCAATTTATTTTTGAGTATATAAATTTGAGGCTCTTCTATTTCTAGAAGGGATATTTACTAGGCTTTTAGGGCTCAGAACACAAGTGTGGAGAAGATGCAGAGCAGAAAATTTGTAATATTTATCATAACTATCAAAAACATTTTGACTGAAATTTGTTAAAATTTCTTACATAAAAGAAATGTTTTAATTAGACAACCTCGACGGTTCTTACCTGGACTTTGAATGCTACAGCAACTGCAACAAGTCCATCCTTTTTCTGATGTTAAAGTCTCACTTTAAATGGTTAGTTGGCTTTTTGTTTGTTTGTTTTTATGAGTTCAATGATGATTAACCATCTTATTAGGTCATTGTCCTAGGCAAATAGAAAAAACATACCTAGCTAATTCTAGGAGTTCACCCCAGAAGCCTATCTTTTAAAGGTTTTATTAATAATTTCTCAGAATGTACATATTATTTTATGTTAACATTAGAAAATAAATTATTTCTGGGAATGATTTATTTCTTACTCAATTAAGTTGGTTGCATAAGATTTTTTCTTTAGAAATACAAATACAACACATTATCCAAAGTATTTAAAACTATTCCAAATAGAAAATATATCAAGGTGATTTTTAAAAATGTCCCTACATATTACATTAGCATTCAAAAAATAAAATATACCCTCTTTGCTTGTTACATGTGTATGGATCTAATATGACATACATGGACACTAGATATTTCACATAGAATACTAAATTGCCAATTAATTACAAGACTAGTCTTCTAAATGACAAAAATCAAGACTAGTTTGTATGATATATTCCTTACATCAAAGTGTAAAGGAAGAATGATCTCCTTCTATTGACTTGCTTTTTAGAGAACGGAAGACCTTCACTCAGTTGAAACTTTTCTTGAGTAAGGATGAAGTAGAATTAATTAATTCAGTAACTCAAACATATTTGACTCCCCACTATATCTCAGGCACATGGCTGTGTTCTAGAAGTGTACTATAATAATATAAATAATAAACAGACTCTTCTCTCACATGAATATATATATACACACATGCACGAGCCACCATGCCCAGCTAATTTTTTTGTATTTTTAGTAGAGACGGGGTTTCACCATGTTAGCCAGGATGGTCTCGATCTCCTGACCTCGTGATCCGCCCGTCTCGGCCTCCCAAAGTGCTAGGATTACAGGCGTGAGCCACTGTGCCTGGCCTAGATTAGTTCTATACCTGGTTAATTCATAGAAGTACTAGAATAATGAAAGGAACCAGAGTGTGGAGGGAGAGGAGGATTAGAAAATGTGGGGAACACTGAAATGTAGACCTGGGGCAGTGAAAATTAGAACTAGGCTCCCAAACACCCCTCTGTTGAGTCAGAATCTACCAGGGAGCCTTTGTCAAAAGTGCGATCCAGTCCCACACCCAAGAGATTCTGACTAACGAGTTCGGAGACTATGCTTTTTAAATAAGCACTTAGAATAATTTTTACATACTGTCAGCTTTTGAGAACCATCATAGCAGAGATACTAAACATTTATTATCAGTTTTATGGCTTTTCTTTTATTCAGAGTGGGAATACAGTTTGGATGTTCTCATGCTAATGGTTTTCTCCTCACACATCCATTTCATTCAAGACATCAATTTCATTTGGGACAAATATATGCATAGAACGAAGATAAAATAGTACAAATTCACTGAGAAACTTTCTAATCCCTAAACCAAAGCTATCAGTGGCAAAATTCTGGAATGTTTTCAGAAGTCAAAGAGCATTCTCTGTGCCCTTTTTTCTTCCTATGTAAGTAATTAGACTTTCCTTTTTGTGGGACTTGTGGAAAAAATAAGAGTGGTCAGAGAAAAGACATTGCAACACTTTTTTTTCAAGATAAATATTATGCTAACAGCTGTGGATCAATACCACTCCAAATTTGCTTAAAACAATCTGCTGTTTGTTGCTGCAATCATCATCACAGTTCTGATGAAATATTATGGGCTTTGAAGTTTGATAAACTTTGATACCATTGTCTCTGCTACTTGACAGCAGTATAAACTTCAGTAGGTTGTTTCACCATTCTAAGCATTAATGCTTTCATCCATTAAGTGGGAAGGCTATAGTTGTGATGAGGATTTGCTCTGTGTAAACTGCCTCACCCAGTACCTGGCACATTATAGATTCGATACCTAGAGTCATTGTATGGCATTTGCATATTGTCAATTTTTTAAAGCAGTTAATTCTTATTAAAAGAATAAGAGTCAAGTCTCTGAAACATGTCCCCAGCAATTTTTCCTAATAGTTTTTTAGTCTCAGAGTTCTCAGGCGGATACTGGGTGCATATTCCAAGATGGAGACTTCAGCCTCAGAGCAGACCTGCCATTGCCTACCCACCTCACGTTCCTCAGCTGGTCAAGAGGTAATTACAGAAAGCTGCACTCCCTGGAAAGAACCCCCATGTCTCCATACCCACTAATGGTCAAAGCCCTGGCATCATTATGACTAATCTTATGGCAATTACCTCTCTTAATGTCAGTCACTATCATAAGAAGGTAGAGGCCAGGCGCGGTGGCTCATGCCTGTAATTCCAGCACTTTGGGAGGCCCAGGCAGGCGGATCACGAGGTCAGGAGATAGAGACCATCCTGGCTAACACGGTGAAACCCCCTCTCTATTAAAAATACAAAAAATTAGCTGGGCGTGGTGGTGAGTGGTGACAGCATGCTGGCGGCCCTGGCGGCCCTCGCTCCCTCTCGGCACCTCCTCAGTCTTGGCGCCCACTCTGGCCGCGCTTGAGGAGCCCTTCAGCCTGCCGCTGCACTGAGGCAGCCCCTTTCTGAGCTGGCCGAGACCGGAGCCGGCTCCCTCAGCTTGCTGGGAACGTGGAGGGAGGGGGCGGGCGGAACCGGGGCTGTGTGTGCGCTTGCGGGTCAGCGCGAGTTCCCAGTGGGCGTGGGCTCGGCAGGCCCCACACTCGGAGCCGCCTGCCGCGCCGGACAGTGACGGGCGTAGCAGTGACGGGCTTAGAATCTCGGCCTGCAGCTGCGGAGAGTGCGCCAGGTCCCCCAGCAGTGCCCGCCCGCCCGCGCTGCGCCCGAATTCTCGCGAGGCCTCAGCTGCCTCCCCCTGGGGCAGGGCTGGGGACCTGCAGCCCGCCCTGCCCGAGCCTCCCCAGCCCTGCTGGCCCCCACCCCACCGCCCCGCCCCCTCCCCGGCCCCCCCCATGGGCTCCTGCGCCCGCCCTAGCCTACCGGACGAGCGCCGCCCCCTGCTCCAGGAGCGCCCTGTCCCATAGACCGCCCAAGGGCTGAGGAGTGCGGGCGCAGGGCGTGTGGGACTGGCGGGCAGCTCCACCTGCGGCCCCAGGTGCGGGAGCCACTGGGTGAAGCCAGCTGGGCTCTTGAGTCTAGTGGGGACTTGGAGAAACTTTATGTCTAGCTAAGGGATTGTAAATACACCAATCAGCACTCTGTGTCTCGCTCAAGGTTTGTAAATGCACCAATCAGCACCCTGTGTCTAGCTCAGGGTTTGTGAATGCACCAGTGTTCTGTGTCTAGCTAATCTAGTGGGGACTTGGAGAACTTTTGTGTCTAGCTCAGGGATTGTAAACGCACCAATCAGCACCCTGTCAAAATAGACCAATCAGCTCTCTGTAAAACAGACCAATCAGCTCTCTATAAAACGGACCAATCAGCAGGATGTGGGTGGGGCCACATAAGGGAATAAAAGGCTGCCCACGCTAGCACTGGCAATCCGTTTGGGTCCCCTTCCACACTGCGGAAGTTTTGTTGTTTCGCTCTTTGCAATAAATCTTGTTGCTACTCGCTCTTTGAGTCTGCGCTGTCTTTATGAGCTGTATCACTCACTGCAAAGGTCTGCAGCTTCACTCCTGAGCCAGCGAGATCACGAACCCACCGGGAGGAATGAATGCATCTGAACATCAGAAGGAACAAAATCCAGACACACCGCCTTTAAGAACTGTGACACTCACCGTGAGGGTCTGTGGCTTCATTCTTGAAGTCAGTGAGACCAAGAACCCCCCATTTCTGGACACAGTGGCACGTGCCTATAATCCCAGCTACTCGGGAGGCTGAGGGAGAAGAATTGCTTAAACCTGGGAGGCGGAGGTTGCAGTGAGCCCAGCTCGCACGGCTGCACTCCAGCGTGGGTGACAGAGGGAGACTCCGTCTCAAAAAAATAAAATAAAATAAAAATAATAACTTGCTAATCACTCATCACCTGTTGTCTAGTCCCAGTGTGGCTATACAAATTTTTGCTTTTGCCCCCATCTCCTCTCTGGCTGTCTCCCAATCCTGAACCAAAACTCTTTTCTTGAGCTTTCTGGAACGCATAACTAATAATAAATGAAATTCTCCATACTTTCAGCCTCTTGTAAGAATTTTTCTGTTTCTCTTTTTTCTCTAACTATAACTTGGCCTTTCCCTGCCTCTTCTGCAGCCGTGATAAATGTGGGTTGCTTTATCTTCCATATTGCTCCAAACCAGATGGAATGGTTTCCAATTTGCCTTACTTTACTACTATCTGCTCATTTTCCTGCCCTTTACCCTCAGAATTTATAGTTTTGAATCTCATATCAAAAGACTCTACCATTTATTATTCTTGAGATCATGCCCAAACCCTAAATCACTCCCACACACTTCACAATTTTAGTGCTCGGTTCAAAGGAAATCTGTCAAAATACTTCTTCTATTTTAATTATTGGTGATTTCATTGATCATGAAAATAATTGTTTTAATTCTCTAGCTTCTTGGTTTTCTTTTAACCCTCTCTTCAGTGATCTTACCTTCTCCTCACTCCTATGGACTTACTGTAGACATCACCACATCAGTAACAGCAAGCCCTCCTTAATATCAGTTTCAAGGAATGGAGCACCACTGCCTATTTTTCTAGCTCACGCTCAGTAGTACCCTGGATACAACAAAGCTTTCACTGACTAGTATCTATAATCTATAGGTTAACTTTGCCAGAGATTTCACTGTTTCTTATTTCTTTCTGCCTGTTCACTGATGGAGCTGATGGAGCTAAAGAAAATTCAGCAACCATGCTGACTTTAAATTTATTATCATAAAGCCAAAGTGGACCTTTTATTTTGCTTAGAGGTCACAGCTTTTTTTCTAATCCATGTCATTCGTTTTCTGAGTAACTGTTTTGTACCTTCGTCCCTCTCCTCAAAATTCTAACATGTAGTTTCCTCTCTCCACCTTCAGCTGATGACCTATTTCACTGGCAAAAAATAAAGAAGAAACCTTCCAAAAGCTCCCTGGACCCCATCTGTACAGGAAAAACACTAGTACCAGAACTGCCCATGTGTAAGCTAAGGCCAACCTACACTTCTGTATCAGATTGCCTCCTTTCCTTGTGCTGGCAAGGATATCACTTTCCCCTTTCTAAAGAAATATGCCCAGCAGGAGGTTAGCACGCTGTCATTTTCCCATCTTTCAAGATCTCTCTTTGGGTTCCACTCTTTATATTGATATTGCCCAATTTGTGCCATTTTTACAGAAAAAAAAGGCTGATTTATAATTCTTGTTTTCAGTCTCTCTCCTTGCATTCTCTCTTGAGCACACACCTATCAGGTTTTTGCCCCCAACTTCCTAATAGTATTATTCCTCCTAAGTCATAAATTACCTGAATGTGACATGTAGTGATCCTCATCTGACTTGAACTATTCACAGCATTTTTCAGAGCTGAGGATTCCTTCCACTGGCAATACTTTCCAGGACACTATTCTTTGTGGTTTGCCTTGTAACTTTCACTGACCTCTCTCCATTTACATGTCATTTACTATTCTTTTTTTTTTTTTTTTACATTTCTTAGGCTTCTTAATTGAAGCATTTCAGTATTCAACTTTTGCGTGTATGTGTATGACCTTGTCTAGTCTCATGTCTTAAAATGTCATCCTTATGTTGATAATTTCAAAATTTGTATCTGTGGCCAAAGCCTTACTCCTGAACTTTAGATTTATCTCGTCACCTCACCAGTTCCCTGTATATCTGTAGTAGGTATCTCATACTTAACATTTTCTGAACAGGTATCCTCATCTTCCTTTCTCAAACCTCTCCTCCTGGAGTATCCCTACTTTAGTAAAGGCAATTCTATCCTTCCAGTTGTACATACACATGCAAAATATTGAAATAATTCCTATTCTTCTGTTGGTCATGCTCATATCAGGCTCGAATTTCAAATCATACCCAGAATCTGACTACTTTTCAACACCTCCACAAGTTTTACCCTGGTCCGAGTTATTGCAATACGCTCAAACTTCTACCTCAGCTTATCTCCTGACCACTCACAGCCACGCTTCCCCAACCTCATTCCCCTGTGTAAATCTGAAAACAGCAGTCAGGGTCATCATGTCAAAACAAGTCATATCATTTCACTGCTTCGCTCAGATCCCCACCCCTTCCCCACCAGTGGCTACCCACGTCGCCTAGCATAAAATCTAAAGAACAACCTGAAGGCCCTATAAAGTATACCTCCAATACTAAGCATCTTTGATCCTGTTGTTCTCTCTGTCTGAAATGTACTTTCCCAATAACTGCATAGCTCACTCCCTCACCATGTTCTAGTACCCAAAAAAATGACACTTTCTCAGTGAGGACTTCTGTGACCATTTTTTTTTATTACTCCCTCTGACACTCAATATACCTTTTTTGCTACTTAAATTTTCGCATTATTTATCAGACTGTGATTTTTGCTCACATATTTTGTTTATTGTCACCCTTCATTTGCCTCAGCAGCTATAAATTTAAACAACTGACTAAGCTCTAGAAGTGCAAGGATGCGTTTTTCTCTTTTTTGTTCATTGCTGTATCCTCTGTATCTAGAATAGTATCTATTCCCTAGCAGATACTCAATAAATATTTTAAAAGGAATGTATAGATGAAATTTCCATTTTAAACAACATATAGCAACTAAGTGATGTTGAAACCAAGATTTAATCTGGAATAGTATTTAAAATGGTAAGGAAGTTGGCTATAATTGTATATGACACAGTTACCCAGTCATCAATGGTCATGATATTAAAAAGTTGAAAACAGTCAATTCATTTTGCCTAGAGAGTCGGACATGACACTGATGCATACCACGTTAAGAAATTCTCCAAGAAAATCCTATTCAAAATCTTCCAACGGCTTCCTAGCTCACTTAGAATGAATACCCAAGTCCTTTCTACATCCCACAAGAATCTACAGAATCTTTTCCCTGGTTATCCCTCTGACAATATTTTCTACAGATATTTCCTACTCAGCCATTACTATACAGCAACACGGACTTCCTTGATATTCCATAAAGATTTCATTTATATACCTGTCTCAAGTCCTTGTCACTTCTTCTTCCTTCTATAAGGACGATTTTGCCTCCAGATGTCCATTTTTCACTTCAATTATTTTTCTGCTTAACCATTGCTGCCTTGTAGATGCTTTCCCAGACTTATATAAAAATGTGACAATTGTAATTGTTTAATGTCTTGCCCTACTGCCCCCACCATATCTCTTAAAATTACATGATTTTATAAAATAGGTTTGTATATTGTCTTTTCCCCACTAAATATAAGCCACAAAATGGCAGGAACTTCATCTTTTTTGTTCCATCATTTTCTGGTATAGTGGTTGTTATATTATTGAAACAATAGACATTTTGAATCAATGAGTCAGTTATGCCATCTGTATGGATCCTGAACATGTCTGACACACAGAAAGATTAGCATCTCTCCTTGCTTCTTATACTTTAATACTTTAGCCCTGTGGTCTTCAATGTGAGACATGCATTCTCTCAGAGAAATGAGAAGGCTTTCCAAAGGATATGCAAGTACAGATAAAGTTTCAGAAAAAAATTAACAATTTCATAGAAGAACAATTTATGTGCAGTGAAATGCACATAGATAATGTATACAATTAAATGAATTTTGACATATGCATTCAGTCATGAAACAAAGATAACGAAGATAATGGTCAACCCAGAAGTTTTCTTCTGCCCCTTCCTACTACTACCCACCTCAGACCCAATCACTGAACTGCTTTTGTCACTATAGATTAATTTACATTTTAAAGAATTTTATATTAAGATACGTCAAACAATAGGTACTCCTTTCTACTTGACTCAACTTAATTACTTTCAGGTTCAACCATATTGTCGTAGATATAATACTTCATTCCATTCCCTTCAGTGCTGATTAGTATTTTCTTTTTTTGTTGTTTGTTTTTGAGATGGAGTCTCGTTCTGTCACCGAGGCTGGAGTGAAGTGGCATGATCTCCTCTCACTGCAAGCTCCGCCTCCCGGGTTCACACCATTCTCCTACCTCAGCCTCCCGAGTAGCTGAGACTACAGGCGCCTGCCACCACGCCCGGCCAATTTTTTATATTTTTAGTAGAGATGGGGTTTCACTGTGTTAGCCAGGATGGTCTCGATCTCCAGACCTCGTGATCCGCCCGCCTCGGCCTCCCAAAGTGCTGGGATTACAAGCGTGAGCCACAGTGCCCGGCCAGAGCTGTGTTTTTTATATGTCTTCAAACAAGATATTTGTTGAATATATGTTTGCAAATATTTTCAAAAGCAAATGTTTAAAATTTTGAGTAAGTCCAACTTATAAATTTTATCTTTACAGTTTCCCTTTTGTATTCTATGTAAGAGGGTTTTCAGATAGGGTTTGCACTGCCAAAATGAAAGTGAATATGATTTTCCCATGTTGTTCTAGAGGTTTTATATTTTACTTATTACATTTATGCTCCATTTTGAGTTAGTTTTAGTAGAAGACATAACGCAAGAGCCAAGGTTTTTTATTTTGTCTATTGCCATCTAATTTTTTCAGCATCATTTGTTAAACTTGACTTGGAATTTTTGTAAAATATCCATTAAACATAAATGTTTTGATCTTGTCCCAGACTCTCTATTCTGTTCCATTTACTAATATGTTCAATTTTATGTCAATATTATTCTATTTTCATTACTGTGGCTTGATCATAAGTCTTGGAATCAGATCCTGTAAGTATTTCTACTTTTAAGTAATCTACTTTTAAGGTAGATTATCACGTTGTATAAAGAGTTGCCCCTCTTTCTTTGTAATTTGGATATGTTTTACTCCTTGACTTGTTGTACTGTCCAGAACCACCAGTGCCATCTCCAGACTACCATATCTCAAAATAGAAGTGATGAGGCCGGGCGCGGTGGCTCATGCTTGTAATCCCAGCACTTTGGGAAACCGAGGCGGGCGGATCACGAGGTCAGGAGATCGAGACCACGGTGAAACCCCATCTCTACTAAAAATACAAAAAATTAGCTGGGCGTGGTGGCGGGCGCCTGTAGTGCCAGCTACTCGGAGAGGCTGAGGCAGGAGAATGGCGTGAACCTGGGAGGCGGAGCTCCCAGTGAGCCGAGATTGCACCACTGCACACTCCAGCCTGGGCGACAGAGCAAGACTCCGTTGCAAAAAAAAAAAAAAAAAAAAGAAGTGATGACAGCAGACTTCCTTGCCTTATTCCCTAACTTAAGGGAAAAAGTTTTCAGACTTCCATAACGAAGTATGATACTAGCTATAGGGTTTTGTACCTTCAGGTTAAGAAAGTACTTTTTTCTTTCAGTTTTATGGTAAGTTTTTGTTCACTTGCTTTTTAAAATCGTGGCTGAATTAACATTTAAAAATCAATCAATATAATTCACTGTATCAGCAGAATAATGGGAAAACCTTATACTTACATTATCTCAAAATTTGTACAAAGAATATTTGATAAAATTTAACTACTCATGATGAAAACAATTGCAAACTATAAATAGAAAAGAACTTCTAGGAAGTGTATGGGGAAGTAGGAGATAAAGAGAGGTTGGTTAATGGGTAGAAATATATAGTTTGATAGAAGAAATAAGGCCTTGTGTTTGATAGATCTGTAGGGTGACTATAATTTACAATAATCTGTTTTATATTTCAAAATAGAAGAGACTAATTCAAATGTTTCTATCATAAAGAAAAGACAAATATTTAAGGTGATGGATATTCTAACTATACTGATTTTACCTTTACAAATTAAATGAATATATTAAATTATTACCTGTACCCCAAATTAAAAAACAAAAGTTTCTTAATGTGGTAAAGAGTATCTACAAAAACTACTACAGAAACATCACACTTCGTTTTATGTTTATTGAATATGAATATCTTAATGAATAGAAAGAGAATGAAGGGCTCAGTAGACTGGAGGTCCCATGAATTAGAAGGAAGAACATACTAAGATTAACTGAAAATAAGACGAAGGAAAGTAAAAATCTAAATGTATTATTTTGGAGTAGTTTCAAGGGATGACAAACACCAAAAAGTGTCTACAGGATAGGTTGACTGAAGTAAAATAGAGGAGTAAAATTTTTCCATTGAGCAACAAGGCATAGTAATTCTACTCGAGGCTGTCTCTATTGAGTCTTTAGAGCAGTGCTGGGCATAGCGCTTTCGGAGATGATGAAAATGTAATATCAGTGTATTCTTAAATGCAGTAGCAACTAGCTTCATGTAGCTATTGAGCACTTCAAATATGTTTAGTGTGACCAAGAAATTCAATTTTTAGTTTCATTTCATTTATTTAGTTTAGATTTAAGTAGCCACTTGTAGCTAGTGACTACCATGTAGCACAGCATAACTTCCGGCTATCAGTTTCACCATGGCTGAGGTGGTAGAGCATTTTCTTTCCCAAGGATCCCACAAAATTTCACTTAAACCATTTCTAAGTCTTTCACCTTTCACCTACATTTTTTCAACTTCTGAAATACCAAGTCACTACGCTGTTAGGAAATAGAGGGACTAGGCAATGCTCTATTATTTCTTTCTCTGATATTCTTTCCTGTCTTTTGTTTTCTTTCTCCTTCATGTCCTCCTTTCAGGGTCAATCACCAAGCACAATGTCAAAAACATTATGATCATTCAATACAGTGTAGCTATTATAATAGTCTTTTTCAAATTATATACAATACCATCATGAGTATCTTTTATGCAATTATTTTAATACATCTGGGATTACTTCTACAGTAAACTATCTTAAAACCAAAATTATTGATTCAAAGAGTATACAATTTTTTAAAATTTGCTTTTCAAATTGCTTTCCAGAAAGGTTTTATCAATAATAGTTATTATACAAATGGCACCTCTTAATTCCTATCTACTAGTCATATATTTTTCTATCTTGAAAAATTAGTTGCAAAATGGAATCTACTATTGTTTTATTTTGCATTTATTTGATTATAGACCACATTCATGCTAGAACCAGTGATAGAGTTCTCCGGTATATTTCATATGATACAGTTTCAATCACTCATCTCTTTCTACTTCTCTAGGGCACTTGAAAAATTAGTTGCAAAATGGAATCTAGTATTGTTTTACTTTGCATTTATTTGATTATAGACCACATTCATGCTAGAATCAGTGATAGAGTTCTCTAATATATTTCATATGATACAGAGTTTTCATCACTCCTCTCTTTCTACTTCTCTAGGGCACAAACTCAGAATACTTTTTGTTATACTCAAATGGCAAGAACATATGTCTCCCTTGAATAGCACCAGCATGACGTTGGTTTCCTCTAATAGAAATCCGAATTAATGCTCAGTTTTAAGATACTCGCTCAATATGCAGCAAACAAAATAGTTCTTTTCTGGAAATTTCAACTTTCCTAGAGAATTAGGAAATCATTTGCTTCCACATGAAATAACCAAGACCAGGCACTATTACCCAGGTTTTCTTTGGACAACAGCATCCTCCTGTCCTGAACTCCTGATAATCAAGTGTCTTGTGAAATTCCAGTTGTGACCATACTTTCTCAGATCACCCTGCCCATTTTCCTCGGGCCTCTATCCATGTATTCTGTGTGCTATGAACTTTGTTAAGCCTTCTGATGTCCTCTTGGATACCTTGGATATCTATAGCTTCTTAATTTTTTTTATAACACAACATTCTGTCTAGTTTTATCACTGATCCCAGGGGCTAGACCTACAGAGATCTGGTAGGTTTTGGAGTAAAGGAGAAGGCTTACATGGAAAAGAGCTGACATTATGCCTACAAATCAGAAACAAATATAAAGATTCAAGTAGAAATTACCTGTATAGTATTGATAATTGTGAAATTCTCCAGCCAGTAGGTGGAAGCAGACTCCTCTCTATAGAGATGGATTGTCTAAGTAGTTTGCACATCTGAGTATGCTAAGTCATTTAGCACTTGCAGCAAATAAAACTTTCACTTTTCAGCAATCAGGAATCAGCTGTTTCTTGGGGAAATATTTATGCAACCACTAATCCCTACTCAAAGGAGATTAGGTGCCTAAACAAATTTAACTCATGCCTGGGCTATTGCAATATTTTCCCAGGCAACTCAGGTTGGGGGACATAAACCTAATAAATAAACTTTAAATCATCATCTTAGTAGGTGTTTAATGCTAACAAATTGTGTTACAAAGGTTCCTTGTTAAAATGAATGCTATTGTTGTCTCATCCTTCCCAAATACTGGTCCTATTTGTCTTAGAGTTAGGAAGAGAGGACTGGAATAGGAAGGATAAATTCATACAAGCAGAAAAGGTAGTGAGCAGGATGACATACTTAATTGAGTAAAAAGGATGATGTAACCTGTGAGCTCCATGAGGGCAAGAATATGTCTATGAGGTTTGCTTCAAAGGCTAACAAAATTCTGGATACCTTGGGCATACCTATTAAATATTTGGTGAATAAAATGTTGAATGACAAACTAGAAGTATGCATGGCCTCTGTTCCCAGGATTTGATATATCAGAATATTCCCTTAAAAATTATGCCACGTGTGGCGGCTCACATTTATAATCACGGCACTTTAGGAGGCTGGGGCTGGCAGATCACTTGAGGTCAGGAGTTTGAGATCAGCCTGGCCAACATGGTGAAAACCCGTCTCTACTAAAAATACAAAAATTAGCCAGGTGTGGTGGTGCATGGCTGTAGTCCCAGCTACTAGAAAGGGAGGCTGAGGCAGGATAATCTCTTGAACTCAGAAGGCAGAGGTTTCAGTGAGCCGAGATGCACCAGTGCACCCCAGCCTGGGTGACAGAGTGAGACTCTGTCTAAAAAAAAAATTTTAGAAATGAAAATTATGCAATATATAAAAGAAAGGTGAAGAGCAGTGAAGATTGGTGGTATGGTAGGCTGAATAATGACCCTTAAAAATACCCATGTCCCAATCCCTGGAACCTGTGGATATTAATTTATATGGCAAAAGGAACTTTGCAGATGTGATTAAGCTAAGAATCTTAACATGGGGAGATTATCCTGGATTATCTGGTTGGGCAAACCTCTATTTTATCATTCAACATTTTGTTAACATACATAGGTTATAGCTCCAATCTGTGCTATACAGAGGCCAAACAAACTTCTATTTTATCATTCAATAGTTTTTTTTTAACATCCACAGGTTATAGCTCCAATCTATGCAATGCACTTTGAAAATGGAGAAGGGGAACATGTCAAGGAATACAGGAAGCCACTAGAAGCTGGAAAAAAAGCCAGGAGACAGATTCTCCTCCCAGATCATCCAGAAGGAACCAACCCTGCTAAAACCTTGACTTTAGCTCAGTACAAAGAACTTCAGACTTATAGCCTCTATAAGGGTAAGACAATAAATTTGTGTTATTTTAAGCCACCAAGTTTGTGATACTCCTACAGCAGCAGCAATAGGAAAATAATACAGATGGTAACTGCCTTCTTTGTCCCTAATCATCTCTCTTCCTCCACTAGCTCCCACACTCCTATCTCTTTCAGAGACTGTCAATAGTGAAATATTGAATCAAGGCCCACTGAATATTTTATACACACTTTTATGAGATTAGAGTGTGTGATTACTGTTGCTATAATACAGGATTCAAGTCTAATAAGGTGGGTTCCAGGGACCTACACAACCAAGAGCTGGTATTTCCACCATTAAAAAGTATTCTAAACTCTTTCCTTTTGTTATGATTATTATTATTCTAAGTTACTATGCTTTCTTTTGGCCTTGGTGTCCTTAAGAATGTACCTCACACAACTCTAACTACATGAGCATAATTGACCAATGGTCTCATGCACATTTAATCCCATTTTGTTATTTCCTTCTTAGAGACCTAATATATTTGCTATCTTAAACAAAATCCAGTTTTATTTTTAATAGCACTTTATTCTGGAACTTTCCCTAGTCATCTAGACCATTGACCATAGTTCTGTTTAGCCCATTTTCTTCCAAGAAGTTGAATATGTTTTGTTCACTGTCACTTCAGATTGAGATTCTTCTCTACACTAGGGTATTATAATAATATTGTTCACTCAACCATAGATATTCTATTTTCCTACAGACTCTGGTTGCTTTTCTGCCCATTCTTGGTCACCCTGGAGACAAAGTTTGATGAATCTCCTTAGATGAGGAAGAAATTGTGTTGTGGTTCAGATCACAGACTGAATACAGATGGTCTGGGCTTAAATCCCAGGTCTTTCACTTACGAACTGTGTGACTTGGTCAAGTCACTAAACCATGTCTCAGTTTTTCTATCTGTTTAATAGTAATAATAAAATATGAAATAAGAGGCTGGGTGCAGTGGCTCACACCTGTATTCCCAGCAGTTTGGGAGGCCAAGATGGGCAGATCACGAGGTCATGAGATCGAGACCATCCTGGCTAACACGGTGAAACCCCGTCTTTACTAAAAATACAAAAAATTAGCCAGGCGTGGTGGCATGTGCCTGTAGTCCCAGCTACTCAGGAGGCTGAGGCAGGAGAATTGCTTAAACCCAAGAGGTGGAGGTTGCAGTGAGCTGAGATTGTGCCACTGCACT
>NW_026652283.1:19482140-19486071 GCF_009828535.3 Hylobates moloch | reverse complement strand
TTAATGGGCACTGAGTTTCTTTTAGGAGTGATGAAAATATTCTAAAATGAGGTAGTGGTGATGGGTATACAATTCTGTGAATATATTAAAAACATCATTGAATTGTATATGTTTAAAAGGTAAATTTTATCATAAAGTATATATCAACCAAAAAATAATGCTGGCTCCTTGTATTGTGATTATTTTAAATTATTATTGAGATCAATGTTTCCGGTCATCCTCTTCAGGGCCTTCTTCAGAAGGAGGTGCTATGTACTGAATTGCATTTCTCCAAATTCATATGTTGAAGCCCTCACCCTAAAGTGACTGTAATTAGAGACAGGGTCTTTAGAAAATAATTAAGATTAAATGAGCTCATAAGAGTGTGCCCTTACCTGAAAGAACTGGTGGCCTTAGAAGTAGAGAAAGGAAGTGCTCTCTCTCTCTTCCTCTCTCTCTCCCCACGTGATCACTACGAAAAGGCCATGTAACAACTCAGGGAGAAGGTAGCTGTCTCCAAGCTAAGAAGAGGGCACTTACCAGGAATTGAATCAGCTGGCACCTTCATCTGGGACTTCTTAGCCTGCAGAATATGAGAAATAAATTCCTGTTGTTTAAGCCATTCGGTATTCGGTATTTTGTAATAGCAGCCTGAATACTTTAGTACATAGGTTGTCGCCATAGAGTGGTGTGATGCTGCAACAAATAACTAAAAATGTGGAAGTGGCTTTGGAATTGGGTGATGAGTAGAGCCTAGAAAATTTTGAAGTGGCACTATAAAAAGCTGAAATTACCATGAAGTGACCATTGGTAGTACTTTGGACAGTAACAGCAATTATGGTGAGGGCTCAAAAAGCAAAGGGGAGAGCTGAAGAGAAAGCCTACATATAATCATAAACAAAATTTTGATAGAAGTATGAACATGAAATGCCATTCTAGTAAGGTCTCGTACAGTAATGAAGATCAGATCATGTGATTGGGAAATGGAGAAAAGTTTCTTTTTTTTTTTTTTACGTTGTCTCACTCAGTCGCCCAGGCTGGAGTGCAGTGGTGTGATCTTGGCTCACTGCAATTTCCACCTCCTAGGTTCAAACCATTCTCCTGCCTCAGCCTCCCAAGTAGCTGGGACTACAGATACCCGCCACCACACCCGGCTAAATTTTTTGTATTTTTAGTAGAGATGGGGTTTCACCATGTTGGCCAGGATGGTCTCAACCTCCTGACTTCATGATCCACCTGCCTCAGCCTCCCAAAGTTCTGGGATTACAGGAGTGAGCCACCATGCCTGGCCAAAAGGTTCTTATTGTAAAGTGTCAGAAACACTGCCAACTGGGGCAAAGGAGAAAAAAAAATCGAACAGAATGAAAGAAGTATACTGAACTTCTTAGATTCTACAGGGTGAGATTATGGAGTTATTTGGCCATAAGCATGATTTATCCTTCAAAAAAGACAAGAGTGACCCTAAAGGCAATTCAGAGATCATCAAGGATACCACTCCCAAAGCTGGCAGGGCTAGTTCTTCCTTCATTTCAAAGAGGGGGGTTTTCAAATCTCTTCAGTTTTAGGGGGTCAAAATGCCCCCATCCAGTGCCTCAGGGTGGGGATGTCCTTCCAGAGAGCCCTAGGAAGGCAGGTAATGCTGTTGTTCAAGGGGGCTTGGAGGGCAGAACACCGAACCAGAGAATATTATTTTTAGGCCTTCAGATCCAATGAAATTTGCCTTGCTAGTTTTTGGGCTTGTTTAGGACTTGTCATCTTTTCTTCCAATTTCTTGCATTTGGAATGGGAATGTCTGTCCTATGCCCATTCCACCACTGTATTTTGGAAGCACATAATTTGTCTGACATTACAGTTTCAAAGCTGGATGTGAATTTGGGATACCTGTAATTCAGTAGAGATGTGTTCTATCAGCAGCTCAGGATCTCAGCCCAGGAGAATGTCAATGAAAAGAGTTGAGCTCAGTAAAATATTTGAAGAGATTCATTCTGAACCAAATATGAATGATCAATGGCCCATGACACAATCCTAGGAGATCCTGAGAATGTGCACCCAAAGTGGTTGGGTTACAGCTTGGTTTTATACATTTTAGGGAGACATAAGACATCAACTATAACATGTAAGATTGGCCGGGCGCGATGGCTCACACCTGTAATCCCAGAACTTTGGGAGGCCAAGGAGGCAGATCACGAGGTTGGGAGATCGAGACCATCCTGGCTAACACGGTGAAACCCTGTCTCTACTAAAAATACAAAAAATTAGCCAGCCAGGTGGCAGGCGCCTGTAGTCCCAGCTACTCAGGAGGCTGAGGCAGGAGAATGGTGTGAACCCAGGAGGTGGAGCTTGCAGTGAGCCGAGATTGTGCCACTGCACTCCAGCCTGGGCAACAGAGTGAGACTCTGTCTCAAAAAAAAAAAAGTAAGATTTGCATTGGTTTGGTCCAGAAAAATGGGACAACTGGAAGTTGGGGCTTCCGGGTCATAGGAGATTCAAAGATTTTCTGATTGTCAATTGTTTGAAAGAGATATTCCCTAAAAACCTGGAATCAGTAGAAAACAATGTCTGGGTTAAGATAAGGGGTTGTGGAGACCAAGGACTTATCATGTAGATGAAGCTGTAGCAGGCTTCAGAGAGAATAGACTGAAAAAGAGTTTCTTCTGTCAGTCTCAAGGTTTCTGTATTGATGTTAATGCTGGTCAGCTGTGCTTGAATTCCAAAAGAGAGGAGAGTATAATGAGACAAGTCTCATCCCCACTTCCCATCATAGCCTGAGTTTTTCAGGTTAACTTTGGGATGCCCTTGGCTGAGAGGAGGGGTCCACTCAGATGGTTAGTGGAGGGGGTAGGGGGGTTAGACTTTTACTTTTCGGTTATAAGAAAGTTCTGGGTTAGAGATGTCACTTTTAGCAGTCATCAACATATAAATAGTAAAAGAAATCTTTGAAGATAAAGTAAGTCTCCCAGGTGAGGATATACGTATGTATGTAAACACATGAAAATTCAGCAGATGTGATTAAAAAAAAAGACAGAGAAAAAACAGTCAGAGATGTAGAAGGATATCCAAGAGAGAATATTGTCACAGAAGCCAAGAGAGCAGGTAATATCAAGTCAAAAAAAAGAATGAAAGGGCCAGACGCAGCGGCTCACGCCTGTAATCCCGGCACTTTGGGAGGCTGAGGTGGGTGGATCACAAGGTCAGGAGATTGAAACCATCCTGGCTAACACAGTGAAACCCCATCTCTACTAAAAATACAAAAATTAGCTGGGTGTGGTGGGGGGCACCTGTAGTCCCAGCTACTCGGGAGGCGGAGGCAAGAGAATGGCATGAACCCAGGAGGTGGAGCTTGCAGTGAGCCCAGATTGTGCCACTGCACTCCAGCCTGGGCAACAAAGCAAGACTCCATCTCAAAAAAAAAAAAAAAAAAAAGATAGTTCTGAAGAAAGATAGAAAAAATGAGGGATAAAATTTATTTATTGAATAGGAAACTTCATTATCTGGAAATCAGATTACAGTGTTTTGTACAATTAATGTATGTTGAGCTCAGTCAGGCAGTATGTCTTGGCTATCTCAGAATATGGCATACTAGAGTGCTGCACACTCTTTTTGTACATTAGCAGCTCTTGATACTCCTGGGTATCCAAGAATTTCCAAAGGAATTTAAAATGTTTTGATGAAGTCAAAGAATCAAGAAGCCCTTATTATGACAGCAACTGGATTCCTTGAGTACAAGGGAAGTGGGCAGGAGGGTCAGTGGCATCCAAGTATAGATACTGCACTTTGCTACCTCTCAGGCAATCCTGGCCCAGATTTAGAATGCAAACAAATACATTTGAAAACACACACATTTAAAAATACACAATAATAAACACTCACCACACACAGAATTGCAGTAAACTCTATACTTTCAAAATGGCTAGGATTCTGGACGGATTCATGTGTGTATGTGTGTGTGTGT
>NW_026652283.1:19455815-19482130 GCF_009828535.3 Hylobates moloch | reverse complement strand
TGTGTGTGTATGTGTGTAGTATCTCTTTCTAAATAAGAAAAACAGATGTACTTGTTAGTCTCCTGAATACATTTCTGTTTTTGAATTGGAATCTTTCAATGCTTTGGATTTTGCTTTTGAGGTACGTTGTATGTTTCAATCACATTGGCCTTAGGCGTGAAATAAATAAATGCTTGAATTTTTAAAATATGGATTTAATCCAAACCAAACCTGGCCGAAAGCACTGTATAACCTAAGATTGAGTTGAATTTATGTTGGAGGCTGAATGTTAGAAAACACAATCTATTAAAGGATCTTATGTGTAGATCCACTTGAGTAACCTCAGCAGTAAATTCAAATTAATTGTAAATAATACCTTAATAAGCCCTTTTTGTAAGAGTCCATCATGTAAAACTTATGAGTTAAAAGGTTGTTACTGAATTGGAGCAAGATGGTGGAATAGAAGGCTACACAGTTCATCCCCCTTGCTGGAACGCTATATTTTAAAAACTATCTGCACACACAAAAGCACCATCTCAAGAACCAAAATTCAGGTGAGCAATCACAGTATCTGGTTTTAACTTTGTATCATGGAAAGAGGCATTGAAGAGGGCAGGAGCAACAGTTTCAAATTGCCAATGCTACACCTCCGACATTTCTGGCAGCAGCCTGAGGGAAGCAGAGAGAATCTGTGCACCGTGGGGAGGGAAAGAACAGCAACTGGGGGATTTCACATTAAACTCAGTGCTGCTCTGTCACAGTGGAGAACAAAATCATGCTGAAATCAGCCTGCACCAAAGCACAGAGGGAAAATTCAGACCAGTCCTAGCCAAAGGGGATTCACCCATCCCAGCCACTGGAAATTGAGTTACTCAGCAAGCCATGCCACCACAGGGTGAAGTGTTTTGAGATCCTAAGTAAACTTGAAAGGCAGTGTAAGGTACAAGGACGGCAATTCCTGGGGTTAGGCTGTGCTTAGAGCCAGTGAACTAGGGTGTCACATGATCTAGGTAGACACTAGCTGACACGGCTAAAGTAGGGCTTGCTCCATCACTTCCCCAACTGCAGGCAGTGCAGCTCATAACAATAAAAGTGATTCCTTCCTTCTTACAGAGAAGCGAGTGAAAAGTAAAGAGGACTTTGTCTTCCATTTTGCACACCAGCTCAACCACAGTAGGATAAGGCACCAGGAAGAGTCATGAGGCCCCCATTCCATGCCCTGACATTTCTAGAGACACCCTGGGATAAAAGGGAACCAGATAACCTTGAAGGGAAGGACCCAGTCCTATCAGGAAAAATCACCTGCTGACTAAAATGCCCTTGGGCTCTGAATAACCAGAAGCGATACTCAGGAAGTACACCATGGGCCTTGGGATCTGAGATGTGGTGGCTTCAAGGGAGACCCAGCACATTCCCAGCTGTGGTGACAAAGTTGAAGGACTCTTTCTGTTGAGGAAAGCAGGGGGAAAGTAAATAGGCCTTCATCTTGCATTCTAGGATCAGCTCAGCCACAGAGGGATAGACCAACAAGCAGGCTCTTGGGGTCCCCAAGTCCAGGCCTAGGCTCTTGGACAGAATTTCTGGACCTGTCTGGGCCAAAGGGGAACCCATTGCCTTGAAGAATGAGACCTAGGGCTTGGAAGTATTCACCACAAGCTGATGGAAGAACTCTTGGGCTTTAAGCAAACATGGGAGGTGGCCTAGGAGAAATCTCTGTAGACTAGCAGTGATGGTGGCCACAGGGAGAGGAACCTCTGCCTGTGGAAAGGAGAGAAAAGAGTGGAAAGGGCTTTGTATTGTGGTTTGAGTGCCAATTTTGCTGCAGAAGAATGGAACAACAGGTAAATTGCTAAGATTTTTTACTCCAATTCCTGGCTCCCAAACAGCATCTCTAGACATGCCCACAGCATGAGAAACTCGCCACCCTAAAGAAAAGGGCCTTGCACAAAGCCCACTGCTGTGCTGTCTTCAGGTCTGAATAGGCACAGTCCCAGATGTGGCAACAGCATGCTTGCATCACCGTAGCTTCAGTTCCAGGTGACTCAGCACAGAAAGAGAGACTCATATGTTTGGGGGAAAGTTAGGGAAAAGAACAAGAGTCTCTGCCTGGTAATCCAGAGAATTCTTCCAGATCTAATCCAAGGCTACCAAGGTGGTACGTCTATGAGTCTGCAAACACCACAGTGTCATTGGGCTGGGGCACAAGTCCGTTCAAGTACCTAGAAAGCCTTCCCAAGAAGGACAGGCACAAACAAGCCCAGACTGTGAAGATTACAATAAATACCTAATTCTTCGATGTCCAGAAGAACCAAAGAACCAAAGAACACTTACAAGCATCAACACCATCTAGAAAAACATAACCTCACCAAATCAACTAAATAAGGCACTAAGGAACAATCTTGAAGAAACATAGATATACGACCTTTCAGGCAGATAATTCAAAATAGCTGCTTGGAGGAAACTAAAAGGAATTCAAGATAACACAGAGAATGAATTCAGAATGTTATCAGATACATTTAACAGAGATTGAAATAATTAAGAAGAATAAAGTAGAAATTATAGACATGAAAAAATGCAGCTGATATGCTGAAGAATGTATCAGTCTCTTAACAGCAGAATTGATCAAACTGAAGAAAGAATTTGTGAGCTAGAAAATAGGCTACTTGAAAATACATAATCAGAGGAGACAAAAAATAATGAGAAACAATGAAGCAAGCCTACAAGATGTAGAAAATAGCCCCAAAAGGATAAATCTAAGAGTTATTGTCCTTAAAGAGGAGGTGGAGAAAGAGATAGAAGTAGAAAGTTTATTCAAAGGGAAAATATCAGAGAACTTTCCAAACATTGTGAAAGATATCAACATACAAATACAAGAAGGTTATAGAACACCAGGCAGATTCAACCCAAAGAAGATTACCTCAAGGCATTTAATAAGCAAACTGTCAAAGGTCAAGGAAAAAGAAAGGATCCTAAAAGCATCAAGAGAAATGAAACAAATAACATACAATGGAGTTCCAATATTTCTTTCAGCAGACTTTTCAGTGGAAACTTTACAGGTCAGGAGAGAATGGCATGACATATTTAAAGTGCTGAAAGAAAAAAACTTTTACCTTAGAATAGTATGTCCAGTGAAAATATACTGTAATTATGAAAAAATCCAAAGACCTTCCCAAAGAAATGAAAGCTGAGAGCTTTCATCAATACCAGAACTGTCCTACAAGAAATGCTAATAGGAGTTATTCATGCTAAAAGAAAAATGTGTCAATGAGCAAGAAGATATCATCAGAAGGTAAAAACTCACTGGTACTAGTAAACAGACAGAAAATCATAGATTAGTATAACACTGTAATTGTGGTATGTAAGCTTCTCGACTTAAATAGAAAGACTAAATGATGAATGAATAAAAAATAATTACAACATTTCAACACATAGTAACATAAGACATAAAGAGAAACAGCAAAAAGTTAAAAATTGGGAAGACAAAGTTAGAGTGTAGAATTTTTATTAGTTTCCTCTCTACATGTTTGTTTATCTAATCAGTGTTATGTTTTCATCAGTTTAAATAATGGGTTATAAGATAGTATCTGTACGCTTCATGTTAAACTTAAATGAAAAAACATACAACAGATACACAAAAAATAAAAAACAAGAAATTAATGTGTACCACCAATGAAAATTACCTTTACCAAAAGGAAGACAGGAAGGAAGAAAAGAAGAAAGAGAAGACCATGTAGCAATCAGAAAATAAATAATAAAATGATAAGAGTAAGTCCTTAATCATCAATAATAGCATTGATTGTAAATGAAATAAACTCTCCAATCAGAACACTTAAAGTGGCTGAATGGATGAAAGAACAATACCTAACGACCTGTGTCCTACAGGAAATACACTTCACCTATGAAGATACACATAGACTGAAAATAAAAGGGTAGAAAAAGATATTACATGTCAATGGAATCCAAAAAAAGAGCAGAATTATCTATACTTATATCAGACAAAATAGATTTCAAGACAAGAACTGTAAGAAGAGACAAAGGAGGTAATTATGTAATAATAAGGGGGTCAATTCTTTAACAGGATATAATGATTATAAATATATATGTGCCAAACACTGAAGCATCCAAATCTATAAGGAAAATATTATTAGAGCTAAAGAGAGAGTTAGACACCAATACGATAACAGCTGGAGACTTCAGTGCCTCACTTTCAGCATTGAGCAGATCTCCCAGGAAGAAAATCAACCAAGAAATATTGGAATTAATCTGCACTATAGAATAAATGAACCTAGTAGATATTTACAGAACATTTTATCCAAGGGCTGCAGAATACACATTATTTTCTTCAAAACATGCTTCATTCTGAAGGATAGATTAGATGGTAGGTCACAAAACAAGTCTCAAAACATTCTAAAATTAAAATAATATCAAGCATCTTCTCTGTTCACAATGGAGTAAAAGTAGAAATCAGTAACAAGAGGAATTGTGGATATAATACAAAAAAAAAAAAATTTTTGTAAATGCTTCTGAATGACCATGGGTCAATGAAAATATTAAGAAGGAAACTGAAAAATATCTTCAAACATATGATAATGAAAAAACAATATACCAAAACATATGGGATATAGCAAAAGTAGTACTAAGAGGAAATGTATAACTATAAGTATCTACAGCAAAAAAGAAGAAAAACATCAAATAAATAACCTAATGATACATCTTAAAGAACTAGAAAAGTATACCAAACTGAACCCAAAATTAATAGAAGAAAAGAAATAATAAAGACCAAAGCAGAAATAAATGCATTTAAGATGCAGAAAACAATATAAAAAATCAAAGAAAAAAAGATATGGTATTTTGAAAAGATAAACAAAATAAACAAACCTTCAGCCAGACTAAATAATAGGACAGAAGATTCAAATAAATAAAATCAGAGATGAAAAAAGAGATGTTATGGCTGATATGCCAATTTAAAAGATCATTAGAGGATACTATGAGCAACTATGTGCCAATGAATTGGAAAACCTAGAAGAAATGGATAAATTTCTAGACACATACAAACTACCAAGATTGAAGCAGGAAGAAATCCAAAATCTGAACAGACCAATAACAGCAAAATTGATGACTTTGAAAAATGTCTCCATTAAAGAAAGTCCAGGATCCAATGGCTTCCCTGCTAAATTCTACCAAACACTTAAATATGAACCCTACTTAAACTGCTATAAAAAATAGCAGCCAAGGGTATACTTTCAAACTCATTCTTTGAGGTTGGTATTACCCTGATACCAAAACCAGACAAACACACATGAAAGAAAAAGAAGAAAGAGAAAGAAAGAAGGAAAAAGGAAAGAAGAAAGAAATAAAGAAAGGAAGAAAGAAAGAAAGAAAGAGAGAGAGGAAACTACAGGCCAATATCTCTGATGAATATTGACACAAGTGTCATCAAATAAATACTAACAAAACAAATTCAACAATACATCAGAAAGATCATTCATCATGACCAAGTAGGGTTTATCCCTGGAAGGCAAGGATGGTTCAACTTATTCAAATCAATCGATACAGTATATCAACAGAAGGAAGCACAGAAACATATTTTAAATGATGCTGAAAAAGCATTTGTAAAGTTCAACATCCCTTCATGCTAAAAAAAACTTCATGAAATTGGGTATAGAAGGAATATACTTCAACACAATAAAAGTCATGTATGATAGACCTACAGCTAATATTACACTATATGGGGAACAACTAAGGCTTTTTCTCTTAGATCTGGAGCATGACAAGTATGCCAACATTCACCACTGTTATTCAACACAGTACAGAAAGTCTTAGCTAGAAAAATCAGAAAAGAGAAATAAATAGAGGGCATCCAAACTGGTAAAGAAGAAGTCAAACCTCCTTTGTTTGCAGATGATAATGATCTTATATTTGGAAAATTGTAAAGACTCCACCAAAAAACAACTATTAGAACTAATAAATTCAGTAAAATTGCAGAATAGAAAATTACCATACATAAATCAGTACCATTTCTATATGCAAACAATGAACAGTCTGAAAAAGAAATTTAAAAACTTGCATTTAAGAATAGGCACAAATAAAATTAAATACTTAGGAATTGATAAAGTGAAACATCTCTCCAATGAAAACTGTAAAACACTGATGAAAGAAATTGAAGAGGATACTAAAAAATGGAAAGATATTCCATGTCCAGGGGTTAAAAGAATCAATATTATTAAAATGTTCCTACTATCCAAAGCAATTTACAGATTCAGTGCAATCTCTATCAAAATACCAATGGCATTCTTCATAGAAATAGAAAAAACAATCCTAAAATATATTTGCAGTCACAAAAGACATAGAATAGCCAAAGTATCCTGAGCAAAAAGAACAAAACCAGAGGAATCACATTACTGACTTAAAACTATACTACAGAGATATAAGAAGCTAAACACCATGGCACTGGCATAAAAACAGATATAGAAATCAATGGAAAAGAATAGAGGCCCCAGAAAAAAATCCACACAGCTACAGTTAACTCTTTTTTGACAAAGATGCTCTATTAGTTCATTTTCACACTGCTGATAAAAACATACCAGAGACTGGGTAATTTATACAGGAAAAAGGGCTTAATGGACTTACAGTTCCACATGCCTAGGGAGGCCTCATAATCATGGCAGAGGGCAAGGAGAAGCAAATCACATCTTACATGGGTGGTGGCTGGTAAAAAGAGAGAGCTTGTGCAGGGAAACTCCCATTTTTAAAACCATCAGATCTTGTGAGATTTATTCACCATCACAAGAAAAGCATGGGCCAGACCCACCCCCATGATTCAATCTAAAGTGTAATTTGAGACTAGGCAAGTTCCTTCCACTTATGGGCCAGTAAAATCCAAAGCAAGTTATTTACTTCCTAGATACAATGAGGGTAGAGGCATTGGGTAAGTACAGATGTCCCAAATAGAGACTGACCAAAACCAAGGGGCTACAGGCCCCATGCAAATCCAAAATCCAGTGGGGCAGTCAAATCTTAAAGCTCCAAAACGATCTCCTTTGAACCCTGTCTCACATCCAGGTCATGCTGATGCAAGAGGTTGGTTCCTATGGTCTTGGGAAGCTCCACCCCTATAATTTTGCAGGGTTTTCATGGGCTGGCATTGAGTGTCTGCAGCTTTTCCAGGTGCACAGTGCAGCTGTTGGTGGATCTATCATTATGGGGCCTGGAGGATGGTAGCCCTCTTCTCACAGCTCTAGTAGGTGGTGTCCCAGTAGGGACTCTGTGTGAGGGCTCCAACTCCACATTTCCCTTTCACACTGCCCTAGCAGAGGTTCTCCATGAGGGCCCTACCCCTGCAGCAAACTTCTACCTGCACATCCAGGTATTTCCATACATCTTCTGAAATCTAGGCAGAGGTTCCCAATCCCCAATTCTTGACTTCTGTGCACCTGCAGGCTCAATACCATGTGAAAACTGCCAAGCCTTGCGGATTGCACTTGCACCCTCTGAAGCCATGGCCTGAGCTACGCCTTGGCCCCTTTAGTCATGGCTGGATCATCTGGAGTACAGGGTACGAAGTCCCTAGACTGCACACAGCAGGGAGGCCCTGGGCCCAGCCCATGAAACAATTTTTTCCTCCTAGGCCTCTGGGCCTGTGATGGGAGGCGCTACCTCAAAGGTCTCTGACATGCCCTTGAGACATTTTCCCCATTTTTTTGGAGATTAACATTTGGCTGCTCATTACTTACACAAATTTCTGCAGCTGACTTGAATTTCTTCTCAGAAAATGGAATTCTCTACTGCATTGTCAGGCTGCACACTTTCTGAATTTTTATGCTGTTTCCCTTTTGAAACTGAATGCCTTTAACAGCACCCAAGTCACCTCTTGAAATGCTTTGCTGCTTAGAAATGTCTTCTGTCAGATACCCTAAATCACCTCTCTCAAGTTAAAAGTTGTACAAATCTCTAGGGCAGGAGCAAAATGCCACCAATCTCTTTGCTAAAACATAACAAGAGTCACCTTTGCTCCAGTTCCCAACAAGTTCCTCATCTCCATCTGAGACCACCTCAGCCTGAATGTCATTGTCTATTTCATTTATCAACCATTCAAGAAGTGTCTAGAGTGTTCCAAGCTTTCCCACCTTTTCCTATCTTCTTCTGAGTCCTCCAAACTGTTCCATCCTCTGCCTTTTATCCAGTTCCAATGTCACTTCCACATATTCAGGTATCCTTTCAGCAGTGCCCCACTCTACTGGTACCAACTTACTGTATTAGTCCGTTTCATACTGCTGATAAAGACATACCTGAGACTGGGAAATTCATACAGGAAAAAGGGTTTAATGGACTTACAGTTCCACATAGCTTGGGAGGTTTCATAATCATGTTGGAAGGCAAGGAAAAGCAAGTCACATCTTAGATGGATGGTGGCAGACAAAAAGAGAGAGCTTATGTAGGGAAACTGTTTTTAAAACCATCAGATCTCATGAAACTCATTCACCATCACAAGAAGAGCAGGGCACAGACCCATCCCCATGATTCAATCATTTCCCACTGGGTTCCTTTCACAACACGTAGGAATTATGGGAGCTACAAGATGAGATTTGGGTGGAGACACAGAGCCAAAACACATCAGATGCCATGGAAATACAATGAGGAAAAGACAGTCTTTCCAGTAAACTGTGCTGTGAAACCTCGTTATCCATATGCAAAAGAATGAAACTGGATCTCCACCTCCCTCCTTATACAAATATAAAATCAAAATGGATTAAAGATTTAAATCTAAGACCTTATACTATAAAACTAAGAAAAGAAAACAGTGGGAAATTCTCTGGGACACTAGTCTGGGCAAAAATTTCTTGAGTAATACCCCTCAAGCACAGACAACAAAAGCAAAAATGGACAAATGTGAACACTTTTGTGCAGATAGTTAAAAACTATTTTGTGCAGATAGTTAAAAACTATCTGCACATCAAAGGAAACAATCAACAACGTGAACAGACAGCCCACAGAATGAGAGAAGTATTTGCAAGATATTCATCTGACAAGGGATTAATAGAATATATAAGGAGCTCAAATAACTATAGGAAAAAATCTAATAATTTGTTTTACAAATAAGCAGATTTGAATAGACATTTCTCAAAAGAAGACATACAAATAGCACACAGGTATATGAAAAGGTGCTCAACATCACCGATCATCAGAGAAATGCCGATCAAAACTACAATATCACCTCACCCCAGTTAAATTGGCTTTTATTGAAAAGTCAGGCAATAACAAATGCTAGTGACGATGTGGAGAAAAGAGAACCCTCATACACTATTGGTGAAAATGTAAATTACTATAACCACTAAGGAGAACAGTTTGGCAGTTCCTTGGAACACTAAAAATAGAGCTAACATATGACCCAACAATCCCACTGTTTGGCCTGTTATACCCCAAAGAAAGGAAATCAGTTGATAGAAGAGATACCTGTATTCCCACGTTTGTTGTAGCACTGTTAACAATAGCCAAGATTTGGAATCAACCCAAGTGTCCATCAGCCAACAAATGGATTAAACGAATGTGGTACTTATACACAATGGAGTGCTACTCAGCCATACAAAAAGAATGAAATCCTATCATTTGCAATAACATGGATGAAACTGAAAGTCATTATGTTATGTGAAATAAGCCAGGCACAGAAAGACAAATATCACGTGTTCTCACTTATCTGTAGGACCTGAAACATCAAAACCATTTGAACTGACAGAGATGGAGAATGGAAGGATGATTACGAGAAGTTGGTGGGGAAGGGGGAAGGAAGGAGTGAGGTGGCAATGTTTAATGGGTAGAAAAAAAAAAAGAATGAAGACGACCTAGTGTTTGATAGCACGACACGGGACTACAGTAAATAATAATAAATTGTACATTTTTAAATAACTAATGGATTGTTTGTTAACACACATGATAAATGTTTGAGAGGACAGATATTCCATTTTCCATCATGTGATTATCATGCATTGTATGTCTGTACCAAAGTATCTCATGTACCCCATACATTTATCTACCTACTATGTACCCACGAAAATTAAAAATACTTTTTTTAAAAAGTATGTTTTTTTTTTTAAGTTTTTACCTTCTATTTTGTGACAACTACACACAATTTTAAGGGGTAATTATATCAAAGGTATACCTGTACCCCATTTTTATTGCAGCACTAAATTGACAATAACAAAGATATGGATTCAACCTAAGTGTCCATTGACAAATGAGTGGATAAAGAAAATGTGTATGGGCCAGGTGTGGTGGCTCATGCTTGTAATTCCAGCACTTTGGGAGGCCGAGGCGGGTGGATCACGAGGTCAGGAGATCCAGACCATGGTGAAACCCCGTCTCTACTAAAAAAATGCAAAAAATTAGCTGGGCATGGTGGCGGGCTCCTGTAGCCCCAGCTACTTGGAGAGGCTGAGGCAGGAGAATGGCGTGAATCCAGGAGGCGGAGCTTGCAGTGAGCCGAGATCGCACCACTGCACTCCAGCCTGGGTGACAGAGCGAGACTCCATCTCAAAAAAAAAAAAAAAAAAAATGTGTATGTACACATGTACACAATAGAGTATTTTTCAGTCATAAAAAGAATAAAAATCTTCCATTTGCAGCAACATGAATGGAATTAAAGGTCTTTATGGTCAGGAAGATAAGCCAGGCCAGAAAGACAAAGATTGCATGTTTTCACTCATATGGGAGCTAGAAAAGTTGATCTCATGAAGGTAGAGAAGATAGATGGTTGTTTTTTGTTGTTGTTTTACTATTGAGTTGTTTGAATTTCTTGTATATTCTGGATATTAGTCCCTTGTTTGCAAATATTTTTTCCATTCTATAGATTTTTTTCTTCACTCTGTTGATTGTTTCTTTTGCTGTAGAGAATCTTTTTAGTTTAATATAGTCTAGTTTGTGCCACTTGTCTGTCTTTCCTTTTGTTGTTTTGTGATTTTGAAGTTTTAGCAATAAAATCATTGCCTAGAGCAATGTCCTGAAGCATTTCCTCTACATTTCCTTGAAGATGTTTTATAGCTTTGGGTCTTATATTTAAGTCTTTAATACATTTTGTGTTGATTTTTGTGTATAGTAAGAAAATTGGGTCTAATTTTATTCTTCTGTATATGGGAAATCCAGTTTCACCATTACCATTTATTGAAGTGTGCCCTTTCCACAGTGTATGTTCTTGGCACCTTGTCAAAAATCAGTTGGCTGTAACTATGTGGGTTTATTTCTAGATTGTCTATTCTGTTCCATTGGCCTATGTGTCTGTTTTTTATAATAATACCATGCTGTTTTGACTGCTATAGCTTTGTAGTATAATTTGAAGTCAAGTAGTGTGGTGCCTCAGCTCTGTTCTTTTTGCTCAGGATTGCTTTGGTTATGTGGTGTCTTTAGCGGTGCCACCAGAATTTTAGAATTATTTTTCTATTTCTATGAAGAATGTTACTTAGGGATTACATTGGATCTGTAGATTGAATTGGATAGTAATGTCATAGTAAAAATAGTAAGCCTTGGAATGTATTTCCATTTGTGTCCTCTTCATTTCTTTTGTGGTTTTCTTTGAAGAGGTCTTTACCTCCATGGTTACATTTATTTCTAAGGTGGTTATCTTTTTTTGTTGTTGTTTTAGCAATTGTAAATGTAGTTGTTGTCTTGATTTATTTTCCAGCTAGTTTGTTTCTGGTATATACAAATCTTGCTGACTTTTGCATGTTGATTTTGTACCTAGGAACCTTAGTAAATTTGTTTTATCTGTTATAAGAGTTTTTTTGTGGAGTCTTTATGGTTTTCTATATATAAGATCATGCCATCTGCAAAGAGTGATCATTTGACTTCTTTTTTTTTAATTTTCATGTTTTTTATTTCATTTTCTTTCCTAACTGCTCTGGCTAGGACTTCCAGTCATTACTATACTGAATGAGAGTGATGAAATTAGACATTCTAATCTTCCAGTCCTTAGATGAAAGGCTTTCTGCTTTTCTCCATTTTGTATGATGTTGGCTCTGGAGATGTTGTATATGGCATTTATTATGCTGAAATGTGTTCCTTCAGTGCCTAATTTGTTGAGGTTTTATCATGAGAGGGATGTTTAATTTTATCAAGTGTCTCTGCATCTATTGTGATGATCATATAGTTTTTGTTTTTTGTTCTGTTGATGTGATGTATCACAATTATTGATTTGCATATATTGATTGCATATTCTGTTGATGTGATGTATCACAATTATTGATTTGCATATCTCTGGGACAAATCCCACATGATTGTGGTGTGTTATCTTTTTGATGGGTTTTTGAATTCAATGTACAAGTATTTTGTTAAAGACTTTTCTGTCTATGTTCATCAGGGATAGTTTTTGTGTAGTTTGTTTTTGTTGTTTTTTGTGCTCCTGTGTGGTTTTCGAATGTGAATAATGCTAGCCTTATAGAATGACTTAGTGGGAATTCCCTCATCAATATTTTTTGAAATACCGTGAGAAGAATTCCTTTTATTTCTTTTATCACAGTGTGAAAAATTGCTGTTATTTATTAATTGCTATAAGTTGACCTCTCAGCACTGCTTTTGCTGTATCTCATAGATTTTTGTATGTTGTGTTTTCATTTTTCTTTCAATATTTTTTTAAATTTTCTTCTTAATTTCTTCACTGACCTAACATCCATCAGGAGCATGTTTCTTAATTTACATGTGTTTGTACAGTTTCTAAACTTCCTCTTGTTATTAATTTACACTTTTATTTCATTATATCCTGAGAATGTACTTGATGAGATTTTGATTTTTAAAAGTGTGTTGAAACTTGTTTGATGGCCTAACTAACATATAGTCTATCCTGGAGAATGTTTCATATGCTAATGAGAATAACGTGTATTCAGCAACTGTTGGAAATAATGTTCTTTAAATATGTGTTAGGTCCATTTGGTCAGTAGTGCAGATTAAGCCTGATGTTTCCTAGTCAAACTTCTGTCTAGATGAGCTATCTAATCACTCAAAGTGGGTTATTGAAGTGTCCAACTATTACTGCATTGAGGTCTGTCTCTCTTTTTAGCTGCAATAATATTTATATATCTGGGTGTTCTAGTGTTGGGGGCATATATATTTATGATTGGTATATTCTCTTGCTGAATTGAGCCCTTTATCATGAAATAATGACCATTTTTGCTTCTTTTTATATTTTTATTTTATTTTATTTTTTGCTTAAAGTCTTTTTGTCTTATATAAATATACCTACTACTGCATGTCTTTGGTTTCTGCTTCCCTGGAATATTTTTTCTGTCTTTTTTTTCTTTTCTTTTTTGAGATGGAGTCTTGCTCTGTCACCAGGCTGGAGTGCAGTGGCGCAATCTCGGCTCACTGCAACCTCCACTTCCCAGTTCAAGTGATTCTCCTGCCTCAGCCACCGGAGCAGCTGGGACTACAGGCACCACGCCCAGCTAATTTTTGTATTTTTAGTAGAGACGGAGTTTCACCATGTTGGCCAGGATGGTCTCGATCTCTTGACCTCGTGATCCACCCTCCTTGGTCTCCCAAAATGCTGGGATTACAGGTGTGAGCCACCGGGCCCAGCTGGAAATTTTTTTTTTTATTAACACGTATATTTTATATATACATGGGAGATACCAGGGAATGAGTAATTCTCATAGAAGTGAATTTGAATTACAGCTTATACAGCATCTTTAACAAAGTACAGTAAAATTTTAGAGAAGCAACAAAACAAAGGAAAGGAACTTTGAATGTGCAGAATAGCAACTTGTGGAAAGGTAAACTAAGGGCAATTAACGGCAAGTTAGGAAAGCTGGTTAATGTAGATTCCACTGCTTCCATCTCCACCGGCTAATGTTGTCTTAAATGGTTAACATTTCTTCTCTGGTAGGTGAGGGCATGGACACCCTTTGCCTTTGCACATTTATATCCTGCTTTTAGGCACATGGAGGGCAGAGTGCTTTCCTGCATCTCCTCCTTCAGTGCCTTTGGCTCAATAATCCTGTATACTTTGGTGTGGCATATTCTGGTTTCCAATAGGCACAAAAGTTCCCATGTCTTACAGCTTACCGGGGTTTTCCAAGCACTACTCAGATGCAGAAAATTTGATATTAACAAAGTTAAGAAGCATCAACCAATCCCTCTCTGTTTCTTGATAGTACCTTTGTTACCGGAAAGGGGCCTTTCATGCGCGTCCGTGTGAAGAGACCACCAAACAGGCTTTGTGTGAGCAACATGGCTGGTTATTTCACCTGGGTGCAGGCAGGCTGAGTCCCAAAAGAGAGTCAGCAAAGGGAGATAAGGGTGCGGCCGTTTTATAGGATTTGGGTAGGTAAAGGAAAATTACAGTCAAAGGGGGCTTGTTCTCTGGCGGGCAGGAGTGGGGGTTGCAAGGTGCTCTTTGCGGGGATGCTTTCTGAGCCAGGATGAGCCAGGAAAAGGACTTTCACAAGGTAATGTCTTCACTTAAGGCAAGGACCGGCCATTTACACTTCTTTTGTGGTGGAATGTCATCAGTTAAGGCGGGACAGGACATATTCACTCCTTTTGTGATTCTTTAGTTACTTCAGGCCATCTGGATGTATACGTGCAAGTCACAGGGGATGTGATGGCTTAGCTTGGGCTCAGAGGCCTGACATTCCTGCCTTCTTATATTAATAAGAAAAATAAAACAAAATAGTGTTGAAGTGTTGGGGTGGCAAAAATTTTTGGGGGGTGGTATGGAGAGAGAGAATGGGTGATGTTTCTCAGGGCTGCTTCAAGCAGGATTAGGGGCGGCGTGGGAACCTAGAGTGGGAGAGATTAAGCTGAAGGAAGATTTTGTGGTAAGGGGTGATATTGTGGGGTTATTAGAAGAAACACTTGTCGTGTAGAATTATTGGTGATGGCCTGGTTACGGTTTTGTATGAATTGAAAAACTAAATGGAATAAGAGAGAGAAAAACAGGTATAAAAGGTCTAAGGATTGGGAGGACCCAGGACATCTGATTAGAGAGTGCCTAAGGAGATTCAGCATAGTCCTGTCAGCAAAGATTATTTATTTACTTCAAGAGTTTAGAGTGGCGGTTTGGGGATAGCACCAGGAGATATCAGCTGTGATGGCTTGGAGAAACAGTGTAAACTGGCAGTGTAAACAAGAGCAGGGCATGTATGAGTAGTTGAGAATGGTGAATAGGAGTATGACTAGAAAGAAGATAGTAGGGATGACAAGTTTTTGGGGGCACAGTCTAAGTTGGTCTGGTGTCTGGAATGAGACTGGGGCTTAATAAAAAGGAGCGTCTATACAGGAGCTTAAATGGGCTGTACCTTGTAGCATTCCAAGGACAGGCCTGAATTCTGAGAAGTGAAAGTGCTAAAAATATTGTCCAGTCCTTTTTAAGTTGCTGGCTGAGCTTGGTGAGGTGTGTTTTTAATAGACCATTAGTCTGTCACTGAATACTAGGAGCCTGAAAAAATGCTTGGCTGATTTGACTAGTAAAGATCGGTCCATTCTAATTTTGACTAATAAAGATCGGACTACATAGAGGTGGGAAGGCTAAACTGAGGAATTATGTCTGATAGAAGGGAAGAAATGACTGCAGTGGCCTTCTCAGACCCTGTGGGAAAGGCCTCTACCCATCCAGTGAAAGTGTCTACCCAGAACAACAGGTATTTTAGTTTCCTGACTCGAGGCATGTGAGTAAAGTCAATTTGCCAGTCCTGGGCAGGGGCAAATCCCTGAGCTTGATGAGTAGGAAAGGGAGGAGGCCTGAACAATCCCTGAGGGGTAGTAGAACAGCAGATGGAACACTGAGAAGTGATCTCCTTGAGGATAGATTTCCATGATGGAAAGGAAATGAGAGGTTCTAAGAAACAGGCTAGTGGCTTGTAACCTACATGAAAGAAGTTATGAAATGACGACAGAATAGAATGGGACTGTGAGGCTGGAAGGAGATATTTTCCTTGGTCTAAGAACCATTTGCCTTGTGTGGGAAGAGATTGATAGGTGGAAGTTTCAGCAGGGGAGTAGGTGGGAGTGACCGATGTGAAGGAGAAAAACTGGCCGTGAGGGACAGAAGTTGGAGAGCTAGCTGCTTGTCTAGCCACCTAATCAGCATAAGCGTTGTCTAGAGCAATGGGATCTGACACCTTTTGATGCCCCTTGCAGTGAATGACCCCAGCTTCCTTTGGAAGTAAAGCGGCCTTGAGTAGAGTTTTTATTAAAGAGGCATTAATGATGGAGGACCCTTGGGTAGTGAGAAAACCTCTTTCAGCCCATGACTGCATGGTGGTGTGGAATATGAAAGGCGTATTTAGAATCAGTATAGATATTGACGCATAGTCCTTTTGCAAGGGTGAGGGCTTGAGTTAAGGCAACTAGTTCAGCTTGCTGAGAGGTAGTGGAGGGGGGCAGAGCAGTAGCCTCAATGATAGATGTGGAAGATACTATAGCATAGCCTGCCTTTGCTGGTGAGTGGCGATTAGTCCTGGTGGAACTGCCATCAATAAACCAAGTGTGATCAGGGTGAGAAACAGGGAAGAAGGAAATGTGGGGAAATGGGGTGAACGTCAGGTGGATCAGACAGATGCAGTCATGAGGGTCAGGTGTGGTATCCAGAATAATGTGGGAGGCTGGATTGAAGTCCGGGCCAGGAACAATGGTAATTGTGGGAGACTCAACAAAGAGTGAGTATAGCTGAAGGAGCTGGGAAACAGAAAGTATATGCATCAGGTATGAGGAAGAAAATAGATTTTGGAAGTTATGAGAACTGTAGAGAGTTGAGCATAGTTTGTAATTTTGAGAGCCTCTAAAAGTATTAAAGCAGCAGCAGCTGCTGCACGCAGACATGAGGGCTAGGCTAAAACAGTAAGGTCAAGTTGTTTGGACAGAAAGGCTACAGGGTATGGTCCTGGCTCTTGTGTAAGAATTCTGACTACGCTAACCATGCCTAGGAAGGAAAGGAGTTGTTTTGTAGAAGGTGCGGGGTTTGAGAGATCAGTCAGACACGATTGGCAGGGAGAGCACGTGTGTTTTTATGAGAATTATGCCGAGATAGGTAACAGATGAGGAAGAAATTTGGGCTTGACTGAAGTAATGGGGGCTGTCTGTGAAGCCTTGCAGCAGCACAGCCTAGGTAATAAGGGAACTGGGCAGGTGGGGATAATTAAAAAGAGTGCTTAAAAGAGTATTGTCTAAATTGGCACCAGAGTTGGGGAGTTTTAAGAGGTTTAGAAGCCTGGCCGTCAATACCCACAACAGTTATGGAGGCAAGGGAAACAGGCCCTTGAAAAGAAGATAATGTGGAGTGGGTAGCCTCCATATTGATTAAGAAGGGGACGGACTTACCCTCCACTGTGAGAGTTACCCAGAGCGTCTGTGATGTTCCTATAGGCTTCCCAGGCAATTGGGCGGTGTCAATCTTCAGCTGCTAAGCCAAGAAGATCTGGGAAGGAGTCAGTCAGAGAGCCTTGGGCCAGAGTCCCAGGGGCCCTGGGAGTGGCCGCAAGGTGAGTTGAACAGTCCAATTTTCAGTGGGGTCCCACACAGATGGGACGCGGCTTAGGAGGAATCCCGGGCTGCGGGCATTCCTTGGCCTGGTGGCCAGCTTTCTGGCACTTGTAGCAAGCTCCTGGGGGAGGCAGGCCTGGAGGAATGCCTGGACGCTGTGGTTCAGGCGTTTGGAAGTTCTTGTGTGCTGGAGATATGGCTGGGGTTTGTCTCACAGTGGAGGTAAGGAATTGCAACTTTTTTCTATTATTGTACACTTTGAAGGCGAGGTTAATTAAGTCCTGTTGTGGGGTTTGAGGGCTTGAATTTAATTTTTGGAGTTTTATTTAAAGTTGGGAGTGGATTGGGTAATAAAATGTATACTGAGAATAAGATGGCCTTTTGACATTTTACGGTCTAGGTCTGTAAAGCGTCTCAGGATTGCTGCCAAATGAGCCATGAACTGGGCTGGGTTTTTCATATTTGATGAAAAAGAGCCTAAACGCTAACTGATTTGAGAGAGGTTGGATAAAGAAAAAGAAGCATCAACCTTGATTATGCCTTTAGCTCCAGCCACCTTTTTAAGAGGAAATTGCTGGGCAGGTGGGGGAGGGCTAGTCGCAGAATGAAACTGTAAGCCGGACCAGGTGTGAGGAGGGGAGGTGATAAAAGGATTATAGGGTGGAGGAGTGGAAGCTGAGGAAGAATTGGGACCTAGCTCGGCCTGGCAAGGAGGGGAGATGTCAGATGGGTCTGTAGAAAAGGAAAATTAGAAAGACTCAGCGACGCTTGTGGTTGGGACTGAGGGGACAGGCGGGAGGGAAAGGAGGAAGATTTGGGATGAGTTGCATTTGGCACAGAGACTAGGAAGGGACTGATGTGTAAAAGAATGCCTGGACATCAGGCACCTCAGACCATTTGCCTATTTTACAACAATAATTATTTAGATCTTGCAGGATGGAAAAATTTAAAGTGTGGTTTTCTGGCTATTTGGAACCACTGTTGAGTTTGTACTGGGGTCAAGCAGCATTGCAGAAGAAAATAAGGCATTTAGGTTTTAGGTCAGGTGTGAATTGAAGAGGTTTTAAGTTTTTGAGTACTCAGGCTAAGGGAGAAGAAGGAGGAATGGAGGGTGGAAGGTTGCCTATAGTGAAGGAGGCAAGTTTAAAGAAAAGGGAGAGTAGAGACATGGAGGGAAGTGGTTCGGGGATTCTTACCCTCTAGAAAAGTGGGAAAGGGGTCAGGGCACAGAGATACGAGGTCAGGGCACGGAAATAAGGGATTGGGGTGCAGAGATATAAGAGGTTGGGGTGCAGAAATAAGGGATGGGGTGCAGAGATATAAGAGGTTGGGGCACGGAAATAAGGGGTCGGGGCACAGAGATATGAGATTGGGGTACTTGGCCCTCCCCCAGAAGAGCAGGACTTGCCACTAAGGGTGAAGGACCAAGACAGGTGTCTCTGTGTGGTCTGACACCTCTGTAATGTGGATGAATAATCAGAGAGGCATCCCTGCAATGATTAAACACCAAGGGAAGGCTGCCTTCCCAGTCTGTGATCAGCGCCAGAGTTTTGGGTCCACGGATAAAACGTGTCTTTTTTGTCTCTACCAGAAAATGAAAGGAATTGAAATTAAGAGAAGGGAGAGATTGAAGAGTGGAAAGGAGAAAGTGGTTAAGGGATAGTGAGAGAGGTTGGTGAAGAGAGTAAGAAGAGGCCGCTTACCCGATTTAAAATTGGTGAGATGTTCCTTGGGCTGGTGGGTCTGAGGACCTGAGGTCGTAGGTGGATCTTTTTCACAGAGCAAAGAACAGGAGGACAGGGAATTGATCTCCCAAGGGAGGTCCCCTGATCCGAGTCATGGCACCAAATTTCATGTGCGTCCGTGTGAAGAGACCACCAAACAGGCTTTGTGTGAGCAACATGGCTGTTTATTTCACCTGGGTGCAGGTGGGCTGAGTCTGAAAAGAGAGTCAGCCAGAAACTTTTTTAAAGAGACAGTGTCCTGCTCAGTTGCCCAGTCTAGAGCGCAGTGGCATGATTATAGCTCACTGTAACCTCGAACTCCTGGCCTTAAGTTATTGATCCTCCTACCTCAGCCTCACGAAATGTTAGAATTACAGACATGAGCAATCATGCCCAAGCTTGGTCCTATTAGAACCTGAAAAAATAATCTTGAGTGTATCCAGAAGAAATAAGTATGAATAAACACATTTAAGAAACTTTTGAATCCTTCAAAGGAGGATATGAGCTGCCAGAAATTAAACTATATTTTTATAATTTACATATGTAATACTTATACAGTATAATCATGTTCAGAAATACGCATATTAAGGAGATTCTTAAGTCTCCAAACACTCATAATATAGTAGTTCTTAAACATACAAAACAGGGATTTTTCAATAATCAGAACTGGGACAGTGGCCAACTATCATCCAAATAATGTTTCCTTATTTCAAAATAGAATGTCGAAATAAATCCATGGGTATTAAACATCTTAATTTTAGAAATTATATCATAAAGTGTAGATAAATATAGGTAATTATCCATCTTAAGGTAAGAAAACAATTTTAAGCACACCTGCAAATATAAAATCTGTTGAGAAAGGAGATATAAAATTATATAAACATTTTTAAAAACTGTGAGTCAGAATTACATAAAATAAAAGTTTAAATTAAAACTTCAAATTAGAAAACATAATTATGATACATGGGACCTGTCAAAGGCTAATATCGTTGATAAGATAAATACCCAAATAAAAATATTTTAAGAGACTGTGAACTTATTCAAAAAGTAGATATGACCAGTGCACTAATAAAAGTTCAAACTCACTATTCACAAATTGTGTATTTGGGAAAATACACAATTTCATGTATCTCCTTCATTAGGAGAAGCTAATCTTTTAAATGCTGTTTGTGTTATACTCTATTACCTTTCCTTTCTTGAATGCTATTGGTTAATATGTTTGAAACATTGTCTCCAAGAATTCATTTTAAAGAAATAAATGAAGAGAGGAAAAAAAGGTAAATGCATAAAATATTCATTGTAGATTTGTTTATATAGCCAATAGAAAACATATAAAGTAGAATTAATTTATTAATAATTTAGTTCTTAAATTCTTGATTATATTAGCAAAAAATCTTGGCATTGTGGGTAAAAAAGGAGACAGGAAGTAAAAATATTTAAGACTTTTAATCTTATACGAAGGGAATCAATAAACAGTATTTATTCAATTCTTGGTATTTCTAAGTAGAGATGGTTATTGTTATGATAGATTTTTATAATTTGTGGCTCTTTAATTACAAAATAATTTTCAGTTTGCTAAAATACTTCCGTATTTCTAGCAAAAATGTAGAAAGTAAAAATACGGTACATTTAGCATATGAAAGAATAAAAGAAAAACCATAAGGAAACATTAAAAAACGTAATAAACAATAAAACAGAAGTAGAGGCAAACATCTGATATGACAATTAAACTTCTTTAATAATAGACAAAATTTTAGATAAAGTAAAAATAAAATCCAATTTCTTGCTGTCAAAAAATAACTAACCATAAACAAAACACAGAAACATTTAAAAAGTAAAGGGAGGACCAAAGATATATCAATCAATAAAATAGCAGAAATGGCAATATTAATATTAAAATAGAATTTTTAAAAAATTAAGAATGTTTTTAAAATCAAATCTATACATAATATAGCTACAACACATAACATTAAATTCTACAAATAAAAATAACTTTTTAATGGAAACAATTACAAAAACTTGATTATATTGGAAAATTTTAGCATATTACAACTCTCAAGCCTTGAGAGAGAAAAGAGAATAAGTACCAAATATGTGAATAGTATAATTAGATTTGATAAATATATTTCCATTATTTTCCTCTATGATAAGAGAATATACTTTTCCTTCAACTTCCAAAACATTTTTACAAATTGATGATTTTAAAAGACAAATTTAAATTAAAATATCCAAACACAAGAAAATTTTTAAATAGTCTCCTTCTAGAGTAAATAGAAATTTTGAGTCAAATAGAAAATCAAGAATGCATTTGTAAACAATTCGAAAAACATCATTGATGCTACAGCATGTTAAACCTTACGAATCATAAAGCTGTACATCGCAGCAAATTAATGTTTGAATTTACTAAACCAGAGAATACAGTTACAAGCCTACAAATCAATTATTTAGGAAAATATTTTCAAAAGTATGGGTAAAGAAAATGGAAGAATGTAACAAAATTAAACAAAAAATTAGGTAGCAAACAATTTAAAAGCGTTTCTCTGAAAAATTCAATGAAATAAGTAACTGACAAGCATAATGCACAAAAAAGACAAATTCATTACACCAAATTAGAAATAAAGAAGAAACATAATAAATACTAAGTTTGGATGCTCCAAGTTTATAAAGCTGAAATTATCTTTTAAAAAATCTAAATTTTTGGCCAGGCACAGTGGCTCACACCTGTAATCCTAGCACTTTGGGAGGTCAAGGCAGGCAGATCACGAGGTCAGGACATTAAGACTATCCTGGCTAACATGGTGAAACCCCATCTCTACTAAAAATATAAACAATTAGCCGGGCGTGGTGGCGGGCGCCTGTAGTCCCAGCTACTTGGGAGGCTGAGGCAGCAGAATGGTGTGAACCTGGGAGATGGAGCTTGCAGTGAGCCAAGATAGTGCCACTGCACTCCAGCCTGGGCGACTGAGCGAGACTCCATCTCAAACAACAACAACAACAAAATCTCAATTTTTCTAAAAAAAGTACAAATTTTCAAAGTTGTATTAATAAGCATATACGTTTTAAAAGCTACAATGTCCAATCAAAAGCTTTCAAAGTATTATTTTTCAAAAAGGCTAAGACATTCTTTCCAATGTAAAAGGAACAGATTATTTTTTTTTATTTTTAAAACATTTTTATTTTTATTTTTTATTATTATACTTTTAAGTTTTAGGGTACATGTGCACAATGTGCAGGTTTGTTACATATGTATCCATGTGCCATGTTGGTGTGCTGCACCCATTAATTCGTCATTTAGCATTAGGTATATCTCCTAATGCTGTCCCTCCCCCCTCCCCCCACCCCACAACAGTCCCCAGAGCGTGATGTTCCCCTTCCTGTGTCCATGTGTTCTCACTGTTCAATTCCCACCTATGAGTGAGAACTTGTGGTGTTTGGTTTTTTGTACTTGTAATAGTTTACTGAGAATGATGGTTTCCAGTTTCATCCATGTCCCTACAAAGGACATGAACTCATCATTTTTTATGGCTGCATAGTATTCCATGGTGTACATGTGCCACATTTTCTTAATCCAGTCTATTGTTGTTGGACATTGGGTTGGTTCCAAGTCTTTGCTATTGTGAATAGTGCCGCAATAAAGATACGTGTGCATGTGTCTTTATAGCAACGTGATTTATAATCCTTTGGGTATATACCCAGTAATGGGATGGCTGGGTCAAACGGTATTTCTAGTTCTAGATCCCTGAAGAATCGCCACACTGACTTCCACAATGGTTGAACTAGTTTACAGTCCCACCAACAGTGTAAAAGTATTCCTATTTCTCCCCATCGTCTCCAGCACCTGTTGTTTGCTGACTTTTTAATGATGGCCGTTCTAACTGGTGTGAGATGGTATCTCATTGTGGTTTTGATTTGCATTTCTCTGATGGCCAGTGATGATGAGCATTTTTTCATGTGTTTTTTGGCTGCATAAATGTCTTCTTTTGAGAAGTGTCTGTTCATGAACAGATTATTCTTATGCTATAAAAACTGTTAAAAACATTAATAATTAAGTAGTTTTCTAGTTAATTCTATAAAGCTGCATAATCCTGATACCAGAATTTGAAAAAGATGTCTAAATACAAAAAAGGAAGAAATTGTATTTTTAATATATTGTATTGAAAATTATGTTCAAGACTTGTTATAGAAAAATGAATTCAATGCCAAAGAAGTGTGAGATAATCATCCCCTGCAGAAATTCAACAATGTACACCATCATATTAAAGAATCTATGATTCTACAGTTATAAGTGTTATCATTAACTCCACATATTCCAAAATTATTTGGATAGAAAACACATTTTTATATTACACTTATTAATATTTAAATGTTATATACCTCTAATGCCTGATACATAGTAGGTCCTCAATAATTTTTTTTGTTTGTTTGTTTTTACCATCTCTCATTCTGTTTTCAAGTGCTGAGCTTTCATACCATGGAGAGTGGATGGCGTTGATCTTCATGGTGACTATTCAGGCCTTTCCTAGATTAGTATGACTACAGAGCTGACTAAAAATGTTGTTCTCGACAATGTAAAAGTAAAGGTACAGCTAGCAAAAGAGGGAGATGGAAGAGAGTTTGAAGACCTGGCGAGAAGTTAGGAAGTTCTGAGTTTTTCATTTTGCAAAATGCACATAGTGACCTCTGTACTTAGTGACCTTACTATGTACAGGTAACAGAAGAAAAACAGGATTTGTGAGTGACATTAGTACCAATCTATCAGAGTAGACAGTCAACAGACATTGCCCAAAGTTGTTAAATCAAGAATAGTCATATAAGCATACATTTAAAGATATGAAAGTGACCATCGAAAAAACCAACAAACAAGGCAGGCACAGTGGCTCACACCTGTAGTCCTAACTATTTGGGGGGCTGAGGCAGGAGCATGGCTTCAGCCCAGGAGCTCAAAGGCAACACAGTAAGACCCTTGTTTCTAAAAATAAAAATTTTAAAAAAGAAACAGGAAAAGAAAAGCCAACAAACTAAACTAGTGAGTAGTTGTTGCCTTTGAGGAGTAGAAGTCAAGGTGGGGTAGAGGACTATTACTTCTCATTTCAAATTGTGTTTTTTTTTTTTTTTTTCATTTTTTAAACCATGTACATGTTTTAGTGTGTTAAAGCTTTTCTAATTGCCATGTCCAAATTTTGAATTTTAGCAGAGTTAGTGAAAGCCAGTGATTTAGGATATAGATTAATGCAGGCACAACATGGCTTTTTGAACCTGATAAACTCCAGTTTAAGTCTTGGCTCTACCAACCGCTAAAACTCATTGGTTTTCGACAAATCACTAACTCTTTAAGCCTCAGTTTGTTTATCTGAAAATGTCAGTAATAATACCTTACACATAAAGCTATTTTAATATTTAAAATTGAGAATGTCTAAGGCATTTAGCACACAGAGGGTACTTAATATAAATTGTTGCATTTAATAAAATAGTGAATATATTATTACCAAGTATATGTCAATACTCAAGTATATGTCTCAAGTATATGTCAATTTATCTCTTGAATCTCTCTTTATGTACAAGTATAAGTATGTAATATTTAAGCGTAAATTCCATAAATGCTAATGGTCACAAAAGTTCTTCCAGCAGTTTTTGGAGGCTTCAGGTTGTTTGTTTTTTTTGTTTTTAATAGGAATCATGATGTAATGAAAGAACCCAGCATTGGCTTGCACACAGCCACATGGGGCAAGTCATTTAATCCAATTTAAGTCACTCCACCTATAAAATGACATTGCCGTAGCTTTACCTGTCTGAAGGTTATTGTGAATCAGATGTTCAGTGGGGATGCTGGTCACCTTTAGGGGCCATGGCTGCAAAATAAAAGAATAACGTTGCCATTGAACTTGGAGCAATTGTGGGATCCTACACATCAATCACAGCTCTACCTCAAAAGTTTGGTCTTGGAACCGAGGGAATTTCCTGGACTTCTGAAAAGGAATTTGTTTGTTGAAAAATAAAAATAAAAAACTAATCGTGCTTTCTGAGGCATAAAAAGTCTGCTTACCTCTGTCAAATGAATTTACTTATCTAAAATATGAGGGCTTCTCTTAGTAAATTCAATTTCCCACTAAATGATACACTCATTTGTTATACCGCTGAGTTTAATATGCATAATTCCATTGTAAAATTAATGGTTGTGCATAAAACTATGCTTCCTTTAAATTGACCTTCAGTTCTTTCATAAAAAAATCATCATTATTCATCCTTTGTGTTGTTTTTTATTTTTCAAGTTATTCAAGAATAAATTGGAAACTATCCTGTTTGGAAATTTACTTGCAAAGAAGTTATTTTTCAAGGTATTGTGACAAAAATCCTTGAAAAATAAAGAGGATGTAGGAGGCAGGATGAAGAATTTGAAGTTTAATTATATCTCTACAAAGAAAACTCTTGACAAGTGTACTCACTCACCCATTCAGTAAATATTTATTATGGGTAAGATTCATACAGGGATGACGAAAAGGATTCTTGCTCACAAGCTAGCACGGAAGCAGTAGGCCTACTGGAAGCTAAACTGGAAATAAAAATTTTAAAGTCTTTATTTTCAAAAATAGCAAAATATAAAACAATCGAGTATCACCAATTCAAATAAAATGACAAAGTTAATATATATTTAGAGAACATTTCCTTCTTTCTCCAATTCCAAATTTTCCATCTCCTTTTTTCCTATTCATATTTGCAAGATTGATATATAAAGGGAAAAATTAAAAGACTGCAAATGATTTTGGTTGTACTGTATGATCACTTCACCTGAAGGAGCAGTGGCTTGCACCTGTAGTCCTAATCCTAGCTACTGCGGAGGACGAAGCAGGCACATTGCTTGAGCTCAGCAATTCGAAGGCAACATAATGGGGCAACGTGAATGAGGCAGCCATATTTTTGAGCTGGGCCTTCTTGTTGGATTTAGGATCCAAGAAATTCCTCAAACAGACTACTCTGGTGGGGGTGTCCTGTTGACGTGTGGTGATTGTTCTATTTTTTATTATTATACTTTAGGTTTTAGGGTACATGTACACAATGTGCAGGTTTGTTACATATGTATCCATGTGCCATGTTGATTTCCTGCACCCATTAACTCGTCATTTAGCATTAGGCATATCTCCTAATGCTGTC
>NW_026652283.1:18988652-19455415 GCF_009828535.3 Hylobates moloch | reverse complement strand
CCCTTGTAAGTTGGATTCCTAGGTATTTTATTCTCTTTGAAGCAATGGTGAATGGGAGTTCACTCATGATTTGGCTCTCTGTCTGTGATTTGTGTACAAGAATGCTTGTGATTTTTGTACATTGATTTTGTATCCTGAGACTTTGCTGAAGTTGCTAATCAGCTTAAGGAGATTTTGGGCTGAGACAATGGGGGTTTTCTACATATACAATCATGTCATCTGCAAACAGGGACAATTTGACTTCCTCTTTTCCTATGAATGCCCTTTATTTCTTTCTCCTGCCTGATTGCCCTGGCCAGAACTTCCAACACTATGTTGAATAGGAGTGGTGAGAGAGGGCATCCCTGTCTTGTGCCAGTTTTCAAAGGGAATGCTTCCAGTTTTTGCCCATTCAGTATGATATTGGCTGTGGGTTTGTCATAGATAGCTCCTATTATTTTGAGATATGTCCCATCAATACCTAATTTATTGAGAGTTTTTAGCATGAAGGATTGTTGAATTTTGTCAAAGGCCTTTTCTGTATCTATTGAGATAATCATGTTGTTTTTGTCTTTGGTTCTGTTTATATGCTGGATTACATTTATTGATTTGCATATGTTGAACCAGGCTTGCATCCCAGGGATGAAGCCCACTTGATCATGGTGGATAAGCTTTTGGATGTGCTGCTGGATTCGGTTTGCCAGTATTTTATTAAGGATTTTTGCATCAATGTTCATCAAGGATATTGGTCTGAAATTCTCTTTTTTGGTTATGTCTCTGCTAGGCTTTGATATCAGGACGATGCTGGCCTCATAAAACGTGTTAGGGAGGATTCCCTCTTTTTCTACCGATTGGAATAGTTTCAGAAGGAATGGTACCAGTTCCTCCTTGTACCTCTGGTAGAATTCGGCTGTGAATCCATCAGGTCCTGGACTCTTTTTCATTCATAAAGTATTGATTATTGCCACAATTTCAGAGCCTGTTATTGGTCTATTCAGGGATTCAACTTCTTCCTGGTTTAGTCTTGGGAAAGTGTATGTGTCGAGGAATTTATCCTTTTCTTCTAGATTTTCTAGTTTATTTGCATAGAGGTGTTTGTGGTATTCTCTGATGGTAGATTGTATTTCTGTGGGATCGGTGGTGATATTCCCTTTTTCATTTTTTATTGCATCTATTTGATTCTTCTCTCTCTTCTTCTTTATTAGTCTTGCTAGTGGTCTATCAATTTTGTTGATCTTTTCAAAAAACCAGCTCCTGGATTCATTAATTTTTTGAAGGGTTTTTGGTGTCTCTATTTCCTTCAGTTCTGCTCTGATTTTAGTTTTTTCTAGTCTTCTGCTAGCTTTTGCATGTGTTTGCTCTTGCTTTTTTAGTTCTTTTAATTGTGATGTTAGGGTGTCAATTTTGGATCTTTCCTGCTTTCTCTTGTGGGCATTTAGTGCTATAAATTTCCCTCTACACACTGCTTTGAATGTGTCCCAGAGATTCTGGTATGTTTTGTCTTTGTTCTCATTGGTTTCAAAGAACATCTTTATTTCTGCCTTCATTTCATTATTTACCCAGTAGTCATTCAGGAGCAGTTTGTTCAGTTTCCATGTAGTTGAGTGGTTTTGAGTGAGTTTCTTAATCCTGAGTTCTAGTTTGATTGCACTGTCATCTGAGAGACAGTTTGTTATAATTTCTGTTCTTTTACATTTGCTGAGTAGAGCTTTACTTCCAACTATGTGGTCAGTTTTGGAATAGGTGTAGTGTGGTGCTGAAAAAAATGTATATTCTGTTGATTTGGAGTGGAGAGTTCTGTAGATGTCTATTAGGTCCACTTTGTGCAGAGCTGAGTTCAATTCCTGGATATCCTTGTTAACTTTCTGTCTCATTGATCTGTCTAATGTTGACAGTGGGGTGTTAAAATCTCCCATTATTATTGTGTGGGAGTTTAAGTCCCTTTGTAGGTCACTGAGGACTTGCTTTATGAATCTGGGTGCTCCTGTGTTGGATGCATATATATTTAGGATAATTAACTCTTCTTGTTGAATTGATCCCTTTACCATTATGTAATGGCCTTCTTTGTCTCTTTTGATCTTGTTGGTTTAAAGTCTATCAGAGACTAGGATTGCAACCGCTGCCTTTTTTTTTGTTTTCTATTTGCTTGATAGATCTTCCTCTATCCCTTTATTTTGCATCTATGTGTGTCTCTGCATGTGAGATGGGTTTCCTGAATACAGCACACTGATGTGTCTTGACTCCTTATCCAATTTGCCAGTCTGTGTCTTTTAATTGGAGCATTTAGCCTATTTACATTTAAAGTTAATATTGTTATGTGTGAATTTGATACTGTCATTATGATGTTAGTTGGTTATTTTGCTCGTTAGTTGATGCAGTTTCTTCGTAGCCTTGATGGTCTTTACAATTTGGCATGTTTTTGCAGTGGCTGGTACTGGTTGTTCCTTTCCATGTTTAGTGCTTCCTTCAGGAGCTCTTTTAGGGGAGGCCTGGTCATGACAGAATCACTCAGCATTTGCTTGTCTGTAAAGTATTTTATTTCTCCTTCACTTATGAAGCTTAGTTTGGCTGGATATGAACTTCTGGGTTGAAAATTCTTTTCTTTAAGAATGTTGAATATCGGCCCCCACTCTCTTCTGGCTTGTAGAGTTTCTGCAGAGAGATCAGCTGTTAGTCTGATGGGCTTCCCTTTGTGGGTAACCGACCTTTCTCTCTGACTGCCCTTAACATTTTTTCCTTCATTTCAACTTTGGTGAATCTGACAATTATGTGTCTTGGAGTTGCTCTTCTCAAGGAGTATCTTTGTGGCGTTCTCTGTATTTCCTGAATCTGAATGTTGGCCGGCCTTGCTAGATTGGGGAAATTCTCCTGGATAATATCTTGCAGAGTGTTTTCCAACTTGGTTCCATTCTCCCCGTCACTTTCAGGTACACCAATCAGATGTAGGTTTGGTCTTTTCACATAGTCCCATATTTCTTGAAGGCTTTGTTTGTTTCTTTTTATTGTTTTTTCTCTAAACTTCCCTTCTCGCTTCATTTCATTCATTTCATCTTCCATCACTGATACCCTTTCTTCCAGTTGATTGCATCTGCTACCGAGGCTTCTGCAATCTTTGCGTAGTTCTCAAAACTTGGCTTTCAGCTCCATCAGCTCCTTTAAGCCCTTCTCTGCATTGATTATTCTTGTTATCCATTCGTCTAATTTTTTTTCAAAGTTTTTAACTTCTTTGCCATTGTTTTGAATTTCCTCCTGTAGCTCAGAGTAGTTTGATCTTCTGAAGTCTTCTTCTCTCAACTTGTCAAAGTCATTTTCCCTCCAGCTTTGTTCCATTGCTGGTGAGGAACTGCGTTCCTTTGGAGGAGGAGAGGTGCTCTGCTTTTTAGAGTTTCCAGTTTTTCTGCTCTCTTTTTTCCCCATCTTTGTGGTTTTATCTACTTTTGGTCTTTGATGATGGTGATGTACAGATGGGTTTTTGGTGTGGATGTCCTCTCTGTTTGTTAGTTTTCCTTCTACCAGACAGGACCCTCAGCTGCAGGTCTGTTGGAGTTTGCTAGAGGTCCACTCCAGACCCTGTTTTGCTGGGTGTCAGCAGTGGTGGCTGCAGAACAGCGGATTTTCATGAGACCGCAAATTCAGCTGTCTGATAGTTCCCCTGGAAGTTTTGTCTCAGAGGAGTACCTGGCCGAGTGAGGTGTCAGTCTGTCCCTACTGGGGGGTGCCTCCCAGTTAAGCTGCTTGCGGGTCAGGGACCCACTTAAGGAGGCAGTCTTTCCTTTCTCAGATCTCCAGCTGTGTGCTGGGAGAAGCACTACTCTCTTCAAAGCTGTCAGACAGGGACATTTAAGTCTGCAGAGGTTCCTGCTGACTTTTTGTTTGTCTGTGCCCTGCCCCCAGAGGTGGAGCCTACAGAGGCAGGCAGGCCTCCTTGAGCTGTGGTGGGCTCCACCCAGTTCGAGCTTCCTGGCTGCTTTGTTTACCTAAGCAAGCCTGGGCAATGGCGGGTGCCCCTCCCCCAGCCTCGCTGCTGTGTTGCAGTTTGATCTCAGACTGCTGTGCTAGCAATCAGTGAGACTCCGGGGGCATAGGACCCTCTGAGCCAGGTGCGGGACACAATCTCCTGGTGTGCTAGTTTCCAAGCCTGTTGGAAAAGCATAGTATTAGGGTGGGACTGACCTGATTTTCCAGGTGCCGTCCGTTACCCCTTTCTTTGACTAGAAAAGGGAACTCCCTGACCCCTTGCACCTCCCAAGTGAGGCAGTGCCTCACCCTGCTTTGGCTCGCACACAGTGCGCTGCACCGACTGTCCTGCACCCACTGTTTGGCACTCCCTAGTGAGATGAATCCAGTACCTCAAATGGAAATGCAGAAATCACCCATCTTCTGTGTCACTCATGCTGGGAGCTGTAGACTGGAGCTGTTCCTATTTGGCCGTCTTGGCTCCACCCCGACGTGTGGTGATTGTTCTAAAGGCCAATAAAACTGTGTTGCAATTCCAAGTTTTCATAATTCTAAAGGATTATCCTTGGTCATCTGACTTTAATATTTTGGGCTTAGCGCTACAGTATTCCAAACTATAAATCAGCAACATTTGGAGAAAACAATATGCTAAATAAATTATTTGTGTGGTTTATAGTAGTTGTTGATGACCTGCATGGTATTGAAATATACAGATGAAGACAACTATAGGAGCAAACTGATCTGGTGAAATAAAGTAATGCAGAGACATTACAAATTATAGTAGCAGTTTAGTGTAACATTATAAGGTCAGGTTGGTATGGTGGAAAGATAACTTTAGATTTAACCTGGTCTTAATCCTGTCTGTGCCCCTCCAAGGTTAAGCAGTGTATCTAACCTCTCTTATCCTGTTTCATTTGTAAAATAGGGATTCAGATACTAAGAGTGTTATACAGATTAAGTAATACAATTTTTGGTGTGGCTGGTACATAGCAGAATTACGGTTTCCCATTGTAACCTTGAAAATCTCCTGAGTAGGTAAGGGTCCTCCTGTGCATTTGAAGGACTCTGTGGCCTCACTTAGACTACAATGTCGTTCACGTTATCTCTTCTAACCCAACTTTTCCTTTCATCTAGTCTTCTCCGGATTGTACTGGACTAACAGAATGCGGACAGAATTGGGTGGTGAGCCAACAGTAGAAACAAGATACCTCACTAGGGTGGTCTCTGTCTTAAGTCTGCTTTTCTTGGAAGGATTAAGCCTTTCTTTACAGCTATGGTGGAGGAAGAAACATGTACATAATAGGGCTAAAGATTAAAGATTTTTGACTGCTGAACCTACCAACCCCCATCAGAAGAGGACCAGGAAGTCAGGAAAGAAGAAACTCTTGGCCGGGCGCGGTGGCTCACGCCTGTAATCTCAGCACTTTGGGAGGCCAAGGCGGGTGGATCACGAGGTCAGGAGATCAAGACCATCCTGGCTAACACGGTGAAACCCCGTTTCTTCTAAGAATATAAAAAATTAGCTGGGTGTGGTGGTGGGCGCCTATAGCCCCAGCTACTTGGGATGCTGAGGCAGGGGAATGGCATGAACCCGGGAGGTGGAGCTTGCAGTGAGCCGAGATCATGCCTGGGCAACAGAGTGAGACTACGTCTAAAAAAAAAAGAAACTCTTGGCTTGACTTTTTCAGTTGCAGAGAAACAGAGCCGTCTGGCAGGCTGTCCCAGGGGGATCTCCCTGCACAGAAGTCCCTAGGCCCTGTGATGTGGGCAGGTGGAGCACCAAAAGGTACCACAGTCAGACTTCCCATCACTCATCCATCACTCTCCATTCCTGTTGTAACACCTACATTTATTGTAGACTTTCAGAAATTCACCTTTCAAACATGTTTTAGGAACACATCATGTATATAAGTAGGAAGTTGCTTACATATATTAAAGTAGGGGCAGTATTATATTTAACAATAGTTTTAAATTCATTGAATTCATAAAAGAACAATAGGGCATGTTAACATCAATTTTATTACTTTACAACCATAGCCACTTATAGCGCCACACAAAAAGCACATGTAGATGAATAGCAGAAGAGCTATTAATTCAAAATTCTAATCCCCATATAATTTGCTGCTACACATTTCTATATAAATTATTGTATCTCAAAGAAAAGGAGGAGCTTAAAATGAAATCTTCCTCTCCATGTTCTGCTCCATCCTAAGATCATTATTAAAAGACACAGATGAAGACAGCTATGGGAGAAAATACTATAGGAGTAATACTTGAAGGCACCCAAGGTATGAGTTAATTGTTAGCAGTATTTTCTTACTCTAGACACATTACACAGTTCAGAAATTACTTTAAATATAACCATGTGTGACAATAGAGACAATTGTTCTTCTAGGAGTACAGCTAATATATATCAATAAGCACAAGGCAAAATAAAGTGAAATAAGTAAATGATATAAAAATTTATATAAATTTAAAAGTTCAAAATTAGTTTTATCATCTGCATCTTCCGTTATATGTTTCAGTATATTCGTTGTCAGTTATATTACCTAATGCCTAGGGCCAAAAACAAAGTAGACGTTTTTTGAAATGAGAAAGAAATGACAGATTTAGAGCTCTTTTGATTACAATTTATTTGTTTGCAAAATGTCCACCAATTAGAAGACATGACTTCCAGTCATCATGTTTCTAAAGTTGGGTTTCCTTGCCTGGCCAGTAGTTGGGTTGTAGCAGATGATCACTTGTAGTGTAATTTTCCTTTTGGAATCTTGTAGACACCATTGTTCTTTCTCTCTTGGTTATGAAACTTCTGTGTTTTGAAACATAATTTTTCTTTAAAATGAAAAGTACTGCAATGCTTAGGAGAATTGACACTGTGCCCAGTATCACAGTTAGTCCCAGATATATATGTCTAGAAGAAGAGAGAATCTCTGTTATAATTAATGCAACAACCAACTTGAAAGAAAATTTAAAAGGTAGGTAATAATATCATTCCGATGGTTTTTTTTAAGAATGTAGATTTGGTGGCTTATATAAAAGACTGTTTTATGAATACTGAGAGACCGTTGAAGGCAGTTTATAAAATAAAGCAATGTCTTACTAGCACCATCATTTTTAGTTACTACTAATTACATAATAAGTTTCATCCTCTCTGTAAATTATTTCCTTAGACCAGGTAACCATATCCCTGTTTGCCTAGAACAGCCCCAGTTTATGCTAGTTTTGGCCCAGTGTAATTTTAATAGTGCTCCTTTTCACACTCAAAAGTACCCAGTTTTGAATGATAAATTATGTGGCTACCCTATTCTCAGACCTTTCCCAACTTCATTTCTTTGGAAAATTTGCATAAAGCAATGCTAACGGGAATTGCAGCTCTGAGTAAAGCAGAATGATTTCAGAATAAACCAGAGATTTAAATCAGTTTATTTCATGAGAATCCTATAGTTCTATGCTTTGTCAGAAGATGCTAAGGTATTGAAGGACAGGTTGAATGTCTCATTCTGGTTACCTTGAAAACGTACTCTCAATCTCTGATTGAGTTGCATTGTCTCTACATTACAGTTAATACAGCCTTAGCACAAATGTGAGGAAATCCTAAATTATACTCACAGATTGGGTCCCTTTCAAAGACCAAAATAAATTTCACGCATAGCATCAAAACCTATTAACTCAAACAAATTTATTTGAAATGGTGTGCCCAATTCACATCCAACTTAGATGGTTCAGTACCAAGTTTATTTCTCCAGAAAATGCTCAGCTTATACGTCTTTTAAACAATCTTTCTTGCTTTTAAGCCATTGAAACATTGCTTTAAGCAATAAGGGACTAAATGTTTGATGAGCTGAACTGAATGATACCATAGTGAAAAAGCCACGCCACCCAACCCCCATATACACTCACCCACACAGAGAAAACCTTTTACTTTTATGCATTTCAAGTACTAGAATAATTGAACATTAGTTTGGCAATAAAAGCCGGACAGATTTAAAGCCAAATCCAACTCTTGCCCAGGGGGATTATATCTGACGTAAGTGGTACAGTTTGGCTTAGTTTGAAAAAGAATAAAATCAAACCCAAAATGTGACCTAAATTTAAATGCCTCTGAATTTCAGGGAAATACTTGCCCATTTGTGTGCATAAACTTTCAAAATTCTACTGTATTCTGAACACTTTTGTCATATTTTAAAAATGATTATTCATTTAAAATGGGGGTCAAGGTAATGAATAGGGACAAAATCAAAGATCTAATCAAATAATAATATAATTATTCTATGATTACAGATCACACTTTTTGATTAGACTATTCTTTACCTTACAAGCAGTGAAATGACATGAAAACTTGTTAGTGTCAGTGGCATTGTGTAAATCTGGGATGCTGTAGCAGTGAGATGCGGGAATGCTTTTGATTTGGTACCTGAAGACATTTGAATCATATAATCTGCATGATCCTCTACTTCCACATCTTTTAAATCCCCATTTGAGGCATGAAGTATCAATCAAAACTCCAAAATACACTGGAGCTGGGATTCCTGCTGTGAGAAAAACAAATAATTGCTGTTAAAAACATCTGCACATCTTTTTGTCTATGAACGATTATCTGAAACCACTTACTTTAACCTAACTACTGTTTTGGAGATGAAAGGCCATCAATTACATGCTGAAATCTCCAAAACCTATCTCTCTAATCCAGTCTTTTCTCATAAGCTCCAGAATCATGCAGTAACCGCCATTTATTTATCTCCGGAAGCTTGTCACTCAGTCACTTCAAACTCAACATGAGCTCAACTTCTTCCCCTACAGACCTGTCCCTTTATCAGCGGACTTGTCCCTTTAAAGCAGACTTGTGAGTCATCATTGATCCTTCTTTCTCCTCTGTCTGGCTATCACTATATTTAATCTATCCCTGAATCATACTGAGTCTATTAGGTATATCTTAAACACTTTCTCTTCTTTCCATTCCCACTGCCACTCCTACCCTAACTTAAAGCAACAGCCAATTCATGATTCCTTGGCTTCATTCATTAACCTTCTCGAATCTATACATCATACAGAGGTTGCATCGCTGAATTAAGTAGGTGACTTCCCAAGACATCTGTTCCAAAAGAAGAGTAGTTAACTGAATATTGGGTCTTTCTACTTTTGTGGCCTCACTTTGGGCAAGATTGTTGTCTTACATTTCAGACTCAAATTTTCTTGGATTTCTTTCAGTGACTAAAGTGTTCTCTCCTCTTGTCTGAATGCCTTGTGTAGTTTCCTTTATCCCAAGCAATGATTTTCTCTTCTTCACATTCTTAATACACACTCACTTTTAAAATCCAAGTTTGAATGTTTTCCTTCAGTGTAGGCTATTTTGCTAAACTAAACTGCATTAATTCTCATTGTTTTACATCTCATAAAACTTTTAATACTCCTGTAATAGCTTGTTGAATTGCCTTCTCTGCTAGACTGTAAGCTCACCATGGTAGGAAACGTGTCCTCCTTATTCATGCTAGAAACCCTAGTAGGTTCTCAGAAAATGTTAGGAATTTAATCCCTCCTTAGGGAGAAAAGGTATCTCTCATGTGCAAATATTAACGGAAGTATCTTAAGCAGTTGTTCATAGCTCAGTGTATATTTTATATGTTCTAAGTTGGTGGTTCATTAACATCGGTTATTTAGTCTGTGTAGACTTTGGGATTTCGTTTTTTAGTTAGTAGCCAATAGTTGAAAGCTAGATTTCATGTAAACTTGCACACTTCTGAGTTCTCTTAAGAACTATGTTGTCTGGCAGTCCATGGTCATAGTTGGCTGGAGTTGAGCAGCAGCTGCCTCCATACCTCACTCCCATAACCGCTGCCTACACTTGGAGTCCACTGAGAGTCCATACAGCTTTTTCTCTGCCTACATCACTCATTTCCATCAACTGTCTGGTTGTTTCTGGCATTTGAGTTTTAACTTTTTTATATATATTTTCTTCTGTTATAAAATTGCTTTGTATGCTTATATTGAACAAAATAATCTCACTAAATTTTTAAAGTCATCTAAGAATATTTATGGCGCTTCTAAATTTCAGAGATTATCCATTTGTTCTTTGAAAACAAATGAAAATATTTAAAAATATTTCCTATGTAAAGGTTTACCTAAACTTTGCAAATACTCATGTAAATAATTGATCAATCCAGACTCATCAATGGCTGCTAAAATTTTGGGTGAAAGATTTTTGGGAAACAGAATGGTGACATAATCTTGAAGTGTCAAATTATAGATGACTTATTAACTGCAGAAGGATTTTTACAATGGAGAAAACTGGTGGACACCACCTTTGCCAAGGGACCAAAATTAAAATTCCATTGATGGTATAAACTGAATTGATGTGCTTCCTGATGTGATTTACTAAGCATCATGCAAATCACCTGTGTAGTATTGCCACCAACAATATTTTACCTGGACATACTCAAAAGCAAACACACACATCCAATAGTTGGGATATTTTACAAAACAACTGGGTTTGCCTCTTGAAAAAATATGAATGTCACAAAAGCACAAAAAAATAAGAATGAGGAATTTTTGTAGATAAAAAAGGTAACTAAACACAATATGTGGTCTGTGACCTTGGATCAAAAGAAAAAATAAAACGCTATAGAAGACACTATTGTTATAATGAAAGAAATTTGAATGAGGGATTTATTAGATAGAGTAGCATATCGATGTTGAATTTCTGAAGTGTGAGAATGGTATTGTGGTTATATAGGACAAGTCTATATATAGACTTGCTCTAGTAGAAGAACACAAGTTGAGGGCTTTAGGAGTGAGGTGTCAGCATGTTCACTACTTATTTTCAAATGTTTCAGCAAAATATTTGTATGCTCAGAGAAACAGAGGAGAATGATTTCTGGGTTTTGGACACAGTTGATAAATCCCAGTAAAAGTTATACAATTATTCATTGTAATTTAAATTTATTTGTAGATTTGAAATTTTCACAACAAATGGGAAAGAAAAAGGGAAATAAAACCTATGGATTAAAAAATATTTTAGAGATATATCACCTAAAATATATAGAGATATTTTAGAGATATAATTTTAGAGATATATTTTAGAGATATATAGCATTTAGGTAAATGCTAAGATGCGTGTGAAGTTCAGGCTATGTCAGTCTGATCCCTCCATTATGAAGTTGCTCACCAGCTCCCATCTAAAGCTTTTAGCTGTTTTTAAGGTTACAAGACAGGATTTTTTTTTAAATCTATGCTTCTTATAGAAAGTATTTGGGTTTTTCTCAAAAAAGGAATTTTCCTTAATTGACTAATTTGGTTACTTTGACATACGGTTAATAGAAGAAAGGCAGGATAAATGATTTTTTTCTCCTTTATTTCTCAATTTTCAGAATAATGACTTGATGTCCTGATATTCTCCAAATTTTTGAAGTGTCATTATAAACTCATGTGTTTTAATATATTCTACATATTTCAATAAACTGCAGCCATTATTGTTACTACTGCTACTACTATTTTGAATTTCAATTTATCTCACCTTGAGGCCAATCTCCTCAAATTGGTTCTGTTCTCTTGTGATATGGCCTTTTTAGGCTTTGATAGCTTATTCATTTTCTAGTATAAAAAAAGTCCCATAATCATCTCATGCATTTTCTACCTTAGGCCTTGAATCAGTCATTTCTCCAAGGTGCCATATTCTTTTACTGCAAGATTATATTTAGATACCACAGATTAAGTGTTGTGGTGTTCATTTCTTCTGGGTTTCAAAGTTTCTAGAGTTTTCAGGAGATGGAACTATAAAATACACATTGTTTTAAAATTAAAATATATGAGTTCATATTGATGTTTTAAGTTCAAATTTAAGAATGAGCTTTATTTAAATTCTTTTTTTTTTTGGATGGAGTCTTGCTCTGTCACCCAGGCTGGAGTGCAGTGGTGTGATCTCGGCTCACTGCAACTTCTGCCTCCCAGGTTCAAGCGATTCTCCTGCCTCAGCCTCCTGAGTAGCTGGGATTACAGGTACACACCACCACACCCAGCTAATTTTTGTATTTTTAGTAGAGATGCGGTTTCACCATGTTGCCCAGGCTGGTCTCGAACTCCTGATCTCAGTTGATCCGCCTGCCTCAGCCTCTCAAAGTGCTGGGATTACAGGCATGAGCCACTGCACCCGGCCTTTGAATTTTTTTATTTTATACTTGTATCACTTTTCTATTTTACTAAAAATATTGATTCCAAGTAATATTAACATTTCAATCGCTTTATCTTAAATATATAATAGTTTCAACATAAAAATATTGATATTAGTACTAATAATGACTATAAATCCAGTTCATGAAGATTTGGCAAAAAATTTTATTTTTTAAGGCATTTAAAGTTTTTCATGTATGCTTATTTAACCAATGTATGCTTATGTTAAACAGTTTCAGTTTAAGATTTGGTTATTTTAAATTTTATTTTCAATTATATCAAAACCTTATATAATTTTGATTAAACAATCATATAAAAAGCTACATTTACAAAGTCTTACTTCTATCCTGAACTTTATCCCTCTTCCCTTTCTTCTACAGGTAACCATTTTTTAAAATTAGTTTTTAGTTTATGCTTCCATTGTTTCTTTTTTAAAAAAGAGTAAAATGCCTTTGCACATGCATATAATATTTCCACCTTTCCACATATAATGCCAAAAACATCATACAATAAAAATTGTTCTCCATTTTGCTGCTTTTTACTTACTGGAGATCACTCGGTAACATTAGATAGATTTTCCCCATTCATCCTTACAGTTCTGTTATGTGTGTGTACTACAGTTTATTCAACCAGTCTCCTACTGATGGACATTTAGATCACTTCCAGTTTTTTGCTATTATAAAAAGTCACAATTATTGCACCTATTCATAATGATTAAATTTTATAATTTTTGCTAGCAAATTTTTGGTATAATTCTTAGAAGTAAAGATATTAGGTTAAAAGGTAAATCTATATATAATTTTACCGGTTATTGCCCAGTAAAGAACATCATTTTCCCAACAGCAATGTGTAAACATAATCTATTTTTCCATACATTGCAAACAAAATTAGGTAATTTCTCAACCTGATAAGAAAGGTAGTTCTAACTTGGCTCTATTTATGAGCTAATTTGAGCATCTTTCTATATATTAAAAGGCAATTATATTTATTTTTCCATGAAAAATGCACATCTTTTGCTCATTTTTCTACTTTGTTGCTTGTTTTTTTCTTCTCAAAACTTAGGCGTTTTCTTTATAACAGGAATATTACCCAATTGTCTGTTACATAAATTGCAAATTAGTCATTTGCCATTGGACTTTGCTTATGATACTTTTGCCAATTTCAAATATTATTTTTGTCAAATCAATTTTGTAAATCATTTCTTTATGTTGGAACAATTTTTGCTCTGTAGACTCCATCTATATTCCCAAACACAGGTAGATATGGGGGCCAATTCTTGCCAGGCATATACTACAGGCTCAATATATGACACTTTTCTAGCTAATACATATTTTCATTATAGAATTAGAGCCAGTCATGATGCCATATAACCCTATTTTTGTTTCTTTTTCAATGTTATCAGGATTCTATTATCTTGCAATACAACCATTTTATATCAAGATCTATGTAAACCAAATTTAATTTCAAATTTTTTAAGCTTTGAGTTTGTTTTTCTTTCTGGGTTGTTCCTTTCTGACAAATGGCAGTGAAATACTCAAAATTATTTTATTTTTTAATATATAAATTCTTTAAGGATAAAAACTTTGTCTCATTCACTGTTTTCTATAGGTTTTAACCAATATATATTTAAAAATTTGGTAGTCAGAAAAAACATTTCAATTACAATTTAAAGTATGACCTACTCAAATTTATTTGCTTGGTTTAAATAATACCTTATTTTTCTACCTAATGACACAAGGGATAAGCATTGAGAGTAACTCAAAGGAATTCTTTCCATTTTAATAACTGAAAAAAATTATATTTAGGCTTCAGCCTTTCTTATTAATTTCTGAGAGCTCTCTTGTTAAGGCCATGGATTTTGTAAGAACACACAAGTACAAGAAAAGGTAAGACTGTTAAAAATTATGATTAATTTCACAAAATCTCTTATATCTGGAACACAAAATAGGCAATATATTTCTGTAACAGAAGAAAGGAGGAAGGGAATAAAGAAATGAAGAAAGGAATAAAAAAGGCTATGAACTTTGCCACCTACAACATATGTTTATGCATGGCAATTCTGTAAAAATATTTAGAAAAGTCTTCAAAATACACTTATGGTGTCTACCATAAATTAAAGCATAGGTTAAACTTACCAAGAACTCTTATTGCTAATGTGTAGATACCCAAGGCAAAAGACTTAAGCTGTGGCTTAATGCACCTAAAATCAACAAAAGCACCATTACAAGAAATATATAATCCATTAAAGCAAATAGAAATTTGAAGGATAATCTGCCTAACAGACATGAAATCATGTTAGAATTCAAGTGCCATTTATGTTGAACCCATTGGTGTGCTAACGTAGGGAGGGCAAAATACGTAAAAGCCACATTCCATTTCATGCAATGCTATAACAAGTTTACAATTAATATTTCTAGAAACTAAATCACCCATACATGCCATATTCACATGGTGCTGGTAAAGTCAAATTTAAGTTTAATCACCAAAATAGCAAAGATTCAGAATAAAACTCAAATTTCTAAGAAATTGTTAGAATTTTAAGCAACAATAAATAATAGCCAACAATTTTTATGGCTTTTTGTCTGAAAGCACAGGGCCAAAGTGATCAGAGTAGATATAATCACTGTGGCATGATAAAAGTTGTTGCTATGGGAATTTAAAAAAAATCAGAGGCCAGGTGCGGTGGCTCACGCCTGTAATCCCAGCACTTTGGGAGGCCGAGACATGCAGATCACGAGGTCAGGAGATCAGGACCATCCTGGCTAATGCGGTGAAACCCCGTTTCTACTAAAAATAAAAAAAAAAAATTAGCTGGGCATGGTGGCGGGTGCCTGTAGTCCCAGCTACTCAGGAGGCTGAGGCAGCAGAATGTCGTGAACCCGGGAGGCGGAGCTTGCAGTGGGCCGAGATTGCGCCACTGCACTCCAGCCTGGGTGACAGAGCAAGACTCCATCTAAAAAGTAAATAAATAAATCGAAAAGTGCAAAAACACCTAAATAATAAGAGTGTCATTAATATGACTGTAAAGCTTAAACTGATTGGCCTATGAAATTTAATAGTAATAATCATGATGATATATAATAACCACTGAGTGTTAACCACAGTACTAAGTACTTCTTACAGATTATATCATTTAGTCTCTGCTTTGAAAGAGGCAAAAAAAACCATGACTTTTCTTCTTCAACCCAAGGGGGTCCTTCTGACATCAAAATTCACAATAGTTAATATAAGGGACTAGTGGTTAGAAAGATGCTTTCTGTGGTAAGTAACCTGATTCTACACTTGGCACAATATAAGAAGATGTTTAAGAAGTAGCCACAGTGTTCTGGAAAGTCTAGGTTGATGTTTTGCCATTTTGTCAAACTCAGGCTGCCATTTGTAAATGTAACTATCCCATATTCTCCATGTTGTATTTCCCATGATTTGGTGAGAGCTGTTTTGAGAATAGCAGGTTTGTGGATAATAAGTTCTATTTTCTGTTTGTCATTCCTAAACAATTTCCATGCTAAAAATTGTGGGAAATTAAAAATGTATACAATACTTTGGTTAGTCTTACTTTAGAAAAAAATTAGTATTCTTGAATATAAGAATTAATTTGAAAATCACCCAGTCCATCTCATAAATATTGATTTCTAGTAAATGTTGACTTTTCATGTTTAATAATTTTATCAAAATTTTTATTATTTTAGGTGATTTTTATCAGTTGTACAATAGAAATATTTGCAAAGCTAAAGCTAACTCAATTAGAATGAAAATATTATAACTGAGACTCCTATTTTCAAAACTATTTTACAATTTGGATTCATATAATTGTTACAGATGTATGATAGGAAAATCAGTAAAAAAATTCTAGCACAAATTGTTTTAGTAGGAGAAAAACGTATAGGGAAGTTGAATGAAGAAATAAATACAGGAAGAAGGAAATATGTAATGCTTGTCACTGTTAAAGTAGTTGTTATACAATTCTGACCCAGGTGATGTTGGTTATCAAATCACTATTTTTTAGGTCCCATTAATTACATTAGAAAGTGACTTACATTTAAAACTGTTATTTTTAAAATAAAAATACTTACAATATACCAGAAATCAATATTTAGTTACTATTTAAACTTATGATAAAAAATTTTTATGTGTCAATTTATAAATATGCAAGAAGCTACATACTTTTACAAATTTGTTTAGGGTTTTATAAGCAAAAATGGTTGAAGTCCTTGATATGGTCTGGCTCTGTGTTCCCAAATCTCATCTTGAATTGTAATCCAAACTGTAATCCCCACATGATGGGAGAGGGACCTCTTGGGAGGTGATTGGCTCATGGGTGTGGCTCCCCCATGCTGTTCTTGTGATAATGTGTTCTCACAAGATCTGATGGTTTTATAAGAAGCTCTTCCCTCTTCCCTCTGTACTTCTCTCTCCTGTGCCTTGTGAGGAAGGACTTGTTTCCCCTTCCCCCACTATTGTAAGTTTCCTGAGGCCTCTCCAGCCATGCAGAACTCTGAGTCAACTAAACCTCTTTCCTTTATAAATTACCTCATCTCGGGTATTTCTTTATATCAGTGTGAAAACAATAATACAGTCCTTAACATCATAGTTTAGGAGCCTCATTTTACCGAAAGCCACGAAATCCCCCACAGATAATTCCAGTCATGGCAAAAATATACAGATAAAGCAAAATATATATATATATATATATCAAAATAATAAATTCTAACATTGTTGTATTAGATGAGCCTTAAAATATTTTATAAATTATATTTCCCATGATTTGATGAAACTATATTTAATCTAAAATGCATGTTACCTATGCTAATTAATATCACCAGCATTAGAAGTAGGATACTATATTTATTAAGCAACTGTAGTGATGTAGGCACTAACATGGGCTTCCTAGACCAATAGTTTGCAAACATTTTTAACTAAGAAAACTTCTATTCAGCCACATTTTTGTATAAATACCCAAAGTGCAATACATATAAAAGTGAAACAAGGATGTGGGACAAGTTACTTGAAAAAACTAAGAGGAATCATAGATTCCACAGAAACAAATTTAAATCATTGCTCGAGATGATTGTGTCTTATATTAAAATTAGAATAGGGAGAATCAGTACTCACCTCAGAAGTAATATGTATCCAGGTATGCCTCCTAGGGATAAAGTATAGGATGTGATGACTGAAATTACAAGGAAATACAGAAACATTTGGGGACATCCATTGTCTTTCTGACATCTTCCCACTATGCCTGAGGAATTTCCGGATTTAGAAGCTGCAATTCCCACACAAGTGCAGTTGTAAAATATCTGTAACACAATAGGGAAAAGTCCAATTATTTCAGTAACATTTAAATAAAGTTAAAGACAGTTATTTTAAAAATTTTTACAGTACCGTAGCCACGCATTATGTAAACAATGAGGAAATATTCTCTTTTTTTTTGTATTACAGTATATTGAGCAAAGCAAAATCTATATAGATACAACATTTCATTTTCTAAAGAGCAGATGGTCGATCTACAAACTACTAATCCTATACAACAATCTCCCGGCAAATCCTGCCTGATCTAACCATACCTTACCTCCTTCACCACCACTTCCAAGTCTAAGTAACCATTATTTCTTGCCTAGATTGTTACAATGCTCCCTTTGTGCTCAACTTGTTTCCAATCTTATCTAGCTAGAATCTGTTTTCCACCCAGTAAGTAAAGTGAACCTTTAAACATGGCGGTCAGCCTGCATCACTACCCTCAACCTGCCAATGGTTTCTCATTGTACTTGCATGAAACCCCACATCCTTATAACAGTTTACACTTTCTCCATCATGTAGCACTTGGATGCCACTCTAATCTCACCATTCAGTGATCTTCCCTCTCTTCTTTTGTGTAAGCCGCACACATGACCCTTGCAAAGGCCGCATTTTGCCCTTTCCAAACTTCCCCTCAAACCTGGCCTCATGGCCCTGCTATTTTCTCTGCCTGGGCAGCTCTTCTCCTCGGTGATTACACAGCTGGCGTCCATACTTTAGTTCTCTGTTCAGAGGTTTTAATAGAGACCTTCCATGACTATCCATTTAAAAAAAAAAAAAACAACTCCCATCTCTCCATCTTCTTATTCTAATGTATGTCTTTTTTTTACAGTGCTTCTTACTACCTATCAGGATATCCTGTATTTACTTATTTTTAAAATATACTTTCCCAACAGAATGTAACCTCCATGAAAGCAGAAACTTCTGCTTTGTTATTATGCAGCTGGGGAATGGAATAGGCTCTCATTTTAGGCATTTGATAAAACTTAGTTAAGTAAAGGGGAACAATTTGAGGATATGACATAATTTACAGTGGCTATGAGAAAAAAATAATTATGGTGCATAAAACCCAGCTAAATTTTGACTGAAGAGAGACAATTTGTATAACCCCTCAATAGTTTATTTCTGTAAATTTTATTTATGAATGCGTATATATGTTATTTTTAATCACAAAAGAGTTTGTGAGTTTTTAGACAACAAATAAAGCTGGCATTTACTTTTCTAGAAAAAGTAGTAATATAGATTTTTTGTAATGTCAAATTGAAAACCTTTGAATCTTAGTTCTGGTTGCTCACTAGATAAATGAGTTAAGCAAGTCCTTTGTATCTCAGTGCCTCAGTTCTCACATGAAGAAAATACTGAAAATAATGCAGATTATTTCAGGAACATGAGATTTAAATGTAATTTTGTTCTTTTAACACTACTCTTTAGCCTTTCCTTGTAATGTCTTTTATAAATGGTAGCTCTCATTACGAAAAACCTTCATGTAGCTGTGAGCAAAAATAACAGTAGCTGAAAGAAAAATAACAAGGGAAGAAAGCAAAGAAGAAAAGAGAAGCATGAAAACGTATTTCAGATGAGTAGGTAGTCTTATTCATTGTTGCTAGAAACCAATCCTTTCTGCTGTAAATAAGTCAAAATAATAATACAATGAACAGAGTAAATTAAAAAACTTAACTGTATATCGGTGGATATACAGCCTAAGTATTCATATCCAGTTGATAAGGATATATAAATAAATGAGATATATGTGTGGTCTAATTTTCTGCCCTCTAGGATTGTCAAATAAAGGCAAATTTAATCAGTCACAAATAGAAAGCAGTCTCAGAGAGCAAGGATAAGGAAGAATCTGTTGGGGACAGGAATGGAAAGGTGTGCTGAGAAGGGTGAATCTGTTAATGATTGAAGTACTTTACATCCTTCACAATTGCTTTCTGTTAAGGATTGAATATTTGCCCAAAATTCATATGTTGAAATCCTAACCTTCAATGTGATGGTATTTGGAGTAGAGCATTTAGGAGGTAATTAGTTCATGAGGAGGTAGCCCTCATGAATGTGATTTTAGTGCCCTTATAAGAAGAGACAGGAGACCTGTCTCTCCCTGTCTGCTCTCTGCCATGTGAGGATAGAAGGTGAAGATGGTCATCTGCAAGCCAGAAAGTGGGTCCTCACTAGGAACCAGATCTGCTGGCACCTTGATCTTGGACTTCCCATCATCCAGAACTATGAGAAATAAATGTTTGTTGTTTAAGCCACCCATTCTATGGTATATTTGTTGTAGCAGCCTGGACTGACTAAAACAGATTCCTACCTGTATTTCCTAGCTCATCTCCCCCTTCTGCCCTATGGAAACCCTCCATTCCAGCCCACCTGCCCTTTCGTTATTATACAAATTGGCTTGATTTTCCAAAGTTGTCCTAGAACCATCAACCTCCTCATAAACAGATCCCTGACCCCGAGGTCTAGAATCTCGGGAGCTAAGCCTCCTAATACTGGCCTCCATTCATTCATCCCCTAAAACCTCCAAGGACCACTGGTCTGGGGGTCAGGGAACATGGGTCTGAAAGCGTATCTTATTATATGATCATATGACAGACATTCTAATTCAGGGCTAACACTTCTTATAAGCAAAATGAGAGAAATAGACCACATAATTACAAAAGCTCTTCAACCCTATTTCATGACTGTAATTCTCACCCTAATTTTTTCAGCAACTCCAGTACCACTAGGAATGGTTATAACATTTTCTTTTTCTACAAAAAAGGACCAGGCAGAGGTAAGAGGCAAGCCTCCTGCTAGTAGTGGTCTGCTGTGAGCCCTCATAGAGTTTTGTTATTTATATTGTAACAGACCATTGCCATATACTTGAGAGGCGATTTCTTACAATATTTTTTCCACTCCTGTTGGAGGTTTGACAACCAGCAAGACAAGCTGATACATATGTGATTCCATTTTCACCGCACATGGGTTCCCATTTTGTCTCTGAACATTTGCATCTTGAGTTGCAATCTGAAAAGAGAGCTCGTTCATGATAAGAGACAGGTTTGGTTCTGAAAAGAAATATAACAATATAAAATATTACCTCTTAGCAGGTAGCACCCAAATATTTTCAAAAAATCAATGTTCTTGAGTGATATAAATGATACTACCAACAAAATTTGCCTTTTAGAAACACAGTTTGTCATCAGAAATGGCAGCTTCTGGTCATGAAATGTGAGTTTACTAATAAAGAGCTTTCTCTTGAAAGTTATCTTTAGAGGTTTACAAATTCACATGATGTCCAGTTCTTAGCTTATAGCTTTCAGTCTACAGCCTCTAGGATCTTCTAATATACTTCTGTGCAAAGGTGTATAAAAATAGCTAACAAGGTAGAAAAGTAAACTTTTAGAGCAATTTATGACATTACTTAAATGCATCACAGGTGGTGTGTGTGTGTATGTGCGTGTGTGTGCAAATTTCATTCAGAATTGTTGTCTGAGTGGAATGGATGTTGCTAATGGTCCAGTAAAAGGAAAAGTAGCCAGTTATCAGTTAATTCTCCTTCAGTATTTGCAGGAGTTACATGTCCTCTTGCGTGTGTGTAACCAATAAGTGCATTCCCAGTTCATTCAACCTTTCTCCTGTGTATCCTCCCAGTGTATAGTGCTCTTTCATATCTTATAGCATCCTTTCTTATTCAAATTCACAAGTAAGTTCAATGACTTACCCATTTATTTGTTCATAAAATTTTACTGGAAGCCTACTAAGTGCTAGCTCTGGGAGAATAGGAGATAGTTACAAACATTAATGAGACAAAATTTGCCCCCCCCCCAAAAAAATTGGCTTTTTTGGGTTATTTCACAAAATTGTGATTGCATTCTTTCTTTTCTCCTTCATTTTTTTTTGTTCTCTGTCATTCACTTTTATATTTACCCTTAATCTCTCCCAGTATTCTCTCTCCCTCACTTTTTTTTTCTGTCACCTGAATGGCCTAATCCTTCTGCTTTTATCCTTTTTTTTACTATTCATATTCCTCTACTCTTCTCAAAAGGAACTTTTGCAATGGTATGTCATTTCTATCTGCACCATATGTGCCATTCATTCGCCCTCCATACTTCATTTTTTCTGCTCCTTATTTTCAAATTTATTTATTTATTTGCCTATTCCTCATCTCTTTCCCCCCATTCTTTATAAAGATAGCTGAGGAGCTTAAACAAACAAAAAATACACTGAAATGTACAATCAAGAGAGGCAGGAACTATTTTTGTATTCACTCTCATATATCCAGAACCAGGAATAATTCCTGTCACACAGCAAGCTAAGAAACAAAATTTCTAGTAAGTCAATTAAAAAATGGTACTTTATTTTGGAGAAATAAATTAATCACTTGAGCCTCTGCCTCTGAGAAGTATTGTCATTAATAATGGCAACCATAATTTCTTAATCAATGTAATACTTCATCTAGTAGAACTGGTATGATGAATTTTGTCACCGCAAAAGTACAAACCAAAGACCTCTGAGATGTCTCCAAACAGTGTGAAAGGGTACTGAACTAGGCCTTCTAAGATGTGCTATAGGAATGTTTAATCCTATTCTCTTCCATAATTTGTTTCCATAAATTCTATTCTCTCCCATTAATTGTTAACTGAGACTGTTTGTATTATCTGAAAGCATAAAACTGCCTTTTAAAGTCTAGAATCATTTAACTCTGGAAACTGTAGGGCTGAGATTATAGAAGGTTGGTGCTCAAGGGAACATTGGAGTAATCTATGCCAACCTCTCATTTGGCAGATCAGGGAAGTCAACCCCTAAGTGGGTGGGTAACATGCTCAAATTCACACTGCTTGCTAGCGACAAACCTGGAAACAGAACCCTGCCAGGTCTCTTGACTGTAAATTCTTATGTCCACATCAGTGTTGTCCTTGTTATTGCAGAAGAGAGATTTCTTCCATTATCATATCTAAGGCTTGTCTTCAGTTTTCCTATTGAATATTCAGGTCAAGACAGCGTTTGGAATAAAGCAACATGGAAAAACCCATGGGAAACATTTTATATTTTATTAAGAAAAATACTTTATAGTATTGAAAGTTTAATGTATCATCAGGGGCAGAAATCAATGGGATACATGTTTTCTGAAGGATGTGCTGACAGTAGATTTGTAATTTAGAATTTTAATTATAAGAAGAGTTTTAACAAATATGCCAGAATGTTTATATCCAAATGAGATTTTCTTTCAAAATAGTTATGCTGAAAGATGAGAGCTTTTCCTTAAAGGTTAAATCTTTGCCCTTGTTAAGAATATTCTCAAAAATATACAAAGAAATTTCAAAATAAGAGCCTTATAATATTTTAAACAATAGCGTTACTGCAATAGTTATAGTCTTTCAAGGTGACTGCTTTGAAGAGGCTAGTACTCACTCAAAGAAAATGTTACATTTTATTTCTTTAACATATTTAATCTTTGATTATGTAGGAATACTTTTAATGGGAATCTCAAAGTTTGCTTTTGCTGTCTGCTTTGTGTTTACTTTTGGCTTAGAAATTATCATGTAGAAAGAATGTTCTACATTGAATCATGCCTTTGTTCAAGCCACAGATCCATGCAGTTGCCTTTAAACAAGGATAACAAAACTAACCTCATAAAGGTGTTTTGAGGATATAAATGAGATCATGAAAGTTAAGGTGTTTTGGAAATCACAAACTATAAAGTCGTCTACAACTGTCCCTCTACTGTGAGGATTTCTGGGACAGTTAAAGATGGCACTGGGCTTCTGCTCTCTCCAGAATTTTCTTCCACTTCATTGTTACAACTAACATTCTTAATCCATATCGCTGACTTTCACTAAGGCAGCACTACACTCAGCTGAGTCTAACAATGTGGCTGTGATAACTTCCTGAAGCCATAATTTATGAACTTTGCATTCACCAATCTTCCTGAACATTGTAGATGGCCAAAGCTATAACAGGCGCTCATTTAGCAGCAGATGAAACCAGGTTAATAAAAGTGATGGAAGTTGGAACATAGAGACAAAACAGATAAGCAGGGAAGCAAGAGTAGGAAGGGATATTGACAGCAGGCTGTAAGCGAGAAGCCACAGAATAGGCAGGAAACAGAATATAGTGTCAGGAGTGTTTGCCTTTGAGCCACAGGCAGAGTTTCAGGTGGCCAGGCAGATACAGTTGGGGAGGCCTTCCTGGCACATAATAGAGGCTTGATAACTTTTTTAGAAAACAAATAATGCATAGATAGGTGAAATGATGAAGAAGCTTACCTCTGGAAACTCATGTTAAGTGGTAGAATGATGGGAAAGACTCTCAATGGGCAAGGGCAATATAGTTCCTACAAGATCCAACCTTGTATTGAGAGAGACTCTGGAAACCAAGCAATGTAACCACCCATCCCATACAAGATGACAGGTCTGAGGGCATCACTAAATATTCTCCTGACCAATTGCAAGACACTCAGCTAAAGAGAACTTCTATGGGGAACACCGGGTTGAATGACAGGCATTCTTTCCTGAAACTTTACATGATTCAAGCACAACAGCAACTATGGAGGATTGCAAAGAGGTAACTCCAGTTCCTCAGATGTTCAAAGTAGAAAAAAAAATTGTTTCCATGAATGGCACATTTAGTTTGTGTCAGGCAAGTAGTATTCACTTTCATGTATGTTAGCTTGCTTAAACCTTACAAAAGTTTAAAAGGTAGTTATTACTTTTGTTTTTAAGATGGGAAAATTGAAGTTGGCTTAGTTTAAACCACATGTACATCATTTCATTAAGAATAGACAGAGGCATTATTCAAGGTTTGTATTTCTGCTACCATGTTGTTTTTCTAAATTAATCAGGTTGGTTCTCTAGTGTAAAATATGGGTTTAGCAATTTTTATATTTCTCTGCAATCAAAGGAGATGACAAATTTTGGTGACAATAACAGATTCTAAGTATTGTCAGTTACTCCACAATAAAATACTAAGTCCCTTACCATAGTTATGATGTTTAAAAATCAGATTCCTTTTTTGCAACTCTACCAATAATTGATTTAATTAAACAAACCAATATCCTCAAACTATTTAATGAGGGAACATACCCTTGGTAGGAGACAGTTAGTCCTGCCACATCAGAATTTTCACAGCCCAGTGCAAACAGGGAAAGAAATAGGAGGTAACCAAAGACAGATGATCCCAAGTAGAGTTTTGCAGCTCCACACACACTGATTCTGAATTTTTTCATAACTATCCCTCCAGAGAATATTCCAAGGGCCACTGCTGGAATGTTGATGAGCCCTGAGAAACAAGAAAAATACATCATTTTGTGAATCTCTGAAAAAGATTTGAGTGTACTAACAAACTTTCTAAAGACTATTTTGTCACTTTAAATTATAGAAATAGTCAATATCATCTACTGACATATACAAAGAGTGTATGATGAGTATCTAGGTTATAGATTAATGGTGGTACAACTGCACAGTCTCAGGTTCTGTCTAGCATAGAGTATTAAATTAATAAATACCAAATGAATCAATAAATCTTTCTGGTCTTTCTGGTCCTATTCTAGCATTAACAAGTACAATTAGGTAGCAATTAGGTGCCCATTAATGTTCTTTAATGTTGTGTATAAAAAATAATAGGCACATAGAATATAGAAAGCTTTTTTTTTTAAGTCTTGGGTTTCTATTTTCTGCCTCCTGCCCTCGCAAAATTTGTTTTTGTTAATCCAGCTTGTTAGCTTTCAGTGTGGTCTCCTTCCTAATAACAACAATCACCACCTATATTTACTTGCCTATAATGTACCAGCCACTGAGCTAAGCATTTGATATGTTAATATTATCATATTGAATTTTCACCACAACCTTAAGAGTAGGCATATTATTAGCCTCACTTCAGAGAGCTATTTGTTCATAGTCACAGTTAGTAAGTGGGCAAACCAGATTTGAATGCAAAGAGACTGATGTCAAGTCCTATGCTTTCAATCACTGCTATGTTGCCTCTCCTTCAGGGGTTTGGGGAATAGTATCTTTGATAAATAGATGTACATTATCTTTTTGGATAGATGTGTAACCTCACTAGTAATCTAAAAACCGTGAGCTGTAAACAACACTAGGAAGAGGTTCAATTTAGTAGTTAAGAGCTTAGACTCTGGAGACCCAGCTGCCTAGGTTCAGATCTCAGTTCCACCACTGGGTAGCTGTGCAACTGCAGGTAATTCTTTGAATGTCTCTAAACCTGTCTCATCTATAATACGGAGCTAATAATAGCATTGTTGAGGTAACTAAATTCCATTATTTATGAAGAGTTATCAGCACAATGTTTAGCACAAAACTATCATGCAATTAATTTCTATCCATTCGATTTACAAAGATGAAAATATTGGAGGTGGGGTGGGGAATGGAAATTTTGTATTGCAAAAGACTTGGGAAAAGAGGCACTTTGGTGCCATTTGTTGGATTGTAAATTGTAACTCTAAAGAAGAACAATCTGGCACTCAACAATAAATAAATTCTCTGCTAATTAGAATTTATTTCTCATATTGTCTACCTATCATTGATGTCCATGTTTTCTTGAGGTTTTGAGATAATACATCTCTTCCAAATAATAAAAGGGCTAAAATTTGCATATACTCTAGTCAACAGATAAGGTTCAAAGACAAAATCAGCATTTGCTGTAGTAAAAAATAATCTCAAGTAGCCATGTCTGACTTACAACCCAATGTGAAATTGTAAAATAAAAATGAAAACACTGACATCTAGTGATAATGACATGCAAATTTTCTTCTCTCTTTCCCTTTTTTTGTTAAGTTTATATATTTAGTTTCTTAACAAAGCATCACAGAACCCCAAATATCAACATACAATGGTCTTTGGCTTGCTATTACATTATTTAAAATATATATATTGTGGGAGATCAGTCAGAGTGGCAGAAGAAATTATAGGAATAGAAAGAAGCACACCCTCTTGGAAGGCTGGGGGTGGTTTGCATAACTTCAGATAGTTTGGCCGAAGGCAGCCAGATTCTCCTTTCAGGAGCCAGAGAACTTCAGGCACAGATACAAAGCAATATAGGGGAGTTTATCTGAATAGCTTATTTACTCATGTGGTCCTAATATCAACCTTTGATCATTCACAGGCAGGATGGCCATCTCTGGGGTGGGGGCAACCAGGTTAATTACCCACAGGTGTGTTGACTCAAAGCCTTTGTCAATTAAATCTGTACTAAACAAATGCAAGCGTTGCCAGCTTGGAGGGGCAGCAAACTCTGTTGGGCCCCTAGTGCCGGCAGCCCCCTGACCCACTGTTTCACTGATTATCGGTGTCTAAGTACGTGTCTCAGCCATTGTGCAGCTGGGGACTGCAGGACAGACCCCTGCAAAATATTTCTAACATGTACAGATGATAACAAAGGGACACTTTGTTTCAATTGTTTTTATTTGACCATAGGTTGTATATGTTAACATTAAAATTATCGTATTAGAAATCAGCCCACCTTAAAGGGGGCATGATCATGAAGTCAGTGAAATGGAAAAAGAGAAGAAATGCTAACTTTTGCTTTTCCAGCTGAACTGAGATTGCTGGGTATGGCAAGCAGCAGAGATGAAAATCTGGAACTTTGAACAGCCAAAAGTCAACTTAGAGGCACCTGATTACTATTTTAAAAACAGTGAATAGATTATAGAAAATATATCAACAAACCCAGTTATTTAGGGCCCAAGTTAATTAATGTTAATATTTTCTCCTAAATTTTCTGATTTTTTAAAATGTGGAAGTAGATAAAATTAGTTCTCCCTGTGTTTCAGGTTTCATCTTCCTTCTCCTGAAGTTAAGTGCTGCTATGAATTTGATATATATTCTTGAAGTGCCTACTTTTACACACGCACATACATGCAATGAATATATAAAACATAGTACCTGACTATGAATGCCTTCCACAAAGCCAAAGCTGACACAAACAGCAGAGTTCTACATTTTCTCTCTCAATTCCATCCCCAAAATTGGTTTATGAAAAAAGTATCTTCTGAAAACCAAGCTCCAAACTGAAACCTTCAGAGCATGTTTCTAGCATTGTATTTTATTTTGTAAAGTACCAGTTGAACCTGGACGTAAGGAGTAATAACACAAGGTGTAGCCTTGTCTGTAGCTATGTGCCGTGTTGGATTCCATCCCCGACCCCCAGCAGCCTAGAATAGCCTGAGAACTGAAATGGGATAATCCTAGGGACATCTGCACCCTCAGTATAAATTGTCAAAAATGAGGAATATGCTTTCCTGATTTACCTCTTTTAGGTGGCTAGTGTTTTCTTGAAACTTCCAGAACATTTCATGTATTATCTTGACTCCAGATCCTTCCGCACAAGATATTTGCTTTGTCTGATAAAAACGTCTACCCTCTTTGTCACACTTTCATCTTTTAATAATTTCTTATCCTTCCTCTTGATTTAGGTATCATCATCTTCTGCTTGAGAATTCTTTCTGGTTCCAAGGTTAGGTTTGTTCTCTCAGAGTACTCTGAGCTTCCCCTAAGTAGAGTTCCTTCTCATAGGTTCCACCAGCCATATGGGGCTTCCACGGGACATACCTGGTACCAGGGCTCACAACTTGGTCATCAGAACCCCATTTTCTCACTCATCAGGAGTATCTCGTGCAGGGGCCCATAGGCAGCAGACTTGATGCTTTAACAATTACCTGCTAGCTTTTTCAGTTCATGTATCCCACCCTCCAACCAAACCCGCAAAGGAAGAATGGTGAATTGAATTGAATCCCATGTTCCTTCAACGGTTTCCAATAAAATGTGCTAAATGAATAAACCTTAGTGTATTAATGTATAGCACTTCTCCTGCATATCTTATTCTCCTGTTTCAAGATAACTAAATTATAACACAACTCCAAAAAAGATTAGTGCATTTCAAATATAATGATGGCTTGATTCTCCCTTTCAAATTTCACAGGATGTATTAAGTTGTCCATGGCAGATCAAGCTGATAACACATTTCCTTCACATCATATAAGATGTGTTTCTTTCCTCCCCAGGCTTCTCTTTCATTTTAGGTGTTTTTAAATCATTTAGTGAGATAGAAATTAAACTTTGATTTATTGTCCACCCACATCATAAAATGTGTTGATCTAAAAATTCTTACCATCTACCATCAAGGAAGTATTCCAAATGGAAATATTAATTTACACTGGCGTCTAAAATTTGTTTCGATTTATTTTCTGTCTTTTCTTTTGAATTCAACATGCATATTTACCCAAATATCAGAAAAACTTAGAGAAATTTAAGAGCTAATTTATTATTATATTGTTGTTATATTTTATTATATAATTATTATTGTTTTAACACTCATCAGGTTAAAGATCTTATTCCTTGATACTGATGTAAAAAGGAGTTATGAAGGATGTGTAAAATGTTTGAGATAGTCAGACCAATTACAATAGACTACAAACTAGAAACTTTGATTTCCATACCGATGCCTTGGGTTGAAATAGTTATGAGTTATAATAATAATAATAATAGTACTTGGAGATGTTTTAGAACTTCTCTCCTAGTAAAGTTCATGTTATATCCTGGACCTTCACAAGAAATCCAAGTTTATTATAGATGATCACACAGACTACCAAACACCCCAGGGAGAAAATGCAAAAATAATGGAAATGGCAAGAGGTAAGTCAAATTCTTGATTTTGAAGTATTTTCATTTTTCTGTTGGGACTTAAGGAGATTTATAAATTATATCCCTCTCTTCCCTTCATGTATTAAAAAATTGAGAAACCATATCAGAAGCAAAAATGGAAATTGATATCAGCTTTATTACTGAACAACTGATTGCAATACATGACCAAAGAGCAAAGGCTTGACAGTCTTTCCTGCTGATGTCTCCACCCTCTCACACCTCCTCAGTTTAGATCCTACAATTGTCTCTACCCAGGATTGCTGCTTCCTGTAATTCTGTGTATACAGGAAATAAAAGGCTTAATCTTCAAGGTTGGCAGCCTTTCAACAGATAAGATCTATTCATTTGAGAGATGTGTATCAATGCATGTCTCTCACCAATGATCAAAGGGGTAAGTGTGCTGTAGGCAAAAACCCAGTGTTCTAATGAACCCCCTTCATGGAAATGAGCAGCCCCTCATGATATTGGTCCCCCTCTTCTTGTCCCTTCAAGCCGTATTTACATTTATAGAAATTCTTCATGTCTAATTGGTAGGCTACATAATAGGAAAAAGGGAGGAGACCAATGCTCATTTCTAACACTAAAATTCATATATTAAATGGAGATAACTCTCATATTTCTTTCTATTTGACTACAAGCAAAGTTTGAGGAATAGAGACAAGAAAAGTGAAGGTCTTTATGTCCTGCCTGTGGCTCCCAGCTGGATGATGAGGGAGTATTCTCATTCTTTTCATCTTTTGCCCACATCCGTTAGAGGAATCTGTTCTTGTCTGACTCTTACCTTTAATATAATCTATACTGCATGTCTGTAGAAATGAGTGCCTATGTCTGGACTTATAATAGCATTATTATTATATATTATAGTATACATAATATACTATCTATAATACCATATATTACTATATTATTATAGTATTACCATATATCATATATTATACTATATTATCCATACTATATATAATATACTATAAATTTTAATATAGTATATAATACTGTCTTATAATATAGTGTAATATGCTATAATAATATATTATAAATAATATAATATATATTATATTAATGCATATTAAAATACATATTTTTATTTGTATTTTTTATGCCTTTAACTATAATTATTTAAAATACTATTATGAATAACTATAATTATAATATGATTTATAATATAATTATAAAAATTTTAATATGAAATTTTATATATTATATACAATAGTTATCATGTTGTATATATTATATTTATTATTTTATATAATTTATTATATATACAACATATAATTAATACATATTATATACATATTAATATATATTAGATATTTTAAATATATATTTTATAATATAATTATAATACTATCAAATTTATAATATAATCTATAAGTATACATATAAATTCATAGTGATTTGTAATGCTACTATAAATAATTGTATGTATAATTTTCATAGTATATAAAATTGTATATTTATAATATATATTATATTATCTATTATAGTATTATAAATAACTATTAGTTAAAAGCAGAAAACAACACAAATGTCCATGAACTATAAAATGAATAAATAAACTGTGGTTATTTACATAATAGGATATGACATAGCATGAAAAAGAATGTACCACTGCTATACACAATATAAAATAATCTCATAGATTTCACCTCAGTTGAAAAAAGCAAGACACAAGAGTATATAATATACTATTTAATTTATACGAAGTTCAAAAACAGGCAAGGCTGGTCTATGATAATATAGTTTAATATAGTTATTAGCTTTGGGGAAAAGTATTGACTGATAGGAAATTTAAGCTTTCTGGGGAATTAAAATATTCTGTATGTTCTGGATGCTGGATGTGACACACACACACAAACACACACATATATATATACACACACACACATATATGTATATCAAAATGTATCCATCTGAACTGTTTAAGGTCTGTAGACTGAACTGTTGATAAGTTATATCTCAATGTAGACATAAAAATGAAATAAAATAAAGTCTCTTAAACTTTAAATCCTCATCTATTCATGTTAAAATCAATATAAAGCATTGATTTATATTGATTGGGGAAAAAAGCCACAAAATATTTCTTTAGGTCAGCCAATAAGTAATAAAATTAATTTGAACCAATTGATGTTAAAAGTAAAAATGTTCAGTGATGTAACCTTAACATCAAGAATTTTGGAGAAAAATCTTTTAAAACTAAGAGTCAATTATATTAGCATGTGCTATATGCCCATTACCCAAGATTATCATAGAAAAATTATATCTCCTAAAATACATTTGGCTGTTTTTTTCTCCTTCCAGGTCTCTTTCAGAGGTAGAAATATAGAGTGATTTTTACAATACTAGAGAAAATTACTTTATACCACTGGAGTCTCTCCTATCATAAAGGAATATGTCCCAAGAAACAACATACGTTATGCCTTGAAACAGTAACATTAAATGACATGTTCATGGATTAAAGAAACACATCCAGATTTTTTAAATATCTAATTACTTCCACAGTGGTGGTCATGTATTTGTAGGTTCTGGTTTCTCTTCTTTCATTTATTCATACTTTTCTATCTTATTATTGACTGTGTTGCTAGAAACACAACCCTTTGAACTAACTCAGTTGCCAGGAGTCAGAAAAGTTTTTTGACTGCGAAAATACAAGTTTTGTTTTGGAATGAACATCTTTTAACCTCTCTCATTGTGCAATTTATATAATCCTAGAAACTGTTCATGTAAAATGGCCACTGTTTTGAGGTTTTGGCTGCACTTAAAAGACAAATATCCAGTATTATTAACAAACTCCTCATAAAATGCATGTTTCATCTCTATGACATCACTTCAAGAACTGCTTGCTCTCTGGGTTACTTACCCACAGATGTGAATAATTCTTGCTACAACATTCTTGCTACTTTTTGAGCTCATCTAAAATGTCATAAATAACCTAAATCTTGGAACAATCTTCTCTAAGATTCCCAAGTTAATCAGGTACATCTAAGAGAGTCCCTCTGAGAAAGCATGAAAGGCAGATGAGCATACCGATCACAAAGTTGGCCCTGGAGGATGACTGTCCATACTGCTGCTCAATGTACTTTGGTTTGTACGTCACCATGCCGAACAGAGAATTGAACTGAACAGTGCTTGTACATAAATATAGGAAGTATACTGGGTTTCCAAAAAGATTCTTCAGTGATGGAAGAAAATCTATAAAACAAAAATAACATAGACTCATTAAAGTTGGTGTCACACATGGAAGAAGTAGCCATGCCAGCAGGACTTACAGGGCTGGGGCCCATTGTCACAGAGTTTGGGAGTAGTCCCAGTGTGGCGCACACATACACTATGTACGGTAAGCCACTGGCATGCGTCAAGCCTGCGAGCTGGCCAGGTTCAAATCCAGACATAGGCACTCATTTCTACAGACATGCAGTATAGATTGTATTAAAGGTAAGAGTCAGACAAGAACAGATTCCTCTAACGGATGTGGGCAAAAGATGAAAAGAATGAGAATACTCCCTTATCATCCAGCTGGGAGCCACAGGCAGGACATAAAGACCTTCACTTTTCTTGTCTCTATTCCTCAAACTTTGCTTGTAGTCAAATAGAAAGAAATATGAGAGTTATCTCCATTTAATATATGAATTTTAGTGTTAGAAATGAGCATTGGTCTCCTCCCTTTTTCCTATTATGTAGCCTACCAATTAGACATGAAGAATTTCTATAAATGTAAATACGGCTTGAAGGGACAAGAAGAGGGGGACCAATATCATGAGGGGCTGCTCATTTCCATGAAGGGGGTTCATTAGAACACTGGGTTTTTGCCTACAGCACACTTACCCCTTTGATCATTGGTGAGAGACATGCATTGATACACATCTCTCAAATGAATAGATCTTATCTGTTGAAAGGCTGCCAACCTTGAAGATCAAGCCTTTTATTTCCTGTATACACAGAATTACAGGAAGCAGCAATCCTGGGTAGAGACAATTGTAGGATCTAAACTGAGGAGGTGTGAGAGGGTGGAGACATCAGCAGGAAAGGCTGTCAAGCCTTTGCTCTTTGGTCATGTACTGCAATCAGTTGTTCAGTAATAAAGCTGATATCAATTTCCATTTTTGCTTCTGACATGGTTTCTCAATTTTTTTAATACATGAAGGGAAGAGAGGGATATAATTTATAAATCTCCTTAAGTCCCAACAGAAAAATGAAAATACTTCAAGAATTTGACTTACCTCTTGCCATTTCCATTATTTTTGCATTTTCTCCCTGGGGTGTTTGGTAGTCTGTGTGATCATCTATGATAAACTTGGATTTCTCAGAGGAAGAATTAGAATCCTCTCTACTTTGGGATCTTGGTAAATTCTTTGGTAAATACCAGAAAGGCACAGCTGCAAGAAGACTTATGATTCCTGCTATTAGATAGCCAAGCCACCAGGCTCCTACCCACTGGGGATCTTTTGGGGTAATGGTTATGTGATCTGAAAGACAGAAGGGATGGCTAAGTAATACAAACAGCAAAGCTAATATGTTAAAATAATATACTTAAAAATAAATTCTTGCAAAACTCTGTAACATAATAAAATACCTAATAATTCATCTATGCTATTTTTTTTATCTGCATCTTATCACAGGCATACCTTGGAGATTTTGCAGGTTCAGCTCCAGACCACCACAATGAAGTGAATTTCACAATACAGAATCACATCAATTTTTTTGTTTCCCAGGGCATACAAAAGTTATGTTTAACTATACTGTAGTCTATTAAGTATGCAACAGCATTATGTCTGAAAAATGTACATACCTTCATTTAAAAAAATGTTATTGCTTAAAAAATGCTAATAATCATCTGAGCCTTCAATGAATAGTGATCTTTTTCCTGGTGCAGGATCCCATCTCAATGTTGATGGCTGCTGACTGATCAGGGCAGTGGTTGTTGGAGGTTGAAATGACTGTGGCAATGTATGAACATAAGAAAATGATGAAGCTTGACACATAGATCAACTCTTTCCTTCCTGAAAGTTTTCTCTGTAGTATGCAGTGCTATTTCATAGCATTTTTACCCACAGTAAAACTTCTTTCAAAATTGGAGTCAATTCTCTCAAACCCTGACACTGCTTTATCAACTAAGTTTATGTAATTTGCTAAATCTTTTGTTGTCATTTCAGTAATGTTCACAGCATCTTCATCAGGAGTAGATTCCATCTCAAGAAGCCATTCACTTTGTTCATCCACAAGAAGCAACCCCTAATCTGTTCAAGCTTTTTTTCTTTTTTTTTTTTTTTGAGATGTAGTTTCACTCTTGTTGCCCAGGCTGGAGTGCAATGGTGCGATCTTGGCTCACCGCAACCTCCGCCTCCTGGGTTCAAGCGATTCTCCTGCCTTAGCCTCCCTAGTAGCTGGGATTACAGGCATGTGCCACCACGCCCGGCTAATTTTGTATTTTTAGTAGAGATGGGGTTTCTCCATGCTGGTCAGGCTGGTCTCAAACTCCTGACCTCAGGTGATCTGCCCGCCTTGGTCTCCCAAACTGCTGGGATTACAGGCATGAGCCACCGCGCCCAGCCTGTTCAAGCTTTATCATGAGATTGCAGCAATTCAGTTGCATCTTCGAGCTTCATTTCTAATTATAGTTGTCTTGCTATTTCTACCACATATGCACTTACTTTCTCCACTAAAGTGTTAAACACCTCAAAGTTAACCAGGAGGGCTGAAATCAATTTCTTTCACACTCTTGCTAATGTGGATATTTTGACCTCCTCCTATGAATTACAAATGCTCTTAATGGCATCTAAAATGGTGAATCCTTTCCAGAAGGTTTTAAATTTACTTTGTCTAGATTAGAAATCACTAGAAATCATTAGAAATCACTATTGATTGTAGCTATAGCTTTGTGAAATATGTTTCTTAAATAATAAAACTTGAAAGTCAAAATTACTCCTTGATCCATGGGGTATAAAATGGATGGTATGTTAGCAGGCATGAAAACATTTATCTCTTTGTACATCTCTATCAGAGCTCTTGGGTGACTAGGTGCATTGTCAATGAGCAGTAACATTTTGAAAGGAATCTTTTTTTTTTTTCTGAGCAGTAGATCTCAACAGTGGGCTTCAAATAGTAAACTATGCTACAAAAAGATGTGCTGTCATTCAGCACATCTCTATTGTTCTGGTTAGAGCACAGGAAGAGTCTATGTGTAGGAATTTCAGAATGTTAAATGAGCATTGGCTTCAACTTAAAGTCACCAGTGGCCTTAGCCCCTAACAAGACAGTCACCCTGTCCTTTGAAGCTTTAAAGTCAGAATTGACTTCTCCTCTATGGCTGTGAAAGTCCTAGATAGCATCTTCTTCCAATAGAAGACTATTTCATCTACGATGAAAATCTGTTGTTTAGCATAGCCACTTTCATCAATAATCCTAGTTAAATATTCTGGATAACTTTCTGCAGCTTCTCCACCGGCACTTGCTGCTTCACCTTGCGTTTTTGTGTTATGGAGATAGCTTCTTCCCTAAAACCTCATGAACCTATTTCCGCCAGCTTCAAACTTTTCTTCTGCAGCTTCCTCATCTCTCTCAGCCTTCATAGAATTAAAGAGGGTTAGACCTTGTTCTGAATTAGGTTTTGGCTTAAGGAAATGTTGTGGCTGGTTTAATCTTCTCTCCAGACTACTAAAACTTTATCTCAATAAGGCTATTTCACTTTCTTATCTTTCATGTGTTTACTGGAGTATCACTTTTATAAATTCCTGCCAGAATTTACATTCACAACTTGGGTAACTGTTTGATGCAAGAGGCCTAGATTTTCGCCTGTCTTGGCATTCAACATGCCTTCCTCATTAAGCCTAATCTTTTCTAGCTTTCCTTTTAAAGTGAGAGACATGCAACTCTTCCTTTCACTTGAACACCTAGAGGTCATTGTAGGGTTACTAACTGGCCTCATTTCAATACTATTGTGTCTCAGGGAATCGGGAAGTCCAAAAACAGAGACAGGAGAATGGCCAGTCAGTGGAGCAGTCAGAACACATGCAACATTTATCAATTAAATTTGCTGTCTTATATGGGCACAATTGTGGTGCCCCAAAACAATTACAATACTAATATCAAATATCACACGTCACAGATCTCCATAATGGGTATGCTAATAATAATAATAGCTTGCGATATTAGGAGAATTACCAAAATGTGACACGGAGACCCAAAGTGAACACATGCTATTGGAAAAATAGTGCCTATAGACTTGCTCAACACAGAGTTACCACAGACCTTAAATTTAAAAAATATATAGTATCTGCAAAATGCAATGAAGTAAAGCACAATAAAACAAGCTATGTCTGTATTTTCTCTATTATTGAAGGAAAGAGAGTGCATTTTGGAGCAAGATACTTTCTTTTGTTCATTAGATTAAAAATATAGTCTAAATCCTGGAAGAGGCTTCATGATTTTCAAACTGTGCTCTGGGGTTCTGCAGAGAGACCCCTGGTAGGAGCAAGGCAACCCATGGGGAGAACTTTGAAAGCTCAAAACCTCATGTGGCAGCACCACTTTCGTTTGATTTACATATTGAATGTCTGTGTGAGATTTTACTCGAAGAGTTATGCCCTGCACCCTCCAGTCCAAACCCCGTGGAAACCTCTCATTATGAAACTAAATTTGAGACTCATTCAAATCAGCGGAATATTTTTTATTAAATGATGGTTGACAATACTTCAAAGCTAGATATGAAGCAAGATTTGTATATGTAAGCAAAACTTTAGTTATCTTTTTTATTTTTTATTTTTATTTATTTTTATTTTTTTTTATTTATTTTTTTGAGATGGAGTCTCGCTCTGTTGCCCAGGCTGGAGTGCAGTGGCACAATTTCGGCTCACTGCAAGCTCCGCCTCCCGGGTTCACGCCATTCTCCCGCCTCAGCCTCCCGAGTAGCTGGGACTACAGGCGTCCGCCACTGCGCCCAGCTAGTTTTTTTGTATTTTTAGTAGAGACGGGGTTTCACCATGGTCTGGATCTCCTGACCTCGTGATCCGCCCGCCTTGGCCTCCCAAAGTGCTGGGATTACAGGCGTGAGCCACCGCGCCCGGCCTAGTTATCTTATTCATCATAAAAACTTTGTTTTTGAAATCACTTCTCATTTGACTAAAAAGTAAGTATTGACAGGTTTTTGAATCACACCAAGTGGGTGTTGTTTTATTCCTAGGCAAGAACCTAGAAAACATTTCATTATATTCTCCCATAACACTCTGTGAGAACGAAATAAACACATGGCCCTTGACAAGTAGGCTCAACTACCACTGCATTATACTGGGTAAAATGCTTATACTAGGTTATTGCTGCATGTTAATTGCTTCCCCTTAACAATTTTCCTCTGTACTGCTCATCGCATCTGTACTTTCTTGTCTTTAAAATCCATCAGTGGATTTTAAACTTTGTGAAGTCAAGGAACTCAACTGATTTGTTCAGAGCTGTAGAATGGCACCTGGCATAAAGTAAATGCAAAATAATTGGACAGGAACTAATGAATGAATAAATAACATTTTTGAAGCTTGACTTGTAGTTTATTTGATTTAAATGCAAGAATTTTGCTTTCTGTTTTAACATGCGGACTTCCAAATGCAATTCCACGTTTGTTTTTTAAGTGAAACTTGTTTAGTTTGTAACGGATCTCTTGGAACTCTTTAAAAAAATACTGACAAATGCCATCTATTTCTAGAGGGTGCATCTCCCAGAGATAGAAACAAGTTATTAGCTATGGAAAGATCAGTGGCCCCTCTGCCATTTATTTCCTACACAAGCAATATCTCAGAAGAAAAGCCAGTCTTGCTCGATAATGTGTTAGAACATGTTTCCACCTAAAAATGACTTGTAGAGTAAAAAAAAAAAAAAAAAAAGAAGGGCTGTTTGGTTGCCAGTAGACTTTAAATCCTTGGTCTTTCTGTCAAGTCCCCAAATACATTATCAACTGACGTAACTGTAATAAATGTTGACACACCTGAAGCCAACAAGAGCCAACAAGTAGCTGCAGTTTTCAGTCTTAACTATGCTGGAATGCATTTAAACTGACAAATCAGAAGTGAAAAAGGATACATCTTAATAACAAACCATTGGTCATCCAGTTCTAATCATCACCTATTTTTCATATTCCATTTATTAATCTGTATAACTATATTAATAAAATTTTTAGTTTATGAAAGATTATGACTGTCATTTTATAAAAAGGCAATTTGATAATTTCCACACTGTTCCCATTAAAACTTTTACAGTAACTAAAATAAATGAATAAATAAAAAATAAACTCCCTTACCTAGGTTTACAAATCCAATGTCAACATATAGTTTGGCACATAATGAGCCTAACAGGAAACCAAAGATTGGTCCTATAATTGCAACCGTCTGCACGCACCCTGCACCAAGAAACGAAAAGGAAAAAAAAAAAAAGCTGTCATTACTTTGATAAATTAATACAATTTTAAACAAGAAATGTGTGATCCAGTCAGTAGCTCAAAATGTTTTAACTCATTTGCATGTGTCTAGTCAACTTTAAAACCACATTGAATCAGGAAATAAGTCCTTCACTGCTTTGGGAGAAGAATGAACAATTTTAAGGCATTAAGTATGTCTTAGTAAGAAAATAACATTAATACTCTGAGGAAGTTAATTTTCCAAAATGGAACAAACTATTATTTCCTAGGATTAGATTCCCCATTGATAAAAATCGGAATTGTATTAATTTTGATAGTCTGTCAAAAACATTTTACGTTCAGTTAAACATAAGACTTGTCTTGACATTCAAATGGATTTCTTCCACCTTAGTAAAAAAGTGCATCCATTCATTTTGAGGTTCTGTGGTATCATTAGTGAGAGCAGGACCTATACAGATCCCCAGATGCAGCTAGCAAATGTGCTAGGATTTAGAGCAGGAAAAGTGCTCTCTGGAACCCTCTTGACCATTCAGGCCAACTTTCATAGGAAGGTGGAACAGATGGCCTAAAGGACACCATTTCTAATAACCAGAAAGGTAGTTCTTCCCTTCCAAATATCTCCAATCTGTCTTTCATTTCACCACAAGGCTTAAAACACACATATTCATGGGAGATTAAGTTAACTGGAAGAGCAAACAGCAGTTACCAGATACTTTTTGGAACAGAGGAAAAGAGAACAAGCCCTGAGCTCCTAGAGAAGGAGGGGACACCTACACACCTGTATGCTTCTCCTGGCTGTGACCTTTGACCTTTCCTCCAGTCTCCAGAGTAATTGCCTAGTGCAGGTGATGAAGTGTTTGTTGCAGTTCCAGTTCCTGATTTTACTGGAGTTTTCTGTTAGAGTAAGAGCTGTGATCTTAACTATAGCCTATTTGGGTGTAACCAGCACCCCCTGGAGTCCTGCAGAGCATAGCCAAGGCAAGATTATACAGTGATCCTAGCTGTAGCGCCCCTCTGTCTTTCTGTCCCTGAGTGTGAGGCCTCTAAAAGACCAGAATTTCAAGAAGTCGAGACTGAGGTGTGTCAACACCATAGGAAAGGGTAAAATAACAATTAAAAAAGGAGAGACTGACGTGTATTTCTAGCTTAATATTAAGACATCAGAGGAAACCAATAAATGCTGTTTAGATGCGTCTTACCTTAGGATTTTGCCTCTGCTATATTATTTTGGTTTTTGAGATTTTTAGCTGCTGGTCTATTTACTGGGATGTGTTCCAGAGATGAGGTAGCCTCAGGCCTTGCTTCTATTTTTTATATACTTTTCTTTATCCATTTCTACCTGCTTTTAAGATCTCAAGTTTTCTTGTTGCCTATCCCTCATAGCTTTAAATAATCAGGGCTTATCAAATGGAAAGCAGTTTCTAGGGCTCAAGAAACAAACTTTTAAATAAACTAAAATGTCTAAATGCTTTAGCTGTACAGTTAACCCACTAAAAAGAACCTATGAAACCTGAAGCCCATGAAGATACTTTCACCAGGTCATACGTCATTGCAGCTGAGCTCGCCGTTATTTTCTTTTAATCTGATGTTCCTTTTCTAATGCAATAGATCGTTCTGTGGTGTCTTCATCATCCAGATCTGAACTGTGCACTTCAGAAATGTGTGAGCTAAATAAAGGAGTGGATATGAAGTACAAAAAGCTTCCACATTTAATTTAGCATAGAGTGGAATTCAGAAAACTAGACACCCTGCTTCCCAAGAAGTGAAGCAATATGCCAATATTACCAATATAGAAAGCTGCATTGTCTTCACTGGCAAAATCATCCAGGTAGGCAATGCCCAGAGGCTGAATGGGAGTTTCTCCTATTCCACGAAGAAGATTGCCCAGGAAAACATAAATCCACATGGAAGAGCTTGTGTCCACTTCACATTCTTGAAAGAAAGGCAAACCAGAGGATTGAAAATAGATCACTTTAAAAGTTAAGTATTTATTCTGCATTTCTACAGTGTATCTTAAACTGAACTAGAACGCAGGAGTTTTTGTGCAATAGTCATAATTTGATGGGAGTTTGGTCAAGTTCTAAAACTGTTTTATACCTTCAACCTTTCAGGCAGAGTAAATCCCCAAGAGACTTCACCAAGGAACTCTATTGCTTCTTATTCCTGATCCCTTTACTTTTATTCTCTCTCTTCTTCTCATTTCATTCCTACCTTGAGCTATTTGAGTTCCCACACTACAATGACATTCAATATCTATCTGGGGCAAAACAGAAAATTTTGAATAAAGTCTTTCTCACCTTAATTTTTAGTTCTTTTGAACAAAGTCTTTCTCACCTTAATTTTTAGTTATATTTTTCAGCAGAAATCACAAGTAATCTTATTATTGACCCAGTTTTATCTGAAATTCAAATTTTTATATGGTTGATATTCCAACATTTGGGGAGTATTACCTACATTTATATTTGTTTGTTAGTGAATAAGCATTTTTAGGACTCTGGAAACAAATTTACATAAAAATTATAAATTCCTGTACTTTAGCAGTATAGTTATTCCAACAAAAGAAATCTTTTGACAGCATGTTTAGAGTAAAATTCAAGGCTAACCATTTTTAAATGCTTTCGTAAAATTCATGTCTTAATATGATCGTGTGCACTAGGATAATTACCCTCATATCATAAATGAAACATAGCTTTGAAGGTTTAGGTGCTTTAATAAAATTGATAATGTTAACCACCTCCAACAATCATCACTGCTGAATGTTCTTTCTCTGCTACGTGCTGAACTAAGTGGTTTGCAGGCATTTTTAAATTGAATCTTCCTAACAATCCTATGAGGTAGGAGTTATCTTTACCTGTTAATAACTCTTAAACTAATTTTTGATTGTGAAGAATAGATTATGTGAAGAACTAAGGTGAACACCTTTGGGCAAGTGAATCAGACTGCATAACTAACAGAAAAGACTTCTTTACACTCATGTGGATTCTATCTGACTCTGCCTCTTCTAGAAAAGTTCAAATGACCATGGAATTTTCACTTGTCTTCTCTGGATTTCGATTCTGCTTCCAAAAATATGATATGAATTCCTTTTCTAAAAATTAACTCTAATGTATATTCTAGCCCTAGCAATTGTATAATTTTAAGAAGCTTGTTGATAGGCGAGTCTTCTTGTAGAGAAGTGTAGACACCTTAGGTCTGTGCTTTTTAATTCAATAACCATAAGCCACATGTGACTATTAAAATTGAAATTAAATAAAATTAAAATTCACTTTCCTGTCACACTAACTATATTTCAAATACCCAATAGTCGCATGCAGCTAGGGGCTACTGTATTGGACAGCAAAGATACAAGACATTCCAATCATCACAGATAGTTCTGTGGACAGCTCTGCTGTAGAGTGTTGTAGGGGGGTGAGGGTTGTATGTGGAGCAGTTTTGAGAAGATCCTTATCATCAGCTTTAGGGTGAGCCTTGTGTCCACTATGTCTAAGGAAACAGACTTTAAGGGAACAGGACCTCGCCTGAAGGAAGGAAAATAATTGAGTTGCGAGTCATTCTCTGTATCTGTCCGCTAACTTCTCCCTTTATTAAACACATTTTAATTACTGAGTCTAAGCCCTATGTTTCACCTTTCACCTTTTTACATTGCAGGTTTAAATATTTCCTAACTAGTTGTGCTGTCAAAACAAAACATCTTCCCTGACCGTACATTGTATACAGATGAAACTACGAGCCATTCAGTCAGCTCCCTGCCTCCTTGTTTGAACCTAAATCATATTTATTATATTTTTACATAAACAAGGCTGCTGTTCTTGTCCATTGATTTGAATGCATCCTCCTGAACATATCTATTACTCCCTTTCATATTCTCCTCTTTGTCTAGAATGTGTTTCTTCTTTTGCCACAGCAGGAAAGGGTAAACTTTTTACATTTCTGTGCTCTCCCCGTCCTTCCCCTTCCACATTTCCATATGTTTCTAGTCCTTTGGCCCCTCCATTCAAACAGCCAGGGTTCATTGCCTGGAAAAAAAAGACATCTCAACAGAATGTACTAATGAGAATATTAGGGGAGTGAAAATGTCTTGTGGAATAGATAGATTTGGATGGATGGCAAGTATATATTAATTTTAGAAAGGCTTCTATTCTGCCTGTATACAATGTGGTTCCTCCAGTTAGGCGTAGCGGGTGAAATTGGGAGGTGGCAGGGAAGGAGTGTGGAGCATATTGATGCTGAAGGGAAGCTGAAGGTAGAAGAGGGATTTGCTCTTCCTGCCTGTACTGAGTCCTAGAGACACAGTAAACACCTGTGGATAAATTCATGGCTACTCTGAGTAAGGAAAATCTGTGTTACCTCGGCCAGGTGAAGCCCAGGCAGGAGGCAAGACTCTATTTCAGTCTAGCTCAGCATTCCTGCCTTTGACTCATAGGACTTCCAATGTCTACAGTGATACAGAAGAGAGTACTTCCATATTCCCAAGGGTGTCTCAGACAAAGCATTGCTGTGTTGTATGCATCAGCCATCTGGAACACTAGACACTTTGATAAAATTCCTGCATCCTAGCTCAGGTGAAAAATAGAATTATTTCCATGTATCTAAGATGGCCAATTCTGTACTAGAGAGAACTGCTGTGAGAAAAAAAGTATGAACATGGACATAAGATGACCCCATGGTGACGAGTATGACCAAACAGTGTGACCACAGGGGTTTTAGATATGTAAGCTGGCAGGGAACTGATAACACCAAGAGCTCCCACCACAGCTGCCCATTTTATTCTTATGTAAGCTCCCTAGAATTTAAACAAGTCCTGGGGACAAAAAGGGAGGTTGGGGACAAATTGAGATTACACTTTTGCCATTCTGACAAAAAGTAGCTGAACACAGAAATTAAGTTGACTTATGGGAAAAATTATATTTCTTTCATATCTGAGCAATGGATTGAGAGTTGTATGTGCTAAACTAGTTTCATCCTGCTTTCAAAACCCACTTATTCAGAAGCATTGAAAGATTTTCCCAGGAACTATCAATTAATGCTCCTTTTTTCCATAAGATTTGATCGTCTGGTATATTTTCTTAGGATCTAATCATATACTGCTTTATATTCTAGGAATTTTTATGGCACTGTGATATCTCAATTTAAGTAGTAAAGCTTTTGGGAGCAAAAATCATAGATATTTTTGTCCATCCTAAAGCACATATAAGGTCTTTTTTTTAAAAACCTTGCTTAGTCAAGTTAAAAAAAAATGATCTTACCGTTACTTATTTTGGATTTTGATTTTTCCATAACTGAAACTGGTAATTGACTGCTTGACTCTAGGAGACACGGAGAGATGCTGAGAGTAGAATTGGAGGAAGGAGAATATCTCTCATATTTGTACCTGTATAAGAAGAATGTTTTCTTATGATAGACTCATTAACATCATACTAGGAATATTATGTGTATGCTACATGAATCGTTGGGGTACCAGGTTGAGCTTGCAGCTGTCTCTGAACCTAATTCACCAAACCAAGCCAGCGTTTAACAGCAGATTTTTGCTGAAGAGGTAGCCAGACGATCTGGCTCACAGACTCTACACGAAGCTTGTCCCACCCGTGGTCTGTGGGCTGCATGTGGCCGAAGATGGCCTTGAATGCAGCCCAACACAAATTCATAAACTTTCTAAAAACATAATGAAATTTTTTTCGCAATTTTTTTAGCTCATCAACTGTTGTTAGTGTTTTTTATTTGTGGCCCAAGACAATTCTTCTTCCAATGTGGCCCAGGGAACCCAAAATTTAGACATTCCTGCTTTACACCATACCTGGGCCAGTCAATTAATGACAAAATAAAAGTAAAAAGTACTCTTAGAGGCTCATCTTAAAGCAAACTAGTGACTATAAATCACCTCCCCCCTAGGTGAAAAAGTATTCAATTCGATAAAATCATGATTTTTTTCCGAGTCAGAGAAAGAGCCATAATTGAACAATGTATTGCCATCAGCATACTTTATTTAGAGTTGTAAATTTAGTAGAATTACAAGGCTGATTCTGGGGAATGGAAAATGACACATGGATTTTTCACCATTTATCCTGATAATATTCTGCTTGTGCTCTACTGCTTACTAGTATAGCACCAAGTTACTTCTAATTCCACCCTTTTCCCTCTTTATAAGGTTATGATAGCAGCTGGGATAGAGAGCCATTGCTTAGTGAGCAGCCTGTGATAATGCTAATCTACAATCCCCCAGCTCTACTCTTGCACTCAAATTATCCTTCCTATGCCATGTTCTCCACACTCTTTGTACCCCTTGGGGAAGAGGTATCTGGTAAGAAAACATCTCAATATCATCTTGATTCTCATTTTATTCAGGCACTATTTGGCCAAAGACTAGTAATCACAGGAATATGCATTGGCATATTAATAGTAAAGAACACCCAGCTACTTGGGAGGCTGAGGCAGGAGAATGGCGTGAACCGGGGAGGCGGAGCTTGCAGTGAGCCAAGATCGCGCCACTGCGCTCCAGCCTGGGCGACAGAGCGAGACTCCATCTCAAAAAAAAAAAAAGTAAAGAACTGTTTATTCAGCATGGTAAGGAAAAGATGTCTTGCATTACTAAAATATTCAAGTTGATAAACAGGTTACCTTAAATCTGTTTTGTGCAATCTGCACCTCAATGGGTTCCTGAACCCCACGGAAAAAGTAAGAACATTTTTGTATGTATGTTTTTATGTGAATGCTTAAGAGAAGAGGGTTACTGGTTTTATAGTTTTATCAAAGGGTTTCTTGACCATAGTAGGTTAAGAATCACTTAATGAGGTTAACTGTTTTCAGTTCTTAACTACACATGAGAACATTTAGCATTGAAATCATGGTAAATATAATTTTATTTTGTTAATAATTACAGAGAAACCATTGACTGTTATGATGCTTCAAGACTATTGAAGTAGGTATGGATGGTGATCATGGAATATTTTGAAAATTTTTCATTATTTTAACTCAGTTCCTTCTGTCAACAGGTTACTGCTGCAAGCATCATAATTATTTTGATTTCAAATAACTGGCAGCTTATCTAAGTGCCACTTTTGTTACTAATTGCTATCTGTGATACTCTAAAAAAAATTAACGTTTAGATTTTAATTAACTGAGTTGTAAAATGAGAGCTATGGATGTGGTCTGTACCTATTGAGACTCTGTTGGAGAAGAGACAAAAGTGTAATTATTAACATCTGGGACTAATATTATAAATGCTTTTATATTAGGGCCTTTAGTTCTGACCCGCGTTCAAATCCTGACTGATGCACTCTTGGCTTTGATGTATGAAATTTTGCAGTAGCCTCCTAAATAGTCTCCCTGCTTCCAAGCTTTCCCACCAGAGTCAATTCTCCAAGCAGCAGTCAGTGTAATCCTTTAAAAATATAAGTAAGATCATGTCACTCTGCTTAAAGCTTTCTAAAAACTTTGCATCTCATTCAGAGGACAAACTAAATTCTTGTAATTGGCCTAACCTTACGACTCAAAGGATGGTCTGCAGACCAGCAACATCAGCTGAATCTCAGCACCAACCCCAGGGCCGCTGAATCACAATCTGCAGTTTACCAAGAGCCTCAGGTGATTCAAATGCCTATCAAAGTGAGAGACAACATTGATATATTCTCTTATTCCCTTTTACTTCTCAGCATTCATCTTCTGTGCTTTCCCCGTGGTCATTGCATTTTAGCCACACAGGCCTCCTTGCAGGTCATCCATGCACCAGACTTCCTTCTGCTGAAGAAACTTTGCCTTCACTGTTCACTTAGGCTAGATGTCTTCTTTCCCAGATATCCACATGACTGTCCTCTTTACTATTATCAGGTCTTCAAATGTCACCAACTCTGTGAGCCATACGTTGACTACCCTACTTGACACTGCAACCACCCCCAACCCACCACACATACTCCTTATGTGTCTTTACTGGGTTATTTTTCTCTATAGCTCTTAACATTCTCTGACATACTGTATTTATCTGTTTATTTTCTGTCTCCTCCTCAGAAGATCTATGAAGGCAGAGATTATTTTGTGACTACTCTGTCTTTACTGCCTAGAAAAATTATATATATATGAATATATCACAAATATATATACACTTGCTTAATTAATGAGTTAAATGAGCTAATACATAAAACTAAACAGCCTATTAGGAATAGGCCCTCAATAGTTGCTATCCATGATTAATTGCTTTTGTTGGACATCAAGGATATTTCTGCAAAGGAGACAGAGCACAGTTATCTCTTAGAGAACGAAAATCATATTTTGGATAAGTACCCAATTAGTTACTAATGTTGTGTAAAGATGGAAAGAGAGCAAGATTCATGAAGGAAGAATTGGTGTGTTTTTGTTCTATTTTGTTTTCTCACAGAAATAGCTCCTTTACCTGGCATTGTACCTGGCAAATATATTAAATAATAAACAAATATATCCTCTAGCATGTCAAAAATGTTGGATAAGAATCTGTCTCTGTCCCTTTGATATCCTTTGTCAACACTAGCCTGTCTGGTTGTCTGACCTTCTTTTTAATACATTTTTTTCTCTGACTTTCTTATATGGGTATTCGATATTTGTCACTAACTTAAAGTAATAAAATTATTCATCTGTATACAGCAGCTTTAAGACAAAACCATTGCTGGTTAAAACCAGGTGGCTTAATTAGCCAAAAGGATTGATAACACCCAACAATGATGACATAGCTACTAGTTAGGTTGGTAACCTTGATAAGCATTTTACCTGTGTTATCTCACTTAATATTTGCAATGGCATTATCAGCTAGGAATTATTTTTAATACCTGTTTTAAGATGCAGGAACTGAGACCTAGAAAAATTAAGTAGTGTAGCCATTGTCTCTTAGAAGAGCTATTAATCCACTGCAGAGTGATTTAAGTCTGGTGTAATGGATTTATCTATCCTATGTGACTACTTTCACATTTTTAATTTTTTCAGTAGTGGAACTGCTTTTTCCCCTAAGCAAACTGTCACATGGAAGCTCAATGAATCAACAGATAACAGCAACACAACTAAAGATCAGGCAGGGAGTAGGCAGGTTGGAGACCCATTTTCTCATTCTTCTCCTTTCCATTCTTTCTACAGGCTGAACATACCTAACATTTTTATAGAATCTCAATGATCAAGGAAACTTCTGACCTATAGAAGGACGTTGTCCAAAGAGCAGGCAGAAGTGCCCAAACCACAGAACTCCCACCAAGTAAAAATTTAGGGTCCCAGGAATTCATCGAAATGGGTAGAAAAGCTCCCACTCAGAGAATTCTGAGCCCTACCTTGATAGATTGGCCAGGGAGGTCAAAATCTGACTATACTTACATAAGTGGTCTAGAAATTCAAGAAAAAGTTCAGACTAGATCATTCCTAAGTCTCTCCAGCTCTAAACTGTCCTGATACAATGATCTAGAGTGGACAATAAAGTATCACTTGAAATATAATTTTCTAAAATCTTCTCTTACTCTGAAACCTTTTGGTAGTCATTTCTTTTTTTTTTTTTTTTTTTTTTTGAGACGGAGTCTTGCTCTATCACCCAGGCTGGAGTGCAGTGGCGCGATCTCGGCTCACTGCAAGCTCCGCCTCCCGGGTTCACGCCGTTCTCCTGCCTCAGCCTCTCCGAGTAGCTGGGACTACAGGCGCCCGCCACCACGCCCGGCTAATTTTTTGGTATTTTTTTTAGTAGAGATGGGGTTTCACCGTGGTCTCGATCTCCTGACCTCGTGATCCGCCCGCCTCGGCCTCCCAAAGTGCTGGGATTACAAGCGTGAGCCACCGCGCCCGGCCTGGTAGTCATTTCTTTTATCAGCAATAGATAAACACAGAGAAGGACAGTGACGTGGATATGTATGAAGGCTGCTGCCTGAGAAGTCAGCTGACCTGTTTTAGGGTTCTGGTTCCATAATTACAAGACACCTAAATTTACAAAAGTCATCAAACTTTCCAAGTCATGGGGTCCGGTCCTTAGCTCTAAAGTAAAAAAGATAAACTCTGTTCTTCTACCCCACAGGTTGCTATAAGGGTAAAAATGACATAGGTAAAAATCTTTGGAACTACTAAAGTCATGTGCATGTATTAACAAAAGTACCAAAAGTAGACTTTAGGGTTAGAGGATACAGACACCCCGCTTCCATTGATAAAGGTCTAAGAGATACTCTATGGACATTGAATACTTGTTTGAGTTGATAATATATCCCTGAGTTAATTGTCTAGCAGCCAGTGTTCTGTAATCCAGAATTTATTGTCTGCAGTGTTTATTAATTACCTATTTGACATTTACCACATGTTAATTTATTTTCAGTTATATATTTTGCCTCTACAGCTAAATTAAAGCATTTGACTCAAAACATAGTAGGTAAAATCTTTCTTTAATCTTGTTGATATCAATATACAGTAATCTATCAATTTTTTATAGTTTATTGTCAGAAGAAAAGTTATAAAATTGTTCTGAAATTTTATCCAAGGAGAATGTAATAAAAGTAAGACAAAGTTATCATGGGTTAAGCTTAAATTTGCATAATTAATAGTCATCATAAAAGGGAGAAATGCAGTTGTTTGGAAAGGCAAGGAAAAGATGATTGCTTTAGACTTACTGCTCCATGAAGAACTGAGGCATTGCAATGAGCAATGTTCCAACTCCCATGATTACACACCCTGCTCCAATTATTTTTGGCCTGTGAAGTTTGGCTCCAAAGTAGCTAACAAATGTTATAACTAAGAGATTCCCTTTGAGGAAAAGAATAAAATATCATAAATTAGAGAACTTAGAAAGAAGTCAACAGCATGACTGAATGAATGTGTACAGCAGACGAAGCAATGTTTTCTTTTAACTAAGCCATCTCTGCATCATTTAATTTTTTTCCTTTAATCTGAGTTGACCCTTGAAATTCTCATGTTCATTACTTCAATCACCTCATCCCTTTATCTAAATATTTTAATTCAATCCTTCTAGCTCACTTCACCCAACCTAATTATTTGTCCTTATAAAATATTTTATCAGTAAGTCAAATTGTAGAAGGCTCCCTTTAGCTTCTCTCTTAAATATTTTTTAGTAATTTTGAAGTAAACTTCTTATTTTTTCTTTATTCATTAAAATTTCTGTGAAAACTTCTATTAGTGTTCTAATTGCTCATGGACTACACATTACAAATTATTTAGCTGATATCCTTTATAGAAAAATTAAACACAACTGTACTTCACTTTAAATGAAATAAAATGATGAAACACATTTACACAAATGATACTTTATGATTTGTTAATAAACTTTGTACAAAAAGATTAAGACTCAAAATAGAAATAAAAATTATTCCACATAGGCGACTTCAGGTATACATCAATTATATAACCTCAACATATGCCTATAAAGCAAATTTTATGAAATACAAAATCTCTATAAAATGTGCCCATTTATCTCTTTTGTGAAAAATGGTTCAAAAATATTGAGTTTTTTTGAAAGTAGAAATTATGGTTGTCTAAAATGTCTCTAATGAAGCATGTGACACATTACTTTTAGTTGATGATGGTGATAAGTGATTAAACATGTTTCAAATAATATTTCTCATGCTTTGCTGTGCATAAAAATACTGAAAGGAAATGGTTAAGAAAATGGAAACTTGTTAAAAATGCAGATTCTTGGCAAGTACCAAACATTTCTGATTCCATGGATCTGAGGTCAGGCCGAGAAATCTGCATTTCTAATACTAACTCAAGTGTGTTGATGGAGATGATTCCTAGAACATGCTTTGATAAACATTGTTTAGGGTTTTAGACTTCAAGGGGCTTTAAAGCTTTAGCTATATTTGAGATATTTAGTTTTCAAGATGTACCATGCTAAATAGAGTAAGATCTTAACAATTTCCCAGCAATTGATGGTGATGGCTAATGGGTGGCCTTGCTTTGAAGTTCTCCTCATTTCCAATTTTTGAGCGAAAGCATGTTTCCCTACATCTGTAAGCAATCATCTAATTTACTCCTGTTCACTCACATTGCCAGCTTTAGTAAACTGGAAATAAAGCAGTAATTTTTGTGGGCTTGAGGATAATAAGAATGATAGTGAGAAACATGACTTGCACAGTGGTCGTAATCTTTATGGCTCCAAGAAGAATTAAGCTCTTCTTAATGTTCATATTAAAAAACTAATAATTGAGCACAAGATTTCTCATTTGAAATTTAAGTATTTAGTAGAGGACATTGTATATCATATTATTTTGATAATTCTATCTATATGTTTGTTAATGTACCACAATAAGCAAACCGTCATAAAATGAAACCTGACATTCACTTTATAGGCAATTCTCTCCTATTCTCACCTACACTCCACCAATACTACACAATAAAGGACTCCTGTTTACAAGCTATTTCTGTGTTACATTAATGGGCATGTCATACACAAGACAATATGAGTTCAGTATCTGTAATATAGGTATATATATCTATATATCACATATATACTGTATCTATCAAAGTTTTTGCTTCCTTACTATCCTTTCTGAATTCTCTGGAGATACACTTGGAATATAAATGATGACACAAAATCTTTAAAAAATGAAATTGGATATAAAAATTCTTCCATATCTACCATCATTAGCCTCACAAAAAAAAACAGGTACAGAAAGTTTTAGAAATATGTCTTACCAAACTTTAACATATTCTTGCTTTCTTCTTTTTCTGTCTGTCTATGCACACACACACACACACACACACACACTTAGATAACAGAAAAAAAAGAAAGCTACTCAATTCATCTTGTAAGACTACTATTTTCTTAAAACCAAAACTGGACAAAGACAATATAAGAAAAGACAATTAGAGCCCAAACTTGGTTATGAAGATAGATGTAAAAATCCTAAACAAAATATTAGCAAACTGAATAGTATATACAAATAAAAATATCCCAACCAAGCAGAGTTCATTATAGTAGTACAAGAGTACCATCAAGTAAAAATAAATTATTAATTAAATCACTGTATAACAAATGGAAGGGGAATAATTCCATGGTTAACTTAATAGACACCGTAAAAGTACTAAATAAAATTAACCATTCATTTATGTTAGGAAAAAACAAATCTGAGCAAACCAGCTTTTAAAGTGTATCTATCAAAACCACAAAGCAAGCATATTGCTCAATACTAAAATTATAAAAGTATTTGCATCAAGGTCAAACACAAGAGAAAGATGTCCATTGTAAATGCTTCTCTTCAACACAGTACTGAGGCTAATGTAATAAGGTAATAACAACAAAAAAATCTAAGAGTTGCAAAGAAAGATACGAAATTATATTTTGTTTTAGACAATTTGTCCAGAAAACTCTACAGTTTCCATGGAAAATCAACTAAAACTAATAAAATTTCAACAAAGTTGCCACATACAAATAACATAAAGATGGAGGATGATATTTGTTCTAGAATCTTGAAAGGAAGGAATGCGAAAAGAGGCAAAAGAAGTAAATTAAGATTATGTTCAGCAAAGTCATTTGTCTGGAAATTTATGTAATTCAAATAGGGCAAACCTGTGATGTTTGGGATAAAGGTTTTCAATGGAAGCAAGAGAACTTTTAAGCCATTTTAAGGCAACTAATCCAATAAATAATTTATATACCTAGAATGGTCTGGAAGAATTAATGTGAATTTAGAGTCATGGTTTTCTGCTACTTCCTGTGAAAACTTAGTATACTCTATCAAATATAAATTTTGTCTCTCAAGTTGCGTCGGGACCTGAGAGCCCAAACAAAACTTTGGACCAAATCATTTCTATGCCTCTTCAGCTCTAAAGTATTTTTATATAATAATCTAGAGTGAGAAAAACATCAAAACATCATGATATATAATGTTTTGCCGGCTCATATCTGCTCTATTCTTTTATCTGCACCAGTTACCTCTTTCTCCTTGTTTTCTCTCGTGATATAATGTGTCACCCTTTACCTTGATTCTCTTTGGCCCTTAGTGCAGGGCCATCAGTAGAACAGGGCTCAAGGAATAAATCAACCATCCGGGCCAATCTAAGCAAATTACATAAAAGATTGATGTGATCAGATGTTTTGGAAACCTGCTGCACAAAATGTGATCTACTGACTAGAAGCATCAGCATCATTTATAATTATTATTAGAAATGCAGAATTTTATCCTGTTCCTACCGATTCAGGTTTTAAAAAAGATTTTTAAAATATTGCCCAGTTATTTGTGTGGACATTAAAATTTGGCACTAAGAAATGTCATTCTGGAAGGATGACAAAAGATGACTTTGGGAAGCAAATGCCTTAAGGCAAAAGGTTACTTATTCATTTTATTTTTTCTGTGATATTCAGAGTAAGAACCAAAACACAGAGTATGTACGAAAAGAAAGAAATTGTTAAAGGGTTGAAAAATATTTATTCACTTTTCCGAAAGTTCACCAGGTAAAGCTAAAATTGGAGCAGTTAGAGGTTTTACTATAGCATATATCTGAATCTAAACAAGCCTTAAGGACCAGAGAGGGTACTATTTTGTTTACTTCAACAAAAAATGAAAGCCTTTTAGTTTATCAGTTCAGGAAGCAGACTAACTAGGATTATCCTCTTTAAATTACTTCTAAAACAGTGACTCAAATTACTCGATCTTTTTAATTTCTAAGAAGGAGTCTATAGTCAATTGCTAACCAAAGACACCTGAGATTTGAATTTTTATTGACTGCTCTGATCTCGTGTTCTTGGTAATAGAATCCCTTTATTCTTCTTTCTAGGCCACTGGGTGGAAAAATCCCTTTTATGATGTAACTTCTTTCATCATTGCAGTAAATTCTTGTAGAGCGCGTTTGGATTATTCCACATCTCTAAAATTGAATCACAGGGCTCCCAGGGTGTATTGTTCTTCTGTAAAGACACTTCTACATATTTATAACTCAAAATACCAATTAGCATCTCACCCTCTCCTCCAAGAAAGTCACCTACTCTGATGTAGAACTCTGAATTGTGTGAACTATACAATACCGAACACCTGGGGGGAAAAATTTACTGTTGATTGCTCTGAGAAAATTGCCTCTCCTGTCGAATAAGATCATGGCAAATTCTGTCCAAAAAAAAAAAAAAAGATTTTATGAATAGAGTCCGATCCCAGCAGACAACAGAATGCAGAAGGTGTTCTTTAGCCACACCTAGAAGATCATGGGCTTAAAATTAAAGTCAGGCATCTGTAATACCTACCAATTTCAAAACTACCATCAATAACTCCCACCAGTGAAGAAGGGATATCAAACCTTCTCTCTATCTGAGTGATGGTGCTCTTCAGATAGCCTTCTGCCAATGCTTTGGCAAAGTAAACAAAAGACAAGGCACACAAGAACACCTGGAAAATATGACAGGTCACACTTAGTCTGACTCCAGCTTGACACACAATTGGAAACTAAGTAAATAGACAAATACAAAACAAACAACAAAGAACAATGTATAATATCAACTTTATTATCACTGAAACTTTAATTCAAACACTGTTCGAGGTTCCGTCAGCCTTAAGCACATGTAAATTTTCAAAAGTTCAAATTCTCTTGGAATTTAAAATATATATTTGGTTTTTATGCGAAATGTGTATTGAATTATCTTTTGTCTTCTTCCACTCTGCTCCAGAGGGACACTCAAAGGAGTCTTACATTGAAGAGTCAGTGTATGGTGAGACATTTATTGGTAAGAAAGTAAATGAAACCATAAGCCAAACACTTGACATCCTATAACAAGTCCAGCACTTGGGAATATGTATTTCACAGGGTGGTGCATGCACCAGCAGGGAACATAATGTACAGACTGAAAAAGTGCAACTATTATTCCTTGTGTTTATGTTTATATGTATTAAATTCATAGTCAAATATTTTTCTCAATGGAAAACATGTCTTTGATATCTAGCTTACATATTTTGATAGACATGGGTCTGTGATAGAACATTCATAGGGAAGGTTAGCATTTATATGAAAAAAGCAGATTTGTTGAGTGAATATTTGTATAAAGAAAGAATAGGAGCACACAAAGCATCACTTAAAAAACAACTCTTCTCAGGGGTTTGGGAGAGGGGGGAGGGATAGCATTAGGAGATATACCTAATGTAAATGATGAGTTAACGGGGGCAGCACACCAACATGGCACATGTATACATATGTAACAAACCTGCACGTGTGCACATGTACCCTAGAACTTAAAGTATAATAATTAAAAAATAATTTAAAAAAAGAAACTTCTATCACTAAATAGCAAGGAAAAATAGCATGATTTTAACAATGGGCAAATAATCTAAACAGACATTACTTAAAAGAAGGCATGGCCAACAGATATATGAAAAAGGTGCTGAACATCACTAGTCATTATGGAGATGCAAAGAAAAATCTTTATGACATATCACTTCACATCCATTGGCTATAATAACAAAAAATAAAAACTGGTTAGAATGTAAAGAAAAGAGAATCTTTCTACATGGTTAGTGGTTACATAAGTTGATGTAGTCTCTTTGGAAAATATAATAGTATGGAGGTTCCTCAAAAAACTAAAAATAAAACTATTGTTTGATACAACAATCCTAAAAAAAAAAAAAAGCAACTCTTCTCCTAACTCTGTAACATTATTCCCATTTTTATTTGCAAAATGGGAGTAATGTGATGTTTCACAGATTAAATGTTATATCTGTGCTTGGCTTAATATCTGGCACATGGCAGAAGTTCAATAAATACTAGTTTCTACTATTTCTCTCTTTTCTGTTGGGGGGGGGCATTTAAATGAGCCCAGGAAAGTAATTTAACCCACATGGTCAGGTAGAGATTGCTTGCACCGCCTGGCAAGGTGTGGTTTTAGTAAATTGCATCTAAGATCATTTTTTTTTTTTTAAAAGGAGAAAACAATTCTCATTCTAACTTCATTATATAGAAGATATCTGGACAGAAAACTAAGAGCATCAACAGTATTTACTTCTTGGTTGCTCTACCTTTAGTTCACCACAGCATGGTTGCTTTTCCTCTGAGGAGGGATATTCTGTTTTGAAAGAAGGCCTTCCAACAGGTTGCACTGAAGTTTTGCAGAATAACTGGATATTTTCTTTGGATGAAGTGTCCATTATAAACACATTCCTTGACTCTGATCTGTCAAAGTTAGTTTTTAAAGTAAAAATAAATAAACAAATACTACACAATTTATTAAATTTTTTTTATTCAGCAGTATACCACAATTCTATAGACCCAGTTTAAAGTGAATCTACCTTTTGTTGTCACAGTAAGTTGGCAAATGTTTTCAATTAAAATCAACCAGGATATCTGATTAACTAATCCTGCTATTGGAACTCTGTAGCCAGCATTCTTTCTCAATCCGTCCAGTTTAAGCCTCATTATGGCAAAGAATAAATTTAAGTGTTGCCTTTGGAATAAATAATGAGGCAGAATTTTGCTAACTTTGTGGTCTTGCCAGTTTAAACTAGGAGCAAGCAGGAAAGGAAGAAGAGGAATTCAACTATTTGAGTATTGATTCATTAGAATAAAGTCTTTAAAGCCTTTAAATCTATCTTTTTAGCAAAACAAATAGAAGTTTTACATTCATTATGGGTCCCTGTACCACCTTATGATTCCTGTAGCACCCAATGTGAGCCTTAAAATATGACAAAAAAGAAGAGGTCCAATTTGTGTATTGTTTTTGTTTGACAAATAAAGGAGCAACATGATTTGTGCCTTAGATTTAATTCAGGTGAAAGAACCGTCTTTGATCAGCCTTAAAGTAAAAAAGACAGCCTTGCTTCCCATGCTTAATTTCCCACCGCCCCTCACAGGACAGGATCACACACTGAACCTATTTTCTTCCTGTTCACATCAATATTTACATATCCTGTGCCCCTACTTCTTTAGGATTCCACATGGCTCAGTGCCTGCCTGATAATCTAACCTAAATCAAAGAATTCAACAAAGTAATTTCTCAATCTCCCTAATATTATCAGATGTCCCAATTGTACATTAACAGAGAACTTCTATATCCACATAATAGGAGTGGAATAATGTTATTCCTAAAGGAATAATGTTAGGAGTCAAATTTCATGTATTGTGGCAGAAGTCTATTCTGACTATGAGTATATCACCTTGACTTTATGCAATGCTTGTTTTGTGTTCACTAAAGCTCATCCTTCATCATTTCAATTCATACTTTCTCAAACTGAAAAATCAAGTAATAGTAGTTTAAACGATTTGCTTTGCATTAATAATATGAAGTTAAAACATCAGAGGACTTCAACAATTTAAAAGTTAAGTGGATTCCTCCAGGGAGTGGGAATTGAGTAAAGAAAGGATGAGACAAGGGTCGGTTTCAAAAAAATTATTATTAGACTTTTGGATTCATTTTATAAGCATGCACAACTTTACTTTTTTAATTGAAAAAGAGTGAGTGAAACAGAAAAATTTAAAAACAATAAAACAAAGAGCTAATAGTGTTAATCAAGACAAAAAACAGATACAAATACATAATATTAATGAGATAAAACACAGATATTTAGGAATATAAAACATAAAAAGATGCATCGAATGTTGAAGTAAGTTTAATATCTTGACTTAATGGATAAATTTCTAGCAAATATTCATTACCTATATTGATAAAAACCAGAAGAGAAAATAGCCAAGAAAGACATTATCAAAAATACTCTGAAACTACTCCCTAAACAAAGATACTAAGGATAGATGATGCACCAGAAGTACTTTATTAAGGGATATTCTTTGAGGAAAGATAGTTGATAATGGAAACAGATAATCATTGTCTCCATTAGTTTGACAAAACTAAAATTATCTTGGTAACAAAACAGCACAAAGATAGCACAGAAAGGAAAACTTCAGATCAAGCCCATAGATTATAAAAATTCTAAGTAAATGCTAGCAAATCCAAATTAACTCTTGCTCTATGATTAGAATTATTCTGAAAGATGCAACAATTGGTTAATTACAGGAAATTTATTCACCTAAATTACTACATGGATAAGTCAAAATAAAAAATAGAATTTCAGTACATGAAAAACATCAGTTGATAAAATTCAACATCTATTACTGATTTAAAAAGCAAAGTGTAAGAAATGAAGAATATAGAGATTCTTCCTTACCAGTATCTGATACCAACAGCCAACTTCCTATATCTACTGAGTCACTAGGACTACTTTTCTAGAACAATATTTTGCCAGGACAAGGAAAAGAGGGTTTGGGAAACGCAGAGTTATACAATGTTAAATAAGTATCTTTACAACAAAACTATGAGTAAAAATATTGCCACGCAAGAGATATACAAACCAGAAAGGTTTTAAAATAAGAAATGGATAATTATTAAATTTATGGCTTAAATTGTAATCTTCTTCAAAGGATTAAATTATATAATTCAAATTGGCCTTCTGTTTTTGGGGATTCAGATATCATATTATTTCTCATCAGTCGTAATATTAAAGCCAGTGACCAGAAAATACAAATAAATTGTTTAATAATAAAATTTGCTATCATTTATCCGAAATTTATCTTTAAAAGATCCAAAGTGTTACATCTAGAATGCTAATGCCAAAGAGAAAAAATAATTATGTTAAAAACACTACTGAAAAACTTGAGATACTATAGCACATTTTAAGTTATCTAATATGTGGAGGTGTTGACACAAAAATCACTGTAACTGAAATTCAAAAGTGATAACGATAGATAAATATAGTCATCTTAGTTCACTTTGTGTTAGGGCAAAATAGTATCCAGCTTAAACTATTGGCACTGCATAGCTTTACTGAAGTGTCTTGATGGCTAATGTGCAAATTATTGCAAGTGTAGTATGTTCCAAGGAGGCTACAGTTCATCCCCTGTAAAAAGAGAGGGAAGGAAGCTTAATGACATGAATGGAAAGATCCTTGGGGCTTGCAGGCTCTCTCTCTTCATTTGCAACTGCAGAAGTAGAGCAAGAGTACACAGTTATTCAGAATTATTTGCATTTGGCAAATCCTTAATTGATCTCTGGCCACTTGAATAGATTCTTCCAGGAAAAGACATACGACAGTTTTCATCCAATACCCTGGGTTTGGAGCATAATTTATTCTGGAGGCCAAAGAAAAACAAGCCAAGCAGTTTCTCTCCCTTTGGTTCAAAAACATTGAATAATCAGTCCTCATGAGTTTCACAATCAGCCCTCCAGATTTTAAATGTAGAGAACAAGTGGCTTAGGAAGGTTGTAGTTAGATCCCACAGATGTACTCAACCCCTCTGCTCTGCAACTGACTCGGACTCTGTCCAGCAATCAGTCCCCAAGGACTGCCACAGAGAAAGTCCTAAGGCAACCACGCTCCTCCCTCTCTTCTCTTGGCCATCTCCCGTGAGGAAAACCTCTGTCCTGGCTTGACTTCTGGACACCAGGATGCCTCCCTTCAGACAAGCTAAAAAATACCCTCATGGTACTTGCTGGAGAGAAGTGTGTGTTGTTTAGAAACTAATTTCCCACCCAATACAAATTTGTGTCAGATTCAGATTTAATAAGTACTATTTTTGTGTTGGGTGATGTATGTACTTTTTCTAATCCTTAAAAAAACCCAACAAGCATAGTATTAGAATTCCATTTTTTAAATTAGATGGCCCAAAGCAATTAAGTGACTTGTCAAAAGCTAAACAACTTGAAAGCATGAGACTCAAAATTTGAACTCAAATTTGAGTTTATCTGATTTCTTTAACCAATCTTGTCTCCTATTTTCCTCAGACTAACGAGGGGATCATCACCTTTCATTGATAATTTTTATGGATAAAACATAAATCGCACAGAAATTGAGGGTTAATCTCCCATAAGAATCTGATGTATTAGTCACAAAATATAAAATGAGAGAACCAAGTCCTACCTGGAGGTAGAGATCAAAGATAGTCAGTTCCTTTCAATGTGCTCAGCGAGACGATGGACCACACACCACAGACTGAAAGAGGAAACTGAGGTAAATGCCACAGCAATTTTGAACAATTTTGCCAGGTGGGGAGAGCATGGGTGGACACAAGCAGAGCAGATTAGGGAAAAGAAAAGATGAAGGGCATGGTCTCACCCCTGAGCGATCTCTTCTCTTTCCTCTTTCTTCCTGGCCTCTTTTTTCTGGCAGTCAGCAGAGAATTGGCCACGCTGGCAAGGCCACTGACGTGCATCTCAGCTCCCAGGGCACAGAAAGAGCTGAAGCTTTTGAGCCATTTCTTTGCAATTTGCTGCAAGTTTAAGGCCACACGTGATAAAGCTTTCTTTATGGGAGAGAGTGAATAAAAGAAAAGACCACTTGTGATCTTACTTGCTGATTCCCAGAAAACACAACTCCGCAGGGGGCAGAGGGTAAGGGAACAGAAGCCAGAGGAGGGCGGAAGTTTATAACAGAGACCCCTCCTCCTTCCAGAAAGTTTTTAAGCCAACTATTCCTTCGGAACATCACTGGGACCCTTGTGTTTTCTTTGTTTGTTTTTGTTTTGGTTTGTTTTGTTTTGTCTTTAACGGTTCTTGGGCTAATTTGCTACGTTTTCTTTTCCATTGGTATTCTAGAATCTTTAAGAACCAAGTATCAGGTCACGATCAAAGCTCCGCAGCGCTCTACAGAAAGAGTTAATTCTCAGAGACATGATCAGTTGCTCATATTTACAATTTCTATAAGTTTTGAAAACAGAAAAGAACCACATTGAATTTTTGGCATTCAATTGTTTATTCTGCCTAATTCCAAGGATAAATAAATCCTTGCACTGAGAAAGTCCACAATTCTAATAAATTCTTTTTCCAAGAGAAAAACTTTAGAGGATCTTAAGCAGTATCACTTTGCATTTGTTTTCTACCAAGAAATAAATTTGCTACCAGAATTATCCAAGATTCACCCTATTCTTAAGTGGCTGAGACTCTGGGATGGTCACTTAATTTTACTGAGTCTCAACTTCTTCCTTTGTAAAGCAGAATTTTTTTGTTTAAAAAAAAAAACAGATTTATAGGGCTATTTTAAGGATTAAATTATATAATGTATTCAAAAGCACGTCGCAAATAGATGAGTGGAAGGTATCATCATTTTATATATATAGATATATTTAGTTCACATAATGGTCAGGATAGTTAATCAATATTATTCAAGCACATTTTACTACAAAAGAAAGAAAAGAAAATGCAAGAAAAATGGGTTTATCTTAAACCTTGCAAAGAAGCAATGGTGTTTTCACACTCTGAAAGGCCAAATATTTTACTTTAACAATCAAACCAGACTTTTCCATCAGAAATAGTGAGCAAACATCCGAATACACTGAGTGTTAGTCTAGACTTCTCAGTGTCTAACAGCTGGCCAAGCCACTGTTTTATTAAAGAGGAGATAGTATTTACCAGCCCAAAGGGCATAATTTTCCTCACCAAGAAATGAAATTCTCCCCTGAGAATGTAATTTGGTCTATTCCCAACTGGCTCAGTTTCACTCTCCAACACGATTCCTTTTCTTATTTCCAGAGTCCACAGTTAATGTTACTGTTTTGAATGCACATAATTTTTACACTTATTCAGAGCTTCTTATGTGCAACCTTGCATTGGATTGTAGCCTACTTCAGCCTTTCATTCCCATTTCCAAACTCTAGACCAGGGAGTTAACAAACTTCTATAAAGGGACAAATAATAAATATTTTAGGTTTTGTAGGACCATGCAATCTCTATCACAACCACTCACCTCTGCCATTGTGGTGTTAAATTAACCACAGAAAACATATAAATGAATGCATTTCCTAAGACTGCAGTAACAAAGTACCACAAGCTGAGTGACCTAAAACAGAACCTTACTGTCTCACACTTTTGGAGGCCAGAAATAAAAAATCATGATGTCAGCAGAGCCATGCTCCCTCTGAGACCTGCAGGGAAGCATCCTCCTTTCCTCTTCCACCTCCTGGTGTTTACTGACAGCCTGAACTCCTTGTTTTATAGGTGTATCACTCCAACAGCTGCTTCTGTTACCACATGGCCATCTTCTCCCTTTATGTCTCTGTCTTCTGTTCTTAAAAAGACGCTAGTCATCTTTGACTGGGGACCACCCTCATGACCTCATCTTAACTTGATGAGGTCTGCAAAGATTATCTTTTCAGAAAAGGTGACATTCACAGGTACGGGAGTTAGGACTTCCTCATATCTTTTTGAGAGACACAATTCAAGCCAGGACACTCATATTTTCATTTTCTTCCTTACTTGAATTTTTTCATGCAATTATTTTAATCACTTCCTTCTGTATACCCTCAATTCTCCTGCTTCTCTTTCAATTTATTGATCTTCCCGGGCAAACCTCACCTCAGTTAAATCCACTTTCTTTCTCCTTAGTATTTGCATCCGCACTGTTTTAAATGATTGAAGAACAACTCAGTAACATGCCCTTAGGGCTTATTTTATATTTATAACCACTAAACTCACTGAGTCATAGAGGCATTGCTAGATGTAATATTTTTAATGACCCAATCACTTTACCTCTCTCAAATCTTCATTTCTGGCTGCACCCTGATTATTAGCTGATGATCTTGTCTAGGAAATTTACTAACAAAACAGAAATATTGGGAGAAATATTACACTCTGTCCTTATGACATCTACTCTGTACCCAAATGTACATTGCTATTAGCTGTCTTCCTTCTTGCTCCTACAGTCCATGATTCTAAGCCCAAACTTTAGTCGTATTCCTGGTATATATTTCCTCGCCTCCAGTTCATTTTTCACCAACTCTAATCAGGTTTTGCCTTTACCACTCCAATGCAAATATTTTCATCAATAACATTAAAGGCATTCACAGTTATAAATCCAGTGATCAATATCCAGACCTCATTTTAATTGAGGTATTAGCAGAATTGTATGTCATTAATGTGCCCTTCTTTTTGATACATTTTATTCACTTGGTTTCATCACACACCCCTGGTTTTCCTCCTACTTCAGTGGTCATTTGCTCTTAGTCTTCATTGCTAGAATATTCCAAAATTCAGTCTGTGGAATATCTTCTTTGCTGTCTATATTTACTTCCTTAATGACCTTATCTGATATCATGGCTTTAAATATAATCTATAATATAAGATCCAATGAGGTTAGGGAATATTTTGTATACCAAAATTTGAGTTAAGAGTTTTTCGGTCTGGAAAAATGTATACGTATATACAGGAGATATATAGACACAGATATAGATATAGATATCTATGTGTGTGTGTATTAGCTCTCTCCACTGAAAAGGTCTAGAAACAATGATCAACTAAGTAGCAATAAGTGCAGCTAGCACCATAAATAAAAGCACCATGGATCCTTGATATGTGACTAATACCAGGTGTAAAGATACAAGATGGGCCTGGAATATCTTGTCATAAATAAGAGCTAGGATGCCTTGAAGACTACATTGTGCCAATAGGATTCAGAAGCCAGCCTGAACAGGTTGCTGCTAATCAAATATAGGAAAGTTTGAGCATCAGTAAGAATAATTGTAATGGTTGAAACATATAAAATAGTAATGGTTGAAACATATAAAATCACAAAATTTATGAGTTAAAAACACTATTAAAACATCACATGGTCACTTTGGAATAATTCTAAACACAACTTAAATATTAATATATTTAAAACTAGTGGTATTTAGGGAGAAATTGTGTGTTTATCCTAGCTTTCCTATTCCATTCTTTCCTTAGAGTTATTACAGAGTAAAGACAAATTTCTCTTCATAGAATTCCAACTAATAAAAAAGGATGAGAGAATATTATAATTTTCTTTTCTTTCTTAGGGTAATTAATATTTATTGAAATGTAATTCAATCTTAAAGTATCCTGAAAGGATTTCGGTAAGGTTTTAAAGTTTTACTGAAATAATACCAGTGCAACCTTGGTTTAGTCCAACAAATAGTCTGAAAATAGAGACTATTCTCCAGAGATGACAAATTTATTTCTAGAACAGATTTAATAAAAACAATATTAAAAATACAAAATCCTTAAACTCATTTGAGTCAAATGCAAAGGTTAAAGGAAAAAAATGTAGAAAATATACTATAATCTTCAATTGCTTTTAGATTGGTAGAGCTCTACTGGGTTTTATTTGCATAGCTTGGTTTTTGTGGCACAGTAGAGAAATTGAAAGTAGTTATTGTATAAGGATGATTCTTAACCATTTTGAAAAAGTTCTGTTAATATGATCAGTTCAGACCTCTCTATAAAGTTTTATAATTCTATATTATATGTAAGTAGATTAATTTCTAGTAGAATTAAGCTATTAGATACTTAATTTTATAATTTTAATTTTGACTTTAGATTCAGAGAGTATATGTGCAGATTTTTTACATGGGTATATTGTGAGACACTGAGTTTTGGGGTAAAGTGATTCCATTGACCAGATAGTGAGCATGGTACCCAATGGGTAGTTTTTCAGCCCTTGCCTTTCTCCTCCATCTCCCCCTCAGGTAATGTGCCATGTCTATTGTTCGCATTTTCATGTCCATGTGTACCTAATGTTTAGCCTCACTTATAAGTGAGAATATTATAATTTTCAAACCTCTAATGAATTAATGAATTTAGCAAAAGGTAATCAACGACCAATAATATCACCAAAAATCTCAAGCCATTTTGAACATCCTGATGGAAGTTAAAAGCTTGAAACACCACCTTTGAAATAGTCCTCCTTTTTACTTCCAAAGAAAACTAATCTTATCAAATCTCAGGTTAGATTTAAATACCAGTCCATAAGAAATATAAGGAAGAGAAGAACATGTTAAATGACACCGCAAAAGATACAATCAGCAAAATTGAAAGTAAAGAATCTATTTAGGACAAATAACTCAATATTTTTTCCAACCAAAAAGCGCAAGGAAAAAAGGAGATGAGGGAGAAATTGTATATTTTAACGTAAGAAATGAACTGACCAATTTCAATGTACGGACTTTGTACACCTATTCAAAAAGAAACAAACTATAACAAGAAGACTTCTTTGTAATCTTAGAAGTTTTATAACCTCAGAAATGAGAACACTGTGGATATTTGTTGTATTGAGTAATTTGTGTTAGTTTTTTTTAGGGATGATAATGGTGGTATAATTGTTTTAGAGGTAAATATAGCATTTCTTTTCTTTTTTTTTTTTTACAAATCATTTACTAATAAAAGGATATGTCGTATTTATATTTCTATATTTTCATATAGAAATTCATGTATTCATATAGAATTTCATATATTTTCATATAGAGGAGATGCACTAAATATTGGGAGGTATATATGGAACAGATTGGCGGTATATTAATTGTTTGAGCTAGGTGATAGGCACCTGGTGTTCACTCTACTATTCTCTCTGGTTTGAATACATTTGAAAACTTTCATATTGAGTTTTAAGTAAATGATACAGAGACATATATATACATATGTAAATAGATTAAAAATTGTTAGTGGATAAATTCCAAATTTATTTCTATATTTGACTACGAAGCCAATGTTGATATAAAACTTTTGTTTTCCACTATCCATTCCACGTTTTCATTGCCCTCTGTTAGGACTTCTCTTGGTGGAACATTTTTACTGATAGGATGACCTGCAAGTTAATTCTTGCAAGGTCAATTTTCTTAGTGGTTCTGTTTTTATTGGGTGACTCCAGTGTCCCACCACACTCACTATGTAACATGGAAGCATTAAGGGCTCCATGGAGAATTCTTCGTGTTCCAAACACAATCTTTCTTGCCACTGTTTTGTATCAGAAACCATACTTCAGCCTAGTAAATTGGGATCAATCACTTTCTACCCTGATGGTTCAGTAACATGAGACAACAAAATACACCTAATGTTACATGACGAGTTAATGGGTGCAGAACACCAACATGGCACATGTACACATATGTAACAAACCTGCACATTGTGCACATGCACCCTAAAACTTAAAGTATAAAAAAAAATCCAAATAGTAGCCTTGGTTCCAGGGTAATGGAACCATTGTGTATTCTGGTGAAAGTATCCCTTATTGGAAATTATTTCATCTGAACAAGTCGAACCAAAAATTTTAGAGATAGAAAGCACCCCCAAGCCCGCTGAAGCACATGGGGTAGAATTTACAGGCTTGGGGGTGACCTGTAAAGCTGGACTGCGTGTGAATTGGTGTGAACAAGGACACACTAAACTGATGTCTGAGGCTCCCTATTTTAGGTAATGATCATAATAATCCCTCTTCTCTGGCCTGGATGTTAGTCTCCATTAGAACTTACCCATTATTACCCCTCACACCATGTAATTTAAATTTTCCTTCCTTAAGACTTGTTTTGAGAACACTTAATTGAAGGATGGCGTTAAAGGTTCAGACTAGATTGCCAATCATCTCCCTTCCACTCAGAGCCATGACATGATTGTAAGAGGAAAACTCTGAGAGAGGAGTAAAATTCACACCTGAAGAAGAGATAGTCAATCTCGTCTTCTTGTGCTGTGTATAGTTGGAAGTGTGTGTGGTGTGAGAGAGAGAGAGAAAGTGTATGTTTATAGAAAGTGCACTAACTCAACTGATGTATTTGCCTGAGATAAAGAAATATAAATGATAAGTGGAAGGTTCCTTTTGGAGCAGGAAGCTGGAGAGGGTAGTTTCAGGCCAGAGCAAAGGGGAATTTGAAAACATCAGGCTTAGGAGTTGGGATTTGATATCATAGGTAATGGGGAAATAATAGGTGTAGATTGAAGAATCAATTTCTTAGGCAACCTAGGTAGAAATACAACTGTCTGTTTTATAGGACTCTAAAGCTGAATGCCAGAAATGTGGGTATTTTGGCTTTGGTGCTATTTGATGAAAGAAAGGACACAACTTAGTTGCAGAAAGTTAGATGACGACTAAATGTGGCTATGAATTCATTAGTGACAGTGAGAAAGATGTGACCGTGAGAATATAAGCCCCACAAGGTTCTTTGGATATTGTAGGAAGGCCAATAGATGCCTGTCTCATGACAGAGTAAGTTAGGTACCACACCATCATATTTGCATACAAGAGGAAAGGATGCCTTCAGAGGACTGGAGGAAGTGGATTGTACAAATACTACATAAATCATAAAACTGCAGAATTATTTTTATAGTATACATTATATTCACTCATAACATCGACATAGATAATCTAGGTCATAATTTTAATAATTTTGAGTATATATTTACTGTAATATTTATATATTTTATATATATAAAACCAAGAGGCACTTCCAGTAATTCTGGCAAAAAGGGAGCATCAACATAGTATCTAGGCTAAAAAATAATAAAAATAAATACAATTGATCTAGTTTTTATTTCTGTACAGATTCTACTTTTTACGAACATTTCTCAGCCACTAAGTTGCCTAAAAATACTTGTGATGGGATAATACTAAGTATTGCTACATATATTAAAAGGAAGATACAGGTGAAAGGACAAGATTTATTTCAATTGCAAAATGATTACTTAAGTTCAAAAGCCTCACTCTTGTTTTTCTAGAAGTTGAAAAATTTGGCAAAGTTATTAGTTAGCAAACATATTCAGGTCTGTTGAGAATGGTAAGAATTACGTTGTTAAAAATTGTCATGTACAAATGACATCCCTACAGTGTCACTTTGGTTGGCAGTTATTTGAAAATACTGCTTTTCAGAAACAGTAAATTTAGTTAATTAAATACTCTCTGGTTTACAAATATCCTTCGAGGTCAAATTTTTGGGCCATATTAATTGAAACTTACCAATGCCATTTTTTTTTTTTTTTTTTTTTTTTCTGTTGGGAAGAGGTAATGACTGGTCAGAACAAATGCCCGCAGAAATCAGAGCACATTTTAATACCAAAATGCAAATTAAATTATTCAAACCAACCAAAACCTAAAACACTCTAAATTCAGATTAAAGTTCCTTCAGTCACATATCCTAATATATTATAGAAAGCCAGGGAGAATCTCATTTTTATTATTTTGCATTGAGAGCTTCCAAATATTTGTAAAAGCACCAATTTTCATTTTGTGATTTGCATGATAGAAATCTTGAGGAAGAAATATCAGGGGGTGGGTGGGTTCAGTGATATTTATTACCAGTGCTTATCAACTAACAGATTGTTCTTGTTGGAACAAAAATGGTATGCATTCTTCTGTGAGAATATATTAAGACATAAACTGACAGTCATAAGTGAAGAAAAACACCAGTTAAGCAAACATAATATGCTAAAATTCCCATGCAAATATTTTACAGAGTATAAAAAATTTAGTGATTTTTTTAAGCTGATGAACAAATATGTATTAAGTAAAGCCATTAAAACCTCACTAACAGGTAATATATAGATATGTCAGAATTATTAAAGTTAGCAATACTATAATATTAAATTATCCTTATAAACAGTTAAAATGAAATCACTGATATAAGATGGAGTTTTTGACCCATAATCAATTTGGAATTTTAAAAAGAAAAGGGACAAGGAAACTGCTATCAACCAACACTTTATATACACAAAGAACTATTTATTGAAGTATATATACTTCAAACAACTATTTTTAATTTCACATTGAACATCTGAGTATTTTGCCTTTTTTAGGGAGTAAAATTACCGGAAAGAAAAATCTTTCTCTTCAAAAGTTATTCAAGTAGCAGTTTTCAAACTAATTCAAGGGCTAATTCACATTTGGAAACATGTATAAGTACTCCTTGTCATAAAGGAAGTCACGGTTGAACAGTGTATCCACAAGTCATTTCACTCCAGAGTAACTAAATTGGTTTGTATTAAAGATGGAGGGGTGTCCTGGGATTCCCTGCAAATTTTATGTAGTATTCACTCCCAATCCACAGCTCTGCATTTTTTGCTTCTTAGTACCATGGGCTTTACAAGGAAAGCAGGAATGAGGAACTAGAAGTTAAGTCGAAGCCCATTCTTTCTTTTTATTATGGCAGAGGAGAATTTCTGCTTATTTTTTGGTTACTAATATTGAGTAAGAGAAGTATAATTGAAGAGAAGCCGTGCTCTCCTCCTATGAGTTTGTCTTTGTTTTTTCTTCATCTGGTTTTTGTTTTGAAACAGGAAAGGAAAAATATCCTGCTGTAGTTTGTTTAATTTGAAATAGGAACTTTCAATGACACTGAAATACTAAACCATTAAGGCTTACAAAGTTTTGTTCTTACATTTTTATTAATGAATTTCAAATTCTAACCTACTATCTGATCATGCTGGGCAGATTAATGCAGTGGCTGTTGTTTATTTACTGGTCAGTGTTTCATCTGTGAAAGTCAAGATGAATAAGGTTTAATTTTTCTTAGTAGGGAAGGTAAGTATTTGGCCTTTTGTGTTAGAACTTAGTAAAATAAAATATACATTAATAGAACATTTATTTTATAACAACACAAAACATAATAAATTGCTGGATAATACACTCCTTTGTCTTAGGAAAACTCAGAAGATCTCAGACTATAATTTGTACAAAGTTAAATTACTGACACTAATTTTTATCTAATGTATTTGAAACCTTCATAAAACATTTTTCCCATGAGGCTTGTAGAATATTAGAAAAAGAATTAAAGCTTCTTTCTAGTTTTCTGTTATATGATACTAGTTATTATATCAAAATATTCAGCCTCTGAGTATATGAAAATAATCAGTAGTTTACAGTTCTGATTATATGAAAATACTCAGTACCACGGAATGTCGTTTTGTGTGTTTCATTTTAATCTAAAAATTAAAAAATTAAATAACTTTGTGAGGCAGGAGGGGCTCAGTGAGACGGGCATGATCGAATCCACTGCACTCACCTGGGAGAGCGAGACCCATCTCAAAAAAAAAAAAAAAAAAAAAAAAAAAAAAAAAGAAAATAAACCAAACTTAAACATTCTTGAGAATACTTACCTATGGTGATTTATTATTACTCATTGAAGCATTTTTGGTTACATTGAATTATTTGCATAATTAAAGAACCACTTCTTAATGCAAAGCAATGAGGAAATCATTGCTTCATTGTCAGAACATAAACATGTTCAACATTTTTTATCTGTAAAGAGAAGGCTTTTCTTCTGTTCTCCACAACTTTTCCAGGAAGCAGAAACCCAAGGATACCAATGTATGTCAAGGCAATCAACCTTAAAAATGTGGAGAAAAACTAGCTGTCTCTGGAAAGAAAATGTGGATTCCTTTTAGAGTCTTAAACATATGTCAAAAGCTAATTTTGTTTTCCATTTATACATAATTCTGTACACTGTATTTTATGGTCTTACCTACACTGATACTAGATCAGTATTTTTGAATCAGCAGGTAAACACTGAGTTCCACTATGGAAGTGAAACCTTAATCTTCAGTTTCATGTCTTCAAACATATTTTGCCAAAAAAAGTTTTTGTTTTTTTGGGGGTTTTTTTTGGCTTTTTTTTTTTTTTGAGGCAAAGTTTAACTCTTGTTGTCCAGGCTGGAGTGCAATGGTGCTATCTCAGCTCACCACAACTTCTGCCTCCCACGTTCAAGTGATTCTCCTGCCTCGGCCTCCTGGGTAGCTGGGATTACAGGCATGCGCCACCACGCCTGGATCATTTTGTAGTTTTAGTAAAGACTGGGTTTCTCCACGTTGGTCAGGCTGGTGTCGAACTCCCGACCTCAGGTGATCCACCTGCCTTGGCCTCCCAAAGTGCTGGGATTACAGGCGTGAGCCACTGCACCCAGCCCAAAAATGTTCATTTTACTTCACCATTGTTAGCCTGCTGTTAGAATGATTTGCTAATGGGAACACAAACAGCAATTCAAGTTAGGTAAAAGCACCATTAGGTAAGGTCAAAGCAACGTGTATTTCAACAAATACCATGTGTTGGCAATAGCACACATTGCCTAACATCCATGGTGCATAACATAGACTGAAAAATATGTTACCGTTCTCTAAGCATGGTTCTTTGGTGTGAAACACACAAATACGTATGCAAATCTCAATTTAAGTTATGTATAGTTTTTAGCTTAACTCATTGTTTGTAGTGTAATTCATTCCCAATAAGAATTTGAATATCTTCCACATGAACAAATTGATGTGTGAATATAGGAACTAAAACTGATATATTTCTTAAAAAGAACAATTTAATTTTGGAATATTCTTTACCTAAAATTGCTGATTTCTTAATCTTAAAATTGAATTTTGTAGAAGATTTAAAAAATGGACTGACAATATCAGCAAATTCATAAAGACACAAACGACCTAGGACAATGGTCATAAAATGTGTTGCTGCTTGTTCGATCAATGAAATAAACTCAGTTTGGCTTCAAAGTACATAGACATTTTAGCTTTCAATTATCTGGAATTGAGCTATTAGCATTTGAACTTTTATTGATATTTCTTCCACACATTAGCTAATAATCGCTAAATAAGGGGGATCTTGTTGGTTTTTCTAGACTATGAAAGTTCGTAGAACTTTGTTTTATTGGAGTGTTCTAACAAACAGTTTGAAAGGAAGTTTATTTGCAAATGGCATATAAGTCAGGAAAGGCATTAAACTAGAATCAGGGTTAGGATGATAGAAGAGGACAAGACCCTTATTGAGGTTTCCATTATTATTTTAGAAGTACTATAAATGATGAGGACAATGGAGAGCCCCATACTGACATGGAAGCACCAAGAATACCTCCCACAGTAGAATATAAATGATTTTTAGATTATTCACTTCTCATTAATCAGGACTTGATAATCACACAATTAGTTCACTTTTATAAATTAATAATTTCAAACTTTAGACTTTATTTATAATGATAATTTTTATACTTTTATTACTTAGAAAATAATTTATATTTTTCCATCATTTAAACAAAGAGTAGGCCTGAGTCTCATGCCTTTTGCACAGCTTTTACCTTCAAAGAAAGTTCTCTGGGTAAGATAGGCAGGGAATATGGGGAAACTGCAAATTAACAGTCTACATACATCTAATATGAACAGTCTGTAAGATACTCCTTTTCTTTCGTTTTACTGGGATTGCAGTGGTAAGATTTGTTCTGGTATTCAACCAAAATAGACAGAATTGGGCATTCTATTTTTAGGAAGTAAATACTTTCTTGAACATAATATGAGAAAATTTCTTCATTCATCAGATGAAGACTAATATAGATATATCCCTGTACAGAGCTACTGTCTTCTCCTTTTATTGTGAGCCAAACCAGGTCTTATCTAAATGACAAAAAATATTACCGCTAACAAAAGCAAAAGTGGTGCTTTTATCAAGGAAACCAATATTTTAAAGGTTAATTTAGATATATAACTGGAAAGACATTTATTAGCATGCTAAAAATAACACTGATGACACTCAGAATATACCTGGTCTTTTACTTAACAGAGAACTATGGCATCCAGGTAACCAGTTCCAACTTTTCCTACCATTGATTTTATGGTTTTCTAAACAATTATCTTTTTCCCTAAGTGGGCTAGAAACTCTTTCATTTGAAAGACCTGAGTTTATCTAATGGCACCTATAAATAGGCTCATATAAAAATGTAGTAAATTGCAACAAATACGTTGGCACCACAGGAAGTAAGCTCTGGAGTTGGATGTGAGCATAATAATATTGCTGTCACCAAAAAGGGGGAGAGCTCTACTGGCAGAAAATGTCCCTTAGCATCCTTTGAGATGTACTGGGTGTGTGTGAAAGTCACAAACTTAGTGGATCTTCATCCCTTTATTTATCCCAATTGACTTCTAGCTGTAATAGCAATTTATTTTTAAAGAAAAATGTATCAATCTGCCTGGATTGCTGAACACAGTTCTGGAATGAAGATGTTCTAATTGCTTTGGCCACTGTTATTCCTCTTATTTCCTGTACCTTAAAACAAAACAAACAAACAAAACCAGGCAGTTTGCTGAGACTTCCACCATAGTAGCCAATCTGCCCCACTAGTTGGACTATACAGCTTTGATGAAACTGTCAACAGACTGTGATGGACTTCCAACTGTCCTGCCAGTCCACTCACTCCAAACATAGCTCTATGTTCAATTAATATTTATGTTAGAGATGGACAGCATTTGGAAAATGGGAAAATATTGGCTTTGTTAAGTACTTAGATACAAGGGGTATAAGAAGATAAATGCTTTTTTCCCCTTCTCTTAATTGCAAAGAAAGAAAAATAGTTAAATTCACTGGCAAAATTTGACTCATAGTAATTTTTGCAAACATAGAGACACACAGGTAAAACTAAGAAAATGAAAACAATTTAGTAAGTTCTAAATAATGAAGACCTGGTGTTAATTCAGAAATATACTGAAATATATTTTAATTATTTAGGTAGAGGCTGCATCCACTTGATCCTTTTTACATTTTCCTACTTATTGGAGAATTTGCCTTGAAACCATGTATTTTTTTGTTGTATTATCTTTGCCTTATTTTTTTAAATGCCATGAATTATTGTAAAATAATGCTTTGAAAGGGGGGAGTACAATATCCATTTATGAGAAACAAAAGTATTTTTAATGTAAACATTCCTTTCTACTACATCAGAGAAAATAAAAACCGGAAATCACAATCAAGGTTTACTTAGAAGCTAAGATTGTTTAGATAATGAGCAGGTCTGTATATAGTACTGAAGGAAGAATCATAACAAACAGTGTTAGAAAGAAATGGACACCAACTATAAAATATGGTATTGGTTAACAGGTTTTCATCTGGGAGATCTGTACCCAGGATTCATTCAGTTAGCAAAAGTTACTAGTGAAAAAACATTCTTTGCAGCATCCTCATGTAACTGGCAATAAAACTATATCAGATTATCATTTAAATTAGAACAGGTAGATGACTGGCTGTCCATCAACCTCCATGCAAATGAATCATCATTCTCTTACTGGGCTTGGAGAGAACTACAATGTATAAAAATGGTGATTAAAATATAACTTTATAAAAATGTTTCCCTTTTCCTTTTTTAAAAAAAGAGTTTACTATCTACAGAAACAAAAAAATCTTCATATTTACATCAAGATAACTATCATGACATATATAATAATATGAAATAAAATATTGAAAGTGAGTATTAACTTTTTAAATAGAGGTTTGGCTCACAGCATAAACAAGTGTAGATAAACAAACCAAAACAAAACAAATAAAAAAAAGACTTTCAATAATAACCCGATCCTCAAACAATCTCTCTATAATCTCCCCTGCCAGAAGAAGCATGACTGACAATGGGCCAGATTGCCGATGGAAGCTACCCCAACCAACAGCATGTGGAATACCACAACAGGGGTTGTCAGTGGGACCTTCACCCCTGAAAGACAAACTACAACAGTTGCCAAGAATCAGGCTTTTCCTATGTCAACACAAAAACCCTGGGTTGAAATATTCTCCTTCATCTCTTGCTATATAACCCAGAGTGATTTTTCTGTTTCCTTTTCTTTCTCTACCACACATTTTGCAGCAAATTAAGACACAGGCGATCGCGCTGAAGTACAATTTCCCAAGCCTTCTCTGGCATCATTCAGAATTCTAACCTGATTAAAGACCTGACTCCAACTCTTTCCTAGGTGTTTATGTATAAAGAATGCCATCCTCTTAAATGGTGATTTGATCTTAGTTGAGTGACATCCATACTCACAGACAGCTCCTATACATTCATTAGGTGAGTAGACTGGAAAATGCCTCAGTCTTCCGGGTTTGAGGCTGGTGATAGAGCTCCTTCAAGTGGTGCATAGCAGTAATGTCATACCAAACATGTGGCCCTCTCACCCAGCCCTTGAGTGCCCTCCATCTGCAAAAGGCCCTCTATTGAAGCTAAATGGAGGAGGGCATTTGGAATGGCTGCCTCCCAAAGACACTCCAGAGTGAACTTCCTTCTGTTTGTTCACATGTACTCAGTCATTTGCTACAGCTATTCTATGAGTTACTGAAACCACAAAAATCTCTACATATGCACACACATGCACACAAGCACCCTTTCAAACTGTTCCCTTCTGTCTCTCTTTCACACACACACACACACACACACACACACACACACACACACACACACACAACACACACACACACACACACACACACACACACACACACACACACACAGTGTTAGCAGGATGTATCAGAATTCAAATAATGCTCTGGAACTTTCATCCCTCAGTACTAAGAGCAAAAGCTGCTTAGTTGGTAACCTACATTTCCTGCACTGTTTCCTTGCTAAGCCACACCGTCTCCTTTGTGATTTGGTTTCCTTTATGATTTATTATATCACAGTGACCACTATATATCTTAATATAAATGTTACTAAATTGTGGAGCCAGCAATCCTGGCCTTCAGTGTGTATGTGTGTGCGTGCATGGGTGTGAATATGTTTTACATGTATCTATGTGGGAGCTTATATACACACACACATATATATTCCCTCCTTAAAAAATCCTTAGAAGCTGGTGTTGCAATGTGAAAGCTTCTTTGAGCAAAAAGTTTTTAACAATGTACCTCACTGTAAAAATATACACACAGAATGCGAAGAATCCCAAAATGCAATAGCCATTTGCCCATCTTCTCAAATTTCTACAGTGTTGTGTCTAAATGTTGTGCTGGCTTGAAGAGAGTCTTTGACAAGTCAATCTGTTTGGAAACACAGCCCATTCTATCCATTGTCACTGGTCTGGCTTTGGGGTTGGTATCTCCTCCCCTCTTGGTTTCCCTTTCTCTTCTTCTTCTTCCTTGATAGCCTGGATCTGTTCTGAAGAGTGCGACTGAGGGGTCTGGTCCAGGGATTGATTTTCTATGCCTGTCAACCGTTGCTCCTCTTCAATGACTTTCTTCCACATCTTGTGGTTCTGTAGGAGGTGCTGAGTTATTTGGCAGTAGATTTTTCTCCTTTTGAAAGTCTTCTTTTCTAAAATAAATAAAATAAAATACACCAAATCAGACTACTTAGTTGTGTGCTGAGCACATGAATGTTATCTTTTCAGATAATTAAGAGGAGTTAATCCATAACCTTGGTTTGTATACTATAATAACGCAGTTTTCGAGAATGGGGAAAAAAAGAGGAAGATGGCAATAATCATTAAAATATCACTGACAAATAACTAGGGACAGTATTTAATATTTGGCAATGTCCAGTGCAAGATTCTGCTTATATCTTGGTATTCTCATTACATTCAGGCTCTCAAGACTTTCCACATAGATCACTGAAATAACTTCTTGTTATGTCTGTCTCTGTCAATCAATTTAATTAATTCACAAACATCTACAAGACTGATATATTTAAAGATGGTTTTGATGTTCCTCATCTGCTTCATGTGGACTAAAAAATTAATTTCAGGCTGGGTGCAGTGGCTCACGTCTCTAATCCCAGCATTTTGGGAGGCTGAGGTGGGCAGATCACGAGGTCAGGAGATTGAGACCATCCTGGCTAACACGGTGAAACCTTGTCTCTACTAAAAATACAAAAAATTAGCCGGGCATGGTGGCGGGCACCGGTAGTCCCAGCTACTCAGGAGGCTGAGGCAGGAGAATGGCGTGAACCCAGGAGGCGGAGCTTGCAGTGAGCTGAGATCGCGCCACAGCACTCCAGCCTGGGCAACAGAGCGAGACTCCATCTCAAAAAAATAAATAAAATAAAATAAAAATTAATTTCAAAGTGTAGTTAACTACACTTAACTACTCTGCTTTTCTTATTTTTAAAACATCTACACTGAACTCATATTTTCAAGCTGGTATTGCCTATCCTGAAATGTTCTTTGCAACCACATGAGAGTATATATTCATTCATTTTTTAAAGACTCCATCAGATTTCAGTGAATTCTTCTAAGAAATAATATCTTTCTTCTAAATTCCCATGATACTCCATATGTACCTCCTAGAGTATATACTGTTTCTGTTTTTATTTTTTCCTTTTTCTTCTCCTTACATTATCTCTTCTTCTGGTAACTGTGCATCCAAAATCATTTAGGGGGAAACTTTTCCCCCTTCCTTCAATTATGTGGTTCTAGAAATGGCTGTTAAATTCTACTTCCTCCCTCACCACCAGTCTACAAAATTGTATCACAGTGACTGGCCAATGGGTGTGTGTGTGGCCCAAGTCGGGCCTGAGTCCTTCCCTGAGATATTTCTCATTTGCACAGAATGAATGTGGGTTTGAGAGGTGTAATTGAAGATCCTTTCTCCTTTGCTTATGCGTCTGGCATGAAGTGAACTTAGAGCTGGCTATAGTTCCAGCTTCATGAAGAAAGCAAGGCTGAAAGAACAAGCTGTTAGGCAGGTGAGGCAAAGACAAAAGCAGGAACAAGTAAGCACTGATAATAGCCAACATCATGTTTACATGAACCAATAATGTTCTCTTTTTTGGAATTTTATAACTTCTAACAAAAAAAAGTTCTACCTTAGTATACCTCCTTTAAGAAACTTATCTTGGAGGGGGTCTTCAAGATGGTAGGCTAGAGGCATCTGGTACTTGCCTCCTCCACAGAGAGGAACCAATGGAGTGAGTAGGTAATCAGACTTATCATCTAAAATATAATTTTGAATTCAACAGAGAAATGACAGGAAATGCCTAAGGTAAGGAAGAAGAGAGAAGTAAGGCAGCCTGCTCGGCTAGGATCATCTATGAGCCTGGAGAGGCTCCCTAAAATATGAGGAAAGATTAAGTGAATGAATCCTGCCATCCGCATTCCTACCATGGACTCCTGCAGTCCTAGCCATGGGGGAGTCTGTCAACCCATGTGGTCTCTGAAACTGATACAGAGAGCTGCCTGGAAATCATGTGATGGCATTGCTTCAGAGAGGGAGCTCACACCAGGACCCACACATTCACCAAGTCCTGAGCAGCTTAGGAGAGGTACATGTGGCCCACTGCTGCCACCACTGGGGTCTAAAGACTGATTCACATCACATCCCTGTCCCCAGCAAAATTTTACAACAGCCTTCCACTAATAACCACACTCTAAGCCACTGAAGGAATCATAGATACTATTGATACTGTTTGTTTACAGTCAAATAAATCATAGAGACTACACTACTGCCTGCACCCAAAATCAAAGCCAAGTAACTTTATCCAACTGGCAGCATAGATACACCTTCAAGAAAAAGTTCCCCTGACAAACGATAATTTAATAAATCGGCTGTAATCTCAGCACTTTGGAAGGCTGAGACAGGCGAATCACGAGGTCTGGAGATTGAGACCATCCTGGCTAACATGGTAAAACCATGTCTCTACTAAAAATACAAAAAATTAGCCAGGCATGGTGGTGGGCACCTGTAATCCCAGCTACTTGGGAGGCTGAGGCAGGAGAATCGCTTGAACCCGGGAGGCGGAGGTTGCAGTAAGCCGAGATGGCGCCATTGCACTCCAGCCTGGGTGACAGAGAGAGACTCTGTCTCAAATAAAAAAAAAAGAAAAAAATAATTAGAACAAGCAACCGCTACACCAGATACACAGATACCAATGCAAAGACACAAGAAATGTGAAAAAGCAAGAAAATATGACACCTCCAAAGGAACAAAATAATCCTCCAGCAACAGATTCCAATGAATAAGAATTTTTTGAAATCCCAGATAAATAATTCAAAATAACAATATTAAAGCCTATCTCAGTGAGATAGACTAGAACTCAGAAAAACAATTCGTAATATGAATGAGAAATCACCTTGAGTGTAAACAGACTAAGATTTCCACTCACAACACACAAACTGGGTGAATTGATTAAAAAACATGAATTATGTGCTAAGAAACTCATCTCATCTGTACACAGATACGGACTAGAAATAAAAGATAGAAAAGACAGACATAGACTAGAAGTAAAAGACAGAAAAATATAATTCATGCACACAAAAAGCAAAAAAGAAGCAAGAGTAGCTATACTTATGTCAGATGAAACAGAAATTAAGTCAAAACAGTAAAAAGAGGACATAGTCATTATATAATGACAAAGAGATCAATTCAGTAAGAGGATAGAATAGTTCTAAACATATATGCACCAATACCAGAGCAACCAGATACTAAACCTGATCTTAGCCAAAAGGCTGAGAAGCAGTATCACACGCAGATATATGCAAAGCAAATATTAATAGATCTAAACGGAGAGAGACACTTCAACACAAAAATAGTTGAGGACTTCAACATCCCACTCTCAGAACTAGACAGCTCATCTGGACAGAAAATTAATAAATAAACATTGGATTTAAACTGCATTTTAGGCCAATGGACTTAACAGATATTTACAGAACATTTTGTTGAACAGCTACAGAGTACTCATTGTCAGCACATGGAACTATTTTCCAGGATAGACCAGATGCTAGGACACAAAACAAGTCTCAACACATTTTTAAAAAATCTAAATCATATCAAGTTTCTTCTCAGACCACAGTGAATAAAACTAGAAATCAATAACAAGAGAAACTTTGGAAACTGTATAAATACGCGAAAATTAAAAAAATATTGTTTCTGAATGACCTTTGGGTCAAAGAGATAATTAAGGAATAAATCAATAAATTTCTTGAAACAAATGAAAATGGAAACAACACAAAGTAGTAGTCAAAGGGAAGTTTAACACAATAAATATCAACAACAAAAAACTAAAAATGTTTCAAATAAGCAACCCAATAATGCACCTCAAGGAACTTGAAAAGCAATAACTAACTAGGCCACAAAGTAGTAGAATAAAAGAAATAATAAGAGAACTAAATAAAATGGAAATTTAAAAAGTACAATGTATCAAGGAAACAAAACGCTGGTTTTTTTGAAAAGATAAACAAAATGAATAAGCCACTAGCTAGATTAACCAAGAAAAAAGAGAATACCGCCAAAAATAAAATCAGAAATGAAAAAGGAGACATTATAACTGACACCACAGAAATACAAAAGAGTATCAGAGACTATTTTAAACAAGTATGTATTAGCAAACCAGAAAACCTAGATGAAATGGATAAATTCCTGGACACATATACCAAGATTGAATCAGGAAGAAATAGAAAACCTAAACAGACCAATAATAAGTAATCAGATTAAATCAGCAATAAAGACTCCCAACAATAAAAAGTCCAGTACTGGGTGACTTCACATAAAAACGCCTTTTCGCATCTATCCTCTCAGTATATGCAGAAACAAAGATCAATTAAGCTCAGAGCTTGCCTTAAAGGAGTTTACAGTCTCTCTCTGGAAGGGAGAGTGCCAAGAAGACAAAAACTGAAATACATGTGCTATGTTTTATGACAGACATATTCTTGTGACCAAGATGGGCTTGCCATTTCTCTCAGTTTGACTCTATTTTAGACTTCTAGACTATAGGACCCTGACCTCCCTCTTGTTAGAGCAGTTACTTTAAAAAACCTGCAATAGCAAATTCTTTCTCTGCTCCTCTGGAATATAGGTAAATCTTCTCCCAGCCTCTAATTAGCTTTACAATCTTACAAAATAAAATTTAAATTTTAAAATTTAAAAAAGATTTAAATGAAGGAAGGAAGGATGGAAGGAAAGAAGAAAGGTAGGCCAGCAGGCAGGCCTATCTCCTAGTCTCTGTTGGGAGGTAGGAGCCTAACTTTAGTAAATACCAATTAACAGGTGGCTTAATCATACTAGCCAATGCTCCCATAACATCCTCCAGCACTTTTTCACTAGCTCACAGCAGCATTTAACAATTTTCCCACCTTTTGCTTCAACAGAGTTCAATCTGTCTCCCCTATTACAATAGTCTTGAATAAAGCCTTCGTTGCCATTTTTAACAAATGTCTGGTGCAATTTATTTTTGATACATCAAACCATAGCAACAGAAGTGACTCAAACTGTGGAAAATTAGGTAGAATTTTTTTCTAAAGGACCTGGTACCTGGGCTGGATGTAAGTAATGAGAATTAAACACTCTGGGTGAAAAGGGGCTAGCAGTATTCCAAGCAAAGTTTGAAGAACTGGGACATAGGCAAAAGTGTATGGGGCACAGGCCATGACCCCTTATATCAATTCTTTCATTTGAAAGCTTCCTAACAAGGGCAGTAGATATAATTGAAATTTAAATAAATTTGAATTCTATGAAAGTCAATAAAATACATTAATACATCAGATTTTTAAAGCAAATTAAAAATTACTCTTCTAACTCTACTTGTCTATTTCTACTTTGTTTTTGTTATAAATCAAATTCTTTTGAGAAATTTTTAAATGTTAATATACTTTTTAACCTAATCCTTTGAATCAAAAGAGTTACAGATGACCCCTGTCTGAAGGACAGGTTTGAATCACAGTTGTAGCAAACACTCTTCAGTTTAAGGTTATTTCATCTTAAAGTTATACACATCGATGGCAGTGAATTCATAGGGAAGAAGTTAACAAAAGCTCAATTTTCCTCTTTTTTCCTTCCAGGGCAGTCCCCATGAGAGCAGCTGTTCTCTTATTAATACTGTTAAATGTTAGCAATAAACCTCTCTGGAATTACACTGAATAAGAAGGTGACGTAGAAGAAAGTTTGTACCAAATAAATTTGCGTAGATTAGAGCCTGCAGGTGGTCTAAAACATGCCTGTATTGGGAGCCAAATTGTTCTGTACTGGAACCTTTTGAAAGGAGAACAAAGAGCCTTTCATTGCTCCAATTCTAAATGCAGCTTAGTACTTCATTAGAAACCTCTTAGTTCGCTGTAGGAATCTTTCAGATTTAATTATAAGGTGGGATAAAAACCTTCTTTTCCTAGGACACCATATTGAAACATTTTATTCTGTGTTTCCTAGGACATCTCCAAGTTTTACAAACTACAGAAGTTATCTGTGCATATTTATTTTTTTCTGAAACCTAAGTATTAGGCAAAGCCAAGGTAACCATTTTAGCCAATATGAATTCTGAAATTAAAATTACTAAGAGCCAAAAGCATTGAAGTTAAAAATTAAGAGACCTAGGTTCCCTTTCTGGTTCTACAACCTTGCAATGTCATTTAAATTTCTGAGCCTTAGTTTAATCTTTTGTAAAGTGAGGCAGCTGAACTGATAAGCATCGATTCCCCCTTCATTTCTAAAATTCTGTTACTCTATGGGGCCATTATTTAGTGAATACTAATGTTGCTCCATATTTATCATTTTCTTGGTTGTAAAGAAATACTTTAAAGATAATATTTCCAAAGCAACAGTATCAAATCACTGTGGATGGGATATTTTTAAACCGTAATATAATGTGATCAGTTAACTTTTGGAAGGCATGAGCAAACAGAACCCAAAAAACTCTCATTCCTGCTTTAGTGAACTTGATAAAAATGGGAAGGTATGACAACCCAACCCTACAGAACAGAAAGAAATGGAATATGTGGTTGTAGCATTTGCTGCTAAAGGCTGGGTTGACAAGTTGAGCCTCTTAAATCTCCTGGCCTGGGTCCTTCAATTCCCAATGCCTGGATCTGTGCATCTGTATTTTCCATGTGTTTGAGTTCAAATAGCAGTAAGTCAGGGCCCCTGGGAACAAAGCTTTTCCAGAGGGTAAGCCGACAATACCTTCATTCAGTGGAAAAACTGTCTTATTCTTAGTAAGACAGCAAACTACCTGGCTCCTTGAAATGAAAACAAACAAAAAGAGAAAACTAATACATGTTTATTAAGTGAAAAAATGAATGAATAACCCGTGAATTCCAAGTCTTGGCTTCTAGCTCTGAATCCCAAGATTGGTACAAATTTTCTAATGGAAGTCTTTTTATTTGCATCAGATAAATGAAATATAATTACTTTAACAGTAGCATATTGAAGAAAAACAACTTGTATTTTCCCCCATTCTACAAAAAATAATTAACAGGCCAGATCTGACCTAAAACTCAATTTGCAAAATTCTACCTCATAAGTTCATAATTGATAATGATTTCTTTATGTTTGCTTATGTGTGCCTACAACAAGGTGCTTATATGAGAGCAAAATGGATCAGTAGAAGGTTAATCTCCTTACAAGATGGTTGGAATGAACCACGTTGTGTATTATCCTGACTGTGATAAGAATAGGCACAAAATGATCAGAATATCTTTCACTGGTTATATTTTTGGTAAGAACTTTGAGAATATTAAGATTGTACTTTATCTGTAAAGGTAGGCAGAAATCACATACTATGTTCTTAGGAACAGTATTTGTGCAATGTCATTGCAAGGGTCATGGATTTTTACTAATTATGCTATTAGTCACTATTTGTTTCATGACAGGATAAATAGGAGAGTAGCTTTAGAGGCAGAAATAAAAATGATTTTATAGTCGATTACGCTAAATAGGTTAGATTGGCCACATGATGCACTCCAGCCAATTACCAGATGTGATAGGTTGTCATTGTTGCTGTTGCTACTGCCCTGGTCCAAAGTCACAGTCATCTCTCACTTAGATAATTTCAATTGTCTCCTAACGGATCGCCCTATGTCTATCCTTGCTCCCTTCTCAACCCCAAGCATATTCTCAATAGAGCAGCTGAAGCAGTCCAGTTAAAATGTAAGTTGAGTCTACTAACTCTTCTGTTCAAAACCACCGACGATTTCCCATCTTACTCAGAGTAAAAGCCACAACCCTAACCGTGCCCTATGGAGTCCTACCTTCCAAGCTTGTCCAGGCTGACTTATTTGTGGTTGCTGTTCGGCTGTTTCGTTTTGTTTTAGGCTTTTAGCACCCGAAACCATGGTTTTTAGTTTCTGTCTCTAGTGATAAGAGGGGTGAGGAAGGAGCTCTACTGGCCCAACCAGAAACAGAAACTAAGAACCCATGACTGTATTCTATCCCTTGGACAGCGTGGTTCCCGGCTGCCTCTGTCTTGCTGCTCCAGCTATCCCAGTTCTCCTGCTGCTCCCTGAACACCCCACCCAACGTACACCTCTGGACCTTTGCACAGGTTGCTTTCTCCTCTCTTTGTAATCCTCTTTCCACATACAGCCCCAGGGAGCACTCCCTTACTTCTTGCAGGTCTGTTTATTTTTACAAATCTTTCCCTTCTTTACATCTTTCTTATCCCTGGATATCTTACCTAAAATTTTAACCTATCTCTATAATATTTCATATCTCCCTCCTTTTATTTTTACTCTTATATTTCTCAGTATTTATCACTACAGTAAATAATACTGTATTTAACATACTGTAGATATACTCACTTGTTTTGCTTATTGTCTACTGATCCCACTAGAATGTACTTCTATAAGGGCAAGGATTTTTTTTTTTTTTTTTTTTTTTGTCTTTTTTTCCCCACAACTCTATCTCTAGTACCTGGAAGGATGCCTGGCACAGAGCAGGTGCTCAATAAATGTCTGTTGAATGAACAAATGAATACTACCTCATATCTATTCACATGGAGTTCCCCTAAACAAGCCAATAAAAACCTATGATTGGTCTTTATGGTAACTGAAATTCTTTCACTTTTAAATCGCTAACATAACCTGAAGCAGCTGGGCACGGTGGCTCACGCCTGTAATCCCAGCACTTTGGGAGGTCGAGGCAGGCAGATCACAAGGTCAGGAGATCGAGACCATCCTGGCTAACATGGTGAAACCCGGTCTCTACTCAAAATACAAAAAAGGGAGGACCTGCATGACTGAGATCTTCCACTGCACCTGGTGATAGAAAAGTCTGCCTCAAAAAAAAAAAAAAAAAAAAAGAATAGGCTTCAACTCCTTATTATTATTTTTTTTCACTTCATGACGGAGAAGATATCTTTGTATCATATGTGTTATTATTATAGATTCCATAGTCTGGACTTTCTATTATTATGATATTGGGGAAGAGAGCTATCCGTAATCAAACTCCGCAAATGATGTTTAGACTTGAAGTATTGCGTATTTCATAAGAAGCATAAAATTCATCTAAAGTAAGAAAGCAATCCCAGGGAAAACACATTAGAACTAGGTTTTAGAACTTACTTGGAGATTCATTATTTTGACAGGTTTCCTCTTCATTTGGTGCTGCTGCTTCTTCCTCCTCTTCTTCTGGGTCATCAGTATCTCCTGACTCATCGCTGTCTTCCACCCATTTTCCTGGCATTAGTCCTGCTGAATCATAGGAGTTGCACAGAGGCCCCACAATGTGAGAGATGAAGGATTCCTGAAGGTTGGCCAGCTGAGGAGCAGAACGATCCATGAAGGGGCTTATGGGTAATCCAAGGCTGGCCTCTTCATCACCCTAGAAATAAAATACAAGTGAAGTCAACATTCACTTGGCATCTGAAATTTGTAAATATGCAAAACCCCAGGCATTAATGCACAAACTTCTTTACTTGACAGCTAAAGGATCCTACCTCAAGTGCTAAGATTCCTATAGAAACACTGTTGCTAATTAGTACTTTTGTGAACTTGAGGTTTTTGCTTTTTATCAAGGAGAAACACAGAAAGTCTAAATTCTAATGTATAAGTAGATGATATTTTTATCACACAAGTCAGTGTCTTTTATATGAGAATATAAATGCACGAAAATGCAATGGTGAGGCTGGGCTCAGTGGCTCATGCCTGTAATCCCAGCACTTTGGGAGGCCAAAGTGGGCAAATCGACACCAGCCTGGCCAACATGGTGAAACTCCATCTCTATTAAAAATACAAAAAATTAGCTGAGTGTAGTGGCAGGTGCCTGTAATCCCAGCTACTCAGGAGGCTGAGGCAGGAGAATCACTTGAACCCAGGAGGAGGAGGTTGCAGTGAGCTGAGATCATGCCACTGCACCCCAGGGTGACAGAGTGAGACTCCATCTCAAAAAAAAAAAAATGCAATAGTGAGAACAACTTTTTAAAAAATATATAAATGTAGCCTATTTTCCTTTTTTGCTTTGGCTCCCAGAAAGGTTTAAAGAATTTATTGCTCAATTCAAGGGGTTACCTTATCCCAGATTTTGTTTGAATTTTAATACATCTCCTGTGATTGTGTTGTTTCTGATATTCTTATTTATCTATATGTTTAATAATATTACTGCACAAATGTTTTATTTTGAAGTGCTTCAAGTGTTTCTGAGGAAAAAGGGAGATTTTTAACCAGCAGTTATCTAGCAAAATTAATAAAGGAAATATCCCAAAACATCAGCAACAATTATGCCTAAGAAGTGGTATTATTATACATGAATTTTCCCTTTAATTTACATTTTTCTGCATTTCCATATTTTGAGAATTATGAATTAATCCCATTCTTAGGAAAGGCAATACATTATTTTTTAAAAACACAAAACTTTCTCCCATTCTGTAGGTTGCCTGTTCACTCTGATGGTAGTTTCTTTTGCTGTGCAGAAGCTCTTTAGTTTAATTAGATCCCATTTGCCAATTTTGGCTTTTGTTGCCATTGCTTCTGGTGTTTTAGACATGAATTCCGTGCCCATGCCTATGTCCTGAATGGTATTGCCTAGGTTTTCTTCTAGGGTTTTTATGGTTTTAGGAGAAAATTTTTGCAACCTACCCATCTGACAAGGGGCTAATATCCAGAATCTACAATGAACTCAAACAAATTTACAAGAAAAAAACAAACAACCCCATCAACGAGTGCGCAAAGGATATGAACAGACACTTGTCAAAAGAAGACATTTATGCAGCCAAAAAACACATGAAAAAATGCTCATCATCACTGGCCATCAGAGAAATGCAAATCAAAACCACAATGAGATACCATCTCACACCAGTTAGAATAGCGATCATTAAAAAGTCAGGAAACAACAGGTGCTGGAGAGGATGTGGAGAAATAGGAACACTTTTACACTGTTGGTGGGACTGTAAACTAGTTCAACCATTGTGGAAGTCAGTGTGGCGATCCCTCAGGGATCTAGAACTAGAAATACCATTTGACCCAGCCATCCCATTACTGGGTATATACCCAAAGGATTACAAATCATGCTGCTATAAAGACACATGTACACGTATGTTTATTGCGGCACTATTCACAATAGCAAAGACTTGGAACCAGCCCAAATGTCCAACAATGATAGATTGGATTAAGAAAATGTGGCACATATACACCATGGAATACTATGCAGCCATAAAAAATGATGAGTTCATGTCCTTTGTAGGGACATGGGTGAAGCTGGAAACCATCATTCTCAGCAAATTATCACAAAGACAAGAAACCAAATACTGCATGTTCTCACTCATAGGTGGGAATTGAACAATGAGAACACATGGACACAGGAAGGTGAACATCACACACCGGGGACTGTTGTGGGGTGGAGGGAGGGGGAGGGATAGCATTAGGAGATATACCTAATGCTAAATGACGAGTTAATGGGTGCAGCACACCAACAGGGCACATGTATACATATGTAAAAAACCTGCACGTTGTGCACATGTACCCTAAAACTTAAAGTATAATAATAAAATTAAAAACCCCACAAACCTTTCATTTTATATATGAATCCTACCTATAGTAACCATAAAATTTCATTCTAATCTCTGTTTAAATATGTCCAATGACAGTCAATTTATTACGATTAATAAGGTGTCTCAGCCTATTTTTGGATACCTTTAGCAATATAAATTTCTTTCTGACATTGACCTGAACTCTACTTCCCAATAACTTCTATAGACTGGTATATTCATACCTTTTTTTAGGGCAGTAGAGAGGGATCTAACTTTTTTTATGAATCAGATCCTGTGCTAAGTATGTTACATAATTTATCTTCTTTAATCTCCACAGCAATGTTATGATTAACCTATTTCTAAATTAGTATGTCACTCCTTTAAATATCTGAAGACAGTCATATTTCCCCAAGAGTAAATATCTTCATTTTTTTCCACATGCTTTCCTGTCGCTTATTCCTGTCCTTCATGCATGCTCCTTCACCTCCACGTTCTTTCTAAGAGTGGTTCACAGTGCCAAACAGGAAGGTTCAAGTGCATTCTGATGGGTGTAGGGTAATGTCAGGAGGATCACCCCCGGCTTATGTAATTGTGGTAGCTTTCTGAGTAGTCTGTTAACTCTTACATTATCATGTCAAATGAAATGCCTATTTCTTTTTAGCTTTTTCATATAATGCTCATTAATTTTTTTACAAAAGTGAAGTTAATCTAATATGCAGATACATTCGAACTACCATAATACATATACATATAAACTATCCCATTTACATTTAAACTACCTTCTATGATAATAAATACATTTTCTAGGAAAGTAAGTGAAATTAATGTGATACGCATATACATTTAAACTACCATATACATATAAGCTACTCCATATACATTTAAACTACCTTCTATGATAATAAATAAATCTATAAAACAACAGTATTTCAAGGATCTTCCTAACTCAATATCTTCTTCCCCCCAAATGCTTGCAAATAACTTTTATCATAGAGTTCTATGATTATATTTTAGTCCAATTTTTGTCTCCTGATCAAAATTGACCAGTGCATTTTCTGGCAAAAGTATGAATATAAAATAGAGTGATCATACTTTCATAGCTGTTAGAAGCTTTGAGCAATTCATGAGCAACCTGTAAGTACAGATTAAGCTGTATTAAACAATTGTCAGTTACCTGTTCATAAAATTCATTGACAATACCATCTGTCCACTGAAGATGGAGTTCTTTACATTTAGCTGGACCATTGATATCAGCCAACTTTATACACATTTGACAAACCAGTAGACGATCATTTTCATTGGTCCAATCTATTCCAACATCATCATTTACCTATTTGAAAGATAAAGTTAAAATATGTTTTGCTTCGATAAAAACAATAGTTGAAGAGAAAAACAATAGAACATTTATTGTCTTCAGATTATATAGGGATCATAATACCAAATAATTGGGAACCTCTAGCTGCTTAAAAATGTTATTGGCTTGTGTAAATTAATGGTAAAAATTGTTCATGAAAAAAGTAAAATAATGAATTATGGATAAAATAATTAATAATGGGTGACAGGGTGAGTGTAGTCAAAAATAATTTAGTTATACATTTTAAAATAACTAAAAAAGTATAACTGGATTGTTTGTAATACAATGGATAAATGCTTGAGGTGAGATACCCCATTTGCTCTGTTGTGATTATTACACATTATATGAATTTATTAATGTAACCCATAAATATATATACCTACTATGTACCTACAAAAATGAAAATTTTAAAAATCATTAATTATTGAATTAGCAAAAAATGCTTTTTTAAATTGGCATACATAATCAATTACTTTTCTTTTTTTGAGACAGAGTCTTGCTCTGTCTCTCAGGCTGGAGTGTGGTGGTACAGTCTTGGCTCACTGCAACCTCCACCTCCCGGGTTCAAGCAATCTTCCTGCCTCAGCACCCCCCAAGTAGGTAGGACTACAGGTGTGCGCCACCACACCTGGCCAATTTTTGTATTTTTAATAGGGATGGTGTTTCGCCGTATTAGCCAGACTGGTCTCGAACTCCTGGCCTCAAGTGATCCACCCACCTCGGCCTCCCAAAGTGTTGAGATTACAGGCGTGAACCATTGTGCTTGGCCTTATTATCAATTACTATTAAAATAATATAGTTACAGTTCATAAAAAATTGTCATAACTTAATATTTGGGCATTTACTTTTGAGGTTTAAAATTCTGCTTCAAGTTTTTGATCTGTACTGCTGCCAGATAATTTATATAAATATACCATAGAAATGAAAACAAATTAAATCAAACAAAAACCACAATGACAGAATGTGTTATTCCTCTGTAGCACAAAGTATAATCTATAGAGACAGCATCTCAGCTTCTTGGGCATCTAGATTCAGATCAATATCTATATGTCTGCTTCTGGTTAAACATTTTATTTTATTCCATTTTCACATTTGAAATCTGAGAGTTGATAGTAACATGTTTTGTTTAACAGTTTGCTTCCATGATATCTTTCAATGTGTCTATCAAATGAAGACAGGTGCCTCACGCCTGTAATCCCAGCACTTTGGGAGGCCGAGGTGGGTGGACCACGAGGTCAGGAGTTTGAGACCAGCCTGGCCAACGTGGTGAAACCCCATCTCTACTTAAAAAAATATACAAAAATTAGCCAGGCATGGTGGCATGAGCCTGTAATCCCAGCTACTCGGGAGGCTGAGGCAGGAGAATCACTTGAACCCAGGAGGCGGAGGTTGCGGTGAACCAAGATCATGCCACTGCAATCCAGTCTGGGCGACACAGCAAGACCCTGTCTCAAAAAAAAAATGAAAACTGGGTACAGCTCTATTTACCTTGCCATTAAATTTGGCTACGAAGTCAAAGTGTTTCTTCAGGTCAGTGGCCAAAATTGCTTCAATGACAAGGAAACGGAAATGCTTAAATTCCACATGGTCAAGGTTAACTAAGAAGTTATACTCTGGCCGGGACATGAAAAGATTCCATGCAGCAGCTGCGTGATGATTCTCCAAAACTGAACGATCGTTATATAGCACCGCCTAGGCAAATAAGACAGTTAACAGGTCAACTTTTTAAGAAAATAATCACAAAAATCATGAGAATATGAATTGCTTTCGAAATTGCTTTTTATTCATACAACAAAGAAATGTAATCATGTGACTCCTGCTTATTACGAATCACTTATTACTGTACAATGACTCTATTATTTTTCTTGGTTAAATTTCCCTTTTTTGTAAGATAAATTCCTTTCCTTGAAAACTTAGTCCAAACTCTTGTGAGGGGGCACTAGCCTATCTTAATAGATTTTTTTTTAAGATTTTTTCTTTAGATTTCTTTGTAGGGTACAGGAATTTAAACATAAAACAATATATACAAATAGAAAAGAAAGAGGAGGGAGGAAGAAAAGAGGATAAATTACATTTACATATATATGTAAATATATATATCTATAATATATAGTTATGCCAATGCCACAATACCTCAAGAGGTAACTAGGTTACTTTCTCTATCTGGCATAAGCATTACCTCCTCTTAAACACATATAGGTACTAAAGATGAATGGAATGCCCAAAATGCCCATGACTTAAAACATTCTCACTCCAATCCACAGGAAATACCACCTTTTATCAAGTATTTGAAGACATAACATGGTATTTACTTGTTTGAAATTCTCTAATAATGCAGGAAGAAGTTTTATTAGAGAATATTTTTTAAAAAAGGAAGCTGCCTACAAAATGCCTCAACACTAGTGTGCAAGATAGCCTACGGAGAAATAAAAAGACATAGGACAAAAAGAAAACACTGAGCACTGAATATTAATATAGAGGTATATAAAAATGTAGACATGTAAATTAATCTGAATGGTAAATTATCCTGGCCAGTGGATTTTTGCCTACAGTTAGAAGAAATAATTCTAGTGTGTGAAAGACAAGTGGAAAGAAGGTAGTTAAGAAAAAATTATCAGATAATTTTTATTTTATATAGATTCAAGAAAAACTATAGAACAGACCATAAGGTCAGCTGTGTAAATGGACAGCAGTGGGATAGAAGAGGCAAAGAAGATTACAGAAAAGTCAATATTGAATGAAATTGGCCTCTAGATCTTGTAGAAGAACAGAGGATCTCAGAATGTTTAGCAACTTGGGTTCAGCTAATTAAATAAATGAGGGGCTAAATTTGATTGTATAAATGGGTATGTCTAGATACTTAGTGATGAATTTTTTACTTAGGTAGAATTATACACCAAGATGAACTTTAAATTTATTCACTGTTTTTGGAATCTATGTTTAGGCAAAAAAAAAAAAAAAAAAAAATTCCTCCAATGAAATAAATTGATGTTCAAATCCTACCAACCCATAGGTAATGTCGTAAGAATCATAACTGTTATAATGAATATATTTCAAAGGAATGGTATTTATATACAAAGAAACCTTACATTCTTAAAAGTCCAAGAAATACTTGGTTCTCTAATCTTTTCAGAAAGGGGCTTTTGTATAGTTTGCCTTTTGTTTGTTGAAGAGATCCATTAACATGAATTCAAGTAGGTTTTCTTCCTAAGAAGAAAACTGAGAAATGATTCCCATGGATAATAAAGTTGTATACCCGCTATTAGAATCTTGGAAGAATCCATGGTTTCTTTTCAGAATTAGCATGGTCTCTGAGAATTTTAATGTAAGCCTATATGTAGTTTGGCTTATATTAACTTGGTGCCTATTATAAATCACACTTAACTTCACTTTCTTGAGAAATCTTTACATTAGTTCTCCCAACCAAAATCTAAAGATTTACCTGAGGAGCACTAGTTGCAACCAGGAAAGCATTAGTCCTTCCTGGGTGATCATAATCGTGCATGGCTGCAGCCACATACAGCGCCATCAACTCTAAGGCAGGGATATTCCCAGACAGACATCCGTATTTATCATCTGTCACATTATACGTTTTTGAGAATACGTATCCCATATGTCCATGCGTAAATCCACTGTCAGAATCTGAGAAGAGAAAATGAGAGTCAAAGAAATTTTTTAAAAAGTACTGACATTATTTGTCTTGACTTCTTTTTTTTGGGGGGAAAAAAACAAAAAACAAAAAAAAAACCACCCTGGTTCCCATCTCTCATAAGGCAGTGCAGATTCACTTCGTACATACCTGAATCACTGGTTGAACCATGATCATTAATCACAGTTGAAAGGCCTGGAATAGGCTGTGTAGTAAGATACCAAACAGCGTGTAAAACATCAGTGGCATGGATTCTGTTATGATCTGTAACCAGTGAACAGGAACAGTCATCAGTTTATGAACTTTGGGTCCAAGAACTAAGAGTGCCATCTACTGGACAAACAGTTTAGTCCTAACATTTTACGATTTCCATGAAAGTTGGCCAAACTTTCTAGGACAAATATTCTTTGATTACTCTTCCATAACTCTATAACATCCACAGTACCAAGAAAAAACCCCCTACTTGTAACGTTTATTATGCATGCAGGTATCTGAAGTGGAAATTTCTGTGTCAATAATCGACTAGAAACTACGTATATCGGAAACATACTGTGTGAAAAAAGTGTGATGTTTACTCTGGTACTTATTTTCATGCTCCTGCATAAAACTATGCAGAGAACGAGAATAAATGTAATAGCTATGACATACTTCAACTAGATGAGACATAATATTTCATCTCGATAGATGGTACTCAAAAATAATCTGGGAATAGAACATAATACCATTTTTCTGTATCAATCTTAAAGCACTGCAATAAAATATCTTTTATATGTAGATATTATCCACAAGCAAAATTCAAAGCCACAATCAATTTATTCTCTGATCTAGAAATTCTAATTTCAGAATATAGTTCTAAGAAATACTTAAAAAGAAAATGAAAAGCCTCTTTGTATAGTAATGTAGGAAGCTAAGCCATTTAGAAGAGTTAAAACCTACGGGAAAACCAGATTCAGTAGTCATAATGCCATCATCAAGGGAAGGGGGTCGTACTCCACATGTGCAGTTCAACTTCTTTCAAACCATAACCACATGCCCAGTGTGCTCTTGGCTCACCTTCCTTTTCTGTGCAATTCTTCCAAGTATTTTATCAGACCCCTCATAATACTTCACTGATTAATGTACTTTATTCTAAATATACTAACTTTACACATTGTATTTCTGCTAACCAACCATGATACTGTTTCCTTCTCTAGTACAATAGATTACAGTTCTTCATAATACTTAAAATAAGGAGAAGAGAGAAACAGGAGAGAACAAGAATGACAAGGAGAATATGAGAGAAACATCTATTACCTAGTCAGAGAAGAAAGAGGAAACCTATGTGTGGCAATTGTAGCACCTGGGTAGGTGTTAAATTTCTGGCAGCCATTAGGAATCAGTCTTTAAATGACAATATGCAGCTAAATCTTAGGTAAACCTAAGATCTCCATCCTAGAAATTCAGTGGAGAGGCCTGCATGTGGGTTTGAAAAGATCTCATCAGAAGAGCTTAAAGAAACTCTGCTCCGGCCGGGTGCAGTGGCTCATGCCTGTAATTCCAGCACTTTGGGAGGCCGAGATGGGTGGATCATTTGAAGTCAGGAGCTCAAGTTCAGCCTGGCCAACATGGTGAAATCCTGTCTATACTAAAAATACAAAAATTAGCCGAGCGTGGTGGCGTGGGCCTGTAATCCCAGCTACTCGGGAGGCTGAGGCAGGAGAATCGCTTGAACCCGGGAGGTGGAGGTTGCAGTGAGCTGAGACTGCACCACTGCACTTCATCCTGGGTGAAAGAGTAAAACTGTCTCAAAAAAAGAAAAAAAAAAGAATGAGAAGAAAGAAGAAAGGAAGAAGAAGGAAGAAGAAGAAGAAGAAAGAAGAAGAAAAGAAACTCAAATCCTACCCTCCTTGTATACCTGTGTCAATCGTAAATATGAATAATAATATTATATGGTACTTTTTTTTTTTTTTTTTGAAACGGAGTCTTGCTCTGTAGCCCAGGCTGGAGTGCAGTGGCAGGATCTCGGCTCACTGCAAGCTCCGCCTCCCGGGTTCACGCCATTCTCCTGCCTCAGTCTCTCGTGTAGCTGGGACTACAGGCGCCCGCCACCACGCCCGGCTAATTTTTTGTATTTTTAGTAGAGACGGGGTTTCACCATGTTAGCCAGGATGGTCTCGATTTCCTGACCTTGTGATCCGCCTGCTTCGGCCTCCCAAAGTGCTGGGATTACAGGCTTGAGCCACCGCGCCCGGCCTATATGGTACTTGAAAGAGCAATTTTATTAAGATTGGCATCTATATCCCTGAGTATAGACCATCTCCAGTGATATGAGCCCATTACATTTACAAATAATTCACAGGCAAGAGAATTACGATCATATTTTATGTCTGTACTTGGGCTATTTATGAAATTGATCATACTAGAATTTTCTGATTTGGGACAGGTATGCTTTTACGTCTGCTATAATATTTATTATCCATGCTAACTTGGGTGAGTTACTTAAAATCCATTTCCTTATCTTAAAAATAAGATAGAGTAAAAAGTCTCATTTCTTTTTCTTAAAAATACGGGAATAATATTGCCAAATTCATAGTACAATTTTGACAATTACAGAAGGAAATATATTTTAAAGGGCCTGATACACGGTGAATTTGTAATTTGTGTAAACATTATTCATGTAAAATAAATTGCTGCTGTAGAACAAGATAAAACTAGTATAGATCACCAGCTTTCTCCCAGAATCAATGCTGGATTTGTAAGAATAAAATAAAATATCTTCTACTTCCATCGGTAGAAGATAGTAATGACCTGGTATGGTGGGAAAATGGCAGTCTGAGAGTAGGGTTCCACTTTTGAGAGATATGTTGGAAGCCAGCTTCTTAGTTAAATTATCTTCTCCTGTTGCAAGCTGGGAAGATTACTATATGCCAGTAGTTACTATTATTGTTGCAAGTCAGAGAAACCTGTGCATGAGCATAGCAGTACAGAGGTGGATGGGAGGCAGTATCACAGTGTTGGCAGAGCCTGTTTGGGGTACAGAATTGATAACATCTATTCCAGGTGAACTTGCAGCTTTTGAGCTCTAATCCACCCTGTCCCCCACCCCAAGGCCCAGGCCCAGAAAACTTTATAGGTAATGTTTTATTTTATTTTATTTTTTTAAAAACAAACTTTCGACAAGCAATTAATCCTAAGTAAATAATCTAGTGCTGAAAATATAAGAAGAAAAGCTGCCAAACTCATTTTATGAGGCTGGTACAATCTTGATTTAAAAACTAGGTAAAGACAGTATATATATTTTAAAATGTTCCTTTTGCTTTCAAGTACACGTTTAAAAGTACTAAATAAAAAAATCGCTAACCAAATCCAGCTGCTTATTTAAATATATACATCTAGTTATATGTGTGTATGTGTAGGAGAATAACACTGTCATCAATCACTTAGATTGAAGAATAGAAAACCATCTGTCCTGTTAGCAGTCAGTAACATGTTTATTAATCAAATATTCACTTAGCATGTACTCAGTATTATGCCAAGTGCTGGCATCTCCATTGTTCTTGTCATTAGTTCTCTGGTAACCCAACCCAGGAGCAAAGACACTCAGGAAAGGAAGCTAGCAAGGTCAATGTAAGTTACTGACAGGTTTCTATGTGATACATAAAAATGCTCAAAGATGCTTCTTCTTCTGGCCAGGGTAGGCAACTGAGAAGGATAAGAAATGCTATCAGAGCTATCCTTATTTTATCCTTATTATCATCATACCTCTTCCTTCATCTCTGCATTTTGGACAAACCCCTAGCCTTCTCGATGACGCCTTCACTCACGTGGCAACCCCCTCACCCTCTTTAATAACATATAGACGCACATGCATACACTAGCACATGGTACACCCTACCTCTTTCCCAGAGTCCGCCCATCTCCCTCTTCCGTCTTGATACACTTGTTTTTTCAACTTTCTCCTTTTCCCTCAAGCACAGAGTTGAAGTGAGCTGGTATGGAGGGTTGGAGTTGTATGTAAATTCACAGATTTTAAGATCCAAATTTATATATTTTTTATTTAAAATTTTGTCTATGCTCCTATGCACCATAGGGTAAGCGGAAGTAATAAAGAATAGAGGTAACACTTTAAATATGTTTTTCTTTTGGAATATAGTTAATACTCTGGTAGTTCTGCCCCTCTAGCATGTACCATGTCACTTCAATATCTAGCTTTAAAATCAGTGGGCACATCATGTACAGCTGAATTGAACTGAACTAAATATAGGTTGAGCAGGACTATTCTCATTGCTGCCATGAAATAGCTACATGATCACAGGTACTTCTGAGGCATTCTCCCCATTTCTCAAACTTAAATCAGAATGAGAGGTGTTAGGGAGAATACGCTTTGGAGAGGAAACTCTTTGAAAATAAAAAAACTACCCTTAAAAATAACTGGATTGATGAATGAATATGAATAGATTTTTCTTTATTAAGCAAGATACCCAATTGAAAGGGACTATGAATGACACCAAACATTATTTATCTCCTTATGCAATTGGGTATTGACCATACATTAATTTATCCTAAGTGTGATTGAACAAATACATTTTTATCACATTTATATTATTGAGTTGACCATATTTCTTGTCTTTCTATTGCTACTACCATGAAATTACTTTGACTCTCTGTTTAAATCTAGATTCTTCAATTTTTGTCAGGATTCTAATTACAAATTTAAAAGCTTTCCTACTTACCCTCTTTTCTTGAAAACCGTTAAAGGTACACTTAGAACTATAACAAGAAATTTAGTTTCTAATATTTGCACACATTATCATATTAAAGTTAATCCAACCCCATTTTAACTTTGGTTCCTCTTATGCTTCTTTTCAACTAAGGATTTATTTAGATAGGACCATTAGAAATATAGTCCAAAATAAATATTAAAATAAGTAGGTACAGAGCAAATTTTTGTATGTGCTAATTATAACTAATGACAAGTGAAGCTTTTAATAAGTATTCATATTAATTTACAATCTCAGCACATATGAAATATTAGTTAAAAGTGATCACAAATGAAACTAGAGCTTTCCTATGAGAAGATGTAAATAAATTCCCTTTATAGAGAGTATCTGGGACTTCTAATAGAACAAGCAGGTTTATTATAACAAGATCTTTTCACCTGGAATAAAGAACCCATTATTTCAGGGGAAAACGTCTATTTACTTGTAACATATAAAAATGGAATAAGAAAATATAAAAGTGAATAATAAATCTTAGAATCTGAAAACTTATTTTTGTACTTAAACATCTGCCATCTTTCAACTATGATTTAATGATATACTACCTGTGAAAAAGTTGGTAGTTATTATGTCTATGGAGTTTAGTATCAATTTGAACTCAGTGGAACTTTGCTATGGCTAATTATATCATTAAAATACATTTGAAAATATAACATGGATTTGGAAATTCAGTCTAGTGATTAGCTGTTCTTTAGTGTTTTTAGTGGCTTCCTTTCTATAAAAGTTTATTTATGTAATTCCTTAACCTTTGAGAAATCGTGAACACTTAGGTCAATCACTGGCATCCAACCAGGGTGGGCCCTGGGAAAACTGTATTAAGAAAGCAAGGCTTATCTTGAGATCCTTTCCAACTACCCCTTTTTTTCATACTTCTCTTCCAACTTCCATGGATTTGTCAGCCAGATGTTCCCAGGGGCTCTGGTACTGTTGAGCTCCTCTTTCCCCTACTCCAACTGCCTTACTCTGCCTGTATTTTGGTCCCATGTTCTTCAGAAAATCTCATTTGTAGATTCAGTTCTTCATTCTCTTTTTCTATGATACACTATCAGCTGTGCATATTCATTCCAATGTAGCAGGTGGATGGGATTTTGAAAACAATAAATATGCTCATAATAAATCCCTAAGTTAATATGATACCCCTTCCTGGAAATACTTGTGCTTTATTAGTGTTAATTATTTTTTAATGTAATTTCAGCTCTTTACAATTATGAAAAAGTTATGGGACTCTGAAGTCTGAGGTGCATAAAAGCAAATTTAAAAGCTTTTAAAACTTTTAAAAGCTTAAAAGTTAAAATATGATTTAAATAACATATTTCCGAGACATGCTCCAATCAATATTTTTCTTTCTATATATTTATTTCCTTAATATGTTCCATGATTTTTGAACATCTCCACAATTTCCCTGTTTCGACCTATAGACACTGTCTCCTAAACCATATATTTTGTAGCACTATAAGACCATTTTACTTATGTGTTCTAATCAATGATTCCTGAAATGCTACATAATGAAAATTTAACATCTCCTCTGTGTTCCGATTTCTTGTTATTATAAATGGGAAACTTACTCCCACAAGACTCAGAGCTTGAATACTTGATTGTGTGTTTTCCTTGGGTCTTTCCATTTACCTGATTTTTTTAAGTGTTTCTCATCATTTTTCCATAACCACTTCCAGATGTCTTTTCTATTTTATTCATCAGACCATCATCCTCCTGTCCCTCTAAACACCAGCCAACTTTATCTTACGTGGAGAAAACATATATAGTGACTTAACTCTTCAGATGCCACAACAAAACTTGAATTCACCCAATAAAAGAGATGGGTTATTAAATGAGCAATAAATTTAGTATTTATTTATTTCCAAAAAATAGCCATATTAAAGTGGACTTATGTTGGACTTACTGTGTGCTAGGCACCAAAATAACCTCTTTAAAATTATAATCTTATTTGATCCTAACAATCATATGAAGCAGGTGTTATAATCCTCATTTTATGGACTAAGAAATGAGGCATGTAGAGCTTAAGTAAACCCTAGGGTCTCACACAGCTGAAAAGTATAGGAGCCAGGATTCTAACACACAGGCGATATTTCCTAATCACCGTATGATGTCTCCATATTCAGTGTCTACCATGTGTAATTCCGTGCTACCTGCTAATGATTCACTATCCCATTTACCCACAGCAAATTCGACATATTTTAAAAGTATTATTTTACAAATCACATATACTTACAAGGAATATCCCTATATCCAATCTCCAAAGCATGAAAATAATTCATAAATTCCCTAATTGGAATTTTAAAAGCTTCAAAGAGGCCCATGTCTTCAAAAAGTCTGTAAGATACCTGTAAAAGAAAAGACAAAGCCTTATGAAATATCCCTATGTGTATGTCAGACATAAAGAGAACAGTGGTGAAACTAGGTAAATATCGGTAACGGAAAACATTAAATGCCTTTTCAAAATCTGAAGGGTGTCCTTTTAAGTTGGTTAAAATGATAGTCATCAAAAGGCAGGCTGTATATTGAAACTGAGAACTTATTTCCATTGCACATGTCTCTTTAAAAATCTTTTGAAATGAGACTTTTTCCATTTAGTCTCAGCCAAAAGGTGATTTATTGGAATGTTCACATTAATTCATTTCAGCTGTCCTAAAGTCTTACTATTGCAAAAATATATACATATTTTCCATAACAAAAATTTCATGGTTTTTGTTCTTATAAACTCAAATAAAAGGAAAAATCCCAAAAAGTTCTACTTAGCAAGTCATATGAAACTGCATTTGTTCAAAGTTTAATGTCTGGGAAATTGGGAAAGTAAACGGTGACTAATAAGGATCATATATCAATATATTACTCTGTTTTTGGAACATGATTGGAACAAAAGATACATTATTGAATTTTGCATGAATCTAATTGTTAATTATCCTTAATCTTTTTATTGTCTACTGGTATCCATGACTCTTAGAAAACATTCTGTGGCAATTTTGGTCAAGTTGTTTTCTCCCGTTCCCAGCTCACAGAACTTCAAGGGAGTGGTTGGTACCTGTAATGAAATTCTGTACGCTGTCATTTGTGCTGTAAAACTGACTGCTATCATAACCACTTTTTCTACTAGGTCCAAATCCTCATTTGGAGAACTTGAAGATATAATAGGTCAAGGGGTTTTATGAAGATATGAGAAGCAATTGAATGGATATAAAATTCTTGGGCTTCTGATATGGATAAATCTACTCTGGAATCCTGGGTTGAATATTTACTATATGACTTCAGAAGAGTAGCATATCCTCTTTTAAGCCTTAGTTTCTTCTTCTATAAAATACATATTAAAAAAAAACCTGCACTAAAGTTACTGTGAAGATTAAGTTTTCGAGAGTCTGTGAGATATACATCAAATATAAAATAAGATGAGATGTGTCTCTCTATACCAGGGAACACACTCCCTAGTTAAAAAAAAATAAAGAGAGAAAATGCTTCCTGGCTCATTGCCACATCCTGTAGCACCGTTACAGGCTTATTTGCAGGCAAGCTCACTCCTTCAAAGTTGCAGTTTGCCATAGGTTTCAGAAAGAAAATACACAATCTCCCAGGAGGATCCCTAAGGTATGAGGCTAAGGTGAATTGGACAGAACAGCTACCCTTAAATCTGTCCTGAAGATCAGCTAGTGTAAGAGACATTACTTAGCACCAAGAAGAAAGGAAGGGAAGAGGAACAGGACTCTCAACTCCTAGCGAAGTGCAAAGGCTGCCATTATATTCTTCAACATGGTGATGGACAGAATAGAGTCTAGCAGAGGCAATAATTGAATATTTTACAGACTTTGTAAGAATTTTGTGTCTCATATTCCATCAATAATGTTAGTGTACCCCTAGACTAGACAGTCATATGTGCTTGTAGAATCAAACACTAGAAGAAAGGTCTGCTATCTTTTCCCTTCAATCTTCACAGATTATGATCCTCACCCCAAACGAAGTTCCACATTGAGACATGTGTTGAGTGGTCCAAATAAAGCTCATCTCTGATGCACTGCGTAGAAATCAGCATTTCAGTGATTTCTCTTCTATTGTTTTGCAGAGAAGTGTTAGTGGCCCCAACAGATCTGGGTTGGGTCTTGAATTCTTACCTAAGTCTTATATTCACAAGTTTGATGGTCCTTACTATCCCTGCTGTGACACTTACTCAAATTTATAAGAACACACCTAAAACATGTGAAGATAAGCTGATACATATTATTGCACCATCCTCTTTATTTAATTAAGGGTGTGTATTTCGATAGCTATTCCATAGTACAGCAAATCCATCATTTTGTTTTGTAGTTTAAAACAAACATTTTCAAATTCTTAATTTCTACATGTTTTCTTTCTTCTTCAGCAAAACAAGTAATTATTTATGTGAAAAGCTTTGAAAGTAGTCTAGCCTAAAGAAAACAATACTCAAAGGCTGGTTATGAAGCAAAGTATTATTCTATAACTCTATGTGATGTGTTTTTCATAATGCTAGGAGGAAACACATTTTGGCACAATGTATTATCTTTGATAAGGCCTAGGCTCTATAATATTCAAAAGTTTTTAAAAAGTCATCAAAAATAATTACAGACAATAAATTAGTATCTCTAAATGGGCAGTTTTCTTATTTTAGAGGCCTGTGTCAGATTTTCTTTTGCTTAATTCTATGAATTCTAGATCGTTTGTCCTCTGTCTATATATCTCTATCCCCTCCTACTTTGTCTTTAAAAATATATCGTATTTTAATTGCAGAATATGACATTCGACTCACTTGAAGTTCCAGTTTCTTTTGTTAACCCACAGCAAGGAATCTACAGAATGCTGTGTTCTAAAACTTCCTTTCTCCACACAACACCTATCCACAAGTGTCAAGAATTTACAGAGCTTTAAGCAACAAAGGAACTGTTTTTCCTATATTTAAATTAGTGTGAATGAATGCATTTCTTACCTGACTAAGAATACGGCCACATTTTCTTCCTATATTTTCCACTAAGTCAAAAATCGGAAAATTCCAAGTATTTAGCTGCTCCATAATTGAGTCCAGGTTATCCATGACAAGAGGTTCGGGAGCAAGAATTGGTTTGTCCTGTAATGTTTAACATTAAAATACTTAAACAGCACGCAGTTTTTCTACAGGGCAATTTGTGCTTTGCTAAATTCAGTAACAACTGTGGCTATCGGAAATAAATGACTTAAAACTCCAAGGTGAATAAGTGATCTTTGCTTAGAGAGTCAAGATGAACGAGACATTGACCCCAAAGTAAGAAGGAAAGGAACAAATGCCATTTCAGATATAAATTTTGCACTATTAGGTGCTTGCCTATCACTGGTCCATATACACTCCAGCAAAAACATGGATGTTTCTTCTATAAGTTAGTATAACTACTTCGAGTCTACTGCAAGGTTCTTAAATAAAGTTTTAAAGACTTCAGAATATTCTGAAATTACATGTAAATTTATATCTCTACATAATCATGTGAATTTTTCAGAGATGGGGGTTCCCTCCCTAAATTAAGCTCTCAAAAGAAATCCATGAGCAGGAGGACCTGATCATTCCTATTATTAATTAAGTTTATATTAATGCTTTAAAATGGACATTAATCCTATATAATAACAATTGCCACATTTTTTAGGGATTTTAATTTATTTCATGTGATCTACTGTTTCTTGAGAAACATGTACTACGTAGAAGTAAAGGCATTTTTATAATTGGACCCAAACGAGGATGTTCTTAAGAGTACATTTGCCAAAAAAAAAAAAGATAATGTGGATAAGGAAACATATAAATTATTTTACCTGACGATCTCTCTGACTTAGAAATACAAATAGTAAATACAGTAAAAGAAAAATGATAATAGCAGCCACTGATGATCACTTGAGAGTCAACAGTTTTCTACTACTTGCCACCTCCCCAAAATGAAGCTGACTCAAATGTATGCTTCCATCCTCCTTAAATGCATCTTTTTAAATACATAAAGTAAGTAATCATTAAAGGATATTTTAATAGGTGGCTAGTGTGAATATATGCCTGACAATATTACAAGAAAAACAAATACTGGTTCATGTTCTAAGTCAAGGAGGTACTAGAGAAAACTAGCAGATGCCCTAAGACAATGAATATCTTCCCTCCCTTCCTTCATCTTTCTTTTCTTTCTTTATAAAATATTGTTTTAAGGAATGAAATAATACATTTTCCTATATTTACTTTTTGATTGGGTTAATAAATATCTGCAATCATTGTGTAACTATAAATACTTATGCTTCTGATCACCAGATAATAGAATCATTAAGAGACCAATAATGCTTGGAAAGAGAAAAAATATATTGATATTTATAGGAAGGGCTATAATACATGTGTAGTCCAGATGAAATACATCTGTAAATCTCATGTTTAAGAGATTGATTTCTTTCTTTTTTTTTTTTTTTTTTGAAACAGAGTGTCACTGTCCAGGCTGGAGTGCAGTGGCATGATCTCAGCTCACTGCAACCTCTGCCTCCTGGGTTCAAGTGATTCTCCTGCCTCAGTCTCCCAAGTAGCTGGGATTATAGGCGCCTGCCACCATGCCTGGGTAATTTTTTTTTTTTTGAGACAGAGTCTCCCTCTGTTGCCCAGGCTGGAGTGCAATGGCGTGATCTTGGCTCACTGCAACCTCCGCCTCCTGGGTTCAAGCGATTCTACTGCCTCAGCCTCCTGAGTAGCTGGCATTACAGATGCGCACCACCATGCCTGGCTAATTTTGGTATTTTTAGTAGAGACGGGGTTTCACCATGTTGGTCAGGCTGGTCTTGAACTCCTGACCTCGTGATATGCCCGCCTTGGCCTCCCAAAGTGCTGGGATTACAGGCGTGAGCCACTGCACTTGGCTATGCCTGGTTAATTTTTTTTGTATTTTTATTACAGATGGGGTTTCACCATATTGGTCAGGCTGGTCTCGAACTCCTGACCTCGTGATCCACCCACCTCGTCCTCCCAAAATGTTGGGATTACAGGTGTGAGCCACCCTGCCTGGCCTCAACGATTTATTTCTAAGCCAATATCTGTAACAGAAGGCGATCTCTCAAGTAAATGATTGAGTTAAGTGATATGGGACTACCAGAAACATCATGGTCTCAGGAGCATAGGTGCTGCAAGCCGATGCTTTCCTCAGAGGCTCTCTCAGGCACTCTGTTTCGTCTTCATTCTGTACAATGTCACTGCTGTCACTGTTGTTATTGGTTTCATAATCAGAGGTAACTTGAGCAGTGTCATCTACGATTAAAAGAGAACAACTTATTACAAGATCTACAATGGGGAAAGGGGGCTCCTTTAAGCAAATTTTGCTAAGCTGCATATGGTAAATAAAGTGTTTAGGAAAATAATGCTTTCACGAGCACTCCAAGAATATAGGATCATAGGGTGGAGAACATCACATATCTGTTAACAAAGTAAAACAGATGGAAATTATAATCTGTAATCTGCATGACATTCAATAACCCCTCAATAATATTTTTTAGATCAACAGTTCATACCTTTAATAAATCCTAGAGCTTTATGTTTCTTTTTTCTCTATTTCTCTCCCTATACATTAAACCACTGAGTGACTATAACACTCTAGAACGGGCACATGAGGTGGGAGAAATTGAGTTGACACACCCAGGAATAAAGTGCTCTGTGGAGCACAGAGTGATGGCATATGCTTGGGAGCATGGGAAATCCTATGTATCCAATCCTATTTCTTAGAATCCTGTGGCTTCCTTCCTTATCCGCCCTTCTTCACTGTCGCCATTTCAGTCAGCAGTAAACTATGCTAACGAAAAGACCAATCAGTAAACACCCAGAGTCTGAAGTCTACGCTCTCTGAGTTCCTATGACGTTTCTCATAGCTGAGTAAGGTGCCTGAAGGAAGTTTATTGAGTATTTGCTATGTTTTGGGAACCACTTAAAGTACTTGCAATGTCAGAAGTAGCAAGATAAAACAATATTTCTATATAATTCTATATATTATATAAAATGGCCTCTTGTGTTTTAAAAATATACACTTGCATAAATGTATAAAAACATTTTGGAAAGCTGTGCACCCAAACTTTACCAACGATTAACTCTAGAGAGTAGGAGTATAGATGATTTTAATTTTCTCCCTTGTCCTTTTAAATCTGTAATTTACAAAATCAGGCTGGGCGCAGTGGCTCATGCCTGTAATCCTAGCACTTCAAGAGGCTGAGGCGGGAGGATCACTTGAGGCCAGGAGTTTGAGACCAACCTGGCCAACATCATGAGACTCCGTCTCCCAGCGCCCCCCAAACAATCAGAAATGTAGGTCACTGTTTTGATCAGGAAAACAAAAATAAGGCAATTTCCATTTTGGGCAACAGAATCCAAAACAATGAATTACCTGTTCTACTTGGTGTCCGAGTGGCTACCCCACTTCTTTCCAGGGGCTCATCAGCAGGATTCCCTTGGGAATATGGTCTGCCACAGCTAAAAAATATTGGAAGAGCTGTAGGTATATCGTCCTCTTTTCAAAAAGTCATAGGCACATACCATCTATGTCTACATTAAGATAAACAACAATAATCAAATACTTCTACCTTCTGCTTATTTGTTTTGTGAAAATATGCATTTTGTTTGATACATAAATGCTGATATGCAGTGTAATACTTTCTTTTTTGTGAGACAGTAATCAATACAAAGGATTAGAAAGTCCATTTGACTCTTTTTCTCCTCCTCCTTTATCTAGATCATATTTGAGGTGAAAGTGATGGTAAAATTTTGTTAGATTATTTAGAGAATACTGGTATAGGCTGCTACCTACTTATAGTAGCCACTTTGCAGGTGTTGACCTATATTTGGACAAGAGTTATCTTCCCCAGTAAATACCTTTGTGCCTGCTTAAAAGCCTCATTATAGGCCAGGCTGCTTAAAAGCTCATTATGGGCTCATGCCTGTAATCCCAGCAGTTTGGGAGGCCAAGGCAGGTGGACCACCTGAGGTCAGGAGTTCAAGACCAGCCTGGCCAACATGGTGAAATCCCGTCTCTACTAAAAATACAAAAATTGCCAAGCAGGGTGGTGGACGCCTGTAATCCCAGCTACTTGGGGAGGCTGAGGCGGGAGAATCACTTGAACCTGAGACGGAGGCTGCCGTGAGTGGAGATTGCACCACTGCACTCCAGCCTGGGTGACAGAGCGAGACTCCATCTCAAAAAAGAAAAAAAAAATGCCTCATTATTAGATTTATTTATTTGGGTATGATATTTTTAGGTCTAAACAGACCTTTAAGACAGCATAGGTTGAAATAGTATATGCTGTATATGAATTTTATGTTTTGCTACAAAATAAAAATTGACTTCTTTTTTTTTCAGATCCATCAGTTACTTGGTAAGGCCCTAAGGAAATGAACAAAAGAGGGGTGCATTTGATGAAGAGTGAATGTATGACTGACTACATAGGATGCTGGTTGAGAGAAACAGGCCCCAGAGGTACCGTAAACCACCAAGAAAAACAAAGGTAAGAGAGGTGAGCAACGCCCTCTAACAGAGGGTGTTGGAGGAATGAAGTTTGACTGTTTTAAAAATTAAACAGTAACCCCACAAATGGCCTGGCACAGGTCATAAACTGAGTCTTCCCTCTTCTATCTTGTTTAGAAACTTCATGATTAGATTTTGATTCTGCATTTGCTGCTGGGTCCTTTCCTTCTGACTAATATTACAAAGAGTCTCAGAGGATTTTTTTTGTTTCTTATTTAACCACAGACCACCCACTCTAAAATGAAAAAAGTAGTGATAGCTTATTGTTTAATATCTTAAATAACTCATCATTTTTTTCCTGAATTGTGCTCATGTGTGCACTAAGAGGTAGGTAGACCGTATCTGCATACTAAGTAACTCTACTTTTCAACCCTTGAGTGTAAATAGAAAAACAAAACCTGTAAAATATTTCTAATTATTAAATCTGTCAGTTTGGGTTAGAGAATAAAAAGAAAATGATAGGACAAAAAGGGAAAAGAAAGGAGATGCAATTGGTAGGCTTACATTCTCAGACGAAGCTCAGGAGAAGTCGAGTTTATTAGCCTTAAACTTTCTCATTGCAAAATAACACCTAAAAGGACCATTTAAATTAGTACTTCGAACATGCCAGCTCTCATGCCAGAAAAATTGCTTGTTGCATAGACATTACAGCAGCCAAGAGACTGGGATTCAACGCCAAACTCTTCAAGTTCAGCAGGGGAAACCACAACAATTAGTCGTGTGTTTCTGGAGCTCTCTGTGCCTACATGGGTGGCTGCCTTTAAGGCAATAATAAAACCTGGTTTGAATTACAGATTTATAAAGCCCAAACAAATAAAACACACACTACTGGATTTATAAACATTACTGAACAAGTAGACAGTGAAATCCTCTTGTTTTTCTCTGAAACCTTTTATAAAAATCCCATTACATTCTTCCTGCTAAGAATACAAAAAAAAAAAAAAAAATACACTATGATGAAAAAAGCTACGTGAGTGGTAGAGCTTTTCTGAACATCTCTCTCCTTTCTTTGGAAGACTTATTTCCCAAAAGTCCGGAACCCACAGTGGGAGACTCTCCCTAAAAATGCTGAACCCAGATGTCCTTGATGAAGATTACTCCACTGGGCTTCATCTTGGCTCAGGGTGTATACAATAAAACAATGCTTCTTAATTGTGTTCTGCCAAATATTAGATCCATGGGCAATTCTTGGGTGTTAACCCAAAGAAATTGGTTCTGTGGTCAAATAAATTCAGAAAACACTAAATGAAACAACAAACATAAATAAAGAGGGATTCTTTTACCAGAGCTTCTCAGAGTTTTTAATAAAGCCATGTGTGTTGTGAATTTCTAACAGGGACGTATGATGTATCTTCTGAATATTTTACTACAGAACTTGATCTTTTGTGGAAAAGAGATGAGATTAATATCCTGCAGAAATTATTTTATTAAAAAAACTCATAGAGGGCAGCAGAATAACTTTTGCATAGTAGAATAACTTTGGCTCTGGGCAAACAAATGAAAATAATTTCTCATTTAAAAATGTTGGTAAAGAGAAAGGAGGTAAAAATAAAAATTATAAATAGCATTCATTTAATTTACAGAGCTTATGAGTAAAAAATATGAAAATGAAAATTATGAGGCTTAATATAAGTTGCTATTTCTTAAAGCTGAATACATTGAAAAAATCTGAGTCTATGAAGTAACATTTGATACGAGAAAACCAACAAGTTACTCATTTATTCAAATAGTTATCCTCATCAACCTCAGAAATGAAATACTATTTTATTCAAGGTACTCTCATAGTTAAAAACACTCAAATGTTTTTCTACTTAAGAAATGCCATAATGCTTTCAGATAAATTATTCAAGCTATTACTGAAGAACAATAAAAATACATTAACCAGTAAGAAGAGATAATTATTTCTTCGTGACAACCTTGGCAAAATAATTACTCCAGCCATGCTAGGCCATTTTTTTCTTAACCTCTGTGATAGATAACACTTTGTGATTTTGTTTCAACATGATAGAATAGCACATACAATTACTTAAATTGCATTCAGAGAACTATTTGAGTCCAGCCATCCTGTGCAATGTATTATTCACACATTTTTAAATTGCAAAAATGCGAAATGCAAACTGATGATTAAATATGCCTAATATCAATGTAACACGTTCCCTGGAGAACAAGTACAAACATTCCAACAAAATGAAGAATTATAACAGAATACTTGGTATCATTTTTTAGTTATATATTTTCTATATTCCCATCAGGAAACAGGCAACATATACAGCTAACAATTTTGTATCCTCTCTAAAGATTAGCTGTATGAACTGCATGGATTCTAAACTGTGTTAATAGAAAACTACTAAAACACAAGTTTTTATTGTAGCCTATTCAACACAAATCACATTATCCTGTACTTGGTTGTCAAATACTTGGCAAACCTACCCCAAGCTGCGTGGGCTGGTAGTAGGTATTTCTAGGGGAAAACTATCATCAGTTTGATTATTAAACTTCAGTTCATAAAAAATCCTTACCTGCTACATATAACAGGTGGAGTCAGGATTTGAGGGGATAGGTCTGGGGCACTCTGAGTGTAAGTTAAGGCCCTGTGAGAACCTAGGCTTTGTTTGGCAGTTGTGTCAGCAGATTCTGGAAACTGCACTGCAGAAATTTTGCTGACCAGGCTGCTGGCAGGAGTCCCTTGGAGAGGTGAGGAGCAGGGCGATGAAAGAGGTGAAATTTTAGCGAGGGCACCTGAGAAAGAATGAGAGTTAAGTAACTAAACACATGTCTTTAAAATGCAAAATTGCAACTGTTGAACTTCACCTGGACTCTTACAAACTCAGTAACAACCACGTGCCTGCTCAGGTCACCGGGCTGGCCTCCTCCACATACCAACATCTGAAGCCAGTGCGGTTGGGGTGTCTCCACAGCATTAAATGGGAGGAATGAATCATCATAAAAAAAATAGTGGCAATGTTGGCATATACAGCCAAAGCCCTGGTGTCCTGGAGTAACTTCAGGACAGAAGGATATTATTTTCTCCTCCCATTTTTGTTTCTTCTTGTCATTCTGACATGGAAATAATAGTTAAAATTTTCTCATGTATTGACTTTCTCTTAGGTTGTGAAGGTTTTAGCAGGAACAGGATCTGCTATTGTTTTAAACATTAACCAGTATCTGGGGCAGAGTTCAGCAGGCATCAGATGCTTAAAATATGTAAATAAAGAAGATGCATTACTGAGAGGAAATTAACCTTCTTAACCATTCACAGTTTAGTAAAATAAGACCTTTCGGTGTCAAAGAGTGCTTTGATCAAAATAATTTTTGAAGAAAACATTTTAAAATGTAATATAACCCATTTCAGATCAAACAATAGACCTAAAGCTTCCATTTCAAGTGTGGGTATTTGTGCCAGACTGTCTGTATTTACCCTAGATTGTAAGAATTTTACAGGACATTGGCTTAGATTTCAAAGTGTGGCTGTTGGAAGACAAGGACGATGTCTTTTGAAGTTATCCTCTCCCAAACACAGAGAAGGCAGCCTGCACTTAAAATGGAAAAAAGGAGAGAAATAACTTCTGCCCAACAACCGGCTTACTGGTTTTCATGATTTTATGGCTGAACAATGTACTGTAGGGCAAATGAAATGAAATTATTAAGAGTTGTTGTCTATTTCTCACCACTTAGGAAAATTTACAGCCATCCACCTTCACATCATCAAATTATGTGTGTGGTTAGCTGGCAGCTGGCTTACAGCAAAGTTTGCTTCCAGGGTCTAGCTTCCTAAAAAGTTTGAGTTGTCATAACAAAGGTTTTCTGGTCCACTGAAAAGAATATTAAGTTTGTTGAACGATTTTGTGTGAGTGCGTGTGTGTGTGTGTGTGTGCGTGTGTGTGTGTGTGTGTGTAATTTTTAATTTCTTGTTGGCACTGTTGTTTCTTTTTGTTGTTGTTGTTGTTAAAGATGAGAAATCTCACTGTCCCCTTGTTTCAGCGTGAAGAGCAGCAATCCCTTCTGATTCTTTCTCAACATATCTATGGTTAGTTCCTAATCAGCAGCTCAACCCCTTCTCAGCCTTTGTACTAAGCAAACGAAACCACTTAGACCTAGAGAGGTTAAAAAACCCTCCCAAGGTCACAGTACTAGTACATGGGAGAATATAGAGTAAACCCAGTTATTCTTAGTAAAATGCGGCTTATAAACCAGTACCTCTATCAGAGACTATCCAATGGGGAAGTAAAACCCATGGCCTATTAGGCAGTGTTTGCATTGCTCCTTACGTCATCCCTAATGGTTTTTATTTCGGTTTCTACTTCTATTAAAAAGACTCATTTATTTTTCCAAAGATAACAACAAACCTTCACATTACACAGTATCCTGAGCCAAAAACAAAACAAAACAAAAAATTAAGTTCACAAAGGTTTTAACTCAGAATTTTCCAGTCAATGTATGATTCTGTACAGCAAGTGAGTTATAAGTTTGCTGTGAATTATTTAATGGTTGAAAATATTTTTTAAAAAAGAAATATTTTATTTGGAAACTCTATAAAAAACTCAATTTTTAATATCTCTAATAGCTTATAGTTTTTCTCATTATAATTTTATAAAATAAAGGAAATCTAGTTTTCGAACTTGAAATCCCTTCCAATTTCTCTAATGCTACGATATTCACAAATACTATTACACATATATGGGTGCTCTGATGTAAAGGTTAAAAAGGGTTGGTCTAATTCTGACCACTTTTTGGATTTAGACAGGGACTCCAGATAATCTTAGAAAGGCACTGTAGCCGTTAAGGAGCTGAATCCTAGTACGATGTGGTAGAAAGTTTACCAAGGTATCTGTACTGAGTATCTCAATGATTTATTCATCCAACAAGTAGTTATTGTGAGTCTTGCTCCACGAATGGAGTAGGGTATAAAATAAAATCCCTGCTCTAATGGAGCTCCCACTTTCTTAGGGGAGACAGAAACTAAAAAATAAAGTCAATAAAAAAGAAAATTAACTTAAATTCAAGTAATAGGAAGAAAACAATGCACAGGGTAGAAGGCAGGGAAGAACAGAAATGCTCTTTAGATAAGATGGACTGGGAAGGCCTCTCTGGCTGGGAAGGGGTAGGGGTGGGTAAAATTCGAATAGAGGCCTCATGAAATACAGAAGACATTTAGAGAAGTAGCTGGGGAAAGCACGTTCAGGAAAAAGGGACATACCTGAGGGATGTCAGAGGAGCAGTCAGGAGGTCAGTGGCTGGCAGCTTAGCAAAAAGGAAAAAGAGGGGCAGGGAACGTGGTCAGAGAGGTTGCTGGGCAAGTCTGGATAGGGTTGGGTAGGGCCAGGGCAAAGTTTTATTAGGTTGGTGCAAAAGTAATTGTGGTTTTTGCAATGAAAAGTAATTGCAAAAACAGCAATTAAAAGTAATTGCTGTGTCATAAGAAAAAGAGCCTGATAGACACTGTGTTAGGCAATTCCTTAGTTGTTCTCATAGTAAACTGTGAGTTTTGGTACAGTTTTCTACACAATTTTTTTTTTTTAACAGAACCATAGTTCAAAGCCCACGAGAACATTGTCCATTTCTGTCTTGACACCCTGTTTTTTTCTGAAGGCAATTTATGAGAAGAGTGATTTTTTTCATTGCTAAGTTTTAGTAGCTGCCAGCTGATTGCTTCAGATACATGCAATTCACTCTCAAACATGAATTTTAAAATTCACACAACCATTAGAGTTCTTGGAACTCACAGATTAACTAAATTTAAACAAACAAGCAGATTTTAAGACATCAAATTTACTGCCTGGGATGAAATTTAAAATAAACCTGTAATAGAGAAGCTCTGCTTCCATAGTGTTAGTCTACATATTTTGAACACTTCCAAAAGCATAACTCGGCTAGGCGCGGTGGCTCATGCCTGTAATCCTAGCACTTTGGGAGGCCGAGGAGGGCGGATCACCTGAGATCAGGAGTTCGAGACCAGCCTGGCCAACATGGTGAAACCCCATCTCTACTAAAAATACAAAAATTAGCCCGATGTGGTGGTGCATGCCTGTAATCCCACTACTCAGGAGACTGAGGCAGGAGAATTGCTTGAGCCCGGGAGGCGGAGGTTGCAGTGAGCTGAGATCACACCACTGCTGCACTCCAGCCTGGGTGACAGAGCAAGAATCCGTCTCACAAAAAATAAATAAATGAATAAATAAATATAAAAAAAGCGTAACTCTTGGCAACAATCATGAGAGGCAAGGATATTTCTATTCTGCAGGTGAGAAGCTAAAGTTATGAAAGTATAAGTTCTCTTTTTTTTCCCAAAGCCAAACTACTATTTTTCCTATTGTGCATTATCTTAGTTTACTTAAAGTTTAAAAACAGAAAGAATTAGGATGTGCATGTGTATTTTGAAGACCATATCGGTCTTCAAAAAGATAGGGAGATAAACGCAGATAATAACCAAATTTTCTTTACAGAAAGGATAAACTATAAATAGATGATTTCAGATACAGAAAGAGAACAGTCTAAGGAATTGGGAAGAATAACCTTTGGAAGTCTTTAAAAACAAATTTTCTAAAATGCTTTCAATGTAATTATGTCTAAAGTTAGAAGGATGACTGTTAAAACCTTTGAACATCTCATCTAATTTTACATCGCACACTCATACATTTACACACTCACACATGAGTGAAGAGATTCAGATAAACATGCATTCTCTCAAATACATTAATGTTTATCTTCACTTTATATTTGAGTAATTTTAGCAGATTCCAGGAAGAAGACATAGCTCATGAAATACAAATTTTTGAATGATTCAAATTGTCCTAATGTGAAATACTTAAAATCAAAACATTTAAAAATATAATTTTAAAAATAAAGTCTAAAATGCCAACTCCTTTGAGTAATTCGGCCTTTAATTCCTTGTTCCTGAGAGCATGAGAAAATGTGTGTCAAGACACAAGGAATTTTGGGCAATCAAAGAGAGAAAATAAACAATACTGCAGGGGAATTATTTAAGTGAATCCATCTGTTTTGTGCTATAAAACTCTCTCAGTGTAATTTTAATGGAACAAAAAAGGAACCAGCTTGTCTGATAAAGACATCTCTTTTTTCCATGCCCAGATGAAAATGGACAGCCCGAATATTTTTTCCAAAGCAGAAATTGCATCTAAAGAGAATGCCAAAGAAAAAGAATCACAATACCATAATTAAAGTTCTTTATATTTTCAAATTTTGTATAGGAAACACAGAGTCTAGATTATAGGTGTAGAGATATCTCTTATCACTGCAATCGGCAGCCAAACTTACATGAATCCGGGAAAGGACTACTGCAAATACAGTAACTACAAATTCAAGGAATTTTTAAAGCAGAATAATATCATGGTAGCTCCACAATGTCAGTGACTCATACCAGAAGAGCAAAATTGAAAATACAAATTATATCTGAATCTCCTGCTTTTAAGCTTTAATTAAAGGAGTCCTATGTGATTTCATTCATTTATTTTATATTAGTAACTGCATAATAATTTGTGTTTCAGCTATTCAAAATTAACATTGATTTACTGAACTAGAGGACACGCTGTTTACTTGATTTGCGCAAAGAACAGATTTCATTAGCCCTCTCTGGAAACAGGGTATTTATCTTTCTGTATGCCTCTTCTTACTTCATACTCGCTTTCCCTCTGCCTCATTGCCTATTGCTCTTAAATGTTTCCTCAGACTCTCTTCACATTTCATTTGATTCCATTTGCTTACACTCTTTGCCACGAGGGGGCTCTTCCCAGCTTCTTTCCATGGAGTTTATGGAAAACCAGGATGCATCACAGTCAACTGCATCAAACATGTCACAACCACTTAGCTCCATCAACCCAAACGGGGAAGCAAGGATTTTAAAGCAGAAGGGCCCATCTGATTAGGGAGAGTTGTAATCTCTTTTCGGCTCTCTGATTCTTGATAGATGTGTTTGTCTCTTTTGGCAGACCTTTAGGAATTTAATTAGTTGGATTCAGCATGCCTGGGATATAGGCTATTTTATAAACTTTTAGCTGTGCTGTGACAGCTGTCTAAAGATGCCACAATGCAAAATCCGCTCCAAAATGATCATGATGGAAATGCCTTACGCGCTTGATGGCAAGAATGGAAGGGGGCTCTTGCTATGCCTGTGGCTCTCATTCCTACCACCTGCCCATGTGGTATCTTATGTGGACATTCCTTTCCTTTTACACTTTGCTCCTTTGCTCTTTCTTCTAGAGTGCAGTCATACAAACTGGGGATCAGGACGGAGGAATATGAAGCTGTTCCATCATTTGCTCTGATATTTCCAGTGTCTGCCCTAACCATAATTTTCCTAACCATAATTTTCAGCTTCTTGATCTTATCATGTTGGTTATTCAATATTTTTTGTGTTATTACTTAACCGAACAAACAGGGAGAGAAAACCAAACCCTTCTATTATCTTGTACCCACCCAAGGACAGAATTCAAAAAATCCTAATTTTAAATTATGACAATTTGTCGTCCTCATTTTTTTTCTAGTATGAAGTCATTAGGACAAAATAAAGTATTCAGGATTAATTTTGTGACCTAGAGAAAGCAAATTACTTAACCTTCTTTTTCCTCAGTTTCCTCATCTGAACCCCCTTTTTGAGCTACACACGGTTTTAGAACACTTAAATTTATATTTCATCTCTTAAATTACGTATTATTACTGTCTGAAATCTTAATTCTGTCCTTAAAAAATCTTATAAAAACTATTCACAAATCTGGAAATACTATTATTTATGAATTTAATGTTTGTTTGGATTGACTCATGGTTTTCAGATTTGTTTAACGTTTTCATTAGATCTCAAACTTTCTCTTCTTCTTTCTAGAACACATCCATCACATATTCTTTCTAGAACACATCCATCATATATTCTTTCTAGAATATATCCATCATATATTCTTTCTAGAATATATCCATCATATATTCTTTCTAGAATATATCCATCATAAATTCCTTTAGTAAAGATTTGGCAGGTGGTAAAATTTTGACTTCTTTCAAATTGTCTTTAGTTCACTCCTATTCTTATAAGATGAATCTGCCAGGCACAAAATTTTAGGTTATCATATTGTTTCAGAAATTTGAAGAAAATATTCTCCTGTGTTCTGACTCCCAGTATTTCTGACAACTCTGCTCTCAGCCTGACTGCCTTTTCTGAAAAGGAAATTTGTCTTTTCTCTGGTAGACTTTAGGATTTTTGTGTGTGTATATCTTTGGTGTTGTGTAGTTTCACTATTTTGTATCTACGTATGAGTTTCTTTCCATTTACTAGGCTTCTCCTAAGTATTTTTTGTCTTCTATCTGCTACTAAAACTATGATTACATATATCATGTACATTAGACTATTTTTTCTATATCTCCTAAAATCTATTATATTTTCCAATTCTTTATCCATGTTGCTTTCTGGATAATTTCTTCCGATCTTTCTCTACCCAGTTTACTCATTCTCTCTTCAGTAGTCTACTATGCTATTTAATATTTCCTTGACTACATTTCCAGAAGTTACATTTAGCTGCTCTGCAGTTATGTCTTTTCTCATTGCTATTATTTTTCCTTAAATATGTAAATTTTTAAATTAAATTTTAATTTAAATATTTTAACCCTTTTACAGATCTAGAAAGTTGTATTTTTGTTTCTGTTAACTCAAACTCACGGTGTTTCTTTGTGTAATTAGTAATCCTGGTTGTAAACTCCATGTCTGAATCTGATCTGATAAAATCTCATGGCCCTTAACTGGTGATGCTTCCCTTCTAAAAGTATCTGTATGTATTTTTGTAGGGAGCCAAGGGGTCCTACATACCTAAAACCAGTTTAGCACCCCTTTAAGAGTCTTGGGTTTAATGTGGAATTCTCAAATGCAGTTTCTTCACCTTGCTGGAGTCCCAGATGATTCTCCTTATTACTTAGCTAATCCGTATTTGCCTTCAGGAATATCTTAATTTAGGTATTTGCCTACATTATCCTACATTGCCTGGCCCTGATGAAAGCTCAATTTTATTAGCAGGTCATTAATGACTTCTAAGTGGCAAAATTTAATGAACATTTCTGAAGAACAGAGAGGACCAGATTAGTTGTTGGAAAAGTAGATTACCTTAATAGTCTATTTTACTGATGCAATTCCAATAAAATGGTACGAAAAAGCTATCGAGGCAAAGCACACAATTCTGAGGGACTAGGTTCCCATGAAGAAGAGAACCTCAGAAAGGTGAACCAAAATCCTGCAAATTGTTCTTCCCTTCATAGCATGATTTACTGACTATTAGCATGGATTAAGAAGTGAAGGATCCAGACAGAGGGGTGCAGCTATTTGGGAGGCAAGCCAGCAGAGCTTTTAGCAATGTCATGAGGCTGGTGACATAAAAATTGGAGTTTGGGGTTGCCATGGCAGCCAGAACTTGAATGTTTCATATCTCAGTGGGAAGTGGGCAGTTTTCCTTTTAACCATTTGATGAACTCTTAAACTGCTAAAGGCAAAAGATTAAGAACCTAAGCAGGAAGTTACTGAAAATCTCATTGATATTTTCTGTAATACTGAGAAGTGAAACTGTGAAGTTAGATTCCAAAAAGGAAAGGTCAGAGGAAGTCTCCCAGGTTCTTAATTGGGCTTCTAGGGGAAAGGCAATTCAGAGACAGAGTCTGACAAAAACCCCTATTACAGTTTTGGGTGAGCAAGGACCCTGAACAAATGAGGCAGTCTTCCCCAATATCATTTCATGTTCCTATCTAAAGCTTTATTATTCTTAATTTTGATATCTAAATTCCTTATCATAGTTCATGTGTAGTAAATGAAACACTTCCTTGAATTCATATATCATACTCCTGAAAAATAACTTTAACAGACACTAAAAAATTGGAATTTCTATTATGAGATGATGCTACCAGAGATGATCCTTGATGGTAAAAGTGATTTTCTATGCATCTAATTAGTTCAAGACAGGAAATCTGATACAACAACTTTGAAAGAATCTGTATCATCACATAAGGTAGAAATTTAAATAACTAATTGGTTATTGAGACTTTTAAAAAATAACTATTTGGTTATGAGAACAGACAAACCAAACATATATGAATATAGGGCACCCTCAGAATATTTCAATGCTTAAGGTCTGGTTTACTCTAGGACTCCACACTCACAGTATGAACTCTTCTCCAGTTAAGTTACTTACCTGGTCGACTTTGCTTTTTAGCCTTTACATGGTTAGCTGCAGAAATAGCATAGGATGAAGTAAAGGATCTGCTTTTGGTGAGGGTCATCATCACTGGATTATTCCAAGAATCAGGACTAAAAGCACCGTAAAGAGAGAATTAAAAGAAAATTAAAGAAATTATTCATCAGTTATTGGGCCAGTCTTTCCAGAACCCAACCATCACTTCTCTAACAGATTTGCCAATCTGAGTATTGGTTCAGGTTCAGTGACAGAACCACTGTACTTCCAAATGATGAAACAGATTATGTAAAAACAATCTGTGTTGCAGGGATATAGCAGTTATTCATCAAGCATACTGAGTTAACAAAGAGGAAAGATAACTTTATTATCCAATTAATAAAAATTAAACACCTTCTCACTGTACTCTAAAATTACATTCCTCACAGATTTTCTAAAAGAGGCTTGCAGATTAACTGGTTAAGATGTGGGTGAATTTACATAAGCTGTAAGTGTCATAATGCTTACTTCAGTACTCTATTATTTTTGGTGGATCTGTATTTAAAAATTGAATGACCATGAAATCATTCAAAAATAATGGTCTTTTTTTGCATTATTTCCTTATGACAAATGATCTACTCAAATTCCCTTTTTACAAATTCCCTTGTAAAAAGGGACATGCCAACAATGGAGGTGATGCTAAACACACTGATGATATGTACTAGGAGAAAGGCAATGGAGAATCTTCATCTAGCAAATGCTTTTACCAGGATGTACTTGGTCTGCCTAGGTTGCTTATTGTAAATAAATGTGGAATTAATAGATTCATGGAAGACTGAGCTAGAGAATGTTATGTAAGTCATGCAATTATTGTGATATAAATTTTGGAGGTATTCCAAGACAAAATTTCTCTGTATGTGTTGCTTAAAACTTAAAACATGTTGAATCTGAAATAGACTCCATCCTAATTTGGGAGAGAAGGGAATTTCGAAAGTTGTGTTGACAATCTTGGACTGCTCCAAGGGAAAAGTGCTTGGTCTGTGTTTTTCTAACACCTGTGTCCTTTCAAGCACTAGTAACCCTCTTGGTACTGGGTACAATCTATAATTTACATAAATATAATTTGACAATTTGATCTTTTGCCAATCTTAGATTGGCAATGTAAGCAGGATGTGCCTGGTCTGTCTGGGTAGCTTATTGTAAATAAACCTAAAATTGATAGAATTATGGGCTCATGGATGCATGGAGATTGCCATATAAGCTTATAATTAATATGATATAATTTGGAGAGGTTCCAGAGCTAAAATGGTTCCCTCTGTGCAAGTAATATTATGCATGCATTGCTTAGAACCCTGCATGCTAAATCCAAACCAGAACATGTGCTAATGTAGAATAAAGGGACTTTCAGAAAATTGCACTAATAGACCTCTCAAAGGAAGGAATGCCAAGCATGGGTCTTACCATTGTCTATATCCTTTGATTAATAGTAAATTCAGCAATGGGTAAGATGTGTAATTTGTGTTGAGGTCAATTTGACACTCTGACACTTGTTATCTCAATTTTTTTTTTCCAATTCAGAGAGATTGTTTTTCAACTACTGACCCAGGTATTTTAAAACTTCATCTTTTCTCCTTACTTCTAATAGCAGTTTTCCATATATGAGGACATTTGAAATGTGGTATGACCTTCAGCAATTATAAAATGCAGTTAAGTAAGGCATAAAAATATTTGTTTGACATCCTTCTCAGAAAGCACATCCTAGGTATTTCACAAGTTCTTGGCATTTAGGAAATAATGAGCTGAAAGAAACTTTGGATCTGAAACAGATAACAACACTGACTATTTTCTGGTGATGCTGGTCCCTTTTAATTCATTTTGCTGGATTGACTAACTGATTACTGTGAAGAAATATTATGTAATGTATATGTGGCCTAAATGTTTGCAGTTCTCATTACATAATACAGTGAATAGGTTTATTACTTTTACTTTTCTAAGTAGACTTTTTAAAGACAATGCCTTACAGTAACTGAATGTTTTAATATATCAGAAAGATATATTATGAAGGCTATCTCAGCAATTTACTATTTTTTCAAATAAAAACATTTAAAATGTATTCATTTTAAAGTTTGCAAAATACATTAGCGTATCTTTAATAAATGCAGACTTAATGAACTCAAGATAAATAACATCCTAGTCATATCACATTATTAATACAATAAATAATTAATTGTATTTTACTATTAATACAATAAATCAATGTATTATATATAAATGCATTATAGTTCACAGGTGCTTTCATATATTGGTTTGTGAGACCCTCACAGTTTTCAGCTTTTCATCGCTGTCCTTTATTTCCTGATTCCTGTTTAAATTTCATGAATATGAAATAATTTGGATTCTGTAAAGAACAGCTTAGGAAAGCTTTTACATGGTTTCCTCATGTTGGCACAGCAGAGGAAAATGAGCTATGTGCCTGTGATGGAAGGTCTCAATCTTCTTCCCAAAGGTGGTCTTATGCTCTTATTATCCCTGTAATGACTCCATTCTAGGTCCTTAAAGTCTGATCAGGTAACAGTCTCTTTTGCCAAGTTGACTGCTTTCTTTTTGCCTGAATATACAGGCAGGGGTCAATTACAAGGTCAACTTGGAATGATTTAGGGTCTGATTTATTTCAGCTTTTCCTATTTCTCTAAAGCCTATTTTTTAAGCACCTACTTGTATTCTTCCATCTAATTTACCCCTCCAGTTATGTCATAGTTCCCCTTTTTCCTAATGACTCCTTGTAATTGGGTACAGAGATTCTGACAGGCTAATGACTTGCCTGTAAGAACATAGTACATTTCTGAGTGGTAGGGCCAAGACCCTTCAGATTCTCAGTCCAGTGTGCTTTCTACCAGATTGTATTTAAAATTACCCAGGGGTAAATTATCCAGCTGTATATATAAACGAATTTAAGTTGTGTTTCTAATTTTTATTTCTCATTCTTATTCTTCTTTTGATCAATGTAGTCCTTCCTCAAAGAGACCCAATAAACAAACAGATATGGAAAGGAATAAATAAAAGGGCTAAAAGGAAAGAGATTTCAGGGCTAAAACTCAAAAGAAGGTTTTGACTGTGATTTATAATCAAGCCAAAACTAGTTGTATTTAGTGGTGGTACTACTGCCACTTACTTATAAATAGGTTTCCCTCAAAGGGATCAAATTCTATTCAGAATGAATTTCCTTTCTTCACAATGATGAAGGAATTATATTGCTTTCAGATTTTACATCAGTACTTTTCACAGGACAGTGAGATTATGAGATAGTATATTAGGCAGTGAGGAAAACGTATGTCCAGACAAGACCTCTATGAGTATTTTTAGGAATGAGAGAATGAGAATCAATGGAATTGTATGCTATTCCTTACTTCTATTGTAAATATTTGGATGATCCATTTTACAAAGAATGACAAGATCCTTGGGCATTAAGTTCTTGAAAGTTCTTGGAACTTTCTTCCTTGTCACGATTTCAATTTAAACCCTCAAGTTCATTTAATTGACTAAGAGAAGAGAAAAGCAGGGGAAATAGGATTTGACTAGAAATAACAAAGAATAACAGAAAAAGGGCATTTGAGAAGGCATGAGTGGATTTTTGATTGATAGAGTCATTCTATGGGAAGGAAATCATGAAGCATTACCTATACTATGACAGGAAACTTAGCAAGGTGCATTGGCAAAATAGGCAGACTCTAATAATACACACAGAAAATGTAATTCATTTTATTAAGCAATAGTTAACTATAATACTATTAGCATTTATCAGTGTTTGCTGCTGTAGCAATTGTCAATGATCAACATTTTTAGAGAAAAACCTTACCATTGACTTCTAATTTCAAATGTCAGGAAAATTTTCATGAAACACTGCATAATCTCTTCTTGTGTCATTTACAAGTTTTACAAAAGTCCAGGTAATAGGATGGAGTGGGATTATACTGACATATAAAATATATAATGACATTTGAGTTTGTTTCCAATTCTATAGATTTCTTAGAATACAAATAATATGGAAGAAACCAATTAAAATTTTTAATCAAAAAAGAAAAGTCAGCAGTCATTAAATTCTTAACATCTGAAATATTTCTATTAGTCTCAGTATGGTGGTTTATTTATATCCAGGCTAAGGATCAGGAGAAATCATGTAATATGACATAGATGTGGATATTTTTCATTCATTAGGTCATTGAGAAAACTGATATATGTGTTTCAAAAGCCTGAAATCATATGGTAAATGTTCTCAAAATTAATGAATTTGAATAAAGTATGATAAGTATAATATTTTTATTCTAAATAGAAAAGGACACAGTATCTCCCTCTAAATGCACTTTCCTTAGCTATTTTCTTCAAGATTCTTTTTAGATGTTAATATAACCTTTTCTTTAGTTTTGATAATTTTGGCTTTTACGTTGCTTTGAAAAATTGGAATTAATATCCTCAGAAAAGTGTAAATTACCAAATGTTCGAACATATCTAGGTGTTCTTAGGATGATCTACTTTTGATCTGCTCTTTTGTCTTTTGTACAACGCTAATACAGCTGGTCTTGTGGGAGGCTAATGACTGGGCTGGGGGCATCTCATATCAATTGCAAAAGTCAAGTTATATGCTTTTGATTTAAGGGTCTCAGTATGAATCTCAATATAGATAAAATTACCTACCTTTATCCTGGGCTTAACCCTTCCCATCTAAGGTCACAATGGCAGAGACCACATCAGGTCATTCTTTCCACTTATATTTAAGGCCACACAACAGATGTTAAGCCTAATTATCTGATGTTAACCCCTATACTGCTCTGCATTTAAACCATGTACCCTTTCCATTTTCAAAGCTGACCTCCAACCAAATATAATTGGTTAGCCTTCCTTCTCCTGTAATTTATAATTCATTTTTGGCAAGTAACTTCTCTAAGAGACATTAAACCAGCAGGAGCCATATGCCACCTGGATGAAGGTGCTTCCTGCAGTTTGATGCTGGTGCTGCGGTCTCTCCGTACTGGTGCAGGCTCCAAGGTGGGTAGACCTGTGGCCGAGGTGGTGGTGGTCCAAGTGGAAGAAACGCGTCTCAACAAGCCAGGGGGCAAACTCCTTCTCAGGCGCTAGGAAAGAGACTTGACTTCATTACCAAGCATATTTCATATCTCTTAAATTTTATGTAATATAATAGAAGGAAATGAGCTTTTAATTAGAAGTGAATTGACTAAATTATATTGGTTGAATATCACCTATCTAAAATTTGAGTGCTCAGAAATTTAATAAAAGACTCTCTGGCCAAAATGAATGCATATTATAAAAATAACCAGCCGGCACGTGGTGGCTCACACCTGTAATCCCAGCACTTTGGGAGGCCAAGGCGGGTGGATCATCTGAGGTCAGGAGTTTGAGACCAGCCTGGCCAACACGGTGAAACCCCATCTACCAAAAATACAAAAATTAGCTGGGCGTGGTGGTGGGCGTCTGTAATCTCAGTTGCTCGGGAGGCTGAGGCAGGAGAATTGCTTGGGCCTGGGAGGCGGAGGTTTCAGTGAACCAAGATCACACCACTGCACTCCAGCCTGGGTGACAAGAGCAAAACTCTGTCTAAAAAATAAATAAATAAATAAATAACCTTTTAGGGTCTTTATTTCAATGCTTATACAAATATGCGATTATAGGAGTGAGAGTCAATTACCTCTGGGATAATTTTATAGTTATATTTATTCAACAGGATTTACACACCTATACACACATATTAGTTATTATGAGAAGTTTTTCCTCAAAAGTCACTTGTTTGGGGGCATGAATTAATTTATATCACCTTGCACCACAGTCATACCCCCAAGTATTATTGACTTTATTGTCTTCATTTACAAATGAAAGGAGCTCAGTGTAAGAATGTAAGTCTTTCATAAAATGCACCACTTCTCTTATGATTAATGTAACTTAGACAACAGAGATATGGGTAACGTCATCAGTGTCAACTCCTCTTAATAGGAGACCCTGCTGGCCAACCTGCTGTTCCCCTTCTTATTTCTTCTCCCACCATATCCTAAACAGGACATGTAGCATCATCTGCACTGAGACAAGAGTCTGGGATCACTAGGATGAGCACCAACACTCTAAAGTGGGTCTTGACCTTAAAAGTTAAACTGGGCCAGGCGCAGTGGCTCACGCCTGTAATTCCAACACTTTGGGAGGCCAAGGTGGGTGGATCACTTGAGGTCAGGAGTTCGAGACCAGCCTGGCCAACATGCAGTGAGCGAAAATCACGCCACTGCACTCCAGCCTGAGCAACAGAGTGAGACTCCGTCTCAAGAAAAAAAGAAAAGAAAAAGTTAAACTGAAGGTCTTTTTCCTACAACTTCAGCAACAGTCACAATAGACAGAACCACAACCCACTTTTATCTGTGGGTAATCACTCCTAATAAACCAACCACATAAGCATAGTTCACAAAGACATTCTGCTCTTCCAAAGAAGGTAAAAAATTTTGAGAAGTGAATTATATGTCACCCTGGGATTTAAGAATAGCTCTGATATTAAATAGTTTCCAGTGTCTCTTAAACATCTGAATGTGCATCTTAGAAGGTAATTCAGTTGGAAGAGAAAACTCAAACACTCTTAAATACCAGGTTTCTTGCCTTAAATCTGTCATGACCTTAGGTCTAATTTGAGATCTGAAGGAATCAGTTAATCTCTCTCTCCATTTCCTTACTGTCATATTATACTTAGGTATATCTTTATCAGGGAATTGCATATTGGAAGGAAACTATGTAAATATGTCATTGACAAAGTTATGAAGATCACATTCCTGAGAGAAGAGACTCATAACAGCAGAAGCACAGATGTTACTGACTGACCACCAGCTCAAAGGGATAGCTGATTGTTTACTAAAAAATAACTGTGCTGAATATACCAGAGACCACTGACCCTGATATTTTGTCTTTAATATGACTTATTTTTAATTAATATTGAGATCTAAACTGGGTGAGGATCCTCTTACAATTTACTTTCATAAAACTCATACCATATATGTAAAAAGAATTAAGTTTGTGTAATTTCTTCCTTTTACATATAAAATATATGTTCATAGAAATTACTAAGGATATATTTTACTTTAAATAATCTATAATTGACTAAAACAGTTCTGGGTTCAAAACTGATTGTGTATTGGAAAGTCAGGAGGGTATTTTGAAGTATATCATTCAAGAGACTCAAGAACCTTTAGTTTTAGGAGTCAATGAATTTTAAACAGAATCTGCACTAGAAAGGAGCAAGGATTTCTGCCTTTTTTGTTTTGTTGTTGTTGTTGCAATATCCTTATCACCTTAGAAAAGCGCCTGGCATATAGAAGAGAAAACATTTTGCAAGTAACATGAAAGATTAAATAAAAGAGGTAACATACAAAGATAAATTTTCTATGTATAGAAAACTATCAAGTATAAGGACAGAAGTCTTTATGTTTAAATATTTATTACTTTTGTCACCATGATCAACATAGTTTGCCTGAGTCACTGATATGAATCTGCAGATGGAGTTGAGGTGACAGGAAGGAGACTTAGAAGACAATTTAAAAAAAAATAGTTTAACCCTTTAAGGAGTATGTCATTACTACCTACCTTTGGAATAGCAAGCTTGTCTTTTTCAGAGCTCTCTTCAGAGTCAGAACAGGTATAGTTTTCACTGAGCGAAGTGACAGGATTCACTCTGGGCTTGTGAATGGCCTGGAAGGTGAGCTGTGTGCTGAGCAAGTTGCTCACAGCTCTCAAGGATGTGCACACGTTTGGTGGAAGAGAAGGGTCTGCCAGGAGGTCGGTAATGAGGCCGTGGGCCTCGCCCATGACGGCGATGTCCACAGTAATACTGGTTCCTGAAGACTGAGACACAAACCAAGACAAGGTCAGGTAAGAAAAAAAGGCCTGAATCTGAAGGCGCAAAGCATTACTTTGGACTTTTCCCTAACAAATGAACTGGGCTGATTCTTTAGGATTTCAGTACAGTAAAATTCACACCACCTATTTCAAATTCTGCTGAAATGTGCCCTAGCTGCCACGCTTTTTTGCATTTGTGGCACATTTTTTAATGCTAGAACTTGGGGAGGGTCAAGCATATTTGGAGAAATTAAAAAGATGAACACTAGTTTTTAAAAGGCAAGTTTCAGAGAGCTGGGGAAAAAACCTTCCTATCACTCCTTATGAACAGCTCAACATTTTACATGTATGTTCTTTAGGAATTTCACTCCAAAAGTAACATTCATATACCATAAAATGTTATTTTTAGTAATATTTTCATGTGACACTTGAACCTGGTGTTTATTCAATGAATATTTTTGCTAATGGTAGTTATTCAATGAATGTTATTAGAGACAGACACAAAAAAAGCTCCATTTGTGTGCTAGTTCACAATCTGTCTCTCTTCCTGTTGTTGGTTAGAACAGAAATTTCAGTTCTGGGATTCTGTGGCACATCTGTCATATTCTGCCATACTGCCCATCAGAGCAGAGTCATTACTCTGTCCTCACAGCAGAAACAAAGAGCACAAAACACAGAGGCCAGGAAAATACATATAAATAAATAAAATAAACTCCAAAGAGACAAAAAACAGAAGTATAAAGGTGTACAATTAAAACAAAATATGAGGGACTATTTTGTAATCTTGAAATTACAACCTTTAAAAATAATATGAATTCATAAACTGCCAAGGATATTCCTAATGTATCTGACTAAATGAAGATATAAACTTCTACATAAGAAAATATACCATAAGCAAAGGAAGAAATGGTCTGTGAGAAAATGTTTGCCACACAGAGAAGATAAAACATATCCAAACATAGAGCTTCTAAAAAAATCAATAAAGGACAAAATTGAAAAAAGGAAGTGAATAGACAATTCAAACAAAATGTAAATAACCAATATATATACATATAAAGCCACTTATGTCCCCTATAATTAAATTGCTAATAAACCTAATAAAAACAACTTTCACTTACAAAATTGGCAAAACAGTAAAAGATTTATAACACCAAGCATTAGTAATGGTTTGGATAAATGAGTAGTGAGGAAAAACAATCCAAAATGTTTGGCAGGAAACTTTGCTAAGCCTATCAATTAGTAGCTTAAATGTATGTATTCTATGATCCAGCAAAACAACATACATATCTGGTCAAAAGAAATACTTCTACAAATATCTAAAGATATAAAAACAATAACATGAAGGGTATAGCACTGTTTGGGCAACGATAACTGAGATGCATATAAGTAGATAAACTGTTCTTTCAAAACTTTCATTATATCTGTATTATAAAGTTGTTTATACTTGTTTAAAAGATGTGGGTAGATTGATAAATTATTGTCTAGAAAATATTGTTCAGTGGGTTGGAAAAGTATGTTATAGAAAAAGTGAATATATATTATTCTAATTAGAAAAATATCATAATTATAACACCTAACATCCATAAAGATATCTAGTCCTGCAATACCTATAAGTAATGAATAAATTACTCTGTAAAATTATCAAACAGAAAAGTTATGTCTTTTACAGCTAGAATTACAATAACTATAATAATAATGGTAAAGTTGGTATGTATTAACCACAAGTCTACAAAGTATTAATAAGTACTATTATTACTTTCACTTTCATTAGACACAAATAACTTGCCAAAATCAGACAGGTGGAAAGTGGAAATATCAGGCTGCAAACAAAAATAGCTTGATTCCATAGCTCAAGTGTTGAACCAGTACGGTGAAAAAAAAAAAAAGCAAAACCAGAAAATCTTAATTGTGTGTGCTTAAATATATCTGTAATTACCTAATGCATAATTTCATAATAGTGCCCATGTTCTCTATCACAGGCATAAATATCTCTTAGGAACCAATATGAAAATTTAAGTATAATATTAATAATTTTAGGATATATAGTCATGCATATGTCATATTTGTACCTATAGGGTTAATTTTATTTTTCTGAGCTAAAAGTAGAATTTTATTTTATTTACTTATTTAAAAAATAATTTGTATTGTGTATACTTGAAGCTTACAACATGTTATGTGTATATGTACAGATAGTCAAATGGTTACTATAGCGAGACAGATTAACATATCTAGCGTCTCGTGTAGTATTTTTGTGACAAGAGCAGCTGAAATCTCCTTATTTAACAAAAATCTGTAATACAATACAATTTTGTTAACTGTAGTCCTCATGTACGTTAGATTCCCTAGACTTACACATCCTAGATATCTGCTACTTTGTATCTTTTGTCCTAGATCTCCCCATTTCCTGCCCCTTCCCCTGACTCTGCCCAGGGTAACCACTGTTTTATTCTGTATCTCTGAATATTCGACCTTTTTTAAAAATTAAGATTCTACCTGTAAGTGAGATAATGTAATATTTTTCTGTGTCTGGCTTATTTTACTTAGCATAATGTCCTTCAAGTCCACCTACGTTATGGCAAATGGCAGGATCTCTTTCCTTTTTAAAGGGTGAATGCTCTTCCATTGTATGTATATACGTGTGTGTGCGTATATACATACCACGTTTTCTTCATCCATTCATTCATGGACTTATGGTATTTCCATATCTTGGCTATTGTGAATAATGCAATGAACATGAGAGTGCAGATATCTTTATGAGGTGGTGATTTTATCTTATTTGCATCATATAGTTCTATTTTCAATTTTCTTAAGAACCGTTATACTATTTTCTATAATGGCTGTACCAATCTACATTTCTAACAGCAGTGTTCTAGGGTTCCCTTCTCTCCCCACCCTTGCCAGCATTTGTTATATCTTGTCTTTTTAATAATAGCCATCCTAATAGGAGTGAAGTGATATCTCATAGTGGTTTTAATTTCCATTTCCTGATGCTTAGTGATGTTAAACACTTTTCCATACATATATGTTGGCCACTTTCATGTCTTCTTTGGAGAAATGTCTGTTCAAGTCCTTTGCCCACTTTTGAATCAGGTTATTTTTCCCCTATTGTGCTATAAGAGTTATTTATAAAGTTTGGATATTAATTCCTTATCAGATATATGCTTTGCAAATATTTTTTTCCCAGTCTGTCAGTTGCCTTTTCATTGTGTTGATTGTTTCCCTTCCTGTGCAGAAGCTGTTTAGTTTGATGTGGCCCCATTTACTTATTTTTTCTCTTTTGGCCTGAGATTTTGGTGTGTTATCCAAAAATTCATTGCCAAGGTCAATATCCGAGAGCTTTCCCCCATGTTCTCCTCTATAAGTTTCATGGTTTCAGGTGTTACATTTCAGTCTTTACCTATTTTGAGTTGATTTTTGTGTGTGGTGTAAGATAAACATACAATTTCATTCTTTTGCATGTAGAAATCCAGCTTTCTCAGCACCTTTTATCAAAGAGATTACCCTTTCTACCTGTGTCCTCTTAGCACCCTTGTGTAAAATTATTTGAACATGTATGCTTGAATTTACTTCTGGGCTCTCTATTTTGTTCTATTGGTGTAGGTTTCTGTTGCTATGCCAGTAGCATACTATTTTGATTACTATAGATTTGTAATATAGTCGTAAATCAGAAAGTGTGATGCCTTCAACCATTTTCCCCTCAGTACTGCTTTGGCTATTTGGGGTTTTTTGTGGTTTCATACAAATTTTAGGATTCCATTTTTCTATTTCTGTGAAGACACCATTGCGACGTTGATAGTTATTGCATTAAATTTCTATATTTCTTTGGGTAGTATAAATATTTTAACAATACTTCTGATCGAGTAATGGAATATTTTTCTATATATTTGTGTGTTCAATTCTTTTCATCAATGTTTTATAATTTTCAATGTACAAATCTTTTACCTCCTTGGTTAAATTTACCCCTAAGTATTTTTTATGCTATTGTAAATGGGAGTGTTTTTTAATTCTTTTTCAGCTAGGTACTTATTTATTTGTATATAAAAAATGTTATTGATTTTTGTCTGTTGATTTTCAATCCTGTAACTTTACTGAATTCATTTGTTAGCTCTAACAATTTTTGTGTGTGTAGAATTGTTGTGGTTTTCTACATATAAAGATCATGTCATCTGCAAATAGAGATATCATTATTCAATTTTTTTTAATGTTTGTAAAAATGCCACTGAGCTAACATTCCCTTTTAGAAATAAGTATTTTAAAGTGCATCTCTAATCATTATGCTTCTGAAAATCTCATCCAGTGTGATCCTCTGAAATAGTAATGTTTATTTTTAGCCATGTTGTTCTAATAAACTAACAATTAACTGGACTGTTTCCATACAAATTTGAAATTTTAAGTCAAACTTTGTTTTCAAGACAAAATTTTTTAAATGTTTTTGACAATGAAATTAAGTTTATTCTCTAGTAATAACTAGAAAGTTCTCTTAAAATCTTCTCAGTACACAAAATCTACAAATCTGAAGAAAAAGTAGAACATGTTCATGAGAATTACAAGTTTTAAATAAATTATTGGGAAGAAGACAAGTATTTTTATAATTATCAAATTGTGTGTCTTTTTATAATACATTTTATTTTTTCTTTAGATGTATTTCTTATATATACAGAAAAAATAGTAAACATTTAAAAAGTAACTTTAAAATAGAAACTGAAAACTCATCTTTATAAGTCAATGTCACAGTTACATAAGAATTTAGAAAATAAGCTCATTATGTATTTTGATGCTACTATTATGCTGTAGCTTTTGCAAAAGCAAAGGTCTTTAAGTGAAAACAAAAGCAACATTCAAGCCAAGAGACAAATTATCCTTACTGAAATTGGCTAAGAAACTGAAGTGAACACTTCTACTATTGGAAAAAAAAATAAATATCCTTAGTATCATTAAGTCAGGTCCTCACTTTATTATTTTCATGATTCTAGAATAAAATTACAGTCAACAGATACATCACACATAAGAAGTTATTACCACTTTTTTGCTCAAATAACTAAAGGCTTCAATGAGGCATCCAATTTAAAACCAACAATCAGATTTGTTTGCAGCAAACCTGCCAAGGCTAACCACACATGAAATGGTGAAAGACAGAAAGATGGACTGGCTGCTGTTTCAATAAATAGCAGGTAAGCTACAAAGGATGGGTATGTCTAGGATGTCCCTCTTAAGGGATTTTAAGGGAGAGGGGTTTTGGTTTTTGGTAGTGTTTTTTAAATCATGTACAAAGTAAGAAAAAATTGCGTCATTCACACAGAAGTTTTTTCCATGCCTATTAACTTTGAAAAAAATAATATAATTAAATATTGAGGTATACCAATGGTACTCAGAAATGTTTTATTTAACTGGTGAAATCTTAGACAGTGATAATAAATACTAAATGTTAAGTTTATATAAAAGCCAGTTTAAAGAAAAGTCTTAAAACTAACAATCTGAAACCATCTTTCAGTGCAGTACGAGCCACACTAAACACAAAATCGCAGTTGAGTCTTCTTATGGTGCAAATGCTCAAACAAATCTTTCCCTTTCCCTTACAAAAAACGTTACCAAGCAATATAAAACATTCTACTTCACAGACTCTCCTTATAATAGAAATATTTATATTTAACATTTAAGAAAATGCAAGTGTATTTCCCTAGACACTATTTAAATGGCAACCAAATTTGGATTGCCACCTTTAAATAGAAAATGTGGAATTTCAGTATGATAAACAGTGGAGGAAAGTGCGGTTTCATATATCAAGCCAAAAATAACTGATACTTTTGGTAAATTCACCATTTTTCAATGTGGTTTTTTTTTTTTTTTGAGACGGAGTCTCACTCTGTCACCCAGGCTGAAGTGCACTGGCACGATCTCGGCTCACTGCAACCTCGGCCTCCTGGGCTCAAGTAATCCTCCCACCTCAGCCTCCCTAGCAGCTGATACTAGAGGCTCACACCACCATGCCTAATTTTTTGTATTTTTGGTACAGATGGGGTTTCGCTATTTTGCCCAGGCTGGTCTTGAACTCCTGGGTTCAAGCAATCCTCCCACCTTGGCCTCCCAAAGTGTTGAAATTAAAGGTGTTAGCCACTGCGCCTGACTGAGTACTCAGTTTTTAAACAACTTCCTTTTCCTCTTTTATCTTCATCCAGTCTACTTTCCCATTTCCAGGATGTCCTACCTAATCCTGGCTTTAGACTACCACAATTGTTAATGGCCTTGGTATATTACAATCTAAAGTGGTTCTAAGTTATTTTACTCATCATAAACCAAAGGCCCAGAAAGTCTGATGCTATAGATAAGAAGTTTAAAATATAACAGGTATAATCAATATTATACATACTTTTAGACGTGTGCCTATCAATTACAGAAAATGTATTTTAGTGTTTTTTTTGTTTTTTTTTTTGAGATGGAGTTTCGCTTGTCTCCCAGGCTGGAGTGCAATGGCGTGATCTCAGCTCACTGCAACCTCCGCCTCCCGGGTTCAAGTGATTCTCCTGTCTCAGCCTACCAAGTAGCTGGGATTACAGGCATATGCTACCATGCCCGACTAATTTTGTATTTTTAGTAGAGACGGGGTTTCTCCATGTTGGTTAGGCTGGTCTCGAACTCCCAACCTCAGGTGATCCACCCACCTGGGCCTCCCAAAGTCCTGGGATTACAGGCGTGAGCCACTGCGCCTGGCCAATTTCTTTTAATTTTTATTACTAGTGGGCAAAAACTTTGACGTTGCAGTACTGATATGATAAAAGGGAAATCTTTGAATATATGTGGAGGTCAAAAGGTATTTGCATGCTATAAAAGGCATCTAAGTTTCTAAAATTTTCTAAGTTGCAAACTATGAAAAATTCTAACAAGTCTATGTAACCAAGTTACTAAGAGAATGTAAAATAAAAATCATATATCATTAAGTAACATATCAGATTATTTGCTGTGGTGCTGTGTTTGAGTTTATGACAAAATATTGAGAACTGGAGAATTTCTAAAAGATAAAATCTAAGAATGCTTAGGAAACAATTATGTGAAGAGTAAATGAAAACAAACAAAAAAGCAGATACACATCATTTTATTTAAAGAAAGTAAAGGTGCCCAAGGGAAAAGTCAGAAAAAGACCGGAGAAATGGTAGGGTCAACATAAATTTATTCTTTAAAATGATTAAGGAGATTATCTAGCGCCTGGGGTGTAGAAGAAGATAATGCATCCAATTCTTGATAAATTTGCTTTGAGGTAGCACCAGTATAGTCAAGTTATGACTCTGCTTTCTACATATTTTAAATCACAGATTAAATTGATAACTTAATTAAATAGGCTGAATATGTCCCTGCCCACAGGCAGAAAACGTAATAATTCTCCAGTCTTCTGACTCAGTGAACAATTTGGCATGTCACTTTGCTTTGGAAATTAATTTATTCTAACTGGAGGAAAAGAATTAGAAGCAGCACCAAAAGCCTCTCTTCATAAGTCTACATGAAACTTAAAGATAGGTTACAAATGCTGAAACATGAGAATTGAAAAATTGTCTAGATAACCTAGTAGAAATGCTATATACTTCAAATTAGGCCACTTAAAAATATTTTAAGTTTTCTGATGATTTCCAAAACCAAACCTACAGGTTTCCTATAGGCAATACTGTATCCAGTGGAGCACTCAGGCTCTTTTCCTCTGAAATCACAGAACTGGGCTGGGTCTTTTGAAGGTCCCTTCCAACTGGGCAAGTAATTCATTTCTCTACATAATGTATACACACACACAGACACACACACACATCCATCAAATAAGAAAAAAAAAAGATGTTAAAATTACATCTTTGCATCTTTAAGCATTTTACGTTAAAAAAAGATTTTTAAATTATTATGTAGACTTAGAAAAGTCCTTATTGTATTAATTGCTAATCTTTCACAAGCTCTACCTTATAAATTATTATTGAGTCACTGATGCTGTTTCCTTCTTATGGTAAATTGCCTAGTGTCCACTGAGTAGCTCACAAGGAATAGGCTATTTGGTGGAATTTCCATATACTTCTCCCAATAGGGAAGTTACGCATTTGCCTAGTGTCAGTTTCCTTTCTTTCCAAATCTCTTTGGGCCTGTTATATTTGTCACTGTAAATTACATAGGCTAACAAAATATTTACAAAGAAATGACACCTGCATAAAAATGGAATTGTTTCCTTGAAAACAAAGTTAGGTAGCTTTACACAGAATTCATAAATAGATTTTATAAGGGTGAGAGCCTAAGAATGTATTTCCCTTGATTTAGGTAGGGGAGATACAACTATAAAGATTCAAAAAGAAAATCGCGACACACCTAAAGGCTTTTCAACTCAGAATGCTTCCAAGTTCCTAAGTTGTTTCCACTATAAAGAAACTGAAACTGACAAGCATGTACAATGAAATACGAAATATGAAATATGGGTATGGTGTAAGTAAGAACGCAACCTGAAACTCAGTCACTTCAGTGGACACATACTTAAGAGAAACATTCTTGGCTCTTCATCAAAGATGTGCAAAAACCTGCATACTTTATGTAGTAAGTTAAAATATATTACTAGAATTAGAAAATTTATATCATATTTTTATGATTCTCTACTTTAAAAACTTTTTAAAATTCCCAGACCAGCTATTTGTCCTAATTATGTCTGCTAAGAGAGCTCCATAGTAGTTTAAACTCAATATTTTCTTTCCCTTAAAATGAGACATAATGTAATTGCGATGTTAAAGCTATTCATTAACATTCCTGGAACAAGAGATAGAAAGCTAAGCTTGGTTTATGAATTAGCATTTGGGAAGCAAAAAGGTAGAAAAACATATTTTTGTCATATATATAATTTGTAAGGTTGTGTATGTGGGAAATTGGAAAGCAGAGTTTTAAAACGTTGGGATATAACAGAAAGTTTTTTTCATTCATCAATATCAAATATTTATTATACGAGGTAATACATGGGGTCTTTAAGGACGCAAAACCTGAAGTTAGACTGCTTCTGTTCAAATTTCAGATCTGCTAAGATTTTTATTTTATTTAAAAAGTAAATTCATTTTATTTCCCTCCCCTCCTCTCTCCTCCCCTCCCCTCTTCTCTCCTCCCCTTTCCTTTTTTTTTCTTCTTTCTTGAGATGGAGTCTCGCTCTGTGGCCCAGGCTGGAGTGTAGTGGCGCAACCTCAGCTCACTGCAACCTCCGCCTCCTGGGTTCAAGCAATTCTCCTGCCTCAGCCTCCCGAATAGCTAGGACTACAGGCATGCGCCACAATGCCCAGCTAATTTTTGTATTTTTGGTAGAGACAGGGTTTCCCCATGTTGGCCAGGCTGATCTCGAACTCCTGACTTTGTGATCTGCCTGCCTTGGCCTCCCAAAGTGCTGGGATTACAGGCGTGAGCCACCATGCCTGGCTCATTTTATTTCTTTAGCTCTTGTCTCATCTCTAAAAAGGGATTAACAGTAATATCCACTGTATAGTATAATTGATGATTAAATGAGATCATAAACATAAAGACTTGTTAGAGTGCTTGGCCCAAGATATATGTTTGATAAGTATTATACATCACCAACATTACCATTATTGTTGGTGAAACATTGTTGTTGAGAAAGATTGTGTGTGCAAAGGAATGTATGTTGTGCAGGTGGGTGTTTGTCCCCTACATGAACTGGGCCAGTAGTTCCTTTATAAATGAAGTTGCACAGAGATATGATTTCTCTACCAAAAAAAATAAATAAATAAAAACAAAAACCTAACTATTTCCACTTCTTATTCTAGGTAAATGCAGTCAGATATATTGTACTCCCTACTGCAAAATACTCATAATAGTCCTGATATTAATTTTAAGTTCTTAAAAAGTGATTGTACAAAAGTCCTGGTTTCAGTTAATATGGTTGATTGCATCGGAATGATTTATAACACAGGATGTGAAAAGAATTCTAAAAGCAGGCGTCACAGCTCCATTGTTGGAAGTATTTTTTCCTTTCTATTTAGTCATCCTGGGAGGCACCCTGGGAGGCAAACACAGCATGGGAGGAATATTCTCAGGGTGGAAAGGGAGTTGGGACAAGAGACGAATAAACAGTGTAAGAGATGACACATAAAAAGGAAATAGTCACTGGGACTTTTCTCATCCAACTTTGGTCCTCAATGCTGGGAAAAGATGTGTGATGAGTTTTTGGAAGCTGTCTCCTCCTATATCTCTGTAGCACAACGTGCCACTCCATCCCTCCAACTCTTTCTCTGGGAGGCTGTCTGTGATACTAGGAAATGGCATCTTGGTCTTTAATGTACTACATTAATTTAGAAGATGAGCTAGATTTGATACAATGGTCTTTGGTGCATTACTGGTTCTGACCTCAGAGACAGCAAAATTGCATATGTGTTTATACTTTCATAGGACTCATTTATAATTTTAGACTTGAAGTTGGTTGGGAAATTTTTAAAAAATGAAATCATGTGAAAATTTTGCAGTAACTCATTGTAGGCTGAACCTTGGCTAAAGGCCATCCTAAGGAAGCAGATGTTTGCGTATTTTAATTTTCTGGCAGGGAATATGAGTTTACATTTGGATTTTTTCCTTAAGATAATATATATGTACAGTAGGAGGAAAACATATAGGGCCCTTCATCAAACTGCTTCCCAACATGTCTGTGGGCAGGTCCCATGTGAGATGTGAAACACAACAAACTTCATTAGTTACCAGAATTCTTAACATTCTTCTCTTTTGATATTCAGAGAGCATTGCAAGTCACCAAATGAGGTGGAATACATGGACTCTGTCCTTATACATGTCCCTACAAGCTATCAGCAAACAAGTCAAAAATTGGTGAAAAATTCTGCTTGTTTATATCTTCTAACTACTTTCCAGACACTAGCGAACTCACTTAACAACTCAAAGTTAACAATTTTACAATAGTGTTTTATTATTTAGGAAATAGAACATATTTATTCATCACTCACTCTAGTAAGAACGTGCATCTTTCAGAAGATAACCTTAGTTGCCTTTAAGTTGCACGCTGGCTTTCTCTCTTTCTCTTAATTAGAAAAGATGATGTAGCTGGCAAAGATACAATAAACTCAGGCAATGAGCTGCTCATGTGACTGCTCACACAAATGTGGGAAGGCTTGGTTAAGTACAAATTGCCATGTAAATAAAAAACGTTATTATTTCTGTTGTTGGAAGAAACAGGAAGCAAAGAGAAATTAACTGGATGTGAGCACTTCTCTGATATGAGCAAGAGTTTTTAAATATGATAGGAATAACTAAGAATCTCTGAAACAAGTACGAACTCAGAAAGTTGATAAATGTGGGCTGGTCTTTTGTCTCTTAAAAATGAACTTGAGGCCTCTGTTTGCTTCGGCTAAAAACTTCAGTGAACAACAGATGGCAGTATTCTGCCTTTTAAAAGAATTATCGGAACATCTCTTTTAAAACAAGTGCTACTGCTTCATTAACAGGCAGAATTTAGTTCTTTTTCCACAGAAAACAAAAAAAAGCTAAAAAAGAATAATTTACATAAGTCGATTGGTAGAAATAAAAAATTTAAAATGTGTCTTATCCCTCAGGATCATTGTTAAAGTGAAATTATAATTACATAATTAATGATTTGTCTAAGTTGCAAACATTTTAGTTGTTACGTTTCTCAATTTTTATAAGACATATTAGAAACATGACTTCTTCCCATACACAATTTGATTAACATTTTCCCCACATGTAATTTTCTACTGTGATTAAAATATTAACACAAAACATCAAATGCATTTGAACACATTGTTTTGTGAAACTTTATTGCCATTTGTTTTATCCATATCAACACTAGACTTTTTCCTGCCTCATATGCAATGGGTGCTTATCTAGGCTACTGACTTGCCTCTTCTACACTTAATCCAGGACATCTTCCCTGACTGCTTCAGCACCATACAAATATTTCCACATTAATGCCTACTGGGATATTGCATTCATACCCTGAAAAGAGCAGAAACAAAAGCAAGCCAAAAAAAAAAAAAAAAAAAAAAAAAAAAACCAAACAAAACCTTTGGAGCTATACCTTTTGAGAAACCTTGCATCTCTGACCAGACCTTACATATATACATAGATCCTCATAGCAATAGCACCTGCCACAATTTTCAGTTCAGCTTTTGGTATGTCTATATGTGATGGTCTGTCTTCCTCCTTTAGGCTCAAAGTTGTACAAGGACAAGGGCAGTGCTAGGTTTCATTCACCTAGTGTGGTATCTGGTACTTCGTAGGCACTCAATAATATGAGAAATGATGACTGCATAAGTAACATACTCCAAACCTTCAAAGATAAGTAAATGCCCTCTTCTCCAATTCTGTACCTAAACAGACAAGTAAATTAAAGTGTTTGAGACAGTTCTTTGAAACAAATCACTGCTTTTCTGGAAGCCATCTTAAAACATTCAACCTCCTAGCACAATTGCATGTTCTAATCTCACACTTAAAGCATATTGAGAATTGTTACACTGAAATACTGGAGTCATGATTAAAAACTAAATTATTTAACAACCTAATTCTGGAATAAGCACTATCCAGAAAACAGTGAAACTGCCAAGGAGAAGTAATAGTACTGACACAAGAAGCAATCCTACACATTTTTCCACAATTGGGTACGTATATGAAAAGAGTTAGCAAAGGATTAGGGTGTATTTTCTGGAAAAGGAGAAGATCTTAACAGGCCTGGAGGTAAAGAATGGCCTTTTGAAGACAAAGTTCAGGTGAAGTACACAGAGCTTCAGGTTGAAAGGTTGATGCTGGAGAAGTCTGAGGAAACAGATCGTGGCAGGAGTATGAACCATATTCAAGAGCTTTGATTAACCAGTAAGGGCAATAAGAAAGGCCTGTAGAGTACCGGCATCATCAGTATGTGTGGAGAGAGGAGTCAGGCTAACTTTCAGGGTGAAGGTTTGGGAAGATACGTAGCTAAGAGTCTTTCACAGAATGAGGAATCAAAAGAGAAGGAATCAGTTTGGACGAGGATACTGAGGTATTGGATGATTCCAGTGCATATTAGGAGACACTTCTGAACTGGAAATATACCTTTGGGCATTGAAGACATATATATGGTCATTTCAATAGCATGTTGCCATGAAAGTGTGTGAAGAGAAAGGAATATACTGAGGCTAGAGCTATAATCAATCAATAACAACTCTTAAAAGCCAGGCAGAAGAGAAATCCACAAAAGGAAATAAGAAGGGACAAGTGGGAACTAAGAGTGTAGTGTCCATGGGGCCAGGGAAATGTTAAGAAGCAAGGAGTGGTCAGCAGTGGATCAGTGCTTGAGAGATTAGTAAATCTTGAAAAGTGTTTATGAGTTTAGTATTTGGAAGATCACTGGCAACTCTACAGACTACAGTTTCAGTGAAACACTGAGGTAGCCAGCCACACTGCAATAAATTGAGCAATGAAAGGAAGATAGAAAAATGAAGATCATAGAGACAAGTCTCATGAAAACTGGCTGTAAAATGGAAGATAGATATATGTCAGTATCCAGAGGGAAAACAGGGTCTAAAGAGTTACTGAGCATGTGAACAGCATAAATGTTGAAGGGTAAAGACAATGGAATGATAAATAGATAAAAATCCAAGAGAAGGAAGTAAGGGGTACAGGAGTAACCTTTCACAATGGGAGATACCTTTTCCATGATAACAGTAAGAAAGAAGAATATAGTTTTATAGGTGAGAAGTTAAACAAATTTTTATACTTTGACTTTTATTTACACTGTGAATTAGGCACTGAGTCCCTTGCTGAGAATGTGATGTGGGCAATGTTGAGGTTAGCAGTACAAACGAGAATGAAAAGTTTTGAAAGGGATAAAAAAGAGCTGGCTAGATTCTCAAGCAATACAAAGGGCCAGTTGAGTACTTTCCAGTGTTACTCAGCATAAAATTTGACTTGAAAAGGCAACAAAGAGAAAACAGGAGACGTATGACAGACAGGAAAGAAGGACTGGCCAACTGGACTGGGGATCCTGGTGAGGTGAAAGAACAGGTCTAGAGAGAGTAAGTGAGGGGCAGAGCAGAAAAGCTGGATGAAGCATGAAGGCAGCACGTGGGGACTGCATAAGAAGGATGAATGGGTAAAGGAGTCCATTAGCAGACTAGACTCTCAGGCAGGGGAAGTTACTGCTTTTTATTAGCAGAAATGAAGGCTGAAAGGGAAGTACGAGGCTAGATTGCAGATGCTCAAGAATAAAAGACAAAGATTTCTAATTCTATCGGTTGGTAACTGAATGATGAAAGATGGCTGAGAAGGAAAATTATATAATCAAACAGTATGCAGTGCTTGAGGAAGATTAAGGTGTGGCATAGAAGGCTGACCTGACCAAGGCTGCCACAACAATAAACATGGAAAACGAGGCCATTCACAGCATGAATGTCCAGGAAGAAAAGAGTGAAAGTTACATTAAGGAGAATCATTTGCACTTGGAAATAGATGAGATATGGGGACATAAGAAATGAAAGATTTATTCCTATAATAGTCTTCTTTACTCTGTCTACAATATTCTTTCAATTTCTTCTTTCAGAAATCTCTTTAAGTACCCCAGGCGTCACAAAACAATATGTGAATAATTCACTTGTGAGTTAATAAAACCTATATTGTGTCTGACCAACTAAGAAAATGTTCCCCTTTGATATCTCTATTGCCTTCCACAGTGTAAACATTTGAGGGGGTGGTTTTCAATAGCCCCCAATTTTTTAACATATTAAACACCTCATAAATGTATTTTAAAGGTCAGTAGGGCCTCTTGGATTTTTATCTATTTATCATTCCATTGTCTTTACCCTTCAACATTTATGCTGTTCACATGCTCAGTAACTCTTTAGACCCTGTTTTCCCTCTGGATACTGACATATATCTATCTTCCATTTTACAGCCAGTTTTCATGAGACTTGTCTCTATGATCTTCATTTTTCTATCTTCCTTTCATTGCTCAATTTATTACAGTGTGGCTGGCTACCTCAGTGTTTCACTAAAACTGTAGAGTTGCCAGTGATCTTCCGAATACTAAACTCGTAAACATTTTTTCAAGATTTACTAATCTCTCAAGCACTGATCCACGGCTGACCACTCCTTGCTTCTTAACATTTCCCTGGCCCCATGGACACTACACTCTTAGTTCTCACTTGTGTGGTAGCTCACGCCTGTAATCCCAGCACTTTGGGAGGCCGAGGCAGGCAGATCACTTGAGGTCAGGAGTTCAAGACTAGCCTGGCAAACATGGTGAAACCCCATCTCTACTAAAAATACAAAAAATTAGCCGGGCGTGGTGGTGGGCGCCTGTAATCCCAGCTACTCAGGAGGCTGAGGCAGGAGAATTGTTTGAATCCAGTAGGCGGAGGTTGCAGTGAGCTGAGATCGTGCCATTGCACTCTGGCCTGGGAGACAGAGCAAGACTCCATGTCAAATAATAATAATAATAATAATAATGATAAAATAAAATAAAAAATAAAAGTCAGTAAATGTCATTTTCTACAACTAATCAAGGATTCCATCATTTGAATAATAAAGTTTCCAAACTTAAAAATAGATCAAATTTCAAAACACTTGTAAAGAAAATATTTTTGGAAAATAGTGTGTTCTCTGAAGAAACACTGTTAGAAGTGATTTTGAAGTTTATGAGCACAAAAAACACATAATAATAACTATGATAGAATTTTGTTTGTTTTCCACTGCAAATTCACCCTATTTCAATAATGTCACAAAGGGAATACAGAGGTACTGAAAAAATATCCATTTTTGCTTCATTCATTTGACAAATATTAACTGAAATCTATTGGGTACCTGGTACTATCTACACCTTAGGGCTACAGAGATGAATGAATCAGGGCTGCTACCTTTACGTAGCTTGCAGTCTAGTGGAAGGCATTGAGGAAACTGAAAAGGGGTCAGAGGATAAAGGAGAAAACCCTGTGGGTATATCCACTACCCCTAGTTACAAGAAGAGAGAAAGAAGTTGGTTGAAAGTGAAAATAGTTGTTTCTCAAAGTGCAGATCCTGAAACACCTGAATCTGTCCATGTGGTTCTTTTCCAAACTTTGAAAATGGCCACTCTGAAGAGAGTCACCATTATCATTCATACCTCTCTTCAAAGTAGGATCAAAAAAAGAACAAAACAAACAAAAAAGCCTATTATCCAGAAAAGAGAATTGTGAGAAGGGTGAAAGACAGATAGCAAACATACTTATCACTATAATATAGCATTTCCCTCAAAATCTTGAGCCCCTCTAAGTCTCACAGATCCAACACCTAAGGCTTATCTTTGAAGCATGGACTTCAAGGCTTTCTAGCTTCTGACGCCCCGAGCAATGAGTTGGGAACTTGAAATTCCCTTCCCTCTCAGAATACCTGAGGGTTCCTTCTTGCTTACTGGTTTTCAAGAATGGAGTAAGCTTATCGGTAAGTCATTTTACATATAGGGCAGGTAGGTGTAATACATCTACAGTTTGTAATATAATTTCTTGATTTTCTAAGATGCAACTCAGAGATCTAAAAAATGACATTGTAAAGGGAGAGACTTTCAACATTTGAAAGCAGTGCACACAAAAGTTTATGTAATTTGCCCGAGGTTACAAAGATCTTAAGCTGCAGAGATGACATTCCAACCCAGGTAGTCTGGATCCGAAGCCCTACGCTATTCACAATGCTAAATACTGGGTACTGTTCCTATGTACGGTCATTTACCTTCAATGATATGAAAATATCCTTGCCAATTTGCTATACAGTATTTTTTTTTAAACACTTCCTCCAATTAATGGGAGTCTAAGTAGATAAAGATTATTAAGGGGAACTTGTTAATGTCATCAGTAAACTCCAAGATTTCATGGTACACTCCCTTCTTTCACATCTTCTTTGAAAATGTCAAATTAGACTCTTCCCAGAACTAAGTATTAGGAAAGGTCCCACTATTAATATTTTTCCATCAAGAAAAATGCCACTTATTCTATTTCTGATACTTAAGCCAGATCATTCATATGGTTTGCCCCGGAAGGAAAAACTTGTGGACTCTTGTGAAGACTTCCATTGCTAGTAGGAAGGCATCTGTCTTAATTTTCCTCTTAGGTGGTAATGAAAATAAAATTGTAAGATGTATCTGTCTACAAGTCTGGGTTAATTACTTCAGTTTAAGAAACTGTTTCAGTTGTAATCTTATTATATTCAGAATGTTATGAGACAATTAAAAAACATGATTATCCTAGGATCAGCAGACATGGTGGCTCACCAAGACATTTAACAGGCAGATGTCAGGCAGGATCATCAAGGTTTTGTATGGGAAGTATTTCAAGATGATACCCTACTCCACGTTTAGCAACAATGTGTTGCTGAATAAAGGAGGAAATTAAGTAAGTAAATAAGTCATTTGGTCATAACAGTGAGTCACTCAGGATTTCTGTCATCGATTTGTTTTCTTCTTGTAGACATATTTGCTAGTTCAGTCAATGCTTCCACACAGCACTTGTATGGTAATACCAACGGATTTATGAAATATGAAGAGCCAATTTCTACAGAAATTCAGCACATGTTCTTTAAGACAAAGATCTATGCAAAAAAGGACAAAATAAATTCAAAAATAATCTTTTAAAATTATAATCTTATAAGATCAATATAATCACTGATTAAAAATATGTTTTTTTCTGAAAATGAGGAGGAGGATGTAGGAAAAACATTGATATTAAATTTGTCTTTAACTATCATTTCAGTCAATTTTAATTTCATTTCATCTTAAAATAGGGAGATGAGGACTGAAGTAGGGTGCCAATGCTTTAATTGAAATATGCCATAAAAACAAATAAGCAAAGCTTTATTTTAAAAATGGACATAGAGCAGATGCAATGGCCCCTTTCAAGTGCTGGCCCTGATGGCAAACTGAAGAATATAAAATTAAGACAGAATAAGCTCTTTTTAAAGAGCTTCAAAATGTCTCCCTGCTAGTTTCAATACTTCAAACAAATACTTTAAACTTGCTATATTATCTCTATCATCAGCTACATTCTATCTGGCTCAAAAGATTATAAGAGCTTCTCGAATATCCATCACGCATGTCTTGTGGCTGCTGGACCAATTGACAGCCTCATTAAATTTCCCATGGACTATGATAACATTCTGATACTAAGACAAATAGGTCCAAAGACATTTGGAAATGTCTAATTCTAAACTGTCTTCAAAGCATACGCAGTGGCTATCATTATTGACTCTCTGTGCCAATCATGATAATTTCAACTCCAAAGCCAGGGATTTGGTCAAGAATGGGTAGGCCAAGTCAATGTGAGTCAATGAGATATGAGGGGAACTTAGCTTCATGCTTCTAGAAAAGGAAATCCTTTTTCTTCAGAAGAAAGCTTGTTGCTGCCAGCAGCCATTTTTGGATCACAAGTAGAATTGGCATTAGGATGACACCAATACTATAGACAGTAGCAGAGTAGAGAGAATAAAAAACCTAGGTGCGTCATAACATTGCTGAGTTCACTAAATGCACACATCCTGAAGGTTTCCCTCCTTTGGCCTCCTATTCATGAGAAATAATAACATCTCTTTATTGCTACAACTAGTTGAAGTAAAGTTTTCTTTTATTTACAGTTGAAAATATTCTAACTAATACAGCATAATTTTTTTTTTACCAACTGTATATGTAATGAGTAGATAAATAGGTGGTAATAATAAAATTTTATAATGTATTGATCTACAAGTCCGGGTTAATAACTTCCGTTTAGGAGAACGGTTTTAGTTATAATCTTATTATATTCAGAATGCTATAAGGCAATAAAAACTACGATTACCTTAGGGTCAGCAGAACATGGTAACCTACTGAGGGCTGAGTGATGAGCACCAGCTAGTTCTCTAAGCCAAGTGACTCACTTCTACAAGCAAGCCCCCAGCATACTCTCCATATCTGAATCCTAGATGCAAATTAATAATCAAAATGCTACTCATTTAATATTCTTATAGAAAGGCACTTTAGACATGTTTGGATTCTTTAAGCTTCTTAAAGATGACCATCATTTCATACTTATTTTCTAACTCCACAGCATTTTGCTCAGGTACCAGGCTCAGCAAAAAAAAAAAAAAAAAAAAGCCCCTAATATTAGTTTAAATGAATTCTCTTTTCTCCAGTTCTTCTTGGCAGAAAATATACAAAAATAAGCTATCCAGTCTTTATTGAGGACTTTAATTAGGCTTCATATGAATTTCTAAATATAAACAGGACTTCGTAATTCTTGACTTCCTCCCTATTGTTGCAGTGAGCAAATAATATTTTTTCTTTTGGTTAATACCAGTCTCCTACCACTGTACTTTTTATTTCATCCTTCTAACAGACAGCGTATTTGCTTTAATTAGTGCATTTCTTATTCATTCTCTTTTTCTTCCTCGCTTTTTCCTTGCAACTTAAAAACATCATTAGCATTTCCTCTACTAACAAAATTCGCGTCTTTGACCCCATCTCTAAGGAGCTAACCATTTTTTAAAAAATTATAATCTATCCACATTTTGAAAGCCCTTAAAGAGGGTTCTGCTCTCACTAATTCTCTATCAATATTAATAAATATCTTAATCAAAATATCTAATGACAACATTCCTGGCTTTTTCTTACTTCACCAGCAGACATTACTGAAGCCTAGCACCTCAGGCACAGCCATCTCCTCTTCTTCTGGCCTAGCTTTTTTCCAGCCTCTCTGAGAACAAACTCTCTGTCTGCTTTCCTTTTTATTATTTTTATCCACATTAATCTGTGCCCTTCCCTCCCAGCCCTCACCCTATGTTATAATGAATACAGTACCCACTAATCCGTTGTTCCAACACTGACCACTCCTTCCAGCTTCTGGACAGCTCCACTCAGATATTCCACAGCAATTTCACACTCAGCTTTCCAAAAGAAAATATTTCATCTCTGGAAATCTTTTCCTCATGTATTTCCTACTTGGCTAAAACCAAAATCACTAACCAAAACTGGACACGTTGACTCTTGGGTTTTATTTGTACTTAGTCTTTGCTTTCTTACCTTCAACATCAAATTGGTCAGTGGATCTGGAAATTTACATGCAAGACTGACATTTTGTTTTTCCTTAAAAAGCCTCTCATCCCTGCTTTAATCCATCTCTCATTATATCACATGAGGATGGTTACAATATTTTTTTCTTCTAGTTTCTTCCTGCCACAAACTTGGTTTTTCCCAATGCGGAGATATTATTACGCTGCTCTGCCATTTGAGGGCTCCCCAAAGTCAGAGAACAACATTCAACTTCTTGGTTGTCTTTAAGTGTGTTAACATTTAACCTTTAACCCGCCCCCCTTTTCCAGTTACATCCCCACATGCTCCACTAATGCCTCATCCCTCCAGCTCACCTGGATTCTCTTTACAGATATGATGCCACAACCCTATGCTTTGGTTTATGGTGTTACTTCTGCCTACCACTTCATTTCTTTTATATTAGTATTGATTATCAAGGTTCAACTTTAACATATAAAAACATTCTAGCTTCATTCTCAAACTGACACCAAATTAATCGCTTCAGCCTCGAAGTCTCCATAGTACTTTGTTCAAACATCTATTATGATATTGTTCTATTGCTAATTATGACTAAGTTCCTTGCCAGATTATGCATTTGAGAACAATTTTTGTTCATTTTTATAATCTTAGTACTCAGCATACTGTAAGAACTCAAAAAACCTAATTATCAAAAGAATGAGCTCTAATTGCCTTCTAACACAATGTGCCATTCTTACAAATGGTTCTCAAATGTTTAGAGAATCTCATTATTCTAATCAGTCTGAAAAGTGTGACTCCCCCACCGCTTGTATTTAAACAAGACCTCCTTCTAGTCCTCACAGCCTCCTACTGAGTATCATGTCACTTAAGGCAACTGCCTGCAATAAACACACTCAATTAACAGGCAAACACAGATTCCCATGAGCAATGAACATAAAGGAATATTGAAGAAAGAAGAGGCACAGTGCACTAATTTCCCTGATGCTCTCCCTAATTTTCAGCAGTCCCTGACTACAGGCCCACTGCTTATTTTCAGAGCTCCTTTCTATGATTAGTACTCAAGCATAGGTGGACACTTCACAGAAAGTGGCTTTCTTTGTAGTAACAGCACACATACATCATTGGAAAATACTAGAACACTGAAGGAAAAAAAGAGTGAACAGATTTTGACTTATTGCTAGCATAGTCGTTTGATATTATAGTTTTTAAAAACAGAACGATTGGATATGGTGTTCGAATTCCTTTTATTTACTGCAGGATGATAATTTATACCTTTAAAGAAGGGTAATTCTGAAAATCTAGAGTTAATCTCTCTGTTCCCTCAAAACAAATATAACCTTTTGACCTTTCCACTGTAATTAGTACACTGGCATTCCATATGCTTTTAAGACACAATATTCTTTCTTCCTTAGGTTTGAAGAGTTAAAAAAAAAAATTCCCCTTAAATCCAAACTAACATCTCTAAACAGATGCAATTTATCAGCTTTCAGTAATGTAACCTACCTAAGACTATGAATTATTGTCTTTCTGCTTGGAAGACATACTGGTATCTGTGCCATATTGAAAATTATATGTTAATTGTTGCACTTGAATTATTTGTTTGCATATCTTTCTTTAAAATTAGACCATGTATTTTACTTAACCCTTTATTATATCACCAGTGCTTAACATAATGAAGTGCATAAAAATGTTTGCCAAATTATAAATACATTTACTTATTCACTGATGTGTTTGCCCAGGTAGACTTTCTTACTTTGAAAACAAAATACTGGACAGCCACCACGATCATTACAATCTGTTTGGCTATGACAGTTCTCAAGAAAAATGAGTACATTGACATTCTGGTTTATTAATCAGCCTCTCATGAGATAAGTTAAAATGCATAAGTTCTGTGAAACCTGAATTCTCTGGATAAGCTTACAGTTTTTGAGTCTGAGAAAAAAGCGTAACACCTCTCTACCAGCCCCTAGACAGGACTTACGGGGCTCAGCATGAGAGAACAGAACAGTGTATCATTCTTTCTTCCTCTGATCCCTAACAATGCACGTATTTTGGCAATTTGCCTTTGGCATTAGAAGGTTGTATCTGTGTGTCAGCATGAAGCCAGTCCTGTGGCTACTTTCTTGTAAAATATAATTGTATTATGGAACAAGCCATGAGCATTGAGACACTAGGTCCGAAAATATTGTATGCTAATTTCTTCTAATTGAAAAATAGTATTATTAAAGTCAGATCAGAGGATAGTTTGACCCTAAGGTAGCCTGACAATTGATTATTCACTTCTTTGTCATTTCACGTCATTCAAAACAGAGTTAAGTATGTACATTGGCTGTATACTGTCCTTGAACTGTAGCACTGCCCAACATATGAAATATACTATATTACTGTACAATCAAAAACTTATTTTGTGGCTAAAGGAGATGAATTAACAAAACATTACTTTTCGGTAGCTGAGACACAAAAGAGACCTAGGTTTACTGTTTTAGGACTTTAGGGGGAAAGGCATAATATGCCAGAAAGGACTATCACCTGTAGTTACATTCAGAAACACAGTGTTTTAATTCATGTTCAGGCAAACCTTAACATATCAGAGTAGTGATGATAATAACAACCATTATACTATCAACAATGGCAATACTTATGCCTGGTACAAGTGCTCTGCACTTTCGAAGTGGACAGGAAGCTAGGACATGCAAAGTGGGACAATGCTGTTATCACTACAGCTTTCCTAAGGTTTATTCTTGGAGAAACATGAAACGCACATCACAGACCCACCATAACCTACATGCTCTTGGGATTTAGGCCCAAGTATACCCGAGGTGAAACATTTATTCATGAATTCATTTCTAATTTCCATTCTATCTGCGTATCTTTGTAGTGTCTGGGGTGGGAGTGTATAATTTATTTGTGTGCCTGCTGCCTTTTAAAATTCCCACCACTCTGACCATTTAAATTGTTTTCTTTCTTTCCTTTTCCTCTCCCTTCCTTTCCTCTTTCCTTTCTTCTGGTTAAGATGAGGCCTCTTTATATTGCCTAGGCTGGTCTCAAACTCCTGGGCTCAAGTGATCCTCCCAACTTAGCCTCCCAAAGTGCTGGGATTAGAAGCATGAGCCACCACACCCAGCTTGAATTGTGTTTCTTGATATGTCCTTTCTCCTCCAGACTATTCTTGGATGTTGGTCTCTCGTTCCCTGAAACTGACCACATGCCACCTCTCACTCAGGTCTGGAACTTGCTCATAAATATGAGATACTGATTGTGCCCCTTTCCCCTGCAGTTGAGAGAAGGGGTCAGAGGAAGTTGGAAGGTGCTTCTTGAAATTTTGTAATATTCACCATCACCTCCTAAATCTCCCCAAACCCTGAAGCAGAATCAGAAAGAGAAATCAGAATGACATGAATACACTCACCACTATTTACATTTGGAAAATATTCCACGGCTGAGCTTATGCATTATGCATTTGGAGCACGGGATAGTAAGAGTACCTTTGTTTGTTTTATGTGCTGCGTAATAGAGCACTCAGAAAACTATTCTAGGTTTGTCCATCACTCAAGCCAGTGGCCTTCACATCCATGTAATATGATGCCAACTCACAAGGTGGCATAAGATTTTTCACTAGATCTGTTGCACTGTAGGTAACCTATTATGACCGTGAGTGTAGGCATAAGATTGAAACTAGGTAATGTTTCACGTGAACTAACGTGAACTAATTTTTTTTTTTCTTTTAGACGCAGTCTTGCTCTGTTGCCCAGACTGGAGTGCAGTGGAGTGATCTCGGTTTACTGCAAGCTCCACTTCCTGGGTTCACGCCGTTCTCCTGCCTCAGCCTACCAAGTGATGTCGGCTCACTGCAACCTCTGCCTCCCGCGTTCAAGCGATTCTTCTGCCTCAGCCTCCTGAGTAGCTGGGATTACAGGTGCCTGCCTGGCTAAATTTTGTGTTTTTACTGGAGATGGGGTTTCACTGTGTTAGCCAGGATGGTCTCAATCTCTTGACCTCGTGATCTGCCCGCCTCTGCCTCCCAAAATGCTGGGATTACAGGTGTGAGCCACAGCACCTGGCCATGTGAACTAATTTTGAAGTCTCCCTGGTCTCCAGACTCCAAAGCTCTTGGTATACTTGCTGCTGCTTATCTCAGCACAATGCACAGATCTATTGCCAGCAAACCTTCTACTTCTGTTAGTTATCATGTCATTGATTTGAGATGAAGGTTAAGAAGAAAACAAGCGGGGTAACAAAGCTTAGGTCACCCTTAATATGTCAAATTACTTACCATGAACAATATAATTTACAGCAACCATGGCAAAAATATTGTTTCTGGTATAAATACTTTCTACTTTTTTTTCAATTTCCAATTTGCTCTGAAAGTCAATTTATTCAATTTATTCAATTAACTGTTCCAGAAATAAGTACATTATAAAAAGAACATACTTGAGGCCGGGCACGGTGGCTCATGCCTGTAATCCCAGCACTTTGGGAGGCTGAGGCAGGTGGATCAAGAGGTCAGGAGATTGAGACCATCCTGGCTAACACAGTGAAACCCCATCTCTACTAAAAAATATTTAAAAATTAGCCGGGTGTGGTGGCAGGCACCTGTACTCCCAGCTACTCGGGAGGCTGAGGCAGGAGAATGGCGAGAACTCAGGAGGCAGAGCTTGCAGGGAGCCGAGATGGCGCCACTACACTCCAGCCTGGGCAACAGAGCGAGACTCCGTCTCAAAAAAAAAAAAAAACAACAACAAGAAACCAAACAAACAAAAAGGATAACCCCATGAATTAAAAGCTTGACAAATTCCAGGCAAAAAATAAGTAAAACATGAAAACTTCTGGCAGTGGGAAGGGTTGAGGTATACACAGGACAGGTCAGCCTGGCCTGAGAATGTGGCCCTGGGGTCAGCTTCTGAGAGCAGCTCCTGGCACTTCAACTTCTTTTTCTCCTACATAGAGGCCCCCAGATCATCGAAAAGGTCCATTTTTCCCCCATATTGAGGAGGGCTGACAAGGCAGCATGGGGCAAAATGGTGAGAGCAAAGCTGTTTGTAGTATGCTCAGGTCTGTTGTGCACTGGTTAGTTTTCAGTCTTGGGGTCAATTCACGGAACCTGCATTTTTGTTCTGTAGCCCACCACTGCCATGCTAGACCCTTCAGGTCCCCCTGAGTGTGTTTCCGCAGCTGTCACGATCCATGAAAGTCCTTCTGGAGAGAATATTTTTTGAATGATCACATTATAGTCCTAATTGAAGCTGAGTAGTTTATGGTCCTCTGAAGCTGACAGTGAAACATGGCATTCTCTGAGCCTGTGTCCCTTATCAGAGCCACTTAAAGTAACAACATCCTACAAAAGGCCCTCTGGGTCTCTGAAGGTACAGAGCCCTCATTACTCCTACATTAGGGAAAGCTTTAGACCACTTCTGGGAATGCAAATGAATGAAACCCCATGTGACAGCTGTAATAAAAGGCTCCTGTCTTTTTGCAAAGCATTCAAATGCCATCTGGCAATTTCGTTGACGTCAGCAGGCACAGAAAAACAACTGCCCCTACCGCCTTCTTCATGGTTCTCTTCCACCTCCAATTTTGCTCTCCCCTCCCCAGCAGAAAGCTCCAACATTTAGTTATGGAGAAGGAGAGGCGTAAAGTAGCCTTTAAAAAAGATTTTCTCTATTTTTTATCTGCTTCATTTTAAGAAACAGCTTTAGCATCAGAGCTGCAGTGGTATTTGGCCCCAGCTTTCAAATTCCAGTTAGAGGTTGTATAGATCATCACATTAAAAAGCAACTTTAAAGCCTTTTTCTATCTGTATGTCAGGACTTGAAGCACATTTATTGTGAAAGTAGAGGTGTTAAAGAAAACTATTAATCTAACTTCTGATGTAACACATTCTCACTTTGATCACTGTAAATAAACACCTAGTGTTAAAATGCTGGGAACAGGTCTGCTGCTCTAGGCTGAATCCATTGGCTTAAGAATTTACACACCATATGTACTTCTTTCAACCATTCACTAGAAGCTTAGATGTACATTTATATATTTTCCAAAGTTGAAATCAGATGATATAGTTATTAAGCTATTTTGCTTTAGATATGTTCCATAAAAAATATATTTTTCTGAATTACTGAACAAAAGACAAACAGGTCAACTGAATGTTTGTACTCTCTGTCAAAGAAATAGTAAAATTCTAGAAGAAACACTATGAAACACAAATCTTTTCCAGAAGTCCTAATTTAAAAAACAATTCATCTCAATATTTGTACATAGTATAGAAGAGCCTAGTAATTTTATTTATTTATTTATTTATTTATTTATTTATTTATTTATTTAATTTTTGAGGCCAAGTCTTGCTCTGTCTCCCAGGCTGGAGTGCAGTGGCGTGATGTCAGTTCACTGCAACCTCTGCCTCCCATGTTCAAGCGATTCTTCTGCCTCAGCCTCCTGAGTAGCTGGGATTACCGGCACGCAACCACCTCGCCTGGCTAATTTTTGTATTTTTAGTGAAGATGGGATTTCACCATGTTGGTCAGGCTGGTCTCAAACTCCTGACCTCGTAATCCACCCACCTCGACCTCCCAAAGTGTTGGGATTACAGGTGGGAGCCACCGCACCCAGCAGAGCCTAGTAATTTTAAGTTACTTATTGCCTACTGTCACTTTTTTCTTTATAAGGGAAAAGATAAATACAATACCTAGCCTGTTCCTGCAAACGAGCAAATACCATTAAGAGCAAAGAGTAAAATGGCCTCATTAAAAGCCAACAAAATGGACTACTCCTGAAGGTAAAAAAAATACATAGCTGAATGAGATTCTATATATTATTGATCCCTGCTACTTAGTCCACTATCAGTGCAAAAGATTTTTGAGAAACAATATTTTGTATCAAATTAAAGATAAGGCTAAGTAGTAAGTATTAAGCAATCCTGGAATTGCTTAGTTACATTGCTGTAGACCTAAGCCTTCGTCTTTCCTAAGTTTTGCTTTTTCATTTCTTTTTTCTAAAAAAGTTAAACATTCTAATATTAACAAAAACCTTTAAAACCATTATTTTCCAATTATAATTCCTCACAAATTTCACATAGCTCTGAGTTCCTCAAGTTAAACAAAGTTATAGTAGATCGGAACCATCTTCACACAGAATCTAAGTTTTTCATGAAAATTCATTCATCCTATAAGTTAGATAAGTGATTTTAAAGCACACATATGACTATGTCACTTTAAGACTAAATCTTTTTTAAGAGCTCCCTTTTATCTAATAAACTTTTAATCCTGCTCCAACTTACATGAGGAATATGATACAGTCCCACTAGGAGAAATAGCTAAGGTCGTAAAGGACATGTGAGAGGTTTGGCGGAGGTCAGAAGAAATAATAAGAGTGCCGTATAATTTGAAAGTTTGCTCAGACTAACTTTAAAGGGGAAGGTGTCATATCTAAACCCAGACCCTCTATGACTTAACCCTCCTTTCCCGATCATTTCCGTCTCAACTCATGCCATCTCTCTTCTTAGGAAATCTTTGTGGTTTCTTCTTAGCAGATTGTTTCTTGCCTTTTTGCTTTTGGAACATGTTCCCTTTACACAGAAGACACACCCCCTTGTGCATTGGTTTAGTCCCACCCTTAAAGGTTTACTACAGCTATTACCCTACACCAGAAGGCCTTTGCTAACCTGTTTTGCTTTGCAAATGCCCAGTACACTTGTCCTCATTTTAAATTCTACATTTGATTGTGCATATCCATGTTCCCATAAAACCGTGAACTCTATCAACAGTATCACGTTTGTATCCACAGTGTCTAGCATAGTATTGAGTGTTCAGTATATGTCTGTGGAAGAAAGGAAAGAAGAAAAGGCAAGGCAAGCACAGTGAAGACACAGAAAGGAAAAGGTATGAACCAAAGTCAAAACTGAAATATCATTACTAAAGAGTTTAAAAAAAAAAAAAGCACTCAAAAGATAACTAAAAGATAACTTAAGGCTGAAGGAGAACAATGAGGATTTATTGAACATATACTATTTGTCTAGTAGCATGCTAGACATTTTCACATTCTCATTTAATAATGAACAAAAGCTTGATAAGTGGGATTGTTATTACCATTTACATATGGAGATTCAGACTCACAGAGGTTTTGTTACTTACTAAAGGTCTCTCAGTTGGCAAATGGTGAGGACAGAATGAAACGCAGCTCTGTTGACACTCTAGCATTACATGATATTCAAACACTTACGTTGTTTTGGTTAAAGCAGAACATGAGAATGGGAAGAGAAGGCAAGAAAATGAATAACCTATTGTTGAAACTGAGTGAATCTTGAAAATTCCAAGAATAAATGCTTAGGGCAGAGACAAAAACTCAACAAAGTACGTTTGGAAAATACCAACTCTGGGCTAAGCCTAAACTATGCTTCAATTACAGGACTTCATCTGGATCTCTAACAGCTCCCTGGAACAAAAGGTCATTAGTAGCTGCTGATTTAGAGGCAATGTCTTCTCTGAACGTATAAACTAAGCAAGTTTTCCAAAAACACCTGTCACTTGGTAACTACTGTTTTTTTATGAGCTGTGTGCGGCTTAGGGATAGAAAATGAGAAATCCTCCGACATAATCAGGCAAAGGAAAATGTCAAATTAGCAACTAGAGAAAGAACAAGATTGAAGTACTATTAGTAGATTTGTACTTTTAAGCTTTTTTTAATGAGCAAAAAAGGTCTCACATATTTTCTATAGTGTATCAAATGAAACGAAGAAGTGAAAAATGTTCTGAGTGCCTTGCCTGATCATAACTACCTTTAAGTGAGACTATTTTTCTTTTAATAACAGAGGAATCAAGAGCACAGAGAGTAAAACTGCCCAGAAAACAGGTAGCATGCCTGAAGGAGAAGGCAAGCAAGGACATAAAAAAAATGAAAATTGCCAGAAAAGGAAGACATTCAGAATATTAACGGCACACTTGGGATGGATACTTTTTACAGAACAGGCCTTATCTTGCCTAAGAACGAGTCTGAGCTTGGGTCAAAATAAAACATCTCAAATTCATAGCCATATTCTTCTGAGTTATTCCTAAGGATTGTAATGTAATAAAGGGACAATAGAAGTTATTCGGCAGTCTTATAGTCAATTTTTAAAAAATAAAATATTTTAATCAATAATCTGGTATTCTGCATTAAATTAAAAGTACAGGTTGCTAACCCCCAAGGAAAAATCAATGCGTATAAATCCTATCCTGGTAAAAAGGAGGTTCTGATATTCAGGAAAAATGCTACTAAACGTTATAAATAGAAACATTCTGGAGATATGAGACTTACAGAGCATAACATTCATTTAATGTTCTACATCTCTCTGAACCACAGTTTGAGATTCTGAGCGGTGTCATGTACTGCTTGTTGGAATGCCCTGGGCTATTGATCACAATCTGTAATTTTCTGACAAACCTACCATGTATTTTTGAGTTGACAAAGTTTCATCTCACTCATCTGTAACTTTCTAATGAACTAACATTTCAGACTTTAATTTTCTAGGTTACCTCACAAAATGAATTTCTGGACCTGCAAAATCAAGGATTATGTCTTTGACAAGAGACACTTCCTAGGTGTCCCACCCAGCTAAAGAGCACAACCGGTCTTTCTCTGGATTCTCCTTTATTGAAAGCAAAAAGGAATTCACCTTTCACACAGTAGGTGCGTCTAGAACTTGAAGGTTGTGGTCATTAGATGGCTGTCTCTGAACCTGAGCCAAGACCTACCTTCACCAATCAGCATTAGTTCTGTCCTCATCAGTCAAACTCTTTGTGCTTCCCAGTTTTCATAGAAATGGAAGAGCTTTCCTGTTCTATAATAGAATTAATACATATTTCACATCACTTGTGATTTCTTCCTACTATTTCTAGGCTACAAAAATGAAAGTAGGTACATTAGTTACTTAAAATAATTTTCGTTGATCAATGAAAAAAAGCCAATTAGTAACAGTAAATTAAATAAAAATGAGTATTTGTTGAGGGTTTATCTTATACCAGGGACCAGTCTATGCACTTTATATAGATTATTTCATTAGTCCCCTTATGATCCAGAAAAGTAGGTACTAGTATTATATGTATTTTACAGATTAGCTCCCAGAGTTTAAGTAACTTGCCCCAGGTCTCCCATCTAGTAAGTGATGGGGCCTGGATGTAATCCCAGGCAGTCTGCAACTCTACAGCGTGTTGTGCTCTTAACCATTAGCTTCTACAAAGTACCATCTCATTACTGAAATCCAGTTTAAAGCTATTCTTATCAAAACCCTCTCATTCCTAATGAAATCACCAGTAGGAATTAAGATACGGCAAATAAAACAACTCCTTGAGGGCAATCTAGAAATCACTGGGAAAATTATATAGTTAACCTTCATGACCTCCTAATTCCAAAATCTTTATTCACTGAAACTACAGAAATTGTGAGATTTAAAATGATTTAAAAAATAAAGTTTTTAAAATAAAATTGAATTTTTTATTAGATTTTGGTGCACCCATCACCAGAGCAGTGTATACTGTACCCAATGTGTAGCTTTTTATTTATATTCAAAAACTTACTCTATTAATGAGGCAAGGTAGAGGGGAGTATTTCAGAACCTGAGTTCTGAGGGAAAACAAAGCAGCTAACCAGGTTTCTGGGCAGAGGCTTGACTGAACTGAGTAGAATTTGGACAAGTTATAAGTGAAAGCCAGATATCAGACAATTGGGGGAAGGGAAAAAGTGAAGGATAAGGGAATCGGTCTGTAATTTTTAAATTGTTCCTTGGAATTCAAGAGTTCATTTGAGGGGTAGTTTTTCAAGAACAGTTAACTTTCAGTGATTTCTAAAATTAACTTTTTCTCCCTCTGCATATTAAGATTGTGGGAGAGTGCTATTTCTATATGTATTACCCTTTATTCTTTCACCTCTATACTCCATCATAAATTGACTCCACCAGTGCACTTGTTTTTGAGTGCAATCAAGAATCACATTAAAAATAAATATTTCCATTTACAAATAGACAAAACCAAACACAAAAATGAAAAAAGTCTATGGTCTCAAAACATAGTCCTATAAATATCAGTATCTGTAGTTGCAATAAATATTGCTTCAGAGTCTAGCTTGTAACATGGATCAGTGGTGACAAACCATTCTAAATTTAATTATCTACTATATAAGCATATATATATTTTATCACAATTATAATATTCTGTAATATTTTAAAATATAATTATTAATAACTCAGCATGTGTTATTTCCATCAAAATAATTTTGTATCTTCCCCGCATCTTGGAAGGCTGAGGCAGGCGGACCACTTGAGGTCAGGAGTTCAAGACCAGCCTGATCAAGATGGTGAAACTCCATCTATACAAAAAAAATAGTCAGGCATGGTGGTGCATGCCTGTATTCCCAGCTACCTGAGGGGCTGAGGTGGGAGAATCACTTGAACACTGGAGGCAGAGGTTGCAGTGAGCCAAGATCATGCCACTGCACTCCAGCCAGGGTGACAGAGTGAGACCCTGTCTCAATAATAATAATAATAATAATAATAATTTCATATTCATTTTTAAAGGGACTAACCACAAAAGCATATTTCCTTAGTTCTTAATTTGGAGGCAAATGTCTTTTTTATTAAAAGTTCTTTTTAGAAGAATCTGAATCAGAAAACAAAAACTTGCTAAGAGTTTGGAAAATTAAAAAAAATCCCAACCTAAATAACACAATACACATTTTAGAACATAGAATTAAATCTTTGAAAGGAGCTACTTTTCATTATCCTGGTAGTCAGTGAAGCTGTGCCCAATTTTATAATTCTGGTGTTCCACAGTTTCTCTATAGATTTTACATTTAGAAATCTATGTACATATACATACTACATGCTCAATTTCAAACAAAGAAAAAGTTGCAAAGTCTATAATGTTGAAAATACATCTATGGATGTATTCAACTGGCTTTACAACAAATTCTAACATGAGAAAAAAAGCAAATGGTGAGGTGGTAGTAGACATTTGGTTCTAAGCTGTGAAGCATGTTCTCTGTCTTAGTTCCTTACAACTTTCTCATACTACAAGCTGTATCAATATTACTTAGTCATGTGCTGCTTGATGACCCTTTAGCAAAACAGAACAAAACCAAAACCAAAATCTATTATTTTATCACAAAGTCATGAAAGTCTGAGAATTTGGGGCAGTAAGCATTCTGGCATTAAGTTTTTACCCGCTATTCTAGTTAAATTTAATACATTCGTTATATTAAACTATATAAACCATTTCTAGTTTGCCTTTATTCTGTTAATGATTAAGTCCAATGTTCTGAGTGCTTTTCATAATTTTAAAAGAAAATTTAGAAAGAACTGTCTTCTGCTATTTTTTTCCTCAAACTCAAATTAGTTCATTGTAAGAAAGGTTGTTTGAAAATCTCAGTAATTAAACAAACCTAGAGCCTATAATTTTCTTGATAGTGAATGATAGTGAAACCCTCTATTTGCTTCTGAAAGCAGGCGGAGGACATGCCATTCTTCCATTTACTATTCATATCTCACCACTATCTTTTATGTGCTACACTGGTTTTGAAAATGCCAGATTCAAGAGGTTAATTTATACCATTAGCTGTCACTTTTAGGAAACCCTTGCATATTTGCGTGTTTGTTAGGAAAGCAACATGCGAGTGTGCAGAGGGGGTGAAGGAGCATTACTTTAATACTAGGTTGTACATTTATTCCTCTGACTTAGCACACGTTATTGCTCTTGATGTCACAAAAAATAAACAGCAAAATATAATTTGTAGCAATTTTCCTAGCCCCATGATCAATAGAAAGAGAAACAGAAAAGAATCAGAAAGCCTTTGCTTGTCAAAATGCACACTGGTTCATTGACTGCTATGATCACAGTCCTAATTTGACTAAATGCTTTTGGACCTGAGAATATTTTTAATATTACCAGTGTGGTTATGACTCGAATTTTAAAATAGCCTTTTCTTCTCTTCCACCCCAAACAACTTTTACTTATCCTTTAAAGCCACCAGTTTATATGAAATTATCCCTAAAGGCCTCAGTCTACACAGATTTTTCTCCTCTTTGACTTCCATCTACTGTAGTCAATAATAGACCATTAAAATGTCTTCCTAACTTTTGTGTGCCTTATTATTTTTTAATCCAAGTTGTAAGTTTTGAGGTAAGGAGCCATGTCTTTTGAACCCTACAGGAATTACTCAGCAAATCTTTCCTCCCTCCTCACAATTCTCTACCCCCAAGTCATGAGATTATTTAAACTGGCACAGAATCCCCTAAGAGGTGGCTTGTTACATGATTAATCTATCATGGGCAAGGTGAATTTAATTTAATTAAACAACTACTTCTCTGATGCTAACTATATAATTTTAATTGATTATAGTTTATGTTTGTTTTTATATTTACCAAATTTTGATCTAACATGCATGGTCTCATTTGTATATCCCAAATACTAGGTTTTTTTCCTAAAGTTTTTGTAATTTTCTTTGTGAATTAATCAAATCTTGACCAGCCTTTCAGTTGGTACTTTTCTTTCTGTGAGAGTTCATCCCCACTCCAATTTCTATAATACATGGCTCTTCAATTGTTTTCTCTGCAGTCTCTTAGATTTTTCTCAATCCCTTTGATTGAGCCTAAGAACTTTTGATTTTTACCAAAGCATTACCTAAGGTGCAACTCTGAATCATTGTATATACTGCTGATTGCAGGGTAGAAAGATATTCAGAACTGGTACCCAGAGTGGGCTGTTGGCTGTAAAGTATCCCAACTACATGAGGCAATAGGGGAGGGGCCTGAGAGCTGGGGCTGAAGAACCTGGCATTAGTGGCTGGAAAGAGGTGGTCTATGTGACACAGAGAAGGAGCATATGGTAACACTGCTGTCCGCAATATTTCGAAGGTAGATGAAGGACCTAATGGACTTGTAGCTCTACCAGAGAGAATGGACAACAGGATGTAAGTATCATTTATTGGTTACTGTGAGCTGTATTTGACAAGGTATAAGAGACAAATGAGCTCAGAAAAGACTAGATTTGTCTGCAAGGATGAAAAGGAATAGAAAGGTCCAAGAACACGGAAAAGGCAACTGCTTTCCCTTCTTAAATAGCAGAAGAACTGAGAAGGGCACTGACCTAAAAATGCATATTTCAACTCAGGTTCGGTAAGGGTTAATCAAGATGTGGTCACCACACCCATTATAAATCCTCTGAACGGATTAAAGTGTTTAAGAGCAAAATCAAATTAAGGTTATAGTACTCAGTATATCTTTTCGGTTGGATAAAATAACTCAAGGAAAAGAGACTAAAAATTCTTTTCTCATGGAAAATCTTCTAGGGTTTCCCAACAAAGCCTGACAGTCTGAAATTATCATCACCTAAATTGGGAGTGAGAAGCACAACACCTAAAGGACACAGAAATACAGCAAATCTTAAAAGTACATCCAGGAAAAAAAATAAAACTGACGGTGCAGTTATTAGCGCACAAAACTGTACTGAATTAATTTTAAAAGGAGCTATGGTTTTGAGAGTATTATACCATGAAAAGAACACCATTCAGTACCTAACACAACTCTTAAACTCCTAAAGACTTACTTACATACAGGAAGTGATCAAATGAAACTGTAAAGCCCCCAGCACGGCATCCTTTCCAATGCTCCCTTTATAGGTGATCAAAGAAGATAATCAGATCAGGGAGATGAGGGAGACCAGGGAGAGTGGGACCAGGGGATCAGAGAACGATAGACAGAGGCTTTCTCCCAGGAAGCAGAACCAGATCTAATAATAATAATTTCAAAATGTATCTAGCCCTAGGATAAGGGACTTTCAAGGGGCTTTCAAATAGCCTCCCAGTAAGATTTTGGAATTGCTTCAGGTTAGTGATGGTATATGAGTTCTTTTCTTCTCTTCCAAATGATAGTGCTTATTGTGATGATCCTATTTTCCACCTGTGCATTAGTGAGTACTACGTGTGTGTGTGTGTGTGTGTGTGTATTAGTTGTATTACTCCAGAATGTGACACTTAACTGCCAAAACCATACCCAATAGAATTCTCCTTCCTTCTGCCACGGTGATTAATAATGTCTTAGGCGGTGGCTGCTCCACCATCTCTGTCTCAGAGTGAGGACGATACAGAACAAAGCCCTAGCCAAAGTATGGAGCAACAAATCAACCTCACTGTTTTGAGAACTGGGGTCTGTTTAATACTGCAGTACCATCTTGTGTATCCTGACACGGTCCTTGAATTGAAAATAAAGATCATAAAGAATATAGCTTATTTATGAAGCCTTCTCTGGGGAGCATATTAGACTAACTCCTGCCTTGTACTCTCTTGGAATAGTGTGAAACTCCTAGAGACAAAGTGAAAACTAATGCATAAGTAATCTTTAAGAATTTCTTCGACTTCATTGACCCTAACCTATCCACTTTCTCCCTGGAACATGTAACGAAATGAGTGGAATTCTCACAGGACTGCCCCTCTCCCAGTCTGGTAAATTTTTCAAACCTACGTTTGTTACTAGTTTGTTTCCGAATTCACACCTCTACTTTCTTCCCATCTTTTGAAAACTACTACTTCAATTGTCTTTATATTTTCAACAGCTTTCTCTTAATTATACAAGAAAACAAATGCTTCTCCCCCGGCCCGCCCCATGTTTGGTAAATAAAATGACTGGACATTTCCTGTATGTGTTAAATTCCATTTCTGTGCCACAGAACACAACCACAAAATAAGAGATAGTAGAGGTAATCCAAGCTGGATTCATTATTTTTTAAAATTAACAAAACTGGAACATAAAGATATTATTTGACTAGTTCAACATAATGAACATAAAGAGATTATTTGACTGGTCCAAGATTACCCAGCTCATCTGGGGCTAAGCCAGCTGGAATCTGAGTTCAGGTTTCCTGGTTTCCAGTCTTGTTCAAATTATACAAAAACACACATTAAACTGAATATGCGGTTCAGTTTAATGGGTGTTGACATTATTGACAGTTCAATAACACTGTGAGGAGAGGGGCATTAAATGTAGCAAACATTCTTTACTTAAAATCCTTTGATTGTTCTTTATTATCTACTGGGTGAATTCCCAGGTCCTTAGCAGCAAACAAGGTATGTATCAGTGATTCCTACCTAACCCACCATTTCATCATATTTCAACACTCTTAACCCACACGGACTGCGTGCTCTAGAATGCTGTTCTTGGCCATGCTGACCTAGTCACTGGGCGCCCAAAGCACCACTGTTTCACACCTACTCATGTAACTTGGCTCTAGCTAGCTCTTTAAAATTAGAAAACTCTTCTGTAATTCCTTGTTGGGGTGGGCAGGGGGGTTCACGTATAATCTGAGTAGTCTTTATTCCAGTTCCTACTTGTTACCATGGGAAGATTTAATATTTTCCCCCTCTAAAGTACTTCTAATACAGTGGTATTGCATTGGCTGCACCTGTGATGTATTGGAGGGTGCTAACTCCTCAATCTCTTCATTGTATTTGGGGGACCTCACCTGGTTTAGTTAAAAAAAAAAAAAAAAAAAACTTCATGTTTCCAACTTATCCTTTTATTTCTTTGTATAATTCCGTGTTACTCTCTAGGTTGCTAAATCTTGTATTCTGACAACTGGACACATTCCATTTAAAAAAAGAGAAGCCAATCTGAGTCCATAATAGCACGTGGCTAAGGGAAGATAAATAACATTCTCATTATCAATATCTTTTCTGTAACTGACAAGAAGATTGTTCTACTTGACAAATTATATTTCTGTGAATATCCATAAATTGAGCACACTTAAAATGAAAACTGTCTAACTTCATTTCCACCAGCGAACGCTTAATGCTGAGAGTCAGTTTCTCTTTTCTGTTTATTGCTAGTAGTGGATATAGTCGTTTCACGTCATGTAAGACCAAGGCAATTCTTGTTTCCTGTTTTCCAGATATCTTAATTCTTCTGCCAAACTACTCATCCTTCTGTTTTTAATTAGTTGTATATAGTACTGTCTTTATTTCAGGATGTTCACATCTATATTTTTTTCAGGATGTTCACATCTCTATTTTAGACAATTTTGCAATTTCCTGCCAATCTAACATTCAATAGATAATACAAAAATTGTAACATATGAAATAGTACTCATACTTCAATTAATACTTGAGACTAATCTTGTTTTCAAATTCCTTGCTTTGGAAAGGTAAGATAATATTTTACTCCAAAACCATATTTAGAAAACTTAAAGATTGGTAATGCTAAAATTTAAGCAATTCTCTCAATAATATTCATTTCATAGATTAGTATAATAAAAATGCAAATTAATGTACATTTAAAAATAACTAAAAGAGTATAATTGGATTATTTTTAACACAAAGGATAAATGCTTGAGGGGATGGATACCTCATTTTCCATGATGTGACTGTTATGCATTGCATACCTATATCAAAATATTTCATGTACCCCATAAATATATGCTTACTATGTGCCCACAAAAATTAATCAATTATTAAAAAAGTTCAAATTAAGATATAGCAATAGGTTTTAGGTGTTAAGTTCTTTGTTTATATATACAAATATTGACCAAATTTCTTAGTTGTTTTGCATTGGGTTTTGTGCTACATTTTTTTTTTTTAAAGACCCTTATTTCAATCAGGGGTATAAGAAACTACAAATTATCAGATTAGAATTTGTAACTTGAGCTCATTTATCAAATTAAATCAAGAACTTTGAGCTTAAAAAAAAAATAAGAGGATGAAAGAACAGCCTCTCAGTGAAAATTTATAAACAGCTAAAATTAACAGGACCTTGTGACCTTACTCAGAATGAAGTAGAACTCTTTTTCACTTGGATGAAAGTCTGTAGATGATCCCAAACAATCTTAGAGAGTATTATGTGTTACCTATTAAATTACGTGTTAATAGGTTAGATTCCCAACCATTCCCTGTATTGTAACCAGTAGATAGCTGATGATTTTTGAAGTTACCTAATCAGCTAATACACAAATTGTACATCAAAACCAAGTTGCAAGGCAAATTTATCTTAGAGTTAAAATTTATTCTTCTGTAATTGTTTATTTAATCAGAGCTTTATTTTTCCCTCCTAATTTTAGTCAGAACTTTTTCTTACAACTTAATCTTAATTAATTTTACAGCTTAATTTAAAATACTATATTAGCCATAATGAAAGAGTTAAATAAGATAAATTAGGTAAGCTGAAATTTACTTAACATTTTGCTTGATGCCAACTAATAAGAATGTCGATTAAAAAGTAAATCCGATTTTAGTAAGAACAACTTTGTCTTAATTTCTTTCATAAAATATAGGATATAGGACATCAAAATTAGTACCCCCACTGAAAATTCCTGAGGAATACTTTGTGGATAATATTATATTCCTCCTCATAAATTACTTGAAAAACAGGCATTCCAACTTAGACAAATAATTTGTCTCACTCATGTAATCAAAGATAACTCAATAAATAGTATGTCCAGTGGAATTTATAGAAACTTGGAAGGTATTTCCATTTGGGGGCTTGGTTTTGATGCCATCTCTTGAGTATGAATGAAATCTGTGTGATGGTGGGATCCTGCTAACAATCATTTTGGTAGAATAGATTATGAGGCAGTGTAATCTCCCTTTACTGTAGGATCATATTGAGATATCTTGTTGTTTGTGGAAGAAAAAGATTAGAAGATGCTACATATTGCTATATTAGGGACAGTGAGACAAATGTGACCTTGTAAGTTGATCCTCTATGGCCCAAGGGCATCATGTAAGTCATTTTCTGAAGGATCAGAGAAGGCCTGGGCTCATCATGCTGAGCATACTTTTATAGGATGATATACAGGTGAAGCTGGTGGTGGTGGGAGCAAGATGATGCTGCTGATGGTGATGGTGATGATAATGATAATGATGAAAGCTATCATCTAAATAAGAGTGTTTATTCCACATCCTTTTTAACTTAATGTCTTCCAATGTATTGTATCCACAGAACAAACTTTCAAAGTAGATACCGACTCACTTCCTAGATGAAAAAGCATTACTTCCAAAGGTTAAATATCTCATTAAGGTCACATATACATTCAGTGGTGGACCTGGAATTTTTATTATTTCAAAGATCATTCTCTTCACCACTATACCAGGCTGTCTTTGACTTCAGTTAGTGTGAAATCCTGCAGGACTATACTTTAAAATGTGTAATTTCATGAAATTCCAGAAAAACTTAATTATAACCTTTTGCTTTCACAGATGTGCAGCTTTAAGAAGACCAGGTATAGTAAATTTTACCCCCATGGACCTGGTGCTGGTTAAATGAGAGGTTATATCACTTTTAGAAGTCTTCCAAAGTTCATATTCAGAGGTAATTTCTACTCCAAATAAACTAACTTCACAGTCCCGCTGCAAATGTGGTGAAGTAGAAAGCTTAAAGAGCTATATAGGTTTGACATGGAACTTCTTCATGTACTGGACATAATAAATCTAATTTGCATAAGGCAGGCTTGGAAGCAGAAAATGCAGGGCTATATTTCTGTGGGCTGAAATCTCCATTTTTTTTTTTTTTTTTTTGCCAGAAAAGCAATTCTGAAATGTTTTTTTTTTTTTCCTGCACATTTACAAGACTGCTTGGAAAACCCCACTACTCGAAGATTGACCTTGTATTTATTTAAATTTCTGAGACTCAACTTATAATCTCTATCACAATATAGGGATTATGTTTCTAATTAAAATTCAGGTTTAGCAAATAATTAAGTAAGAATGAATTTATTTTAAATGATCATAATTAGCATCAGTATAAAAAACTGAATTTTGACCTTATATGGTAAAGTGTTTGGATATCTTCATGATAAATCACATCTTAAATATATCTTGGGGAAGGGAATATAGCACAGAAGAGACAAAAGTGGCTTTTTCCAATTAGAACAGTCTTACCTCTTGCACTTGTCCTGCATCTGAACACAGTCTTACCTCTTTCTAGCTCAGTGACTTTGGCAAGTCATAACAACTGTTCAAGTCTGTCTCTTCATAGGTAAAGGTATAATAATAATTTCTAGAATTCTAGAACACGAGCTTCATGAGAACCAAAAGTTCATCTGTCCTGTTTCCCATGGAACTGCTTCGCCACCAGCACTGTGCCTACACACAGGAGATGCCCCAAAACCTTAACTGAACAAATAAATTGTCTATTCTCAGGAATTATTTTGTAGATTAAAATAAATTATGTGAAAAAAGTACTTAGCACAATATATAGCAAAAATACATACTCAATTAATGTTGCTTTCTTTTTCCTTTAATTAATTCAAGGTATGTTTAAGTATTTTATTTGAAATCTTTTGTGTTTTGTTACAGGAAGCAATGAAAAATTACTTATAAAATAAGAAAAACTTACCATCAAAGTCAGTTTTTAAAAAGACACAAGTATCACCAGTTAAGCACCTGACTCTCAGATGAACCAACTCCCAAGTTTGGAAATTTCAGTGTGTTTAGGAATGTAGACTAGTCATTTGACTGGTAGTTACTGATGAATACAAATCAGTACAGTATGAGGGGAAGATATTATATATTGGCATTTCTGATTTGGTATTTCATACATTTACAAAAATAACTTATTCTAAGTAAAACATAAAATACATGCACGAACTTCAGAATTGGAGGGAACGTGGCAGTGAATAATCTTGTCCAAAGCACTAAAATCACTTGTATAATTTGCATATTTTATATTTAAATGACTTGTCTGCTCAAAGAGTTATTCTTTCAACAGATGTTTAGTATTCCCTTCTACTGTGACAGGGTATTATATATTTTATTTTCCTTCATAAATTTTAGCATGAAACTTCAAAAATTCTAAATATGCTACTAATCCATGAGGAAAATAGGAAAAAATGCAGAAGGATGGACATTGTCAATCTTTAGATAAATGTAGATTTGGTGCTAGATAAGGATTATAAAGTTTCATGACACTTTAGAATTTTACTGAGGTGGAAAGATCTGGTTTTTATTTGAGAGTTTAGTGAAGAGTTCTAAGTTAATAAAATATTCTGTTTAACATTCTAAGATAGTTTTGTAACATCTTAAAAAATCATTCTAGAACTTTTACTGGGAAGTTTTTTAGTCCCAGGTAATATTTTTGTACCTTATTAAAAATTAACTAAAAATACGTTTAATAAATACACTGAGCCACTTTATTATAAACTTGATTTGGATTACTTTCTGAATTTATTTTTAAAAGGCTTTCAACTGTCCTTCTCTAATATAATTTCTGTTGAAAATCATTATAGAACAAAAAGGTTATTCATACCTTTTCCCAGTAGAAGCTCCACAATTTGGAAAATATCGTCACCATGTATAATCAGTAATGAGATGTTTTTTAAAGTTCAGATTCTGTTAGACTGATTCTCATTTTTTTAAAAACATGCTTTCATGAATACTGATTGCAACTCCAGCTATCCTCCAACTAAAAGCAAGGCCACACCATAGTCAAATAGTGAAGTAGGTTAAGTGAAAGTTCTGTGTGCTCAAATTTCCCATTTTATGCCCCATTCTCTCATTCATTGATTCAACATTTCCTAACAACTTATGGGTGGCAATCACTATTGGAGAGTCAATTGAAGTACTTCTTGGATACAAGAAGCTTTAGTCTAGTGGGAAATTTTGCATAGTGTTCTAAATTCTATGATAAATTCATCATGGATGTAAAATGTGTTAGGAAAACAGTGCTTAGAGTTGGGACTCAAATAATGTTTCAGTTGTATTTAAGAGGGATTTAAGATTTATTAAAGGTTGAAACAATGTACTTGTAAAGGCACAGAGGAGTGAAATAACATGATGCCACCTAGAGTACAGGATATTTGATCTACTTTAGATAGAGAGGAAAGATATTAGTAGAAAAGCTAGGAGTCAGAAAATAGCAGGCCTTGTTTTGTTTTCCTGAGAGTTAATCAGAATGATAGGATTCAAGTTTAGGCTTTGGAAGAAATTCTAAGTATAGAAGTAGATGTAAAGGGCTTAAAAGGATCATGTATGCAGTTGTGAGTGTGGTGCACTGCACAACTCCAGGGGGTCATCATTCATGCAAACTACAATGTGAATGGCTCTCCTTGGAGTTTACAATATTCTTGCTGTGGTGCCAGAGGCTTTTAGAAGAGAGACCTGTATCAATCCTCAATGCTGTTTCCCTGTCTTTCAACACAGTACTTAGCACCCGCATTTATTTTCCCTCATTTTCTCATCAAACATTATTCTCATTATCCTTCATCCATACTAATGAATATATGACTGAGATCAGTCTACAATATAAGCTCCCACAGTTCATGGATGAACGAACGAAGTAGTAAAGAAATTTAGCTCTAACTCTAGAATTTTAGACAGAAGTAATACAAAGATTACTTTAAGTACCGAAATCCAATCATCATCCATACTGACACATTTAAGTTGATGCTACCATAACATGAACACTTGTCACATCACCTGGGAAACTTCTTAAAAGGAAGACTTTTCTAGTTTCATCTAAAACATTGTCCATCAGAACATCTAATAAGTTCACTAGCTGATACTGAATGGATACTGCTAATCCATAGAAATGACTGCTTTAAAAACAGCTCTTCAAGGGGAGGTGACAATTCTAGTCTGTACAGAAGTCAGCCTAGATCTGAGCTTAAGACTCATGGTTTGCCTAGATTTGGAAATTTCCACTAAATGAAGAGCATAGTTACAGGACTCTTCTCTGAGGTACACTGAGACACGTGATAATTTAGGAGATTAAGATTTTCATATCTTGGTCTGTTCATCACTGTTCAGAAACAAAAAAATGAACTCTTGTGAAGTTGGCTCATCTACTCTAACAGACACTTCTCTATTTCTTATTTAGGAAAACCACTGCCTTATTCTATTTTTAAATCAATTTGAATGGCTAGAAATGTATTCCTTATATTTAAGCAAAATCTGACTGCTCTATGTTCTATTCACTTGTTCAAATACCACCTTACAGAACGACAAAGAGAAAAATTTCACTCCATTTACACCTTTTTTTTTTTTTTGAAACAGTGTCACATTCTGTTGCCCAGGCTGGAGTGCAGTGGCATGATCTTGGTTCACTGCAACCTCCACCTCCTGGGTTCAACAGATTCTCCTGCCTCAGCCTTCCGGGTAGCTTGGATTACAGGTGTGCAACACCACATTCAGTTAATTTTTTGTATTTTTAGTAGAGATGACATTTCACCATATTGGCCAAGCTGGTCTCAAATCACTAGCCTCAAGTGATCCACCCACCTGGCCTCCCAAAGTGCTGGGATTATAGACGTGAGCCACCAGGTTGATAACTTAAGAGAGCACAGTTTTTCTCCCTCTCTTGTTTTTCATCGTAAGTTCTCTTTCATAAGCTAAACTTCCACCTCATCTGGGACCCTGTTTCTAGACATATTGATTGTTTATGTGAATGCATCAGCTTTTCAATATCCTTCTTGAAATTATGTATTCAGAACTGAATTCAACACTGCAGAGGTCATCTGGCCAGTGCAGAATTTATTGAATTAATTATTCTGTTCTGTATGCCATAAATACGTTAGTGAAGCCCAAAGAAGCACTTGCTGTTAGAAAAGCCACATGATATTGGGCTTGACGTCAATCCAAAATTTTAAATCTTACTTTTTGTTTCTTCATTTGCTTATGAACAAATAATGCAGGTACTTTCCATACTGAAGTTTTATGAAAAACTTAAGTGCAAAATTTTATTTTCTCCCCTTGAATCTTCTTAGTTTAGTATTTTAACTGAAGGTTAATGAGAAACCTTTCTAAATCTGTATTCTATCATTCATACATTAGCTACATATTCTTCTTTTTGATGTCAAAATGTAAATGTGCATTATGGGGGCATATTGATTAATGATAAAAATATTAAATAGGGTAATGCCTTAATGGGTTTTACATTTCTTCTCTTATCCTGTGATTTTGTTCTGCAAAAACTATTCTGCTGCAAACAGGACAATCCTTACAAGGTTATGAAAGAAGAGAGAGATATACTATTGTAACCCTAATTCCCTCATAAATAAATAAACTTTGAAAATAAAAATATGTGGAACATCTTTATCTTTTAAGCGCTTAAAGACATTATTTATATACAATGTACAGAAAGTATTCGTAGAAGACAGTGAAGTAATACATAATATCAGTTTTCCAATTTCATAGTTTCTCTAAATGAAGCTGATATTAAGAAGTTAATCTGGGCCGGGCGCGGTGGCTCACGCTTGTAATCCCAGCACTTTGGGAGGCCGAGGCGGGCGGATCACGAGGTCAGGAGATCGAGACCACGGTGAAACCCCGTCTCTACTAAAAAAATACAAAAAAAAAATTAGCCGGGCGCGGTGGCGGGCGCCTGTAGTCCCAGCTACTCGGAGAGGCTGAGGCAGGAGAATGGCGTGAACCCAGGAGGCGGAGCTTGCAGTGAGCCGAGATTGCGCCACTGCACTCCAGCCTGGGCGACAGAGCGAGACTCCGTCTCAAAAAAAAAAAAAAAAAAAAAGAGGTTAATCTGGTGACCATTATAGGGATGATTTTTTAAAACATGCTTTCAAAAAGACTTTAAATGTGGTTACCAAAGTTAGTATATTTGGAAAACAATAATGTTAATAAAATATTTTGCATTTTTTTGTATCTCCATAAAAATAATGATTTTATTTTTAATATAAGGCAGGCTTATGACAACATTCATTCATTTAGAATAATCCACTTATACATGCATACTTATTAATGTGGTGGCTATATGCCAGCTTTTTCCAGGTGGTATTAAAATAGATATTACTTGTATCCACATTTATCAATGTACTCAGCCTTTAAACATTACAATCAACCAATTTTGCTTGTCTCTTTGAAAATTAATCCTTTCCATCTTCTCTAATTCTTTTCCATGCTCTCTAAACTACTTCTTTATCCATATTCTCTAAATTCCCATAAGGTCAAACATAGCAAAATAAATTTAATCAAGTATATATCTATTAATGGGAATAATGTATACATTATGAAAAAGTTTAATGAGATTATTTCTAAGCAGTTGTCTAGCTATCAACAAAAATACTACATCAAATACAGAAAATTTTAACATTCATTAAATCTACCTAGCTTTTGTACATTATTCACTATACTGTGCTGTATGGTTGAAATGTTGTGTCACACGAAAAGAGAGACAGCTTCAACCATTTGATATCTAGTAATAACAAATGAGAGTCTCTCCTATGCTTCTAGCTATGCATATAATATGTATAACACTGTTTATTCCCAAAAATGTTACTTCCTATGCTGTATCCACCAATTAAAAGTTCCACGACCACCAGTGCATAAAATGACGAACATAGAATGTCTTTCAAACATTTGGAAGCCATAGACGTTATTTATATCCCTATTTTTCCTAATTAATATTGGCAGAAACTCATTCCAGATAAAAATAGTTGATGTTTTAAATTAGTTAATAATGTCCATAAAGCACTTATAAAGGAACTTAACGCTAAATGTTATGACTTTTATTAAAAGTAAATATTAATGCTTTTCTTTTATGCTAATAGAATTTGTCAAGAAGAAATAACATCCACATAAGCATCTCTTATTCATGAATAAGTACAGAAACTAGATGAATTCGAATGCAGTATCTCTATAAAGTTATGATGTTAGTGATGCACTTAAACCTATAATGCTATTTAAAGAAGATAGTACCAGTATATCATTTCAAATTTGCACTGAATTACTAGCAATACTCATTGTACTAAGAAAAACGAACAAATACTTTTTAAGGAAATCTCAGTTTGGTATAATTATTTATCATGTGAAGTTAAAATAATGCTTTTTTCCTCTCCTGTCTTTTTCCATAAACAAAAGCCACAGTGCCAAGACCAAAACATAAAAAACAGTAAAATTATATATTTTTCTTCTTTTTGAACAGAAATAGTAATGCCAAGTTCAGTTTGTTCCATTGATTTTAAGCCAAATAAATGGCAAAAAATAGTGAAAAGCCTGGTCATATCATGTGTCATAAGCTTCTATTAAAGTCCTTATGTAAATTTAAGATCCCTAAGCTGCATGAGACAGAATCACTCCTGAGCTCAAAAGTTCCATGTGATATGAGAAAAACAGAAAAGAAAAAAGGGAGGAAGTGGGGGGGAGTAGTCATATGCCTAGAGAATGAGAACACATGTTCCTGTATGAAAAAGTCAATATTTAAATACTATCTTCTCCTTAAGTAATGACAACATGACAAATTATTCCTCATCCAGTAATTTCAGTTTACAGTCAAAGTAATAATATGCTGTCCTACAATAAGGTATCATGGATATTAAAATAAGGGAATCTCAACTTAGCTGTACGCTTTAGAAACAGAAAAGCCTGAAAGCAGGGGAATAGCATAAATAAAACAAAAGGCTTCTTGGCTTTATTATTCATGCTTTAGATAGATATAATTTCACTAATTCCTCAAGGGCTGCTATATTTTATTATGGATTAACAGATTTCCTCAAGACATACTGGTTCAGCAAAGCTTACTTGAATAAATGAAACTCTAAGTTCATAAATTATAATGTTTTCATTTATTTTAGGAATATTAATTAAAAATTCACTATACACAGGGTTGCCATAATCAGTATAAAACAAAACTGGCTGCTGCAAATTTACTATTTAGCAAAACTTGTTCAAAGTCATGCTGTATTTCTCCACGAAAAAGGAAACTAAATTGTCCTAGGATTACATTTCATAAACTTACAGTTAATTGGAATACTCTTTAAAAACTCATGCAAAGGCCTGAAAATGCAATAATCATGCATATACTACCATATTTTTGAGGCGACAGAAGAGAAATGTCACCAAAGTTATGGCACTAAGTCACTGTAAACCTGAATAGGGACAATGAGAGGTAAAAGTGGAGTTAAGACCTGTCAGTCCCCCAAATCAATCATCATTCATTCCCAGTATCAAAAAAAAAAAAAAAAAAAAAATCACTGCATGTTTCTAACTTCAATATGACTTTAATGGCCATGTTCTTTTTGCTTCATGAGATGGTCTTTTCTATATTTTCCAATCATCATCTTTGATTGATAGATAACTTCTTTCCACTCCTCCGCTCCCAATCCTTTGAGAACTAGAGCTTTTATATCTGTTCGCACTTCATCTTCCTAACTAATCATGATGTAGTTTATTTTTGCGATTTCTACTCCATCTGTTTGTCTCACCCACAATTTTCTGAGAGGTTTTTTCTCCCAAACTTAAAAAAAAAAAATACTCTTTTAAGTGTGTATCGCTGATACTATGTAAACAACTTTCTCTAAATTCAGGGTTAAAATGATTTGAAAACAAAGAACAGGATTACAAAATTCTAAAATGGAAATAGTTGTAGAGATCCAAGTGGAAACTGTCACCCAGAAGTATTTAAACACAACACCACAGAACACAGCAAGCAAACTATTCTGATGCAAGTTTGATAACCTGCAGATTTCCAATAAGAATAAGCTTTAACTTGTAACACTTAAGAGTTTTCCAAGAATTGCTTATTACACAATGCATCACCACCAAAAAAGGGGAAAAAGAACTCCACCAAAAAACAAAAACAAAGTTCTGTGATCTAGAAAATCAAATCTGACAAGAAGTTTCATTTTTGTGACTTTTAAGATAATTTTAGTTCATTAATATCGCTAATATTATTCCAGGCTTTTTCTTTGTAGTTATCAGCCCTGGTAACTTTGGGTTTACTGATGTTTACACGATGGCTGAATTTTACATAAAATGCGACAATCGCTTAATGTTGACAACATAACTGCTAAGCCATCTTTGTTCTCCCAAGGTAAAACTTTTTAAGAAAATCAGTACCTTTGATGAGAATATAAAATCTTGTGAGGAATGCTATTAAACAATATTTTAATTTGTTCCCTAGAATGGCTGTAAAGAAAAATTCCTGTACCATAAATAAGATATTAATGTTATTAGAAATACATATTTATACATATAGCCTGGATATGTTAATAAGAAATTAAAACATTCGATTTCTCCAAATAAAAAAAATTGTACCAAGAATGTACTAAAAGCCCGTATCCCGTGTTTTTTTGTTAGTATACGAAAATGGATGTTAATATTCATCTTAAAAGATCAACATTTCCCATTTTCTTTGCCTCAATTCACCCTCTCCAGTTAACTGTCCTTACTACTCCATATAACCTCCTCCACCCTATATCACCTTTACCTACCTCTATATCTGATTATTTGTTCTAGTTAATACATCCTAGTCTTAGATTTTAATCTTCTATGAGAAGCTGATTATTTTTGGCACAATCTTTTTTTATCAGTTTTATCTATAAGTGGAGTAAAAATCAAAAACCCACCCACAAAACTTCCCTTTTAGGGTATGTTGTCAGGATTAATAAAAAACGAGATCTTACTCAATGCTACAGGTGGCATAAAATCACCCAGCGTGAGATAAAAATTATTTCCCTTTGTCAGATATTGCAATTCAAAGATAAAATTAACTGTTATCAAGTTAGCATATTTTTCTTCTGTTATTCTCTCAAGTGGAAGGCAAAACTTGAGAGCTGGACATTTTTCAAAATGTGTATATTTACTTTACAAGAACGTACATGCAAAATTCTTGCATTAATTTTCTTAATGTTTACAACGAGATATCTGGGGGAAAGAATATAATGAAAGTCACAACTGCAACATTGGTCAGAAACTGTGGCTTAAAGTGATAGGTATATTTTTGTTTTTATTTCTCTCAAAATATGCTTTTGTACACTTAGTAAAATTGACTGTTGCTTAAACTATTCGCAGTCCCTGCAGAGAAACATCTATTATCAGTGGCTGTTTATTTGATTGCTTTGTTTCGTTTCAAATAAAGTACCACAGGTTGTGATTTGGCTAAACAAACACAAGGTAGTGCCCATGTCACGGGAATGATGTCCACAGGCCCCAACATAAGAGGGTCATTCAATAAGTATTAAACAACATGTCTACTAATCTATAAACATGAGGAAAACAATAAAAGCATAAATGCCAGTGGCAATTTTCCCTTTTATTTCTGTGGATTTGATTCCCGTTCATCAATGTTCTTTTAAGAGACCAGGGCCTGTAATAAAGAGTCACTTACTCAAGGTCATCCATCAGTTTCCCTGAAACACAAGCTCCATGAAACTATTGTGAGGACAGAGCCAAACTCTTTCCTCCCGCGAGTCACTTGAATGCATAAGTGTGGGAAGAGTACATTCCCCCCAGCCCAGCCATTAGACTTCTTGGACATAATTCCACTGTGAGAAAACTACTTCACAATGAAATGAATATGTTCTTTAAAATTTCTATTTGATAGACTTAAAGATGAAACCTGAAAACCTGAAAGCATAAATGCTTGAAGAAGCATGTTCTCATTTTCCTACATAAAGTGTCAAGATCAATCACTAAATATTTATTTACTATCTTCCATACACCTGGCAATGAGATTATGCTGTAATTTCAGTGGTTTTCATCTAGAAGCAAATTTGCTTCCCAGGGAACATTTGACAGTGTCTAGAGACATTTTTCTTGTCACAACTTGGGGACTGGGGGTGTTGTTTCTGGCCTCTACTAGGTAGAGACCAGGGATGCTACAGAAGTAATATACTAGTGGGTTCAGTTGTTAAAGAGAAACACTGTTTTCCCTTCCCTGAGGACAAAGAGAAATGTCTCCCCATCCTCTTGACACTGTGTGTGCTGTGAACATTGTCAGCAATATCCCTACTATGATAGATTTGCTAAAAACTGTGTCTTGTAGTTTGTCAATGCAAATTAAAGACGTAATACTAAACAGTAACTAAATAAAAGCAATTTCAAAGAGAGTAAAAAACAATTGTCCAACAGTGCAGAACTGACTAAAGGATAAAATTTTAAATATTTAGAGGAAGATCTAATGGAGAAGATAGATATGATATTTAGGTCCCTTCCTGTCACTATTACATGCAATGACAAGGCCATCCCTACAGTAAGTGAGGCCCTAGGCAAATATGTTTTGTGTGGTCCCTGTTACTATAAGCAAAATTTAAACAAATTTCTCAAAACAACAAGCAAACGAAAAACCCCAAAACCAAACTGTCTTTGGAGAGTTGCCAAAAATTAAACAATTATTGGAAAAATTTCTGAACGAATATTAATAGTTGTTAGGTTGATATATGGAAAAATGAAAAAGGAGGAAGAAATGCAAGTGAAAGACACTATGTTTGTAGAAAAAGTGGCCCTGGCAGCTAGCTCCAGGGCATAAATTATTCCCTGGTAACATGTCGGACATTTGGGAGATGTAATAATGAGCTCCCAATCTGTTCACATTAATCCCTTGGAACAAATTCCTGGGAAATATGGCTGGTCATCTTTCTAAAATGTATTAAAAGGAATTAACTTCAATAAATATATATGGCATTACTCCAGATAAATCTGAAAAGGCATTTAAATTACTCTCCACATTCTCTTATCAAAAACAAATGATTTAACCTAGAAAAGAAGTGACCTGTCACTGAATCAGGCCATTAGTAGGCAAACGATTAGGTTATTCAACTTCAGTAGCTATCACTATCAGATCCATTCCCTTGAAATTACAGACAAAAAAGTAAAGCACAATGACTCCTCATCAAAATTCATCCTGGAGACTTAACATTATGCTATACAGGCTAACTGATCTAGGTAGTTGCTTTTAGTCTAGAATTTTTACAATGTGTTGCCTCCAGGACTTGTTAAACCACTAAAGACATGCTCCAAAATAGGCCATGTGTCATTTGTAAGCACACTAATAGTCTAGTGCATTTAATCACTTTTTTTCCATCGGAATACTCAGCTATCTTCCAGTATTTTACATATAATACTTGAATTATTTAGAATCATACAAACCAGAATTTTATTATCTAAAGAAAGACTTCAATCATTTGAAAACCAGATGGACAACACAAAAATTTGTTTCTTGTAAGTACTTTTAAGTCCAGCTAATACAGTCTGGCTGGTAGTCAAATACCAATAATATACTAAATAACTAAAAACTTGCTAGTTTTTCGCTATTGGTAAATAAAGGCCTGAGGGTTCCAAGAATATTAAAATGTTAGGATGTTTACAAATTCACAAATTAAACTAATCTTTTCCACAAGGAGCCTCCACTAAGTGATAAGTAAATTACTGGCCCCTTGGAATGCCCTCCTACTGTTTTTAAGCTTTTTTTATTAAAAAAAAAAAAAAAAAAAAAGCAGCTGGGCACGGTGGCTCATGCCTGTAATCCCAGCACTTTGGGAGGCCGAGGCGGGCGGATCACGAGGTAAAGAGATTGAAACCAAGCTGGCCGAAATGGTGAAACCCTGTCTCTACTAAAAATACAAAAATTAGCTGGGCGTGGTGGTGCGTGCCTGTAGTCCCAGCTCCTTGGGAGGCTGAGGCAGGAGAATCGCTGAACCAGGGAGGCAGAGGTTGCGGTGAGCTGAGATCGCACCACTGCACTCCAGCCTGGGCACGGAGCCAGACTCTGTCTCAAAAAAAAAAAAAAAAAAAAAAAAGCATATTTTCTGTTGCCTCTCTTTACTTCCCACTGGAAAACTTTCCTTCAAGAATAAAAAATAAAAATGAAGAAAAAACAACAAGTAATTGCCTTCTGAGAATTTCATCCCCTGTCTTCATTTGGTATTACTGGGAACACTGCCAGACAAAGGAGTTCTGCATGCTGCTGGAAGTTTATTTATCATTTAGCATCTTTCCTACATTTGGGTGATCCACTATTTGAGAGTTATATACTTTTAAAAAAAGAAAGAAGAAAAATCAGCCAGAAAGCTATGAGTGAGCTGACAAATTATGAAAGAGAATTACTGAGAATAAAGTAATATAAGTCAGCTTGAATGACATTCTTGCTGGGTCTAAAAAGTCATATGCAATTAAGGGTTGGAATTTACTAGAAGAAAGATAGGTATTTTTCTATATGACAAGTATTTGATATGAACGGTGCATCTTAAATTCTGTGATAATGCATATATGATACAATTTTGAAATACAAAGGGAAATTTGAGAAAATCCCTTATTTATTAAGTATCCAGAGAGAAGCCAGGGGAAGCTTAACTCTATCCTAGCAATGATTACGGCTGACTTTAAAATAAAAAATTAGATGCTGCTAGATGCCAACGTTTTGTCTATTTCTGATTCCTCAAAAGGATAAAAAACAGTACCTGACATATATCTATGTTTTGCAAATCAAAGTAAAATATGTTAAAATTCATCTTGCAGGCTAGCACACTCACATCTGACACAGCTCTCTGCTTTGTACTGGGCAGGAATCAAGCAAGTTCCCTTTTTTAGATATCTAAAACAGTATTTATTCCATATGTTTTCTAGCATTCAAGATTTTTCACTATTATATCCTCAATCCTACCAAGAAAATTGAAGTCAATCGGTTCATAATATCTTTTAATGTTATAATATCTGTCCTTATTTTTTCTTTTCTCTCTCTCATTGTATTAGAAATATATATATATTTTTTTAAGTAGAGTCTCGCTCTTCCTCCCAGGCTGGAGTGCAGCGGCGCAGTCTTGGCTCACTGCAGCCTCTGCCTCCCGGGCTCAAGCTATTCTCCTGTCTCGGTCTCGCTAGTAGCTGGGACTACAGTCGCATGCCATCACGTCTGGCTAATTTTTGTATGTTTAGTAGAAGTGGGGTTTCACCATGTTGGTCAGGCTGGTCTCAAACTCCTGACCTCAGGTGCCACCTGCCTCGGCCTCTCAAAGTGCTGGGATTACAAGCGTGAGCCACTGCCCCTGGCCTCTACTTTCTTTTCAAAGCTTCCCCATCTGTACTTCTTGGTGGATTTATCCAGTATTTCATTTGCAAACAGGGCCAGTTTCTCTGATACAGTATAAATGGCTGGTATGGGGTAGAGGTGGGGGTGGGTTTCCTGTGAGGAAAACACATAAAGAAGTGCCAAAAGGACCACTCTGGAAGAAAGCACATTCCCTTCTCTGAACTGCACCATTTCCTCAGTCCTGAATCAGCTCACTATTGAGAATTTTCAGTGTTTTCTTTTCCACACTAATTCTTTTCATCTGCCAGTGATTAAGACACACATCTCACCTTAGCATTAAAAATAAATAAATAACTAAATAAATAAATAAATCACTCTTGCTGCCACCTCTTTCTGCAATCCCAACTTTCTTTTAAAACAAAGCGCTTCCAAGAGACTCTTCTGGTATCTTAACACTATTCTCTTCTGTATTCTTCTTTCCACCACTTCTTTCTCAAAACTGTTTTTTGAAAGTTCACTAATGTCCTCCTAATCACTAAACCCAAAGACATCTGCCACATTTTTATTTTTCTTAAACCTTGGTCTGTGATTTCATTCCTCTCCTTGGTGTAACTACTTTTGGTTCTGAATCATTTCTCCTCCACCCGGCCTCTAGTAAGACCATGCACACTCATGTTAACTCCCTCCTCAGCTTGTTCCTAGTCTTTATATTTTCCAAAAATCAGACATCTTTTCTGTTTTTTCTTTTAATGTATTTCTGGGAGCCTATCTACTGGTGGAACTCAATTATCTCCTGTATGATTAGCATTCCCAAACTGACACCCTTTGTTCTAATCAGGCCTCGAGTATGTGCCTGAAACTTCGTTTTGGAATTGTCACCTTCACTTGTCACTTAATATTGCCAACCCTGAACTCATCATCTTTCATCTAAACTGTTCTGTGTTAATGGTCCTAATTCCTATAGTACTCAGTTTCAAACTCTTGACCCTCTTAACTTCCTCTGGCTATCTAGTCAATAAAGTATAGCATTCTCCAGATTATCCCTTCACACTTATTGCTGTAAGAGTTACCATCCAAAAGTATTTATACAGAAGTTATAAAAACATTCACATATATTCAAATGTGTCCCACACTCTTCTCAGTTCAGACTTTTGCCAAAGCTTTTTCATCCACCTTTTCCTCTGTACTTTTGAAAGCTCACCCATCCTTAAAGCCACACCTCAGATATCATCACTTCTCAGAGGTATTTCCTAGTCTACTAGGGAGTAAGAAATACTCTTCCACCTAAATCCTATCTCACTTTGTATATATACAGTCTTTTTTTTTTTTTTTTTTTTTTTTGATATGGAGTCTCGTTCTGTTGCCCAGGCTGGAGTGCAGTGGCACGATCTTGGCTCACTGCAACCTCCGCCTCCAGGGTTCAAGAGATTCTCCTGTCTCAACCTCCTGAGTCTCTGGGATTACAGACACCCACCATCATGCCTGGCTAATAATAATAATTATTATTATTATTATATTATTATTATTATTATTATTAATTGTATTTTTAGTGGAGACGGGGTTTCACCATGTTGGACAGGCTGGTCTCGAACTCCTGACCTCTGGTGATCTGCCTGCCTCGGCCTCCCAATGAATATATATAATCTTATTACGCTTTGTATATATGTCACTAAATGATGGGGATTTTGTTGTGGGAACATCATAGAGTATACTTACACAAACCAGATGGTATAGTCTATTATACACCTAGGCTATATGCTATAGCCTGTTGCTCCTAGGCTACAAATCTGTGCAGCATGTTACCGTAATGAAAAATGTAGGCAATTGTAACAAATGGTATTTGTGTATCTAAACATAGAAAAGGCATACTAAAAGCATGGTGTTATAATTTTATGTGACCACCATCATATATACTGTCATTCACAGATGTGTCATCATGTACCACATACTGTATGTAATGTTGCATCTACCAGATTGCCTTATATGTGAATTATATATACAAATATTGCTCTATTTCCAACCATAATTTGTGAGCTCTTGGAAAGCAGTATACTTGTAAGTTTTCTTCAGTAAGACCCACCACAGTGCTGTAAACATAACAAGTGCTTAGAAACCAGTTCTAAATTAACTAAGATGGAACTTGAGCAAGGCTTTGGAGTAAACTATTAAGAGGTCTGTGTTCAAGTGCAACTTGTCTGAAGTTCCCCTTGAAAAGCTGGAAGGCTTTAGACATATTGACCAAAGAGATAATAGCAATAAAAGAAGGGATCAATTATCCAAAACATGAAAATATTATTGTTATTATTATTATTATTATTTTGTCAGTAGGGAATTGAAATCAGATAAGAGGTTATTACTTAAGGCTTAATTTATCTACCTGAAATTTCCAAATTCTTTGGAAATTCCCTTTCCTTTTAACGTTTTTTGCTATGGTTCTTATTGTTCTTATCTTTTGGTGTGTTGTGTTTGTTTTTTACTTTGACAGTTTTCATCTGAGTTGAGGAATCAAAATGGGACAAAGGTATACTATATTTAGAATAGCTATTTTGCTGGTTAAGAGATCCAAAAAAGACTTGATGTTGATAATGGTAATTCATGCAAGACTATTTTAATGCTTTTGCTTTTTAGAATCACCTCAGGCTTTCAAATATAATCAAATTTTATTTATGAAAATAGCTTTTGTTTATATGTGGAATTCTCACATTTTCTAGCTATACGCAATATTTGGAATTTTAAAAATTTTGTTCTTTTTATGCTGAAAGTTAACAAAAACCATACTGTACAATTGTGAAGTTTTTTTGTCAATTTATATTGACACAGTGACCAATCTAAACCTGAAGATAAATTATACCAAAGTAAGCAAAATAGAGAGTAAATGATGTATATCTTAAACAATAATTTTCTATATATAACACTACCTTGCTTTGAAGACACATGTCCTCAGCAACTTGCTTGGCATGTTTTGAATATCAAAATGTTTTGGTGGCAATTATCAGAAACCATGGACCTTCTTACTTGCACTCATCTTTACATTTTTACTGGTTTAGAATCATGAAGAATTTACTCTATGTTAATTTAATCCCTTCATTACTGCCCTTGCAGCAAATTTTGATTTAAAATTTTATAGATGTGTTCAGAGGGAGAGTTTTCAGAGAAAATGAAGGGGAGGTGAGAGCGAGGGAAATAAAGTAAGGCCTAAAATCTTTTAGATGATCCTAATTTAATTGGTTTACATTATTTACTAATCAAATTGATACTGGACAGAAATAAAATCAGTCATTAAAATGTGAACTAAAACAATTGATTGACCTGGTTTTGTTTTCCTAGTGACCTAAATTAAATCGAGTTATTCATACAAATTTAATGACAACACAAGAACACATCAGCTTTGTAAAACACTTGGGAGAAGCCCCCACTTTCCAATGAACTTTCATTTACAGTATTGCACATTCAACTGCCTTTTGTAAATTATATATTTTTTAGTAGCAAATACAAAATGTGTGCAATGGAAGCAAAAATTTCCACCCACTTAATTTTTATTTTGCATGTTTACAGTCAGGTAACCATAGGCTGCCATGAGAGGAATTATTTTCGTATTTCTTCACAAAGTGGTCTAGGAGGAGAAACAGTTTTCTTAGTGTAAAGCTCAGCCTTTATTCTGTCAGGGAAAGTAATTATGAGAGCAAAACAAATCCACATTGTCTAATTAGGTCATTAAAAAGCATAAATGCGTCATGGAAGCTTTTCTCTTTGCCTAAGACATAAAGCAAGACAATGAAAACACTCTGGTAATATAGAAAGATTTAGAATTTGTTTCTTTTCAAAAATAATAGGTCCTTTCATCTTTCTGTTTCCCTCAGATGAAGAGAGTTAATTGAGAGACAAAATGTTGTAATTAGTTCAGAGTTTAGTCTGATTTTATTTCAAAATATTTAACCAAAAACAGGAATCTGAAGAAAAAAGAAAATACACGGAAAAATTGTCAAAGGAAATGAATAAAGAGAGTGGGTTGCTGATCAGAATGTATTCTGCAGAGACAAGATGAATATAAAATCTATATTCATATAAACACAACCAATCTGGGATACCAGAAAGCTCTTAGGAGGAATATCCTGGCATCTGCCTTTGGGGTTTGAAATCCAGACTTTAATTATAGTTAAATAAAAACAAATGGCACGGTTATTTTGCCTCTTCCTCTCTCTACTTTTCATTATCTCTTGAGTTTTAGAAAACTCACGGCTGAAAGCGTTAAGAGACGAAACATGAAAAAGAAAAGGAAAAGAAACTTACCTGTGATCCCCTTGGCCCTCGTTTGTGGTCCCATTCTGAATGCCCCATGAGCTGTAAAGATGAAAATTATAATAAGTTAAATGATTATTTTACCTGACAAATATTTTTCTTCTTTATTTTAAAGAATAATCAAGTTGTTCCAATCTTTATTAGTAATATATTAAATAGCTATCATGAATAAATTAACATACCTAAATTAGTAACAAACTCCTGGTTTGATAGCTAATATTTCAACTTCTGATCATTTTGAGAGTATTTTAATATCACTGTGTGATAAAAGAAGCTACTGTATAGCTCTGTCAGGAACATCCTAGATAGATGTTACACCATGTAAAGCTTTATTTGCATATTATTAAGCCTTTGGCTTCTTAAGAAAATATTCTGGGTAAATGACTACTGTAGTTAAATCTACTGCTGCAAATGGTAAGAACCAGAAGGCCAAATTAGTTCAATAATTTTTAATCCTCCTTCAAAACTATAAAAATCTTGAGAGTTCTAAAGAGTAAAATTATTAAATATTTAATATGAAATATGCCCACATAGTCACAAAACGTAGATTTTTAATAATAACCTATAAAATATTATCACGTTATTCCTATGGTGGTAATAGCCCTGAGCTACCTTGCTTACAAAGAAGAATATTTACCTACTGAAAATAACATTTGACATTAAGAATATTAAGGAAATAAAAGATATTGACTCAGAGAAATGAAACTCCATTCATCTGTCAGTAATCTCATTAGTCATCAGTACCAGCTGAAGAAGTATTTACAACTAATAAGCTAGCACACCAAGACGGACTATAAATGAATTTGTGTACATTATTAGCTTTTCTATATAACAGCAATGACTCCTAAGTAGACTTAACAACAAACTGTTCACAATAGCAACAAAAATAATATGCCTTTGAACATTATCAAGAAATGTTTGATAACCATATACAGAAAATGGTGAAAATTTACTGATGGACATACAGTGCTACTGGTAAAAAAGACTTAATTCTACAAACTATTGAGTGCTCAATTCTACTCAAACAAATTTAACTAGATTTCGGGTTTAACTAGATTTCAATCAAAAGCTAATAGTATTTTTAATTTTTAAAGAACATAAATTTCATTGGAGAGTATAAACATATATAATCAGTTATGTCAGATGAATAAGTGTAGCAATACAATGGCGAACATGAGAACTATAGCTCATGATGTCATAGAGCGTGCTGAAGTTTGCTAAGACGGTAGATTTTAGGTGATTTCACCAAACACAAAGTTAAAACTATGAGAGACGATGGATGTTAATTTACTCGACCTTAGTAATTACTTTACATTGTAAATATACATCAAAACATCATGTTGTACACCTCAAGTATATACAATTAAAAAAAAATCCATTAGAGGCCCGGGCGCGGTGGCTTATGCCTGTAATCCTAGTATTTTGGGAAGCCAAGGTGGGCGGATTTCCTGTGGTGAGGAGTTCGAGACCAGACAGATCAACCCTGTCTATACTAAAAGTACAAAAATTAGCCAGGCGTGGTGGTGTGCACCTGTAGCCCCAGCTACTTGGGAGGTTGAGGTGGGGGAATTGCTTGAACCTGGGAGGCAGAGGTTGCAGTGAGCCAAGATCGCGCCACTGCACTCCAGCCTGGGAGACAAAGTGAGACTCCGTCTCAAAAAAAAAAGAATCCATTAGAAAATGTTACAAGTGATGAAAATACCTTTCTGGTTATTAAGATATATTATAAAACTTAACCAAATTTGGGGATAATGGTTTAGAATTAAAAATGCAAATGAATGAAATAATTTGGAATAAATATATGTATGTGTACCAACAAAATATAAATAAGAAAATATCAAAAATATTTTGTATTTGATGAATTATTCAACTAATGAGAAAAAGGAGTTCATGACCAGCCTGGCCAACATGGTGAAACCCCTTCTCTACTAAAAATACAAAAATTAGGTGGGCGTGGTGGGGCACGCCTATAATCCCAGCTACTTGGGAAGTTGAGGCAGGAGAATCGCTTGAACCTGAAAGGCCAAGATTGCAGTGAACTGAGATCGCGCTGCTGCACTCCAGCCTGAGCGACAGAGTGAGACCCTGTCTCACAAAAAAGAAAAAAAAAAAAAGAAAAAGAAAAATAGACTTCTGAGGGTAAAACATAATTAAAGCCTAACCTTATAATAAATGCTAATATTAATTATAGATTTAGAAGACAAATTTTTAAAAAGACAAAACTGTAAATATAAAATAGAATAAAATCCAGGTAAATATTCAACCTATCTTGGGAAATAAAAAAAAAATTAAAGAAATCTAAATCTTTTCTTAAAGAATTTTTTTTATTACGAAAGAGGACAAATTGATCTGGCTATATAAAACTTTAGAGTATTTGCACAAATGTCACATTGGTAAAATATCTGTAGTAAACTTAGATAAAGAATAGTATCTTCAAGATATTAAGGGTTCTTACAAATTTGAAAGAATCCCAACCCTAGTAAAAAATTGAAAGAAGAGTGAGAACAACTTACAAAATAAATAGATCTATGGAAAGAAATTTAACTTTATTGGAAGTAAAAGAAATTCAATATAAACAATGACAAGACACTACTATTGCCTATTATATTTGCAAATTAATAATGTTGAATATTTGGAAAACAAGGAGTAAACTAAGCACATATATTGCTACTATATAACAAATATATATTTATACACCTTGTGTATATGCATTTACACATATATAAAATATATATAATACATATATTAAAAATTCATACCGTTTGAATCAGTAAACTAAGATCTAAAAATCCAGTAACTATAATGTTCTACTAATTGTATATCCAACAAAAGGGAAATTACTCAGTAAATTACAGTATACAAAATGATACCATAGAGCAATTAAAATTTGGCTTCCAAGGCCTTTATAGAAAAGAACATGTGAAATGTTCACGGTATAATAAGTAAAAAACATAACAAAGTAATTTAATGAATTTTAAGCTACTCATTTTTAACAGACATAGTCAATCGTTTTAAGCCTTGGAATTATCATGATGATTTAACTGTAGTTTGGCTAGCACACAATTTTGGGTACACTGACCCAGATAATCATTATATAAAATTGAATGCTTACATAGTAGATATTTCAATGCTTTAATTTTTTAATTTATGGATTTATTGGCATTACATCATCTCAAAAATATTTGTTGATACTAAAGTTGATTATAATATGGTTCACAGCAATAACTAATGAAATAAATAGTATGATTTATAAACAAAAACAGTTAATTTGTTCACTAGAACTATCAAAAACAATTCTTGACACATTTCAAACACTGACAATACCTTACATTAAAATACGAAGATGAGATGGTTATTTTTGGCAACTTTAAAGTGGCAATAAATTGAGCAATAGGCTTCTAGTGAAATGATTTATCAAAATCTTCTGGAAGATTTACAACATGCTGACTATTAAAACTGTTAACCTCCTTGCTAATGAGTTTAAACTAACAGGATCAAAATAAGGTGGTAAATTCTCCTATCACAACTAAAAGAGGTAAATAAATCTTACAAACACAAGTTGTAATCCACAATATATTGATTTAAGAGAGAATATTTCATGATGACAGGAAGTCAAAAAGGAAACATTCTGGTATGACCAGAATTCAAATGAGAAAATCATGTAATTCACTGCCTTCTGCCATTAATTATCGTAACGATGACGATTTTAGTCAAATAACAAAAACACTCAAAATGTAGACTAATTTGGGTCATCATTTACTCCAGAAGATAAGATCAATTTGGTAATTTGCAAATCAGAGCTTGTAAGATGCATTTCAGAAAATTCACTATCTAAATTTGACTTTTTCTTTTAAAACATAAAACAGTAAAATTTGCCAAGTGTGTTATGTATCAGAGAGTTATTTCCTAGCATTATATAACAAACTGAGAAATATGTAGGGCAAAGAAATTCTTTTCTATTCTTATTTATATATTAATATCATCTTTATATTATATTTGAAAGGTATGAGCTGACCAAGAATGTGGTATTATTTTAAAATGTACACTGTGGCTACTTTTTCCAAAGTAATAAAAAATCTACATCCTATGTGATAAGAAATCTACATCCTATGTGAAATATATTCAAAAAGAATGAACTCTGCATATGACAAATGAGATACTGTAATGTTCTACAGTCAATAACAGCACCAAAGGAAATAAACAGAATATTTTTTCCTTTTGGATTTGAAGAATACAAAGTGTTTATCATTAAACTTACATTTCTAATTAAAATAATCTGAGCCAAAATTTAGCATTTATTATTTCAGTGTATTTTCTTTTTTTTTAATGCAAAGAAAGAGGCAATGATGGGAGTAGGGACTGCATGGTGTCAGAGCTTTATTCCTTCCCATGATTACAGCATTCTGGCCACTAGATGGGGTGTGGGGTGGAGAGTGGGAGATGTAAGGATAAACTTCATATTAGCACATGAATACATACAGCATATGAATTTTCATACAGCATATGCATTTTTTCCTATTTGTAGAAAAAATATGTTACTGTCATAAAAACATTGTTCTAAGATAATGGATGAAAGACTACAATAAGCAGCATATTGTCAGAATCCTTTAAAAAAAACTACTCATAGTGTGATAAACTGACAATATTACAGATTATTTAAAATAAAATGAGATACTTAGCTACTGGTAAGTATTCCTGTTAAACAGAACCATAGGGATAAATGTTTCACAAAGACATCTCCCTAGCCCTACTTTCTTGATGTGTGATTACAACAAATAAAAAAAAAATGGTTATTCACAATAAATAGTAAAGAAGACAGCTTGCACATTGAGGTCAATGAATTTCAGAATTAAGTGCAAAATAATGTTGATATTATTTCAAAGAGAAAGTCAAAACATCCTTTCAAACAGATAAGATGAGTGTTAAGTTGCAGATGACCACGGTAATCATTTGACATTATCATAGTAGCAGATAAAAGACGTTAATGGGCCACAGACAATGAGGAAAAGAAATAGAAACTGTGGAATTTTCCTTTTTGCAAAATAATTCATTTTGACTAAACTTTCAAGAGAAATGAATAGCAGCATGCTACTTAAGCAATTCTGGGAAAAGAGAAACTTTATTAAGATGATATGATACTCTTTTTGGAGAAGGAATGCTTATGATTTTAAGATTAGTTATATAAAGTTGCTAGAAATATAAAACAGAGAAAGAAAGATTGAGACTGGAAAAATAAATAAAAGTAAGTTTAAATATATTCTAGTTGATAAGAGTACATGACTACTTAATTCAGAGAGAAAAAAATGTTTGTCTCTCACCATCTATAAAAAATACCCTCTGGCTATTTTATGATTACTCCTCTGGGTAATGACATTTTAATAAGTATCTTACCAGAAGGTCTGGGGATATATAGGTCACCAAGGTTATGCCTGCAAATGGCAAATAAAATCTTTCTGTCTGATGAAGAAATTCTCTAAGAATTTTTTTTTAAAAAAGAGAATGTTTCTTCTCTTCTCAGTTCTCATTAACCAAGATAAGCACAATGAAGACCCTTACATTTATTCCTGGCAAACAAAGTAAACTTCCTTGAAAAGAAACACAATCTGTTATAGAAGGCATTTTGAAAATCCTAACTGTTTTGACACTAAGTCATTTTGATCCTTATGGAATAAATTCTTCTCTCTTTTATTTTTAATAATAAATTTCTACATCACAGCCTTCAGCTAACAGTATGTTACACAGTACTTAGCTCCAAGCAAAACAAAACTGCTGCCAAACACAGAATTTAAAAAGTTCACAGGAGAAGCAAAGAAGAAGTCAGCATGGAAACAAAAAGGTTCTATCCAAGCAGAGATATTTTTAACAATAGCATGAGAAATAAAGATTGCTGAAAATATATTTCTGTAGGTAAAATATTTTGCTTTCATGTTTATATATTTTTCTCCTGTTGTCTGTTTACGTAAAAATTAGCACCTTTTTAGGGGTTTCTCGGGAGAAAAAATTCACCACAACTATTACTAAAGGGATGAAAGCTGAAGGAGGACTGTAACTAGATGAGAAACAAAAAATTATTATTTGTGTGTACCTTAAAGAGGTGAGAAGTTTTAGATATGAAAAAAAGAGGGTAACGATGGAAAGTAATAGTCACCATAGTTATCTTTGCACTACTCTCAAGAAAACTATTCTTTTACAGCAGCTGAAAATGACTAAAACATATTTCTGAAGACATACAAAACTAATATACATATAAGGATGTAAAGGTTACCACGCAGTCCACTTTCTATTTCATCATTTACTCATTAAGTGAGTATGTACTGTATGCCTATTATGTGCAAAGCACTGTTCTAGGCACAAGCTGTATGTCATTGAACAAAACAAGATGTATCTCTGCCTGCCAGCTATTATATTTTAGTGAAGGAAGAAGATAAACACATAAACATAATATACCAGGTGATGATAAAGCTATAAAGAAGCTTAGAATAGAATAAACAAAGGGAGAACGAGTGGGGGTAATGGATGGTAGGGGCTGGAAGGAGAGGTAAGTTTATGTAAGTACAGTGGATCGAAAAAGTCCTTTCTGAAAAAAGTGACATTTTATCAGATAATTGTATAAAGAGCCAGATGCACGAACCTGGGGGAAATGCATGCCAGAGAAAGGAAACAGAAGATGAAAACGCTCTGAGGCAGGAGCAGGAATGGTACCTTAGGAGCAGCAAAGCATCTCTATGCTAAAATTTAAAAAGGGACTGGATCTTTGCGATCATAGCTATATATTTGGTATTTACTATTTTCCTTTAGTATAAACTTGGTCTACAAGTTAATCATTAGCTTCATTAATTCAAAATTACAAGAAAAAATTCTCTAGGGAAATACTAATACACCAGGGATTCTTCTGTCCCCAAACTCTTACTTAATTCCATTCAATACAACAAGAATTTACAGAATATGCACCACATGCCACAAAGACACCCTTATATTAGTCATACTACATAATACAATTTTATTGTCCCTTTACATACGGGTTTTGTTTTGCATGAGTCACAAAATGCATGAGAGCAGGGGTTGTCTTTTAGAACCACATTTACTCTGATGAACACAGAGTTTTTGATTTGATAAGAAACTAAAAGCACTTCTTTAACCTGGGCATGTTCGATTGGATTCTTCCGTTGGCATACTCTTTTTCCTTAATTTCTATGCTACCTGTATTTGCTCTCTGCAACATTCCATGTGAGAAGATGAGCCTGAACTGTGTGCTTCCCCTGACTGCAGGCTCTAGCAGAGGTCAGCGCTCTGGACTGGGAAGGTCTCTGATAGTTTAGGCCAGTCTCAGCCCCTGTCTGGTCATTTTGGGAAATTGTTCTTATTTTTTGGTGCTCCTTTCCTGGGTCTCTTCTTATCAACGGAGTAAGAATGTCAAAATTACCTTGCACTCTTCAGAAAAGTAAGAGTGGAAGTCTGCATTTGGTCTGGGGCTTAGGCCAAAGAAGCTAACAGAATTCCTGGGGTTCCCATATACTGTTTCTCAGCCCTCCAGGCGTCGATACTGGGATTTGGGATCTAGAAAGACCTAATACAAGTGGTGCTGAAAAAGATTTAGCTGCCTGCATAATTTTTTTTTAAACCTCTGCTGGCAGGAACCGCCTGCATAACTTAATTTACAAACTAGAGGACCACATCAGCCTCGTGTAGGTAAAACAGATGTGACTAGCAGCCATAGTCTCATAAACAGAATACATCGATTACAGCTACTTCATCACATCTCCCCGCTCCTCAAATCAATCCCACTCTACAATGTGGTATCAAGTGATGTTGATTTCGTTGAAGACTTCATGGGGAGACGAGAGGACATTGTTACATTATACAAAATACAGCAAAAAGCCATATAAATATCCATTCGATATCTCTCCACAAAACTTTTCCTTTTCATCTTTTTTTTCAGTTTTGTTTTTTGGTTTTTTGTTTTTTTGGTTTTTTTTTTTTTTTTGGCAGCCACTACCTCTTGCCCTTTACTCTTGGGGTAGGGCAAGAGGACTGTTCTCAGAATTTAAATCTCTTACTGTTCCCCAAACAATTTAGCTTTCTCCTGTATTCCTCGTAAACCTTCAGACAAATTAGCAGGAACAAAGAGATTCCTTAGAATTCTTAAAATTGACCCTCCTTTAAAAAGTCACTGAGAGCCTGATATATAGCATCGTGACTGAATTTAACGGATATTTTTCCTTTCACAGTTGGTGATAACTAGCTAAATTCCATCCACTTGGTTGATACTAAATCCCTGATTCTGACTCTTAGCATTTCTATATAGCAGCCAGTGTAAATTTCATAAGCACTGGGAATGAGAAGGCTTCAGATAGAGACAAATTCAGATATTCTGGAGTTTGAAATTCTAGCCTCTCTACTACAATTTCTGTATCTATTTCTGATAATGATGTTCCCATATACTGCTTTAGAATGTCTCCATAATTCTATATCTGTCCCTGTTATCACAATGATAATAATTCCTCTAAACCTATATGCTGCCACTAATTTTACAAAGCTTCCATTATTTTCATTTAATACATCTGGTTTATCCTGATTACTTGAAATTTTTACAACTTTTATTGCTATTTGAATTTTGGAGACTATTAATAATAATGTAATCACATCAGTCTCATGCTTAAGTTTTCCTGTGAGGTATTTTATGAAAAATGGCAATAAAGTAAAATAAGCTTGTGAAATTCTGCAAAATATCATCCCTCCTTGGATAGTCCCAGTACCTGTTAGCATGTTAAAGCTTGAGGAAGTTTTAAAGGAACTCAGCTGAAACATTTCTAGAAGTATGTGATTATAGAAACTTCATTGTTTCAAGAGAGATTTACAGTTTTCCATGGAACACAAACACATTTTGAGATAATTTTTTTACAGTTTTATAATTTTTGATACATAATTTCATCACCAAGAAACCATAGAGGCATATGCTCCATATTTTATGGATATGGAAATGAGTTAAGAGAGGAGAAATGTAACATAACCCAGCCAGTGGTTAAATATGGATTAAAATATAGGTTGGCTGGTTGCAAATCATAAACATTTTTATTCCTACTGTGCTACTTACAACAATAAATAATTACTGAGTCCAAACTAAGTATCAGGTCCTTCATACTGAAGTATATTCGTAAGGAAAAAGAAAAAGACATCAGATTTGATTTGTCTTCAAGGAACTCATGGTTATAGTTAACATGATGGGTTTATTTCTCCAAAATCCATTTTCCACCCTCTAATCTCCATCTTGTTTAAAACAGTGAAATAACAGAAAAACGTAATGTCTCTGAAAATCCTTCATAAGTACTATAAATTAATCATATTTTAAAATGTTGGCTAAAGAATTACCTCAAAATATAAATTATATATCAGATCTTTAGTTATACCAAATTCTCTATTAGCACATCTCAATACAAATTTTTCATTTCTGTATTCACCCATCCACTCATTCGTGTGTGCATTCTTTCAATATTAATTAGGGAAATATGTATACACATATAAAATATATATTTAAATATATATTATATATAATATCTTATATTTATACATCTTATGCTCTATGTAAGCATAAAAAATACCGAAACTGCCAACCCAAAGGCACCACAGGAGTCCTGAAGTACCTTCTGAATAATTAAAAAGTGTAGGCTATATGTTATGCATGTTAGCTCTAGAGTCCAGACTGGTTAAAATCCCAATTCTGACTTGATATTCAGTCTTACTAGATACTTGATCTTGACAAGTTATTTAATGTCTTTGTGCCTCAGTTTCATGTCTCCATGACTTAGCTAATAATAGCATCCAATTTGTATAGTTTTGTAAGCATTAAATGAATCATTAGATTTAAAAAGCCTTAGTACAGTACCCGGTACATAGTAAGGACTTATTAAATGTGAGCTAAAATTGTTATCACTATTAATAATTATATAATCAAACTTTGGCATTGTTGCAATCTAATTCATTGAGAAAAGTAAAATTCACATGATATATATTATTACTTTCTATTAAACTAGAATAGGAAAAACCCATTCCTTGGCCACGCCAAAACACAATTTATAGAATTTGATGCATCTGTAATTAAAACTTCATGCAGCATTACTCAGAGTAACATGTAACGCATGTGCATGACTATGGAGTCTACTGAATCAATGGTTTTCTGCGTAACAGTTGAAAAATCTAAATTTTAATATTAATGGGTTCCCTTGGCTATGAGAGGCCTGGGATAGCTTAATCTTCCTCAAGTGTAAAGAGTAGCAAAGGCTACTCTTTGGGGCCAGAGAGGCCCGAATAGCAAATGTTTGAAAAGATCAGCTAAGGAAAAGCTACAAGAGAGTCTATTCAATGTGGAAAGGACTTGCACTTCCAGGTGTATTATTATTTGTTAGTTGGAGACACAATCAAATTTCCAATGCAATAGTTAGTCCTGTTTAAAAAAAAAAAAAAAAAAAAAACCAAATAAACTCACTCCAAAAATTGCATGCAAATATTTCTAAAATAACCACAATAAAACAGATTTTAGGTTCTGAGTAGACAAAACAAAATGCAATTTTCTCATGAAATATTTAAACAAGGCATTATGACTTTATTAACTCTATGAACTTAACTCAGGTGAAACCCAAACCCCTAAGCACCAATGAATGTGACTATAAATCTGTATTGTACAGTTTGTCAAACTACCTCTTGCATTATTTATGGCAATTTGAGTAAATGAGTAGGAAATAAAAAATAAAGGCCTCATTTATTATTTCTAGCTCTTCACCTGTTGTTGTATGACTGGATCATGCTAATATCTCTGTTTCCCTATATATTTAGGTTTCATTTATACCATGCCCCATGAAAAGACAAATTCAAGGCTATTTTCTACAGAAAATTATTAAAACTCAGACAAACCCACTGGTACAACTTCAGGATACTAATCTATAAAATTGATCTCTTTTCTTAGAAAAAACTGGAAATCCTAGGGAAAATAATAAAATCCAGACATAGCCTCAGCTGCATCAAAAGCTTTAACTCGACAATATTTATGAGTTCTTGCATTTGGATAGATTTAACGGTTTTTATTTTTATTTATCAAACATTGTGATGTATTGCATTTAAACAATATACAATTTCTTAGACTGTAGCATTAAAATTATGTGCTGAAAAACATAAAAATTGCTTTGATATCCAAATGGTTTACATTTATGGGCCTAAAATATATAAGTCCAAGAAAATTAGAAGTGTGTGTGTGTGTGTATGTGCGTGTGTGTGTGTGTGTGTATGCTGTTATGTATACCAAAAAACTATCTAACTCAAAGGAATATTCTCTACTTAAACTCCTTTTTAGAAATGGTCTTTAAAATTGATAAATAGGTAATTTTAAAAAATATATCTCAGTAATTGGTGCGACTTAAAACATTGAATTCATTTTAAGTCTTATAAATGAGAAAAATACTGAATTGGTTTTTATACAATTTTAATGTGAAAGTTACCTTTTCCAAAAAGTCTTTTACAAAATTTTTAAAGTCTTATTTCATTCAATGAATTTTTCATAACTGCCAAAAATCCTTCAGCAAAAAGACAAAATTCCAAACATTTTCCCTGCTACTTACTTCTTACTCCCCAATCAGCTTGACTTTGGGAGGTTGTTGAGAAAAGCATAGATGGGCTATAATATACACTAGTCCCATTACACGACCCTTGGCTTTCTTATTTGTCCTCTAAGGCTGATTTGTGCCAAAAATTACTTTAGTTCCACTTCCAATTAGATTTTAATAAGGCATGTGCATTCTGTGTTCAAGTTCTTAAATGCTGAAGAAAGTAATTTATTATAAGACTTGAAGATATTCTTTTGACTAAGTTTACAGTACATCTCTGCCCTTAAATTTGACCTTCCCCCTCAATTCTTCATGGGTCCATGACCCATTTGATATGTTGAAAGTAATTTCAGAAGTTTGTTTACAATAAAACCAATGCCTTTTTGTAGAAAAAAGTTTTATTGCAAATGTATTCCTCTTAGTGATATATTATGCAGACCTCTATTTAGGGATAAAAGAAAATAAAGTGGAATAGATGACGTGGCAAGGAAAAAGGAAGAAATAGAAAAAAAGAAGAGTAAAGTATGACCTAAAACTGTAATTAACTGAGGTAGTTAGAATTGCAGGTGCAGAAAGAATTAACCAGGTACTTCTCTGTTTCTATTCCTACCACAAGTACAAGAACTGAGAGACTTGCTCATTCTTTTTTTCTATTTCAAGCAAATACAATGTACTGTATCCTTGATTAAAAGCAAAAAATAAATAAATAGAGGGGTAGGTATGGTGGCTTGTGCCTGTTATCCCAGCACGTTGACAGACTGAGGTGAGAGGATCAGTTGAGGAGGGCAGGAGTTTGAGACAAGCCTGGACAACATAGTGAGACCTCAGTATCTACAAAAAAAATTTAAAAAATTAGCCAGGTGTGGTGTTGTGCACCCGGTAGTCCTAGCTATTCTGCATGCTGAGGCAAGAGGATTGCTTGAGCCCAGGAGTTCGAGGCTATAGTGAGCTACGATTGCGCTACTGCACTCCAGCCTGGACAGCAGAGGGAGAACTTGTCTGGAAAAAAAAAAAAAAAAGTTACCAATGTCCTTTTCAATTTGAATCAATAATATACAGTTAATAGGATACTTGGTTTTTTGATTATATATTGAAATGGAAAACTCTAGCTTATGTTAGGAGTGAGAAGGTCTTAAAGAAAGTGTATGATTTAAACAATATATTAAACACATTCTCTTTGCTTTATTCATAATTTGGAGTATTAAATGTTTTACCGTAAAACATGTTTCACCATTGATTGCATTCCAGAAAAGAAGGGGAAGAATGTGACATGGCAAACAAAATATCTGCACATTATCACCACGTCCTAGCCAAAGTTTTCCTAATGAAATTACCGCAGAAAAATTCTTTAGTTTCATATTACTTGTGGAGAAATTTAAGAATTAGAATTAAGAATCACAATTCTAATTCTTAAATTTCTCCACAAACACGAACAGAAACACATTCAAACATGGTCAGAAAGTCGCATTTGAAAACTGAAAGCTATCGTCACTCTACAGGAGTAACAGGGTGACTTTCCTGTTAGCCTCAATTTACACTTTCGTAGAAGTTGTCATGAAGGAATGACTATTCCTGTGCTGTTTCTGGTTGCAGGGTGTGCCCCATATGCCCAAGATAACATTCTCAGAAGATGGCAAATCCAACTTTTCAGAATGAATAAATTATGCAAAGTATAATCACAACTTTAAGAGCATAGCTAAACTGGACTTCTCAGCTTGAGTTTGTAACGATTTTCCTCTATCAAGCTATTGTTATTCTAATTAAATTTATTTTTTAGCAATTCCATATTTCAGCGTTCATTAGAACCAGAAACTAGATCCTTTATAATAATCCAGTCCATAATGTAATATAAAAAGACAATTTTTACTTTGAAAGAGAAAGATGGTCAGTGGAGGTTCTGAGAAACTGTGCTACGTATTCAATTCATAAGAGTCACTAATAGACAATGTGGTTAAAAATTGAATCCATTAAATTGGCAGATATCTTCTTTTCAGGCTTTTACTTGCTGTTTAAACAATCTAGTCCTGTTACACAGTTTACTTTTATAGTTGACAACATTGCACAGTGGTTAAGGGTAGACTCTGGAGCTGAATTTTTTATAATCAAATCCCAATTTCATTCTTACCAGCTCCGTGAATCTGGATAAATTATTTTATAATTTCTAGGTTAAGTTTCCTCATTTGCAAAATGGAAATAATAAGACTACCTACTTCATGTAATTTTTGTGAAGCCCAGATGAGGTAATCAATGTAACACCTTTCAAGGGCTTCTCATTTGTTTTAGAATTAAATTTGATTTCAGTGATATAACCTAAAGGTTTGGATGCTGTTCATCTTGCCTAGAATACATTTTCCCATTTTCTTAGCATTGTCAGCTCATTTTCATTTTTCGGGTGTCACTTCAAATAACACTTCCTCAAGGACACTTTCTGTGACTGATCATCCATCCATCATCTATCCATTCATCCAACATAAACAAATGTTTACTGAGCACCTATCCTGCACCAGGCATGGTATTAGGTGCTGGGTTTTATTAAGTGAACAAAACTGGCCAGTCTTACCCTCATCTTCTCTTGTCACTCTTCAGCATATGACTATGTGTGTTTCCTGCATTTATTTCAATCTGAAATAACCTTGTGTAATTATTTCATTACGGTTCGAGCATCCTTAGTCCAAAAATCCAAAATGATCCAAAATCGGAAACTTTTTTATTTGCCACAGAATGCCCATATGGGTGGCTAAGATAGAGGCATCTTGGCTTTCTGATGGTTCAATGTACACAAACTTTGTTTTATAAATAAAATTTTAAAAATGTATAAAATTACCTTTAGGCTATGTGTATAAGGTAGACATAAAACATAAATAAATTTTGTGTTTTAGACATGGGTCCCAACCCCAAGATATTTCAATATGTATATGCAAATATTTGAAAATCTGAAAAATTCCAAACTCCAAACACTTTTGGTCTCTTTTAGATAAGGGATTCTCAACCGGTACTTGCTTTTGTCTATCTTCCATTTTAGAAAGTAAGTTTCAGGATAGCAGAAACCTTAGGGATCTTATTTGCTATGTGGAATATAATTGGCACATGTTAAGGGATTCAATACATGCTTTTTAAAAAGAATAACTGATTGGTTTTGTCCAGGAAAAAAAATAGTAAGTCTAGGTGCAGTGGTTCACACTTGTAATCTCAACATTTTGGGAAGCCAAAGCCAGAGGATCGCTTGAGTCCAGGAGTTCGAGACCAGCCTGTACAATGTAGTGGGATCTCACGTCTACAAAAAAATTTAAAAATTAGCCGAGCATGGTGGCACACACCTATAGTCCCAGCTATTTGGAAGGCTGAGGCAGGAGGATTGCTTGAACCCAGGTGATTTAGGCTACAATAAGGAGGTGATTTTAAAAATTCTACTGTTGAATACACAAGTAGTAAAGAATTTTTAGCTCTTCATTCTAACTCAGAATTTTCTGTCATCCCATGCCTTGTGTGACAAAAATGCTAGTTGTCCATCCTATAATACATTGTATTCTTCTTCCTTATTCACAGAACCCTGGTTCTCATAGAGATGGCAATGGGTCCAGCTAGGAAACTATTTCCCCCAACCTTAACTCCCTTACAGATCAGGAGATCATGGAACACAGTCCTGGTTAATGAGATACGGGCAGAAGTCACTGTGTGAAGCTTCTAAGGAATGTCTTTAAAAAGGGAAAAACTTGGCTAGTTTGTCTCTTTTGCCTTTCTGCCTTCCTATTTTCCTTGTCCAGAAGCAATATAGGATTCTGGAGATGAAGCAATGATCATCTGACACAAAGCGACCATGAGGGAAAGATAATTCCCTCCTCCCCAACATCCTGAAGCCATAAAAATGTCACCATTAAGCTCTATTTGAGCAGATATATACAAATCTAAACACACACACACAGAGTGCGATTTTTTATGGAATAGTAGCAATAATGGTAGGCAGCAAATACATACTGGAAAAGGCCCTGGAAATTGAAAAGAAGCAGACCTACACACTTTAGCTGACTTTGAATTTACTCTGAAGTAAAAGTATATCTTTCCAACTATCTGATTGGTAGAGAAGACAAATTTCTATTATGAGTTTGATTCTTACCATGTATATAACACATCAAATTCAGTCTCCTGAGTTAAACAAACATGGTAGAAATAACTTGTGGATGTCTCAGTCTCTTTTGTTGCCATAGATCTGACTATAGAATTTTAAAAAGACTCTCACAAGTTTTTTTTTTTTTTTTTTTTAAAAGAACAAATGCACATAGTCCTATAAGCCAGGTAAAACTAGTTTAGAGAATAGATTAAAATAATATTTCTTAAGTATATATTATAGAACTTGTGTTTAATAGCTGTTTCAGGGAAAAAGATTAAAACAGCTTTTGGAAATGCTGGGCTAGACATGTTATTTTTAATACAGAATATCATATGGCCTTTAATATTGTGTGCTCAGAGTAAGAAATAAAGCAAACAACATCTCTCAATCTACCTTAGTCATGGAGCATCTTGTGTACCACAGAGCACGGTTTGGAAAACACTAAAATTAAGAATTTTATTTTTCAAAATTTATAGCTATAATTAGAAAACTAATAATTTCAGAAAATAATACAAAAATAAATAATAGTAGATGCATCATGAAAATAAATATCAACCTTAAAATCTAGCCTTAGAATAATTTGTCATCAGATTTTGTCTTAAAAATAAGCACACCCAACAATGGCATTAAGAAAGTGAAAAGACAATACAGGGACTGAGAAAATATTCTCAAATCATAAATCTGATATGAGACTTATACCAGAATACTTGTATATGAAATACAGAACTCTTAAACTTCAATAATGAAAAGAAAATAATCTAACTGAAAAATGGGCACAGGATTAAACAGACATTTCTCCAAAGAAGACATACAAATGGCCATCAAGTACACGAGAAGATGCTCAACATTAGCTATTGTGGACATGCAAATCAAGACCATAGTGAGATACCATCTTATACCCATTAGTATGGCTATAATAACATTTTTTAAAACACACACATAGAAAATAACAAGTGTTGTTGAGGATGTGGAGAAATGAGGACCTTTATAATTTGCTAGTGGAAATGCAAAGTGACGCAGTCACTTTGGAAAACCATTTGACAGTTTCTCAAACTTTTAAACATGGATTTACCATATGATCCAGCAATTTCACTTCTAGATGTATATTCAAGAGAAATGAAAACAAATATCCACACAAAAATCTGAACACAAATGTTCATAGCAGCATTATTCATAATAGCCAAAAAGCAAAAACAACTAAAATGTCTACTAACTAATCAATGGATAAACAAAAATGGTATATCCATACAATGGGATATTATTTGGCAACAAAAAGAAATGAAGTAGTACTGATACATGCTACACCATGGATAAACCTTCAAAACATTATGCTAAGTGAAAGATGGTAATTACAAAAGACTGCAAATATTTTGATTACTTTCATAAGTCAAGTCTGGAATAGGCAAATCTATAAACATAGAAAATAGATTAGTCATTGATTAAGCCTGGAGGTAGTAGAGAGGCAGGTGAGAATGAGAAGGGGCTGTTAACAGGCATAGATTTTTTTAGGGGGTATGATGAAAATGTTCTGGATTAGTGGTGATAGCTCCATAACTTTGTGAATATACTAAAAAACAATGAATTGTATACTTTAAGTGGATAAATCACATGGTATGTGAATCATATTTCAACAATACCTCTACGCACACACACACAAACCTCACAGTAAAGGATCTCTTTGAGAAAAACCTGATAAACATCAGTCTTGTCATCCCTATTTAAATTTGAGAAGCACTGTTAAAAATATTGAGGAATAGAGTAGGGAATTATAACTAACTTCTTTATGTGTAAGATATTTTGGCTGTATTAAACAATATGTATAAGCATGGCTTATTTCTAATAGAAGTGATAAGTATATGTATGATAATCATTATTCCTATTCGTAGTGACTTTGGAATTATTTAGGAATCTTTCCACTTACATTAGTTCCACCTGCAGAGTCTGAACCAAATGGAGATTTTGTAAGTACTTACACTGTTTTTATTTCGAAATTGGCTCCAGGCATAATACTCCACTGAAGAGATGCAATATCTAACATTTTTGGATTTGTTATTTTAAACTATAGTTCACCTAGTAGCTTTCATTTTCTTTTTTTTCTGTGAATAAATGCCCTCTTAAAACACTTGAGCAGAGGTTTCAGCATTAATATGTATAAAACATATTTTATTAATCGAATAATTCTCCAAATAATTAATGTTCTGACCAATATGTGACCCTTTACATATATTAATAATCACATAATCCAATATTATATGCCAAGAGCTGTTGGATGCTGCCTGTACAATGAAGACAGAATTCTGGCCATCTCATTTTAATAGGGAAGAAAAATATGTAAGCATATTAAAACAAAATGTAAGCACGCGAAACCTTTTTTTTTATTAGTGGTTGAGTCCTTACTGTGTACCAGGCATGTACTAAGTATTGTTTATGCATTATTTTAAAAATCCTCAAAATAACCTTCTGGGGCAGTATTATTTCCCCTCTCTCATAAATGATAGAACTGGGACACATAGAGAGCTTTTACTCCATGGAATCCTCTGAAGGTCCCACAGACAGAATGCAAACAGCATAGAAGGTCTGCCTTTGAAACACTAGCTCTTACTCTCTACATATTATTCCCCCATATATGAATGGGTAGGTGCTATAATTCACAAATATGGAAACAATGAATTCTTCCCTAAAAGGCTGGGGCATCGTGAAAACTGAGCTAAAGAAAGCATGTAATGTTTGAGTTGGGTTTTAAGGTATGTATAGATTACCAGGGATGAGGAGAAATCCTAGGTAGATTGGGGTCAAGACATATGGAATCTTATACATGAAGTTTAAGAGTTCAGGGTATACTTTAAAGGCAAGAGGAGACATCAGACACTTCAAAGTATGAATTATATGAACATGTCTATATTTCAGAAAGACGAGTCTATCAACATAATAGCAGATTATTTACGTAATGGGAGAAGTTGTGGGAAGAAAACTGATGGCAAAATTACTTAGAAGACCTCTGCTAAATGTAGAGTTCAACACAATTTTTTTATTAAAGTTCATACCTATTCTCTTTTTATTCCCACAGAGAAAGACCTGGTCAATTCAAGATACATTTCAATTGCAATACAAGCATTTCACCCTTTCACATTTAATGATTAAGCCATAAAATATTCATGGTATCATCTTTGTTTTTGCATGAGGATGCAACTGTGTCAACAGGTATAATTTACCTCCCAAAAAGCAAAGCCTAATAAATTAGAAAATCCATCAAAAGGAGATAAAGGACAGACATGTCAAAGGGGAAAAATATGATTCCTTTAAATAGGTAATTTACATCTCAATTGCAGCCTGAGCCCCCTTAACAGCGCCAGAAAATGTGTCCAAAGGTCTAGAGTGGTTGCCAAGCACTGAGATTTCAATATTTTTAATTACACAGATTAGTGTGAAGGTTTGTCTTACTCAGGACATTGCACTTAAAGTATAAATGTGAATATGGATGAGAAGATAAAAACACTTATTTCGTGGCATACATCCTTTTAAGGGAGATCAATATATTGCTTTGCCTTTGGGGTCATTGTGACCCATTAGAGGTAGATCATAATCACCTCGCCTATTGAAGAGGACCAAAATAGAGGAAGTAGCACAAGCAAAGGTTGAAGGCCTTCAGAAAGCCATGGATACTCACGCTCTCACAAGCAAATCCATATTGCGTATATTAACTAATTCAATAATCACTGGGTACCTACAACCTGCCAGGCACAGGTTATGTAAGAGAGACAAAAAGCTGAATGAGTCTCCACCTTGGAGGAACTCTCATTCTCTAGAGGGAAACAAAACATGTAAATAATTACAATATAATAAATATCATAACCCTTAAAGTATCTGTTTCTCAGTGCCCAGAAAGGCTGTATAACATGTGGCTTGAAGGTTGAAAAGGGTTTTATCAGGAAGAAATAAAGTAGGTTGGGTGGTGGGGGCTGGAGGATCATGCCAGGTATATGGAACACCCCTGGCAGATGCTAAGAATGTGAAAGTACACGGGTGATTTGCTCAGAAAAAAGACGGGTGCACGGATGACCTGCACTTAAGATGCACTAAAAAAAAAAAAAAAATGGTGACAAAATCTGAATGTAATTTCGAAAGGCAGGCTAAGAATTTAGTAAACGTATACTATTTACTACTAGTACATATACTAGTGACTATAAAATAGTCATTACTTTGTTCAGATTTATTCTTTAGAAAGATACAGTGTAAGAAAGTGGGGGCCGGGCGCAGTGGCTCACGCCTGTAATCCTAGCACTTTGGGAGGCCAAGGGGGGCGGATCACGAGGTCAGGAGATCAAGACCATCCTGGCTAACACGGTGAAACCCCATCTCTACTAAAAATACAAAAAATTAGCTGGTTGTGGTGGTGGCGCCTGTAGTCCCAGCTACTCGGGAGGCTGAGGCAGGAGAATGGCATGAACCCGGGAGATGGAGCTTGCAGTGAGCCGAGATAGTGCCACTACACTCCAGCCTGGGTGACAGAGCGAGACCCCGTCTCAAAAAAAAAAAAAAAAAAAAACCGGGTATCACAGATTGCGGTCAAGTGAAGGTGGGTGATTCCAAGCAGAAAGACCTGTTATGAAACAGTTCTATAATCCAGGCAAGAGACAAGGAGGTCTTGAGTCAAGGCAGAGACAATAGGAATGGAGGAGATGGGGAAGATGGATAACCATTTCTGAGGTGGAATTTAATTTACTTAAAGAAGTTGAATAAGGGAAGCCATGAAAAAAGGAAAATACTGCTCACAATTTGTGTACTTTTCATACTGTACTATAAATAACTATCTTGAAAAAAATGCAGACTCCTTAATGGCAGGCCTAGCTGTGCGTGGCACCTACAATCACTTAGCTGTGCCTGGCACCTACAAGTTAGTGAACTAATTAATTACATAAATGCTAAAATGTCAAGTAGTACAGTTGAAGTTCCAGATTATTGTTACTACCATAATTGTATTATGTTTGAAAGTTATCTCAGTATAGCATGGGACACTTAATATATTCTTGTTGACTAACTTTCAATAAAGAGAAACTAATACACAAAAACCTGACATAAATGTATCTATTCAACCCAAATGTTATTTCTCTTGTCAGTATTGCTAATATTCACATTGAATGGTAGTTATTTGCCTGTCATGTTTAACCACATCAGTGTTGCCAATCTGTATTTGTGAGAAACCAGAGAATCTCTCAGACTGATTGGTAAATGGATAGATTTATACCTTTAAGTTCCATATACCATAAACGGGTATATTTATACCTTTAAGTTCCATATACCATAATCGTCAGCTTAATAAATTTAAAATTGTTACATACATAAGTTAACGTAAATATAAAATAATTACATAAATAAATTACATGATTTAAAATAACTACGTAAATTTCAAATACTCACACAGTATATATATATCCACAAATTACTCCATGTTAAATAAGACAAATGCCCAGAATCTAAATAATTATATTTCTTATCACAGATTTTGTCAGTGTGCCTTTTTTTGTCTTATGTATCTATCACTTTTATTTATAGCTCTTTATATAGCTTTTCATAAAGATGACTCTACATGTATACTTACTTTGCATTCAAAGAACATATTAGTAAATAAGCACAAACTAAATAAAAATAATTTCTTAAAGTTTTCGAGGTATCTCCTCCATATTTTGCTGTTTGTCACTTTCATCTCTGAGGGCAAAAGTTGGAACTTCAAGGTATAGATCTATCCATTAGACTTGCACACAGGACATAAGATATATAAAAACACATTTATTTCAAAGTTCCTAAAATTAAATAACAAATAGAAGTTTATGAAATGGAATAAACAATTTAAAAATCAGTCAGAATTTTCAATATAAAATAAATCCTCTGATAATTCCAAGTCTTCAATTAACTTCTTAGGTATTTTGGAAAGTACCACTCTTGTCAAAATAGTGGTATCATTTGTTTAATAATAACCCAATGTCTTGACACTGTAATTCTCTAATAAGGATATACTTCCCAAAGTTCAAAGAAATCGTTACAGTGCAATCTTTTTTTCCAACAGAATAAATTTCACACTAAGTTTTAAGTCTCAGTTCTGCAACCTTCAGAAATTCATGTCACCTCTCTGGGCGTCACAGAAACGTATAAGACAGGATAGACTCCTACTATCTTATCACAACTACCGTCTTACCCATCTAGTAAGGATTTTATGATGGAGCAAAGGAGAGATCAAAAGGAGTACCTTCTTAGCTAATATAATGATTGTGAGTAGAAGAAATCTACTTATATTGTGATTTTAAAACTCAACTATACATTTTGTCAATTTAATATGGTCAAATATCCGAAGTATAGAATTATCTTTAATTTTAATTTTTCCCCTTCACATCAAATAAGTATTATTTTTTCCTGTAATGATGGAATAAAGGGATCACTGCTTATAATGACTTATCAGCCATCCTACAAGAACAGATATGGGAAAATGTTTACCTAGATGCAGTTAGGTTTTTTGGTTTGTTTGTTTTTAACATAACCAGCTTTTGCTGAGGTTAGTAGAATAAATGGAACAATTTTGTCTCAGAATATGAAGATAAATAGAAACTCTTCTAAGAGGGATGAAGCTAAGAGGGGAGCGGTGTAGGTATCATAACTATGTCCCGATAGGGGGAACCCTCTTAGCCTCTGGGAACTTCAAGCAACCTACTTTGGGGTGACATTTCAAAGGAGCAGACCTCTGTATTATCATAAGGAAGAGTGCTTATCCTAACAAAAACCTGAACCAGATAACAAAAAATCTATTTTCATTTTCAGGATCCCAGTTTGAGCTTACTATAAAGTTTTAATTAAACAGTCAGAACTTACACTACATGGAGGTGTTTAAAAACATGATTAATTTCTACAAAAAGAACAGACCAGTATTCCAATTAATGTACAGATCAAGAGGCCTATAGGAGGACTTGAATGATCCTTGTTCCATTGTTTAATTTGTGGATGCACATGTCTCTTTTTAATTTACTAATTAACTTTAGCTTGAAAAGGGGGAAATTGTTTAAGCAATACTTTTACATAGCGCCACTTCTTAATAAAATATATTTTAAGCTAGGTGTGATGGCATACACCTATAGTTCCAGCTACGCAGAGTGTGGCTGAGGTAAGAGTGGGAAAATCATTTGAGCTCAGGAGCTAGAGTCCAGCCTGAGCTACACAGTGAGACCCCAGCTCTTAAAAAAAAAAAAAAAAAAAGTATTGTATAGCCATTAATATATATTCATAGACTCACAGTCAATTCTTGAAAAATATTTGAATCTATTATTGGGTACTCACATTAGATTTATCTCATGAAATGTATACTCTGAGTCTTATTTCTACTATCTGGAGCTGGGTATGCCCATAAGATGTAGTAATATGTTCAAGTTTAGCTGACTAATTCATTGACTACTATGAATTATGGTACAGCTTATAAGTTATAATTTGAGTGTTATAAACTGTAACCTATAGTTTGAGTGTTTATGCTAAGCAAAGAAAAAGATATAACAATTATATTATTCTCCAGATTTCATTAACCAACTGTGGGAAGTGAAAGAAATGACCGAATAACTTTTGTCTCCTCAAGTTTGAGTTTTTATTTTAATAAATGAAGTCTGTACCTGAAATTATCAGACTTCAAGATTGTGTTACAAATGAAGTAATTCAGTACAAAGATAACAAAAAAATGGACAATAGAAAAACAGTCCTCATAACAATTTGTGAATTATGGTGCATTTATCTTTACAGCAAAAGAAATTAAAAAGTTTTATTTCTAGAGACAGGCATTGAGCACTGAACCTGGGAATTAAATTGGGTTCCAGACTTGACTACCTTGCTAATTACTTCTCCAGGAGATCATGACTAGTAATATCTATGATGTATTAGTTTGCTAGAGCTGTCATAACTAGGTAAACAAATTCAGTGGTTTAGAACAACAGTAATTTATTATCTCACAGTTCTAGAGGCTGGAAGTCTGAAATCTAGATGTCAATATGGCTATGCTCTCTCACATCTGTAAGAGAAGAATCCTTGCCTCTCCCTGGCTTCTGGTTGGTTTGCTGGCAATTCTTGGGGTTCCTTGGCTTGTAGATGCATCATTAGAATTCTCTGTCTTCAGATGGCCATCTGCCCTCAAGGGGTGTCTGTGTCCAAATTTCCCTTTTTTATAATGATACCAGTCATGTTGAATTAGGGACCACCATCATGACCACATTTTAACTTGGTTACCTCTGCAAATACCCTATTTCCAAATAAGGTAACATTTTGAGGTGTTAGGGGTTTGGATATCAACATATCTTTTGGGGAAAACACAATTCAACTCTTAGTATATGGGTCTCAGTTTTCTCAACTACATAATAGGGAAGATTATTATTATACCAAAAGGGGCTCTCAACCAATTATGGATGGAGCAATTTTCATTTTCTCCAAGTAAAATATATGCTTGGTAAGTGGTATTGATAGCACTTGCTGAATTAAAGAACTTGGTAAGAACTGTGCTGCCTTCTGCACTTTCTGGAAAAACCTACTTGGAACAATTATACATGTAGTAATTGACCTATGATTCTTCTGGTAGATTTTATTTAGAGATTTGGGAGTCCTCAATTAGATAATCTCCAAGACCTTTCTAGTCATGACTTTCATGATTCTAGAACATATTTAAAATTTGAATTCCTATTATAGAGATAAAATCAACAAGACAAACGTATCTGTCCTGCTCATGAATTTTTAACATGAAAACCTAAAAACAGGAAAAAAGTCCCTCATAGTACTTAAAATATTATTCTTATTAACACTTTTACTAATGCTCTTCAGTTTCTCTAAACTAGAGTCTATTCTCTGTACTTTGTTTCATCTATAAATATATACGTCTCAGGATATACTCATTTTGATAAATCATAGTATTCATAAAAATGTCATCAAGTACCTATTTGCTAGATGTTACACCCCTAGCCTCTGTCATAATATGTGCTCTGGAAAGGTCATGTACCTCTCCCTCCCTTCAGTTGTTTCAGTTGTCAAAGGCAGATGTTAATTAAAATCCCATCAGGCACGTCCAATGAGCATGCCTTATTTATCAATATCTTATTACTAAATTATTGTAGATGCAGTAAGTACTAGGAAGACAATGGCCTCATCAAAGATTTTGAGCATTATAAACACAATCAAGGTTGCAAAGAACCATGCGAAAAGGACTTAGATATTCCTTCTGGAGGCAGAAGCTTTCATTCATTTACCTTGGCTCTCCACTAGGTTTAAATTCTCTGTTCCTGTGCCTCTGATTCAAAGTGTCATCATTCCTCCTGGGGCAACTACCGAACTGCCACCATCAGAATATTTCACAATATATTATTCAACACCAGCGTGCTAGCACAGATCACAAAACACAACCATGTACATAATGCCAGTAGCGGGGGTTTGAGAAAGGGAGTAAGATGAAAGCAGGGCTGCACTGAAAAGACTAAGAAATAACAAACCAAATGCAAATCAGTGTGACAACCTCCTAGGTTGGAAATTATTCCCAGTCTAAATTTTTAGCAACTGAGAACAACTACTCAAGATAAGAAGGACAACCACCAAAAGAAACAATTAAAGTTGTCAGGGCATTACAAAGCCTATGTACCCTTTAATTATCCTTTTAAAACCTGCTCAAAAGGACTGGGCCCATTCTCACAAACTCCCTCACTTTCAGTCTGAGTCTGAGCCTCAGAAAATCGAACACTTACAGCTGGGTAGACAGAGCCTGAGAAAGTTTTGTGAGTTTTGCTTTTTTTTTTTTTTTTCCTTTTAAAGTTATACAGACACACATAAAATGTCTGCTTCTACATTTTAGCCACCGCAACATATAAACTGATGGGGTTTAAACAGTAAAATAACAATATAATGGGGGGAAAAAAGTTTTGCCCCTGGCATCGGGTATTATAAACATCAAAGAGTGCCAGTATAAACCTTTATTCAAGAGACTGGGTTCTTTGTCAAGCCATGCCTTTCTTCCAAAACATCCTTGCTGCCATATGTCTGTACTCAGCCAGCTGCAGATCTAATAAGAAAGTTCTTATTCATGTTGTACAATGTTTTACAGGTTTGCCACGGGGGTCACTCACTGTGAGTCCTTTACGTCAGAGTCAGAACTCTAACAAACAGACAGCGGAAAGATGCCAAGAAATGTAGGTTGGGAGTAGAGAGGACTGAGGAAAAAGAAAAGAAACTGTGCATCAAGCTCATAGCCTTTCTATTTATCTGGCACTCATTGAATGCCAGAAACAATGTTTTTGTTATTATTATTAGAGAAGAAAAAGAAAGGAAAAGGGGCAACTATTAGGTTGTACAAACATTATCATTCACTATAAGATCAGAAATACTTAACTAACTCTCCTGGCTATCTATTTAGAAATGAGTGATCCATTCATCTTCTCAAATGTTTGGAAGCTATTTAATTATATTTCTGTTGTAGTATTCATTATGTTAAAACAAACAAACAAACAAACAAAACAAAACAAAACAAAAAACACAGCCAGGCGCAGTGGCTCACCCCTGTAATCCCAGCCCTTTGGGAGGCCGAGGCAGGTGGATCACCTGATGTCAGTAGTTCGAGACCAGCCTGGCCAACATGGTGAAACCCCCTCTTTACTAAAAATACAAAAATTAGCCAAGCATGGTGGCAGGCACCTGTAATCCTAGCTACTCAGGAGGCTGAGGCAGGAGAATCACTTGAACCTGGGAGGCGGAGGTTGCAGTGAGCCGAGATCGCTCCATTGCACTCCAGCCTGGGGAACAAGAGTGAGACTTGGTCTCACATACACACACACACACACACACACACACACACACACACACGGAAAAAAATGTCTCCTAATGGTCTTAAAACATGAAGATGTTTTATTAGCTTCATAGTTTACTTCAATAAAGGAGTTGGCTACATCATCAATTACAAACACTATATTACCAATACGAACTCATGTTGACATGAAATGAGATTCAGCAAGTAAAAAAAAAACATCAGTTTAAGATAGGCACTATAGGAAATAACATAAACTGGCATCCATTCACTTTTCAAAAACTGAATGGAAGACAGCTTTTACTGAGTCTTTCCTATTGCAAATACCATATGCCTTGCTATGAACTCATTAAGTAGATTTGTAGATCATTCACAGAACATGGATCTCTGCTTCCAGATGCTTAGAGGTTTAGAAGGCATATTATACATACCCATATTACTTTATTTTTCCATGATGACTTGCTACAATTGTAACACTTTTTTAAAAAAATTTGATTTAAAAATGATTTTCAAGTGAGTTTTTAGATCCCAGACGTATTGTTCAAAAACTTAATCACAGGCAAATAAGTTTTCAAAATGATATAATGTAATCTCAATGAAATTGAAATATTGCTGGCTCGTTTAAAATATAGAATCTAAAAGCCAATAAAAAGATACTTACAGAGTTGCTGACTAGAAGGTCAACTTGAAAATAATATCAATAGAGAGACAAATAATTTTATTGAGGAACAATAGTATCAACTAAATAGAAGGTGAACCAGTGTGTAAAGGAGGTGAAGATATGTCTCACCCCTCAAGTGTGATGTCCATGTCACCACAGAGGTCTCAAACAATAATCTTCATATGAATTCAGAAGCACAAGTGGCATTAAGAGTTTCAAAATACCTTACTGGTGAATTTTATATTAGTATCCAAAGCCTTACCAACTTTGAAACAAAAGTCCTCAAGTATCAGGTTGTTTTCTTTTACTGGGAAAAGTGATTATTGTTTTTCACTCTGATTTATGAATACTCAAAGAGAAGCACAAATCTCCAAGTAAGAAATTTTTCTGCAGTTCTCAGTACTGATAAGATAGCAAGTTTTGGTTACTCATTACCTCATTTCACAGTTTCCTGATTTTGTCAACTTTTCTCTTATATCTCAATCCTTTATCCTCTCATACTTTTAGAAGTACTCTTTAGTAACCTCACCAAACAGACTAAATCCCCCAAAAATGAAGTAATATTTTGTAGTCGGTCAAATTTTACTGTCTTCAAAGATATTCAGTCAGCAGCAATGTTACACAGCAGAATATCAAAATCCTATTAAGAGTAAATCAGATAAACAATGACTGGTGTTATATTCTGAAATAGTGACTGACACTAAAGGGTCTTTGTTCAAAACAATTTTCTTGTTGCTTCAATGAAAGCATCTTGAAGATATTTTGAAAGTACACAGTGATAAAGTAAAACAGATGATGTCAAAAGCCCCCCATCCACCAAATCAGAATGTTTCCATGTTAAAAGATTTGAAAAAGGAACAATAATATTATTATTGTTAAAATCAATTTTAGTCCCTCAAACTCCATCTTGCTGGCAACGTTAGAAGTCCTTCAAATGTAAAACTGAACATGATGATAGTAACAAGAATAGTAAATGATGATGACTACACAACATATTTTTCTAAGCACACTTCCTGGGTGACCTCATTCAGTCCTTACAACACATATACTAACTACTATTCCTTTTATACAGATGAGGAAACTGAGGCACAGGGAGAATAATAACTTGCTCAAGGCTCCAGAGCACTAATGTAGCTCCATCTTCTTTTTTGTTTGAGACGGCTCTTGTTGCCCAGGCTGGAGTGCAATGATGGATCTTGGCTCACCACAAACTCCACCTCCTGGGTTCAAGCGATTCTCCTGCCTCAGCCACCCGAGTAGCTGAGATTACAGGCATGCACCACCACGTCCGGCTAACTTTTTGTATTTTTAACAGAGACGGGGTTTCTCCATGTTGGTCAGGCTGGTCTTGAACTACCAACCTCAGGTGATCCGCCCGCCTCAGCCTCCCAAAGTGCTGGGATTACAGGCATGAGTCACCAAGCCCGGCCTAGCTCCATCTTCTAACCACAAGAGTGTAGCGCACAGAGGTTACCTCTGAGGGCAAGGAATGAGGTGAGACAGATTAGGGACCCATAGGGGCTTTCCAAGATTGTGGAATGGTTACTTCTTAGACTCAATGGTTGATGCCTGTGTGTTCATTTTATATTTTATTATTATTCTTATAGTAAAAATAACATACATAAGATATACAGCTATATATAAAATATTTTTAAATGATATGCACATGTAATACTATATATGTTATATATGCTCTTTAATGTGTGATCTATTTCACAATTTAAAAATTTAAATAAAAAACTAGCTATTATACAAATTTTAAAAGTTGGCTTAAGTAGCATCTTGACTAAATTTGAGATTTAGGCAATAAACTACTTCATCTTTTAGTGAGCACACACAATGATCTTGGCAAAATTTTGTCACCTTCTAGAAGACAACTGAAGATCCCCCCTCTCTTCTAAGAAAAACCGCTTTGGCAAGTAATGGCTACTCTAGGCTGTGGTTTTCTCATTCAAAAACGAGGAAATGGGACAGAGTATCGTTACAATACCTGCAGTTTTAGAATTCGAAGGATGCGAAGAGCTAAATGAAGCCACAACTGCTAAGAAAACTTGTCACTGAAACCTAAACATAGTGGGTAATACCAGAATTTGTTAAATCAGGAGTACAGATGAAGACTTATTCTATAGAGTGCTTCTATTTTGTTCCTCCTACCCCTTTCTTAAGCTGTTCCCCTGGGGCCATGATGGTAGTTCTACAAGTAAACATGACAACTGGTAACTAGGGTTCCAGACTTGGTTGCCCACTAAAGAGGTATGAGGTCCTTAAACAGTCATTTAACCATTCCTCCCCTTAAATTTTTGTTAAATGTATGAAAATACCTTTTATCAGTGATACACACACGTAAAGTAATAAACTTGTATCTTCCTAAAGAGTATGTGCAACTGAAATAACATTTTAAATGTTCCCAGTAGCACTTGATGAGTCATTTTAAAGCAAAGAACTTTTCTACGAAGTGAATCATCCACCAATTATTCTCTTCTATAATTCAAATTTTAAAAACATTTTTTACTTTAAGTGATACATTCCTACATCAGGGAAGTATTGTTTTCTGAAAGAAATCCCAAGAATCACACGCCCAGTTAGAAATTATAAATTTCATTGTTGCTTTGGTCAATAGCTCAGGGTATCCAAATCAGAAAATATCGAGGTCTAGGACATTAAAAATCAACATTTGAATTCAACATTAAGAAATGTCTCTGTATAAGTGGTAATAAATAAGCCAACTGTCAAAATGATCTAAGTACTATTGACTTAAAAAGAAAGACAATTATTCTTTTAGCTCTGCAGACCAAATAATTTTCCTGTTGAAAGTTCAATAGAGGAAAAGGAAATTGGAGAAAGAAGACGAGATCACAACTGAGACAAGAGGAAAAGGAGAGCGCTCCTCCTCTAAGCAGAATTGTGTATGCTCTCTGCATATTCTCCAAGTTTCAAGGAGAACCTACAGCAGGCAGCTGACGAGTCTAGATCCCATAAACTGGGAAGGGAGAACTCTTACCTGCATGGCAAGAAGCTCTGGCCTGTGAAAGTCAAGAGGGACCTGTGGCACCAAGGACTCCGAAACAGAAACATGGCAACTTCAAGGAAGGCATTAAACTTGGGATTGGGCTAGGATGCTGCCACTTCAACATATCAATCTCAAGATCGACATATGAAAATATTATTTATCATTCATTAAAATTTTCACTATCTTTAGCCTAATGCCACCTACCTCACCCCCCCAGGTATACCCCAGGACTTGGTATTTAGGCCTCTTCCATGTGCATTCATTCCCTTGGTGATCTCAGGCTAACTAGTTTTTTAAAATACCATTTATATGACCATGACTCCCCAGTTAATATTCCCAGTGCCAACCTTCCCCATGAATGGCACACTCACAAATATAGCTTCATACATGGCTAATGAGCTTTTGAAACAACTTTTCTAAAATAAAATGTGTTATTCTTCCCCCAAAGTCTGCTTTTCCCTGCCCCACCCCATTTCATTGTTTCCCATCTTACTATGAGGTAACACCAGAGATCAGTAGGTACCACCAACAACCTTAGGATCATCCTGCCCTCTCACATCACATTTCCAATTTATTCAACAGCAAATTCTGGAGGTTCAGCCCTTCTAAAGACATCACAATTCCAACCGTGCCTCAACTCACTAAAATCTCTAACCTAGATAACCACAAAGCCTTCCTCCCAGATATTCTTACATCATTCAAGTGCTCAAAGACAAACAAAGACAACACCCCAAAAGCCACACACTTTTACACTGTCTATCTTCTTTCCCTGTTTTGTTTTCTTTATAAAACTCAGCCTTTCCTGGCATACTTAATAATCATCAGTTAATTATCTGTCTTTTGCAGTAGTTCTCAAACTCTCACAATCACCTGAAGGGCCTGTTAAAAGACAAATTGCTGAACCCCACTCTCAGAGTTTCAGATTCAATAGGTCTAGGCTGGGGCCTTCAGAATTTGCGTTTCTAACAATTCCCAGCACATTGATACTAACGATCTGGGAACCACACTTTGAAAAACACTGCTCTACAGAGGGTAAGCTCCTGGAGAGCCAGGGCCCTTGTGTTGATGGTCACTGTATCGCAAGCATATGAGAGAGCAGACGTGAATGATGCTGTAGGGTAAACTTAAGCAAACCCTTAGAATGACCCGGTACAGTAGACACACCTGAAAGTGTGTCCCAAGCTAGGGAATCTGGGAGTGGCCAACCCGAAGATTTGTTCTTTGTCTATAACGAACATCTGAAACCCCATCCCATCCCATGGAACATGGGCCATCCAGAGGAATGGGACCCTGAGTTTTGGGTTAATAAGGGTTGCCAGATGGAGGTCATAAAGGAGAGAGTGTTAAGTGAAAATGCTATATAAACTGCATGCTGTTTGCAAGTAGTTGCAGTTTTCCTGCCCAGCCTGCCACCACTGGATCATTTCTGTAGGTAAGTTGGTTCTCCCGTCCAGCCCACTGCCACTGACTCTCTCCTCTGTATGTAAGTTCCTAATGAAACTCCATGTCTCCTTTGTTGGCTCTGGGTCTCTTCTTCAGCCTCTTGAACCTAGTACCTTCCCTATTGAGGTTAATGAGGGTTCGGCACAACAGACGCTCAATAACATTCGTTGAACAAATGAATTAATAATCTTGAAATAAGCCTATTTTAATATTACAGACATTTCCATGAGCATTTGATTCTAAATAATTTGTCTCAAAACTTCAAAACTACAAAGCATAGTATAAATACACACATATATCTTTTTAAAAATGGACTGTGTATCAAATTGGAAATCTGGGCATTACCAGTCACTATGAAACACATTGATAAGATAGTGTATATGTTCAGTATCACTAATTCACAACCGAGTATTCAACCCATTTAAACTCACTTACCTTTCAAAATGACTGGCTAAAATGCTTGATTACACTCCCAATATCTAAGGTTTTCTAGACTTACAAAAAATCTCTTATTATTCATGTTACCACTCCTCTTTCATACCACAAATTTTATCTCACAGAAGCTAGATTGTGTAGAAGTTCCTGGCTCCAAAAGATGTGTATAAATTTAAAACTATATCCACCTATTTCCTTCCTGTCCAGCCAGCCTGTTTCTAGACACCTGCACATGAACCCGATTCTTACAACTCCAAGAATACAAAAAAAAAAAAAAAAAAACTTCAGGAGAGACAGCCAGGAGTTTGGCCAGGAATATATTTGAAGCAAAAGGAAAAGGTATACAACAAATAAAAGGAATGACACTTGCAACAAAATATGTTTACATCCACAGGAGAAGCCGAGGCCATTCTTTAGCTTAAACTGTAGGACATGAAGAATGGCCCATCACAGAGGTGAAGAGGATGTTTCATGAGCCAAGGTCTCCCCTCCAGATCTCCTCCCTCAGTTTTAAACCATCAGCCCCCTTTGCAGCATGAGTCCCAAGTGGGTTGCCAAGTACAAAGCAGAGAACTCACCGCACAAAACAGATGCTAGTATTTCTCAGAACAACACTTGGCTCTGGCTTCTGTTTGCCTGACTCTGACCCCATTCCTCCTTTTGCCACAGGGCTGACAGCTGATGGTGGGTGCTTCTGAGCATACAAAGCCAAGAAGCGGCAGAGGGATCACCAAACCTTGGGCCAAATCCTAGAAATTATTTGGCAATGTGATCTGTTGTCCCGCTACTTTATGTTTTCATAAGCATACAGTAAAACAAGCCAACAATCAAAAAACACAATATAGCAAAATCTTCTCATTCTACTGGCAGACATAAGGAATATTTATAATTTATTTTCCTAAGCATCTGCATGTGTCTTTTGGCTGACTACTCATGGTGAATTTTTACTCCTATGTTGGTTGATAGCCAGCACACACCAGGATGGAACACAACCACTTCTAAGCAACTGCGTATTCAGGAAAAAATAAAGCCAATTTGAATGGAAATTCAAGTCAAATAATTCGCTAAATATGCTGTTGATTTTAGCTCCTGAATTTCTTTAGGAATCATGACGTCATTGCCAGCCTAAAACTAACCCACCCAGGGCTCCACATTACTTACAGAAAAAAGTCCAGTGTATTTGTCATGGCATAGATGGTTTTTTATTATCACATGCCTCCATTCCAGCACTTCAGTTGCTTCTCTTTGTATCATGTGCTTGGCGATACTGCACTACTTGAATTTCACCAAACGTGTTGGATTTTTCATTACTGATACCAATGACTGTGGTGCAATTCACAGGCTTTAGCGTTAAACATACCTAGGTTCAAAGCTTAGTACCCTCACTGAATAGCGATGTCACCTTAGGCAAGCTTCTTTAAATCTGAAACAGCTGCATCATCATTGAAGTGAGGATTAAGGCCATCTATGTTGGAGGAGTATGGAGAAAACTGATGTGAGATGATGTCACTTATCAAAGTATCTGGAGCAGCACAGGCCTTACCTTCCTCACCACCCCTCTGCCAGCTCCAGCTCATCTTCCAAAACCTGCCTCAAAAGCCATTTCCCTGATGCAGCCTTCCTTCTCTGATGTGCCTTTTTTGTTCTGCTACAGGACTGAGAAAATCAATCAACCAAACAAAAATCCCTTTCTCTTCCTTTGCTATTGGGAACTACATCTTGCACATATGTTCATTAGTCCAGTTACTTTACGATGCAGCACATACTTTTACATTCCCTTCTTCATTAATCAGTAGTAGACACACTGTGTCTAAATTACCTTTGTATTAAATACTTAAATTAATACTTGCCACAAAGTGTACTTCATAAATGTAGAACTTAATGAATATAGAAATCAAAGGGAAAATTCATACAATGTGTTCTATGAGCACATAGTAAAATATCTTTTAAATCACTATCCTTTATTATTGCAGATATCAAAATAGAGATATACATTCCTTACTTAACAAAGATTTGTCAGTAATCAATTCCATATCAAGCATTGTAGACATAAAAGTGAATATGACATTCCCTTGAGATGTGACTCAGCTTATGGGGTAGCCACAGACTCTGTGTGCACAACTCCAGGGGGCACCAGTCATAATTTGACCACTCCTGGTGGTGTGTAACAGGAGTTTCCAGACTCACTCCATGATATCTACTTGCTTTAAGAGAGGGACTTTCAAAATAAAAGTAGAGAGAATAAAGAATAACTATCTTTATAAGTATGGCCAAGTTAAAGAAGTACTCCATAAGAAGCCACATTTAGTCACATAAACTACAACACTACATAATCATATACTTCCTAGTCTCATAAAAATGCCAATTGCTGCCCCTAAAGTTATGAAAAACATTTTACACAATCTTCCTTAGCAACACAGATCAATACAATGACTATTTGCCACATGCAGCAATTTCAATTAAATTAAATGAAATCAAATTTTAAAAAATTCAATTCCTCAGTTGCACTAGCTACACTTCATGGATGCAATAACCACTTGTGACTGTGGCTACCAGATTCAACAACATAGATATAAAAAAATCCATCAGTAAAGAAAGTTCTATCTAACAGTGTTGCATCTAGAGAATTAAATAAAAGTCTGTTTTTTAAAAAAATCTGATTATGCCTCTGTTCATTTAAATCCATTATTAAGTGATTTATTAAATCTTTTACCAAAAAAAAATTGGTCACCATTCTCTTTTACATGCAAAAGGGAAAAAAAAGATGGAAGGAAAAATACTTCAGATCTGAAACATCTATTAATCTTGGTTTCCAAATATGGAAATAGTCCAATCCAACATTAGGAAGGCTTTTTTTAATGACAGAGCAGTTTACATAATTTTATAAAGCAGTCTTCTATTCAAAATACATATTGCTTTTGCTTTCTTTTTGAATTCAGTTCTTTTCCTAGCCACAGGTAAAGGGTTAAATTCGGTTATACTTGGAGATCTTCTCCCAAATGTATCTTATTTTTTCTCCAGTATTAAATATCTTTGAAGTTCTAACTGAGCCCTCTAAAAGTTCAGTCATTGTCATAGCAAGGATTAGAAAGCTTTCAAAATATGTCCTCTCAGCCTGTAAAAAACAGAACTGATTCTTCTTAGTCTTTATAGATTCATGCACAAAAATTTCTATGCCTGTAATACATTTGAATATTGAGAAGATCTCTCTTTATAAAGCAGTCCCAGGAATTTGTTTGCAATTTACCCTTGTGGGGCAAATATATTGTGTCGCCCCATTCTTAGGGAGATATAAATATTTTGATATTCAAATAGTATATAGGAATCACCCATGACAGAATAGCTGCTGCCAAGGAGGGAGACGTGAGTCCCTGTCTGTCTTCAGAAAAGAACATAGCATAGTCAGAGTTTCTCAAAATGTGCCTTGGACCACTCAGATTAGGAGTCTCTTTGTAAATGGGTGTTACTAAGTGGATTTCTGTGGGCTACATTCAGGATCCCAGGTTTATTAAGTCATAATCCTAAGGTTGGGACCTAGGAATGTGCATTTGTCAAGTTAGTGAGAGATTGGTGTGCACATTCTAATTTGACAACCATTGTCAAAGTGGCAGGGGTAAGAGAAGATGGCCCCACATGACATTTCCCTGACCTATTGACTGAGCCTGAAGAGAGGGAAACCTGATATTTAAGATAATTGCTAAGTTTTATAACAACAAACCCAGGGATCCCACTTCAGTGATTTTTACTTATTTGTAAATAAATATAATCTTAAGGATATCCAGTAGAATTAAATCATAAATAATCAGTTTGTTACAGGAGGGAGCTGTAGGAAACACAGCAGACATTTTATAAAGAAGCTTATTTATGTCATCATGGTGCCCATTATACAACAGAGAAAAACATTCTGAATAGGAGTTTACAATAATCACACAACATTTTTATAACCAAGCAATCCAAATATACTCAGAGGGAAAGTATCCTCTTTTCTCCCCACTGTTCAAAGTGTCACATAAACCCCACAGTCCAACCCCTTCTTCACAGTATAAACTGGTCAAGAACCAGGGCTATGTCTTGTTTCCTCAGTCATGTTTTATTCCTGGTACCTAGATCAACTTAGTTGTTAAATCAAACCTTTTTGAATCGATGGGTGTAGGCACTAATGATAACAAGTACAACAAATGGCACCAGCTACTCTGAAAGAAATAAACCAACTTTCAAAATTACTTACCATTTCCTACAACTGCATTGGAAAGTATGAAATAGAAGAACACATTTCTGTTGTTGATAGAGTCAAACTACAGGGCTTTACTGGCAACTTTGCCATTAAGTAAATGCCTGTGAGACACGAGCAAATCTTGTGCTCTCCTGGGGCTCTTTTTCCCATCTGTACAAAGAGGGGTAAAGCAAGATGCTCTTCCTGCTTTGAAATTCTGTAAGTTGTACTGGGAGAAAAGAGTTCCTCATCCTAGCTATAGTTTTTAGCCTCACAGAATAAAATACTTTAGCTCATTCTTTTGAATAAAACTTATCTCAATGTAAATTACGTTGGTGACATTAAAATTCCTGCTGGTCTCTCTAATTAGTTAAGCTTCACTACATAGAAAAATATTTAACTTAACAAATTAGAAAATAAAAACGTTTGATTTTTGTAGTCAACGAGGCCACAGCATAATGGTTCAGAGCCTGTCTCTAGAATCAGACTTTTATAAACATATTCACTATTAAATTAATCACAGTGAAGGCAACTTGAAAAATTTAAAGAAACCTCATTAGAAAATAACTTGAGAATACCAGACCCTGAAAGAAATGATCCAGCACAAACCAAAGACATTGAGGCTTCATTTTTTTACATGTGTAAATGTATAGGTATTCTACATGCCAGGTAATGACTATGTTGATCATAGTACATTTAAAATATATGTGAAGTAGAACTGGCCGTGTAAATTACAGGATTGTTTCCCTAACATTTTGAAAGATACAAATCAAGCAAATCATAGTTTTCTTTTACATGTCCACTTATTTTAAGTGCCACTCTATTAAACCAGAAATAAATGAAATTCATCAACGGCTCAGTAATTGACCCCACATAAAGCAAGACCTGGAGGTATCGCTATCTAATAGATCACTATCTAATCAGAGACTTCACCAAAATGAATACCCAAAATCCATCCCTTTTTGAATGAGTTTGAATAAGAATCTATGAAAAAAAAAGTATGCTTGTCTTCACATTTCCATAATAATTATCACTTCTCCCGTTACCTTCGGGAGGTTTTGAAAGGTCAAAAACTTTCCTTGGCATGGCCTCTTGCCCAGAGAATACCAAGCAAACATGTTCTGAAAAAAAAAAAAAAAAGAAGTGTGAGATTCCATACCACTAAGGAGATCAGGGATACTCTAGTCTGCTTCGGATTTCTGCATTAGTTAGATACTCCATGTGTCCCGTGGAAGGTCAGTTTATTGTAGATTCTTTCCAGTGTAACCCAGTTTCCAGGGTTAAAGTTTGAGCGTCCAGAGGGCTAGCATTTCCAACCTGTGGTTATCTAATACAACATATCAACTGCCCTCTAGGAACTTCTCAAATCACTACGTATATTGTCACTACCTATAGATGTGTAAAGTGGACTTTTTAAGCTAAGGAGTTTTACACCCATTCATCAACACTTGCTTTTGTAAAAAGGAACCAGTGTATTACACATTTGACATATATTCTGAGGTCATGCATTCAGAAACATATTTAACATGTTAGTGCTATAGTATATTATCATCACTATCAACAACCATTTCTTCAGTATCTACTATATGCCAGGCAGTATAATAGGCCCTTAACATATACTGTCTCATTAAATTCTTAAAACAACTTCTAATAAAGTGCTATGGTTTGAATATCTGTTCCCTTCAAACTTACGTCGAAGTTTAAACGCCATTGTGACGGTATTAAGATGTAGTAACTTGAAGAGTTGAACAGGCCCTGAGGGCTCTACCCTCATGGCTGGGATTAATACCATTATGAAAGGATGAGTTCGGCCCCCTCTTGCTCTTTCTTTGCCCTTCTGCCATGTGATGATGCAGCAAGAAGGTCCTTGTCAGATACTGATATCATAATCTTGAACTTTCCAGCTTTTAGAAGTGTTCTAGAAATAAATTTCTGTTCTTTTTAAGTTACCCAGTGTCAGGTATTCTGTTATAGCAGCACAAAATGGGCTAAGACAGGAACATGTTATTGAAACCATTTTACATAAACTTGGGTTAGGTCACATGCCAAAGTCACACAGCTAGTAAGATACAACTAATGTGGGAAGCCAAGTTCAATTCCAAAAACCATGTGCTTTCTATTATGCTTCACTGTCTCTCAACCTCTTCTAGCATGTTTAACTAACAATAAGTTTATAATTCATACAAGTGATGTTAACACTAAACAAATCTATAACTGAAAAGCTAAAGTATAACAATTATAGACCTGGGAATTAAGAATCAGAAAGTTTAAATGACTTTCTCAAGGTCACATAGCTCAAATGTTGTAGAAACAGGACTGACATTACTTCTACCCTTTGTCTTCAAGGGTTCTGTTCTTTTAGAAATGATAACGTTTCTGCCATTGCATATATTTTCACATCAAATATGATCAATCATGCTTTACTTTAAACACAACACAAAGAATATAATTTACACATGTGATGCATGGATTTGAGATCAATGACATTTAGAGAATTTAATAGAAGTTTCCTGCACAGTTTATAAAAAGACTATTCTTTTCAAAATACCTTATTTCCCAAACCATGTCAATCGGTTGAGTAATCAGTGATAATAGCCTAGGATGATTTGAAAATAAAAACAAGTAAAATATTAGGTATAGGCTAAAGTATGTTATTGACTTATTGATTATGCCTTGCAAATTTTGATATCTTCTTTGAAAATTTCAAACAAAAATAAAATACCTGTGTCTCACCACCAGAGATGTGGATTTAATTATTTTAAGGTGAAACCTGGGCACTGGGATTTTTACATATTCCCTTGTCATTTTAATGTGCAGCCAAGGTTGGAAGCCACTGCAAATGTAATAGACTTACAGATGGTTAGTGGAGGAGGTGGGACTTACGAATTAGTTTTCTTAGTCCCAGATGTGTGTTATATTCACTAACTCTTCTTTTCTTCCAAATGAAACAAGCCAAAAAAGGTAACAGTACTCTAAGTTGGCAGTATTACATTCAGAAATATTTTAATCTCATTTAATGGTATTATTTAAAGTCCTACTGACTGATAAATTGACTGAAATCTGTCTAAATTGTTTGAATCATCTCAGTAAAACTTCAGTGGCATCTCTATTGGATGTGTCAAAACTGCTTGTGTGGTCCTTACAGTTTAATATAACATATCAACACAGTCTCCTAACATAGGAAACCAATAAAAAGGTCATAAAAAATCTGAAAATCTTGCAAATGCTAAAGTAATTTTAGTGTATATTTCCACAAATCCCATGAGGAATTAATACAACTGGGAAAACTACATCCAACAGTTTGTAGATTAAGGAAAATGAGACAAAACCCATCTTGCGACCATCCCAGGAGCTAATACCTTTCTCCAGAGAAAGTAAATGTCACTGATGGATTTTGTAGCTGTTAGACAATGCTAAGTTGCTACTACTCATGAAATAGTTTATTTTCTGCCCTTCAAAAACAAATTCTCTTTAGAGATGTTGCAATGTCAGTCAGCAGATACTATGAAATAGACAATATTTTACCAAATCCCCTATTTTCTCTGGTTTTACTCAACACCCACAAATATTTCTAACGTACTGTATTAACATAGTTTACTGCTAAAATCGTATAAATTTATACTAGAAATATAAAAACATATACGCATCGAATGACTATAAACATGGTTTGATTGATTCTATGACAGTGGGACCCAAATTTTTCAGTATAGCATGTGACAAAATGTAAAACACGAAAGACTGAGAATCACTGCTCAAGGGCATATGTTATGTTAAAAGAAAAATATATAGGCAGAAGAGGAGCAGGACTTTGACGACATCCTTTGGTAATGCAGAAATGATTCTGTGTACTTAATTCTGCAAAAAGAACAAAATACATTTATTCATAGGAAGCCCAGAGTACAAAGAATGGATAAGAATCTTGTGACTTCTATTATGAATAATACAGCATTATTGAATGGTTATATTTATATAATGATAGGTGTCACCACAATAATAATAAATAATATGCTTTACATTGAGTCTTTTTCTCCCAGTGAGCAACTTCCTTGGAGCCTGGCACTTCTGAATCTGTCATCACTCTCATGGAAATAGGACACCATCTAATGTGACGAAGTTGCAATTTACTAAGCAGTACTCAGGTGCCTCTGACAATGGTAAATGTAGGCTCTGATATGTTCAGAAATTCCTGGAAAATAATTTTGCTCATAGCTTAAAATGTCTTATGTTCTGCCAGATATTCCATTGTGTAATTAAAAATAAGCACATAGAACCTTTCTGGGAGGTGAAATTTCCTAAACCCCAAGCAATAACACTGTAAAATGTTGACTATTTCACCTGATTCCTCTGCTGAAAGATATGAAAGCAACAGTAGATATTACTCCATCAGTTTCTAGAGCCTCTACAAAGGGGCACTTGATAAATCAAAATAGTACTTATTGGATTTGTCTTCATCTCTTGGTATAAGAGCAGCTTCAAAATAATTAAAGAGTGTATAATTTGCAGAGTGGATTTTTTGTTTTTTAAACAAAATTTCTATTTTAGAATGGCTTTTTACAGAAAAGTTTTGAAGATAGCATAGTCTCTTATACTGTGCCCCCACCACTACCCCCCTTCAGTTTTCCCTGTTATTAACATTTTATATTAGTATAGTACAATTGTTATAACTAATGGACCAATAGCGATGTATTATTACACATAACCAATATTTTACTCAGATATAGTTTTTATCTATTGTCTTTTATTTGTTCCAGGGTCCCATCTAGGATGTTATAATACATTTGGTCTTTACGTCTCCTCAGGTTCCTCCTGACTGACAGTTTTTTCTGACTTTGTTTTTGATGACTTTTACACTTTTAATGCTGGTCATGTATATTCTAGAATATCCCTCAAATGGGTTTGTCTGAATTTTTTTCATAAGATGGAGTTATGGATTTTTGAGAAGACAACCACACAGGCAAACGGGTATTCTAATTACATCATATTATGGGTCTATACTATCAACACGACTTATTGTGACGGTCACCTTGATCATCTGGCTGAGGCAGTGTCTGTAAGGTTTCTCCAATGCAGAGTCTCTCTTTCTCTTTGCCCATTTCTCTCCTGTACTCTTTAGAAGGAACCACTGTGAGTAGCCCACACTTAAGGAATGGCGAGTTACACTATACATCCTTACGGAGGACAATATCCACATAAGCTATTTGGAATTTTATTACATAAGAGACAACTATTTAGCCCATTTATTTAATCATTTCTATTAGTACAGGATCATGAATATTTATTTTATACTTTGGGTTATAATCTAATATATTATTCATTTTATTTCTTAGGTTGTTTAGCCATTGGGAACTCTTTCATTTGACTCCTGTGTCCAACTGACATATCACCATCGTGTGTGTGTGTGTGTGTGTGTGTGCGTGTGTATTTGAGCACTTCCTAATTTATGGGCACTAAAAGATACTCCAAGCTTTTCTTGTATATTCCTGAACCAGCCCTAGATTAAGCCACTTTTTCACAGATCTCTGGTTCCTTCAATTTGCGAAGGTATTAGAAATCACGATCTCAGTGCCAGGTAAGATCCTTGCTGCTGGAATGTAGCAATGAACACTCCAGTATGCGGAGCAAGGAAATATATGTGTATATATTAACACCTGGTTTCATATCTACCCACTTGTATCAACATGAAGCCTTTTTTTAAATGTTGATGCCATCAACCAAACTGAAAATGCTTTCCCCACACTGGCAACACCTAGTCAAGCAGATCCTATTTTTGACTCAATGGTGACTTAGTTGTTGCAGTGGAGAAGTGACAGAGTCCTTTTCATCATGTGGCTGCCTGGCTGACTCATGACTGAAGTGGTTTGATAGACTCCACTGTGCACTTCATTTTTGGTTGCTTCTTCTAGTCTTAACACAGAACATGGCACATGGAAACATTCAATAAGTGTTTTTTGAGCAAATGAATGAAGGAGAAGACATGTAAATAACATGTATGACTTTCCTTCCTCTTCACTCTCAGAGACTGCTTCCCTTCTTAATTTACAGAAGAAACAGAGGACATATTATGGAATCTTCCTCAACTTCAGGCCCTGCTTCCTCCAAATCTACCTGCACCATAACTCTATGTATCTTCCATTTCTATAATGGAAACAGTATTCATCTTTACCCCACGTTGACAGATCCATCTGGGAGTTACACTCCCTTTTCCTGCCTTTTCCAATATATAGTTTCATCAATCCTTTGCCTAATCCATCCTGCGTCTTCAAATTCTCCATCTCAGCCCTCAATTTGCCGACAGCATACACACTCAGGTCCCTCTCTTTTTTCAAATATAGATTTTTATCTCCAAAACCACTTTCTGCTATTTCTCTCTTTTTCTATTTTTCTTCATATTCCAGAATTTTGAACTGCCATCCATTTCTCTACTGTACTATCTGGCTTCTGCCTCTAATTAAATATAGTCAGTTTCTACCTAGTTTGCTAATTCTAGTGGATTCTTTATTTTAACTGATCTAATATATTACATACCAACAGAAAAGAATATACATTATTCGATTAAACTGGCTGACACATTTGTATAGCAATTTAGAAAAAAACCCACAATTTGCTTATTATATGCAACTACCATTTGTATAACTGAATTCCAAAAGTATTAAAGAACTGTGAAAAATCAGCTAAACCAAAAAATTTAGAAGAAAATACTGATAAAATATGTTGCTATCTAAATAAAACCCATTTTAGAATTTTTTAAATGAAATGTCTACCATAAAATGATTAAAAATTTCCATTTGAAAACTATATTAAATGTATGTCAAGCACATATGAAATGCTTTATCATATAAATATTAATATTTAAAATGTAAATGAGCAATCATGAGAAAAAATACAAATGGCTAAAAAACATTAAATTTTCAGCTTCATAATAAATGAGCTACTTTCTCCATCTATCAAATTTATGTCAAATATATCTCCCAATTCTAGTAAGTATGAATTAAGACCAGCATTATAGTAATGGTTTCTAGACAGTGGTAAAAATATATATGATTTTCATTTTTTGCTTATTTCCAAGTTTTCTAAGTGGCACTAAAGAGAAGAAAAGACATTTAACACCCGGAAGGAAAACATTAAAATATCATCTGGTAACAAACACACACACAAAAAAACAGAGGCTACAACAATTTCAGAGCTAGACATTATAAAACAAAAAAGTAGGCAGAGATACCTGCTGGGATTTTTATAGGGCCAAAAATACCCTTTTAAAATAGTTTTCCTACCAACTTATTCATATCTGTTTTTTATTGAAAAAAAAACTTAAAAAATTAAGGTATAAGAACAAACACTTCTAGGGTAAATAGTTCTCACTGTACAAAAATAATAGATTGCTTCTGGAAAAGAGGTCTTAATTAGGGCAACAGAAACTAATGTAGGGGTACCCAAAAGAAAGAAAGTGAACATTCTGTAAGGGGAAAAATGGGTGGTGATGTAGAAGCCCAGAACACTAAAGGAAAGGCTTTGCCCAACACCTAAAACTAGACACTTTAAAAGGTCCTTGTCCAGAATATCAGGCTATGGGTCCTGTTTAAAAGGCAGCAGCTGTGGACACAGATGTGGTGTTTCCTTCTGTGATCCAAGCCAAGGCCCCACTGGATAGAAGCAGATTAATAGAGCTCTAATGGTGGCAGATTAGATATTTGGTCTGTTTGTTAGACGTAATTGAATCTGCGTTTCTGAGAACAGCTCTTGATGACGCACAATGTCACAAATCCAGCATAAGAAGGGCAGTTTGAGATATGGTAACAGAATACACATGTTGGTGAGAGAAAAATGCTGGCTATATATGAAAAATACATACATCAACAAATTATAATGAAATTTTGCTCATTTAAAGATATAATTCCTTAACCTGTAAGAATGGCATCTCCACGAATAAAACTAATAACCATATATATGGATTTTTAATGCTTAAAAAAGACAAGTACTGAAGAAAAAAATCAAAAACCCAGAAACCTAGATTTTTTTTTTTTTGGTATCAACTACTTGGTTAATTATTTCAAGTATCTGAGCTCACAAAAAGAATCAGAAAATTGATCATCACAATGAGCTTTTTATGTGGCAGAAATAGGAATCGATCCCAGGTAGTACAATTGCAAAGCTACCACCATATTCTAACTGCTTCATCTAGGCTGCTTTCAAGTTGTTTGCCAAATTTCAAACTGCCTACTTTAAAGGGTATGACGTCTAAATGGATTCCTTTTAAATAAGCAATACTATATGAAATGAAAGAACTCTAAGAATGCATTTTTTTCTGATCAAATTGCTGTTTACTCAAATCATGCCACAAATATTCATTGAGCAACTATTATGTACCAGACACTGTTCTAGATGATTGGGAAATATCAGGGGACAAAACTGAAAAAAAAAAAAAAAAAAAAAAAAACCGCTAACATTGTAGAGCTCAAATTCAAGTGAAAAAAATTAAAAAATATATGAGTAAATTTTAGCATGTGTTAGAAGGTGAGTGCTTTAGAGTATCATAAAGAGGGCTAGTATTATGGGGGGCGGGGTTTCCATTTGAAATGGGAGTCCTGCGGGAGGGATCAGGTACATAGAAGTTGCATTTAATCAAAAACCTGAAGACACAGGCAGAGAGGAAGTGAGCTATGGGGATAACTGGGGAGAAGGTGGTCCAGGCAAAGAAAATAGCCAGTGCAATAAGAATGTGCCTGGCATGCACAAAGAATGGTAATAAGTACAGCTAGCTGCATTGGAGTAAGTGAGGAGAAACGTAATGAGAGATGAGGTAATGACAAAAACAAAAGAGCCTAACTGCACAGGCCATGTAGGCAACTGTAAGGTCTAACACGTGAGCCACTGGAGGGTTTTGAGCAGAGCAGTGACACTAACTGACTCAGGTTCTGAAAGGATCACTCAGGCTAATTTGTTGTGAATAGACAGTGAGGAAGGAAAGGTCGAAGCTGAGAGAACAGCTACAAGGTTTCTGTAGTAATCAGGGCGAGGCATGATGCCAGCCTGGCTAGAGTTGTAGCAGCAGAGATGGTGAAAAGTTATCAGATTCTGGATTATTTAGCAAGTTGAACTAATGGTAGATTGGATGTGAGGTGTAAGAGAGAAAGGGGAGTCAAGAGATGCCTTCAGGATTTCTGACAGAGTAAGTGAAAGGCTGGAGTTGCCATCAGCTGTTAGAAAGGATAGAGCAGATTTGGAGGCAATAATTGGAAGTTCCATTTGGCACATGTGGAGAATGAGATGTCTGTTAGATGTCTAAGTCAAGAAGCCAATTATTGCAATTAGATATGTAAGTGTGGAATTCAGAAGATGGGAAGCTGTCGATATGAACTTAGAGTTATCAGTCTGCCACTTAATTTCTAGTTAAGAGATCAAGGGATGTAAAGCATTCACTGGTCAATTAACATATGCCATGCACAATGTCATGCACTTTCAAATACCTTGTCATTTACTTCTTATAACTTCCTTATAAAAACTTCTAGTTTTTACAGACTTGAACTTTCTAGGGACTAATAAATCAAACCGAGAAAGCCTAAGAAACTCCCTGTGGCTAACCAACTTCCTTTATGGTAATGAATTTTAGAAGAGGCAGAACTTGGACTCGTATGCAGGTTTTTCCATTAGCTATATAGTCTAGTCTCTCAAAGGTCCAATACAAACAGAAATGTAGCTTATATTCTGGCTTCTGGGATGATGGGAAAAAACGAAATCCAAAAAGTGAATGCAGAACCATGCACAATTACCCCCCATATCATAATAAATGCCCTTTATGTGAATTAAGTTTAAAACTAAATTTAATAACCTTTTATAAAGAATAAAAATATACATGGTCTTAAAATTCCAACCAAAATGTTTAAAACATTTTATGGCTTCATTTACTAAATAAGTAGTCTTCTTGAAAAATCACCTGTTTCTCACAAGATACTTTATTTTGATTACAAATGTGAGCTAAATTGTGTACACATATGAAACATTAAGTGATCAATTTCTCTAAAACATAACATAAAAGTAATGAATCAACTTGATTCCATATTTGTCAAAAACAAATAGAATTCTCTCTCTTACCAAATACTTTCCTTAAAAGTTTCATACGTTACTTCTCTTATCCATTTTATGTATATTCATAGTTACACAAGATGCACATCTTAGGCAATTAAACAGGTAAACGTATCAAATACCATTTCTGAAGATACGTATGAGCCAAATTATAAATTTGTCTATAAAACTATAAATGACTACAAAATATGCCAAGTTTCAGATAAAAATACAATTATAAGATTCTTATTACAAACTAATCTACATATTATGACAAAAAATTCTTGTGAGACAATCCTTTCGTAAGATGATTAATAAAAATGTTTCATGTACTCATTCATACATTAAATGCCCAACACCACAGCCTCTATTCTCTGTTTGTGGGGGACGGATGCAGAAAAAAATTTCAAAATTATACAGACTGTTATACTGGACTGAAATACTGTGTGTATAGTGCATATTATTATAGAAACAACATATAAAATACCTGTTTTTTAAATGTATAGTATAACTTTCAAGGAAACAATCTGAAGGGGTAATTTTCACATGGGTTACAGTTTTATAGGTGAGGTTAACTCAGAGAATAAACACTGACTTAGCATTAACATTTACAAAATAAATTTTTGGAGAACTCATTTGTTTAACCTGCTACACACACACACACACACACCCCTACCTTTAGAGTTCCCATAGCTCCTTGACCCTAATATATATTATTTGGCATATTTCAATACTTACTAAATATTTTCCAAATAAACAGCCCTATCCACTGAAACCCGCTATGGTCCCTAGAAACCAGTGAAGTTGGCAGACACTGGAATATGTGTTTTGGGGGCACTAACCAATGGACTTAGTGCCTTATCATCTTATACAACCAGAGTAGCTCTATATATATTTGTTTTGTATACGGCACCTCCATGCTGCCATATAAAACAATATTTTCTTGCAAAAAGCCTTCTGTTACAAAATAACTTGGAAAACCACTGTCCTGAAGACTTCCTCATTAAAAATATATTTAGAATTATTTAGATATTCAAGTTTCACATTTATGTAACAGAACTATGGAAAGAATAGTGAGACCATCAACAGGAACTTGGACTAACACTACCATTCAAAAAGGAAACAGGGCATGATAAATCTGCTTTGTCTAATTTACCAGAAAGTTTAACATTTGACGCAGTACTAGGCATGATTTTATTAAACACTGAGTTCTTTTCAGTAATGTACAAAGATTCACCATGGCACATGCTTACATTAAAGTAAATAAAACACTTCAGTACAAAAGAGCCCCCTTGAGAAGACCTGAAAATGTACCACATATAGAAAGAGAGCCCTACACTTTTTAGAACGTTTTTCATTGTGATATTATTAGTCTAGCAGTTGAATTAGATTGAGTGATCATATGCAATGTATAGATGAGCAAATGAGGTACACTGACAAAAATAATGATTCATAAGAGATTGCAAAGTTAGCAGTAGGAGAAAAGGAGACTCCTAGGTCAAGTTCCAAAAAATTGGCCGTGTACCACACAGAAAGAACCCTGTCATTGTCTAATGACCTAATGCATTATGAATTTACTGTATCGGGATCTCAAGTAATAGGCCATAAATATAGGACTATAGAAAGTAATTGCTGGTTACATATTTGGAATGAAATCTAAACTCAAAAGAATGGAGCACTTCTCTTTGAGCTAAAACCTCAGACAGGTTTGGCCTAAGCGCTTGTATTTGCTAAGCAAAAAAGCAACTTCCCTGTATAATTACAAGGAAAAGACCTCTGGTGCTTTCAGCTACTAGCATACACTCCGAGTGCTTGGCAGAAAAACAGCCCCCAAAGATGTCCATGTTCTAAACCCTAGAATTTGTGAATACATTATCGTACATGGCAAAAGTGACTTTGCAGATGTGATTAAGGACGTTGAGTTAGAGTGATGATCCTGATTATCTGGGTGGGCCCAATGTTATCATAAGGTACTCATAAGAAGAGGCAGGAGGACCAGAGTTAATAGTGAGAGATGTGAAGATGGTAGAAATTACAGTGATGTGATGTGAGAAGGAATCAACTCACCTTTGCCAGCTTTGAAAGTGGAGAAAGAGGGTCGCAAGCCAAGGAACTTGGGCAGCCTCTAGAAGCTGGAAAAGGCAAGGAAACAGATCCCTCTCAGATACTTGAGAAAGGAATGAGACCTTGCCAACACCTTGATTTTAGCCCCGTATGGTCCATGTGAGACTTCTGACCTACAGTTCTGTATAGTCATATAGAATTATAAAATTAATAAATTTGTGGTTTTTAATGCCATTAAAGTTTACAGTAATTTGTAATAGCAGCAATAGATAACTAATACAGTCGTCTTAGAAGAATATGATCTCTTTAATAGATGTAGAGATAATTTAAAATTTATTCAAGAAATAATCACTGAAAGTCTAAAATGTATCAGACTCCAGCATTTAGGATTAAAGAAAACTAAGACATGCTCTCTGTGGTCAGGAGTGGATAGTTTTTTCACATATGTGAATTGGCTTGTGTGTACATGTTACATGTAGATACACATGTTTATCTGCATGCAGAATACCAACAGAATAACAGGAGAAGGAAAAGGAAAATAAAGGAAAAAGGTTTTAGAAATCATTAAGCTAACTGTACAAATGAGGAAACTATAATCCAGTCTGGCATTCATAAAGTTTGACATCCACTTTCCCAGATCTAACTAGTACTACTTTTGCTGAATTAACAAAATGAATGCAACGTGAAGTCCTTCTTAGATTCTGATATGAACAATCCCTAAATTTAGATTAGGAATCAATCAGCCCTAGATGATTCTGAAGACAATCAGTTGTCATGGTATTTTCTTCTTCAACAAAAAATTTTAAGTTAAGGAATTGATTCATATCTTCTAATTGTAACAGTAAATTACAGATTCTATTACATTTGAAAGCTACAATTTAATGATGACACATTAAAGGTGGTTTATAAATTCCAGAGTGGTTTATAAATTCTAAAGAATATGAAAAATGATGTATATTTTAAAATTAGAATCTAAAATAAGCAAAACTATCAAACACAGAAATGTATTGAAATAAGGTAGTTATGACATAATACCATGCATCTGGACAACTTTTTAAAAATATTATTACATCTGACTCTAGTCTCAAAAAATAGAAATTCAAATTAGATCACTCTATATAATAGAGAATGATCAATATGCATCTATATAATTTATATGTCTAGGACATTACCCATGTCTTCTCCTGAATGGTTTCTGACTGATGGAATTTTTCTGTTGTGGATAGAAAATCGATGAGGAGGAGAAAAAAGCATTTTATCTTCAATTATTTTTTTCCACAGAGTTTCAACCTCTGTAGCTGAATTTGCATCCTTCTTATATCGAAAATCTATTACAGATAAAAGTATAGTCTTTCTGTGGAATATCTGTTAAAGTCCAGGCATCAGAAACACTAGATTGATGAGTATTTAATAGTAATTGGTATTATAAACTAGTACAAAAACCAAATTTCATATTAGTATTATCTAGTATTCTAAACTAGCATAGCAACCTCAGAAACTTCATATCTCATCTGTGGTGAACTAAGGAGTTCTAAATACATTAAGTTTGGGAAAAAAATACTACGGTGGTACTATAGAAAAGAATGGATTAAATGCCTATATAATTTATATGATAAGGACTAAACGGTCATGATGATAACGACAATGACAGCTATAAGTTTTCCTTGTGCCAGGCTGTGTGATACATGATCTCATTTCGGCTTCACAACAATCCAATGAGATATGCATCATCTCCATTTATAGTTGAAGAAAATGACTTAGAAAGATTAAATATCTTTCACAAAGGGACACAGCTAGTAAGTGGTACAGCGAGGATTCAAACTCTGGCCAGAGTTATGTCTGTCCAGCTCCCAAACACCACTTCTTAACTATCTTCTATTGGCAGGAGTGAATGTCCCGAAGCACTGAACTGTGATTCTGGTATTTATTTCCTCAATCCATGGTACAGAATATTGAGGAATTCAGTTAACCATTAGTTTCCTTTATACATAGTCTTAGTTTCCTTGATATAATAAACTGTAAAGGTTAGATTGGATGATGTTAAAAGTTCTTTTTACCTCTATAGTCATTCACATTTTCAGTCATCTATTCCATAGACAAATACACATGCATTCTATTTGCTAGACCTGCTCTGGGTGAACCAAGTAGGGAAAGTCCCTGACCTGATCTCACTCTAGTAAGGAAGAAAGACTACAGACAAACATTTTTGGGGGGAACTACTTCAGGAAAGGTATTTCTGGCAAGGGACATTTGAATTATGACTAAATAAAACAACAGATTAAGTCATAGGCATATATCCTAGTAGAAGAGTTTTCTAGGTAGCAGGGATTCATTCCAATGGTTCCTTTAAAGTCTAACCATACTGGCCATCCTTTTGACTAATCATGCTTTTCTGTATGATTGTGAGACTCATACCTTAAGTGATACATTTTAGATAATAAAAAGAAGTTGGAAGTGATCAGTAGCATTCAGCTGAACCTTACTCTTTCCTAGACCTGCTAATCTATAAACTGAAAATCTACCATTTGGGAATGGAGTCAGTCACATGATTCAATAGGAAGTACCTAACTGATACAGTAATTCATACAAAATACATCTAAGGTATTAGCCTCATCTATAGCCTCACAAAATGTATGTGATGATTATCTTTTGGATTAATATTACTCTGTGAAGTATCATTTGTAAATTAGTGAACAATTATTTGTATTCCCCAGTGCTTCAACGTTCATTCATACAAATTAGAAAGCTTAACAAACACAGTTTATAAAAATCAGAATAATTCTCTATATATTTAATATCATATCAGGATGCACTGCATAAAGTGGGGTGTTATTTAGCGTAAGACTGGAATAATGACAGCTTAATGTGCTAAATTGATACGTCAGAAGCATAATGCAATCATTTCTATTATCGTTATGTTCTCAAAATCTAGAATCCTTTGTCAATTTTATTACTACAGCATCAAACTAACTTGAATTTTGCAAAATAGTCTGGAGTGATCACTTAAATATTTACAATCACTACAAAATAGCTTCATTTTTTATAAGTACTCATTAAATGAACAAAAAGTAACCCTTTTGGTATGATTTGGTAGGCAAATAAGCAAACAAAATTTAACTACCTCGCTCTATGAATAATTTCACATCACATCTATTGAAGTAAACAGAAAGTTTTACTCCTTTTAAATAACCAAAAAGTTGGCACAAACAAGGTTGTCGGAATAATTTTATTTCTATTTAGAGTGGTAATATTGCATATAACCAGCTTAAATGCTCAATCATGTATACTTCCACTATCTTAATTTTACATATAATGTGTTCACTTAGCAGTTTTCAGGCAATAAAAAAAATCTGACTTGATGCTGAGGTTATATGGATTACGGTGCTGTAGAGACTTATATTTACATAGATGAAGAAAATACTTCCTTTGACTTAACAAATATTTTCCCTTTTCTGATTTAATTATTTTAGATGTTTCATTAGCCCAAAGAGAAAAGTAGTACAACTCCTTGTTCACAGAATTGAGAGAACCTAGTATTAAGAGAAAAAAATTGTATGCTTGAACCATGAATCCACATTAATGTTATTTTATTGTTTAGCTGTAATACTTATAAATTCTCTACAGTGAAAGAATAAAAGCCTTGGCCAGCTGCAGGGGCTCACACCTATAATTCTAGCACTTTGGGAGGCCGAGGCGGGCAGAATGCTTCAGCTCAGGAGTTCAGGGCCAGCCTGGGCAACATGATGACACCCCGTCTCAATTAAAAATACAAAAATTAGCTGGGCATAGTAGGGCACACCTGTAGTTCCAGCTACTTGAGGGGCTGAGTCAGGAGAATTGCTTGAACCCGGGAGGTCGAGGCTGCAGTGAGCTGAGATGGCGCCACTGCACTCCAGCCTGGGCCACAGAGCAAGACCTTGTCTCAAAAAAAAAAAAAAAAAGAAAGAAAGAATGAAAGCCTCTTACACATCAATCAATTTTTTAAAAAATTAGAGAAGTCCTGCAGCAAGATACAAATATACATATTTTTAAAACAACTTGAAGAACATATTTGATTAAACTACTACTTTATAGATTTCTGCTTAGCAACTTGGCTGAAGAATGACCCAAATAACAAACATAGAAAAAAAATCCTGAAGAAAGAAAAGAAAAAATTTTAAAGGATATCATATGGAAGAAAATATTTGAAGTCTAAATAAAAAATGATTAGAGAACTAAGTTTAGATTTATGAACTTTTTTTAGTAATATAGGTAAGTATTCTCTTCAGAGTATAAAGATAATCATCTTTTTATTTTTAACAATGTATGCAAAATGCTATTTGAGCATCAAAATATATTGCCATCAGTTAAAAATAATAGACAATAATATTCCAAGTAAGATAAAATGCACTAAATTCGAATTAGAATATTTTGCTCTTGATGTATTCTACTTTATCATATCTAACATGGTATCTGAGTTATCTTTTCAAGAACACCCTTGACTTACAGGAAACTCTTAAATGTCTCCCTATACATTGATTTGGATCCCAGTTTGATTTAAATATTCTCATAATACATAATACATAATAACTAATTAGTTTGAGTAAGAGAATTTTTGTGAATTTCATCAGAGTGAAAAGAAACTCTGGAAACCTAGACAGGAGGCAGAGACTTGCTTCTTCAGCAGTGAAGGAGATACAGTGTAGTATGCTGGTTAAGGGCCCAGGCTTGTGTTTTAAGGTAGGCTTTCCTGGTGCCCTCAGCAAGTCATTTAATCTTGTTAAACTCAGCTCTTATCAGTAAAATTAGAATAATAGTAGGAAACAGGTGGGGTTGTGAGGATTAACAAGTGTATAGGTAAAATGCTCCACATATATTTGACCTTCCTTACCACTCAGAATGTGTTGCATGCTGTTAATTATAATAAAGGAACTAGTAATATGAGCTGAGAAAATATATGCAGGTTATATACATTGGCCAAACTAATTGAACCGTACACTTAAGATTTGTGTATTAGTGCATACAAATTGTACTTCAATAAAATAACAAGAAAATTGAATATACGTAAAGGTAGCAGAATGGGGGTGGAGAGAAAGAAGAAAGGTATTCTACTTGGATCATATTATTACTGGATCTTATTAACTTGAACAAGGTTAATAAGAATGGTTTGTTTGAAATGTTTGTTTTTGCATTATTAGTCTAATTATATGAATACTAACAGTTGACCCTTAAATTATTTTATATCATAAAAATCAATTTGTTAATTTCATTTTTGTTTTTATAAATTCTAAAACAGATACAAGGAACAACCTCGGGCACAATCCACAGTCAAATTGTAATCAGCATCCTTGTGAAAGGATGCATATCTCTAACCATTTTGTAAGGGTCCATGGAAATGATATACAAAGATGACTAAAGATTAATAATTTCAAACAAGTCCACAGTAGCCAATGAGACACTACTGCACATTAGGCACAACGTTAAGTATTTTACAAGTATTTCCCCTTATAATCTTCCCAACAATTCTACAGGAGTATGGTCTTCAATCTACCATATAAATGTGAAACTGTAGAACTGTTAGACTAAGTAAATTGTCCAAGGTCACAGGGTTGCTGATGTCAGAGCACACAACAGGACCCATCTCAGACTCCACAGGCTATAATTTTTTAATCCTTACTTTCCACGGGCCCAAAAGTGCAAAAGCACACACATGTGCCAATTTTCTACCAAAAAGTCTAACATACATATGATCATTGGTCCTTCTCTTTCATGACAATTTGAGGCATCAATCACTTTACATTCTTGCCTTTACTGCTGTTCCTTTTTGCATCCATACTGAGGCAGAGGGGCAGAGGAAGAAAGAAGGAAAAAAGCAAGGAAAGAGAAAAAGAAAAACAGGAAAAGAAACATTTCCATCATTATACTCTTTATCTGTGAAAAAATATTCAATTTTATAGGTTCTACCAGTAAGAGATAGGTTCTACCTGTAAGACAAAACTTGAAGAAGTAAACGCCTTTTTAAAAAACTTATGTTGAAATAATCTGAGATACAGAAAAGAGTTACAGAATACAATCATCTCTTGATATCCATGGCAGATTGGTTCCAGGACCCTGTAGATACCAAAATCCAGGGATGCTCAAGTACCTGATATAAAATGGTATAGTATTTGCATATAACCTGTTCACATTCTCCCGTTCACTTTAAATCATCTCTAGATAACTTATAATACCTAATTCAATGTAAATACTATGAAAATAGTTGGTATAGTCTGCTGTCTAGGGAGCAATTTTTTTTTTAAAGTCTGTACATGTTCAATTCAGACACACTCACTCACTTTTTTTCTTGAATATTTTCCAACTGAGGTTGGTTGAATCCATGGATGTAGAATCCAAGGATGCAGAAGGCTGACTATACAGAGTTCCTACTTTTCCTTCAGTCGGGGGTGCAGCTTGTATTTTAATCTGCAAGCTCCACAATGCCCACCAATCTATGAGACTTGGGATTTTACATTATTTAACATGAGGGTAAATTTTCCTTTAACAACATAGGCATAGTTACCAGTCTACATAACAGAGATTATAGTGGAAAATGCTTGATATGGATAAATGGAAAAATGGTAGGATATAGTTTGTTGATTTTTCTAACCAGTACTCCTTTTAGCCTACCATATAACACTACTAAATGTTTTCTGCTATAACACATGTTTCTGCATAGTTCATTAGCTCATACACAACTGGTAACTGGTAAACAGTGGGATAGCAAAAGATATATTTACTTACATGATTTCCTCCCCACTCCCTGCCAGCTGGTTAACATTTAATCACCAAGTCACAGCAGCAGAACATAAAGTATACTGACACAATGGAACAGAACAGGGCAAAGAGTAATATAGAGAGTAATCCATAAACCTTACCTGCACAGTATTCTTCTTTGTTCTATTTGATCAATGAGTCTCTAATTGGAAATACCTAATGTTTGTTTTTCTGATTTTGATGCATTTTGCATTTGCCACCCTCTCTTCTTTCCATCTCTTTTGAATAATCCACCTTCATCTTTTCTTTTTCTATGATTAGGTTTATATTGACTATATCAGTTATTTATTTATTTGTACTAACATATCTTTCTAATGCCACTATTATTTTGGTTAGAATTATTATTTTTTCTCATGATCCTGTTTTTTTTTAGGGCACAATTTGCAGAACCTGTGTTTTTTAAAAGCTTTAATATCACATTATAGCAGAAACACCTGCCCAATACTTTATCTTGTTAATATTAAAATAGAGGAGACTCTTAGAACATGGCCCTCCATTCAGTTAAGAGATTATAAAGAATCCACTACATTTCAAATAATCAGTTTATATATAATTTATTACTATTTAAATATAAGTTCATGTAACAATTGTAATAAATTATAAATATTACTATCTGTTATATACATTTTTCAATTGAGATAAGTTATGTTTCTGGGATTGACAACTATAAAGTACTTAATCAGTTGTATCAGAATCACATTAAGTTGTTTTTGGTTTAAATCTTATGAGAATGTTTCCTAAATAATTGCATCCTCTTTAGGGCACAACTACTTACAGTTTCCTTTAAAGCAACTTGATTGGCTTTTTGAGAAGAAGGATCTAATAATACAGCTTCCGTTATAGAATAAGCGCCCACCTCAACATGTAACATAAACACCCAAGATAACGCTGAAACTTTCAGATACTACAGCAAGCGGAATTCAAGTACAAGGCTTCCTCATGCAACTTCTCTTATGTTTCCTGAGTTCATCTGCCTGCTGAGAGCATCATTAGTAAGATAAATTACTCCCTTCTGCAATCTGTTCAACTTTCTCTGTCACTTTCATATAGTATATATTTATTTGTCCTATATTTTAAAAAATCCTGCATCCATGGTTGAAGATTTTTCTCTTTGAGCACAAAGCCCATGTTCATGAGAGATAGAAGCTAAAGTTCAGAACCAACACCTTTTCTATCCAACATAGCGAAGCAAAGCAAAATCTAAAAAAGTGTACTTCTTAAACCCTGAAGTCAGGCACTTAATTTTGGATGAATTCCAACAACTGAACATGGACAGCCCATTGATAAGAGCCAAAATAAATTCTTAGTATGGATCCCAGAAGAATTTGGCCCATGAGGTAGCAGAGAGAGAATCCGGGCTGTTGCGGGGTGGCGGTGGGGGATGGGATGTAGAGTACCCAGGTCCATGAGAACATCAAGAATCAGAGCTGTCACGTCAGATCTCTGAGACTTGTGTCGGTTTGTTTGCAGAGGTGGTTCTATTACAGTGACCTGAAGTCCTCTTGAACAAGTTCTAAGGAGCATAATGGTAACTAGCCAACCATGTTTTTATCTGTGTAAGGGGGCTTGTCCACTTATACCACAATGGCAAAGGATGGCTCTGGCCTTTCAATAATAGCAGGTTTTTGAGCTTATCACTTCATTATGCATCCACACATCAAACATATGGAGTACTTAATTGGTATCAGGCACTCATTTCTTTCCTCCTTACTGATAAGACAGACAGTGTGGCCAGAACAGTACATGATTTCTTGAGTAAGTAGCACAGAATCAGTTCCCATTTCTCACCATTTCTCACAGTATTCTGTAACCTTTGCTTATTTGTACTGACATTAAGAGTACCAAAGAGGGGGAGATGTGAATCAAATTCAGTATTATTATAGTCTGATGACAATGAGAATAAAAATTAAGTGATTTAACATGTAGAATTCATTTAGTGCAATAACAGAAATTCAACAAACTCCTCTCTCTTTTTGATGAACAGTTAAATGTTGTCCATTTAGTTTCTTATCAAAGAAATCCAATTAAAAAGTTACCAGGCACTCTCCTACATTGCTAGTGGGAGTGGAAATTGGTACAACCTTCTTAAAAAGCAATCTGGCAACATATACAGAAAGCTTAAAAGTATTCCTACCATTTGGCCTAATAATTCCACTTCTAGGAATATTCTGTAAAGAGATGTTCTGCAACTTGAAGTATTCTATACAAAACTTTTTATGTCATTGTAGTAGGGAAAAGTCAAAAACACCACAAATGTCTAACAAGAGAGAATGTTATGTAATAGCCATAGAAAAAAATTGGCACATGACCATTAAAAATGTTTTTGAAAACTTAATACAGAAAAAAATGCCTGTGAAACAGACAAGTTTGAAAGGAATGTTCAAAATTAAGTATATTGTTCTATGTAAAATATATAAAATGATGAAGACACATAAAACTAACTACTTATCTTAGGTTAATTAGATTATAGTTGTTTCTTTGTATGACTCTACCTTTCAAAACACTGAGCTTGTGGTCACAAATTAAAGAAATCCAAAATCTGGTATAATGAAAGCATTTTAAGTATTTAGCTGTTATGCTAAGTACAAGCAATAAAGGTTCAAGCCAGAGCCTAGACAACAAGATTAACAGAACATGTATTAGTGACCACAAGAAGAATGGTCAAGAAAACAGGAGAGGAAAGAAGAGGATAGCAGAATTCCAAGCAGGCATTGAATGAACACATTTCAAACAGGCAGACTTAGGGCAAAGGAGAGTATATAAAAATTCGTGCAACATTCTCTTGTCCACTGTCCGTATGGAAGAATTCCCAAATTGAATGATTTTAGACAGACACTATGTTTAAATAAATAAATAAATAACGATGCAGAATCGGTTTCTTTACACGAATCACATTTGTGCTAAGTAACTTATCTGATGAAACACAGTTGTACTGAATTTAGGACAGATTGCCATCAATGCCATCAAAACATAGGGCTTCTATTTATGTATTTTTTTTTTTTTTTTGCAGAATTGTTTAAAATGTTATTTTCTCCAATTCTCTTCAATTACCTTTAGCAAACGGTGGATGGAAACCTTTATCTTAAGCCTAAATTCTCTACTACAGGGCAAAATAGTCCTAAATATTTCAGTGCAGAATGACATGTATTACTTTCCACTCCAATTCTGCCCAGAAGTAGGAAAGCAGTAAATAAATAAATGTCACTTTTTTTCACACTTGGTCAACTTGAACTGATAACATTTATTCCATAAGAAAGAGAAGTCATAATTTATCATGTAAGGAGAAAAAAGTTTGAGGACAAAACTATACACACACACAAACACACACACAGAGAGACACACACATACATAACATCACAAGATACATTATTCCATTAAGAAATGTACATACACACAGCATGAGCTTCAAGTCACTCACTTATAATTATGTTTCTCTGACCACATTGCAATAAAATCAAACACTGAAAATATTTGGCCCTGAATTTGATTACACAGTTATCAATATTTTCATAAATAATATGCAACCTAAGTGCAGGGCATATGGTGGTATCAAGAAAATATTTTAAAAGCTGTTCTTCAATAAAGTTAAACGTCATGTAAAAACTCTATAAACTTTTTCTCTATAAAATAGAATTGGGTTAGGACCAAGAAAAATAAAAGGCTTCAGCCACTTGAATATTTGTACTAATGTCACTCATTTACATTCCTTCTCATCAGACAGCGGCCTGAAGACAACTTAATCTAGATGACTCAAAATATGCAAAACTCACTTGCTTCACTTGAATCCAAAATCAGAGGTTAGAAGTTCGAATGTTACTACAGCATTGTGCATAATGGTAAAATACTGAAAATAGTCTGAATCCCCTTGTAAACAGAAAGGTTTAAATGTATTCTGGTATACCCAAACATTGGAATACTCTGAAGCCACTGAAAAGTAGTTTGTGGCCAGGCACGGTGGCTCACGCCTGTAATCTCAGCACTTTGGGAGGCCGAGGCAGGCGGATCACCTGAGGTCAGGAGTTCGAGACCAGCCTGACCAACATGGAGAAACCCCCATCTCTACTAAAAATACAAAATTAGCTGGGCTTGGTGGCACACGCCTGTAGTCCCAGCTACTTGGTAGGCTGAGGCAGAAGAACTGCTTGAACCTGGGAGTCGGAGGTCGCAGTGAGCTTAGATTGCGCCATTGCACTGCAGCCTAGGCAACAAGAGCAAAACTCCACCTCAAAAAAAAAAAAAAAAAAAGAAAAAGAAAAGTAGTTTGTGAATGGGAGTGAGTGTGAATGTGTGGAGAGAGAGAGAGAAGTGAGGCACATCTGTGTGTGTTTGTGTGTCTGCATATGTACATAGAGTCATCCCTTGGTATCTGAGGGGAATTTGCTCTAGGACCCTCATAGATAAATAGCATAGTATGTGCACATAACTTATACACATCCTTTCATATACTTTAAATCATCTCCTGATTACTTAAAATACATAATATAATGTAAATGCTATGTAAGTTGTATTTTTATTTATATTATTTTATTGTTGTACTGTTATTTTTTCTAATATTTTCTATTCACAATTGGTTGAATCCACAAAGGCAGAACACACAGACACAGAGGGCTGACTGTCCATCTAGGTATATGTACATATACAGACAGAGAAGGAGGTGATCAAGATACACTGCTAAGTAAAAATCAGAAATAGCTAAAAGGTGCATGTAAAATTAATTCATAATTCATAATTCATAAATGAATTAATCTATAGTGTTAATGATACTATTAACAATATTTGCTGACCAATTTCTATACAGGTTGTACTCACCTACACATTTCATACATATTAACTAATTTAACTCTCATAATAACCCTATATTATTGGTTCTATTATTCTCCTCTTTAAATCAATAAGGAAAATAAAGCACACGGTTACTAGGAAACAAAGTGCCTTACTAGCAAACACAGCTAGTAAGCGTTTTTGCTTTTTGCTTGTAAGTCTTTATTCCCACCGCCGCCACCACCACCACCACCCCACCCTTACTCATCTCCTCCCTTTTCCTCTGCCCTAAAGAGGCTGATTTTACAAATTACAACACCTGGATTCTGGAGTCCATGGATCTTATTAGGATTCAGCCCATGAGAGTAACCATCAGTGAGTGTGGAATAAAAGAAAAGAGGTTGAGGCGAATATTTATAATCACCCCTCGCTGCCCTGCCCCCACCTGCTCAATGCAGCAAGGTAATCCAATAGTGGCTGCATTTCTCTACCCATAGCCACAGCTCCTGTTCAGTAGCCCCTTTCCCACAGGTACTGCTCTCACTGGGTCTCAGTTACACCTCCCTCTCCTGGTGCCTTTGGTCCTAGTGATAACAACTTTCACTTTTTGGGCACCTAGGTTGCCTGATCATTCCTTGTTGCTTTTCTTAATACTTCTATAACTAAGCCCTTCCTCAAAGTCTTCAATGACCTCTGAGTCATCTATTTCCTGCCCAGACTGTGACTCATACAATTGCAGACAGGATTTGAACCCAGACACTGTGGCTCCAGAGGCTGTGCTGTCCTTCTACTCACCCTGCAATACTTCCTGCCTCCCCACTATGCTGGTCTATGTGTCATTTTACTATTGAAAGACTACTAGGACTGGTGCAGTGGCTCACACTTGTAATCTCAGCACTTTGTGAGGCCGAGGTGGGAGGAGGATCACTTGAGGTAAGGAGTCCGAGACCAGCCTGGACAACATGGTGAAACCCCATCTGTACTAAAAACAAAATAATTGGCTGGACGTGGTGGTACACACCTGTAATCCCAGCTACTCAGGAGGCTGAGGCACAAGAATAGCTTCAACGTGGGAGATGGAGGTTGCAGTGAGCTCAGATTGCACCACTGCACTCCAGCCAGGTAACACAGGGAGACTCTGCCTCCAAAAAAAAAAAAAAAAGGCAGAGAGACTGTACTAACTTATCATCAGGAATTTTATCTGGGAAGTAAGATTACAACAGAGAATTTAAATCTGTATATTTTATGGTTCTACATTACTTGAATTTTATTATTTCTCAAACAAAAATGCAGTAACGTTGGACACTACTACTACTAACTACTACTGTAAAGAGATTTGATTATACTTATAGAGTAACCTAGCTAAGGCAGACAATCCACTTTGTAGTTAAATATTACTTGACAATCTTAACTACAAGGTCTTTCCATAAAGTATGAATAATCATTCTCTAACACAGAAGTCTAGACAATCTGTTGTAGGTTTGTTACCCAGTACGAGGCCTACATGACATAGGTGAATTTCTATCCTGCCTTAACTCTGTTTATCTTTAAAAATGGGACACCTGAGGTCAAAATTCCTCCTAGTGATCAAACTGGCCAAGACTGGTGGGATCCAAGATGGCAGCTTTCTTGACCTCTGAAGAAACTCTAATCTAACTTCATTATAATCTAATTTTCATGCTAAATGATACACCTCACAGAACCATGACAGTTTACAATCACCAAGACAACAATCCATTGAAACAACAAAAGGTGGGGGAGGGAAGGCAGCACTCTGGTTTTGAGGAGTTCTCTGCCCATTCCCAGAAAAAAACACGAATGTTCCTCCCCTTATTTTTAATGCCCAACCCTTTCATTAGAGATGCCTGTTTCTGTGACTTCCCAGCTCTCTTGAGCTTCTCAGTCCCATGCCATCGAATAAAGCCTGCACTGCTAGATGTTCACTTTCGGTTTTGGTATTGGTTTTGTGGCACTGAATTTTCAAAGATGCCATTTTGATGGGAAATTGCTTTGTCGGTAATATATTGATATTCTTGGACTGAAAAGAAAAAGTCTTGAATAGAAAAGTATTAAAGGATTTTTCTGAGTCAGGCTCACTCTGTTTCCCAGGCTAGATTACAGTGGGCCTCAAACTCCTGGGTTCAAGTGATCCTCCTGCCTCAGCCTCCTGAGTAGCTAGGACTACAGGCACATACCATCATATCTGGCTAATTTTTATTTGCTACAGATGGGATCTCACTATGTTGCCCAGAATGGTCTCAAACTCCCCGGCCTCAAGTGATCCTAGGCCTCCCAAATTACTGAAATCACAGGTATGAGCCACCACCCCTGGATTAAAGATCATTAAATTATTGCTTCTTCTGTTCTGATAATGTACCAAAGAGCTATTAGGATCTAGCTCTTCTAATGCGACAAGAACCAACAGAAAGAAATGTTTAATATTATACGTTTAATGTTTAAACCACAGATTTTAACCACCACAGAATTTTATGGTCTTCTTTGGGACATTACTGATGTTCAATATAGTAAATTTGCTTTGAATTTCATCAAATCTCTAAACTCTATGAGGTATATTTCATAGGGGACTGGAGTCTAAGTTGCACCTCAGCCTCATGATTGCTGCTAACCTAACCTCAACTCTTGCTCTGCTCAGCCACTGTGCTGAGAAGCGTTATATTCTCCTTTCCATGCAGCAAACACAACATGCTCATGTAACTTCTCCAATATTACAAGTTTCCTCCAGAAATGGCCTTGGGTAAGAAAAAGGAATTCAATATGAACAATTTTGCCTCATCACTAGACACTTTGGAATGTATGTGTCCTTTCCAAATATTCAAGGATCACTGTTGAATTTTCCTGCTACGTAAAGGAAATTTCAATCGCCATTTTTAAATGGCAACCAAGAACTAATAACAGATATGTATTCCTGACACTACATGGCTCAAGCAATGTTTTATATTAGCACCTAACACTAAATTAACCAAATTCATTCAGGAGAAAGAATCATACAAACTCAATCTTTCTTCTTCAATTCTTTCAATCTTTCACCTCCTCTCAATGTGAAATGTTAAACCCATCAATTATATATGTGGTATTTCCTAAAAGATGAATCTAGCTTACCAGAAAAAAATACAAACCCAGAATTCCCCCATCTCTAGGTATAGAAAGCCTCCAGATGTCACTCAAATCCAACTCTCTTACCAAGGATTTACTAATGAATGACTGCCAGCAGTGAATATACTCTGGCCCCAAATCCTTCTGCCTCTATGACGTCAAGACCTCCACAGCCCTGTGTTTCCTGAGCAAACATGTGGGAAAAATTCAGGTCATTCATTTATTGGAGCATAAATGTTAACAATCAATGTCTCCCAGCCATAGCTGTTATCCTGACCTAAGACCCATCTGTCATCAACATCTAAATCAGTGAACATTATTTTCTGACTTAATTTTGCTGGAATAAAGCCATTTCGTCTGTAGGTGAGGCAAAAAAGGGGATTAACTATAAATTTTAAGTAAATGATATATCTTATGATCACATATGTAAAACAAACGATTCAGTTAGGCATTAATATATCTAAGCACAAATTATTTCCCTTCGTCTGTAGAGACTGATAGCCATGTACTGATTTTTCTTCCTTTCATATATAGAATATACATAGGACAAAACAAATAGTTATTTTATCTCATTTTCATGGCTACAATAGTTTTACTGAGACCTAAAACAATGTTTTTTAAATCAAAATGGTAATAAGACTCTGGCATAACGAAGGCTGTCATTTTTCACGCCCACCTCAAGGCTTTCTTCTGCTGTCAGGGGTTGCCTGACAGGCTTACTGGCTATAATGCTCCAACTTTGTAAATCACAGCCAGACTCAGTCTTCACTAGGCATTTTCTGTATTAATCTCTAGAAACAACAAAATAAATGCATCCGTTCTCTTATCCATGCACACAAATGAAAATAAAATACAAAGTCCTTAATGAAGGAAAGAAATGACTAAGAGAAAATAACTGCAGGTAAAAATCTATACTTAACTGTAAACTGAAAACATTTACATAGCCCTATTCAGATTCAGAGTGTGTTACTGATTTTGGGGTACAGTATTTGGAAATCTCTTTGATGATTCTCAAACAATTGATCTATTCTAGAAGAATTATTTGATTGCTGAAGAATTATTAGTGAAAAATACTTACTAAAATATAAAATATCGCTTTGAACCTGGACGCTTCTGGCATAACGATGTGATTAGTGGAACTGCTTCTCTTTTTTTTTTTTTTTTTTGAGACAGGGACTCACTCTTGCCCAGACTGCAGTATAGTGGTGCAATTACAGCTCATGGCAGCCTCAACCTCCCAGGCTCAAGCAATCCCTCTATTCAGCCTCTCGAGTAGCTGGGACTACAGGTACACGTGGTGGCTTTGTACCTATAGTATACTCGAGAGGCTGAGGTAATTATTTGTTGTTATTTTGTTGTTGTTGTTGTTGTTGTTGTTGTAAAGATGTCTCACTGTGTCGCTCAGCCTGGGCTTGAACTCCTGAGTTCAAGGGATTCTCCCCCCTCAGCCTCCCATAGTGCTGGGATTACATACGGGTGTAAGCCATTGCACCAGCTGCAAATTGCATCTCGCTTTCCATACTGAAGAAGCTAATTCTTTTAAAAGCTTGTTCACTTAAAGAGAGATATTTGTCTCATGCAAACCAAAACAAAGTTGAATTCTTTAAATGTGAGTAAAGGTCAGCTTAATTTAACAAAGATCTGTAATTAGCAATTAAATCGAATCCTTAAAAATAAATGTTAAGAATTCCTGTTCACCAACACTGAACAATGCTGTCATATGCTTTTTTCAAATGGTGTGACTGGTATCATCAACTGAATCAAAGAAAACCCCAAACTCCACAATCAGGATAGGACTAATTGTGGAGGCATAAGGGGAGATTGGGTGGGGATGTTGGTAGAGTATATGAAAAAGAGAGAGGTTGACTGGGAGGAAGAAAGTAAAAAGGATAATATAGTGCCCCTCTTGCCCCTCAAGAGTAAAGTGCTCAAGGAAAGGGTATTTTTGTTTTATTTGGTTTTAAGTGTTGTGCATTTCATAATGCTCCTGGGTAACGCTATGGATAGTATCGATGTCAATAGGAAGGAATATGCATTATGCTTTTATTTTCAATTATATTTGTTCTATGTGAAGAAACATAAAAACATAATTCCAAGTGATGAGAATATATATCAATATGAGCTGTATTAAAAAATGTGTGAAAAACTTCAAAATGGGCAAAAAGAGAAAACATGACAAATTAGTAGGTTCCCTGACTAGCTCATGCATATCTCTGGCTTTTATTGTCTTTGAGCCATTTTATGACTCTGAAAATAATAGAAACTGACAGCAATCTCATTTACTATCAGAAAAATAACAGAAATAGAAATGGATGCTGTGTCCATTGGAATGCAACTGAATATTGCCTTGTAGAAACCGACCACTTTTTGTTTTTTTTTTTTTTTTTGAGCCTGAGTCTCTCTCTGTCACCCAGGCTGGAGTGCAGTGGCACAATCTTGGCTCACTACAACTTCTGCCTCCTGGGTTCAAGCAATTCCCCCACCTCAGCCTCCCAAGTAGCTGGAATTACAGGTGCCCGCCACCATGCCTGGCTAATTTTTTTTTCTTTTTCTTTTTAGTAGAGACAAGGTTTCACCATGTTGACCAGGCTGGTCTCAAACTCTTGACTTCAAGTGATCTGCCTATCTCAGCCTCCCAAAGTGCTGGGATTACAGGCATGAGCCACCGTGTCCAGCCTTATGCACCTTTTTGTAAATTCATTTAGCACTTCTTTTCTGACTTTAAATGTATGTGATACTTTAACTTCTCATTTGAATCAGTTGTAACATCTTACTGGTTCCCTCATTAATTAATCAGTTAAATGGAATTTTGGGCATACATTCATTCATGTTTGTATGAGTCATAATTTTTTAAAATTATTCTTTAGTTCTACACATAGGCATGTGAACACACACTCACAGATAGACACATATACCAATCAAATTTAATATTATATTATGCCTGGATTTTAAGTACTTTTCTTCACATACCTCTATTTTCTAAATTTGTTCAGTAAGCATTATTTCAATAATTAGAAAAAAAGTTTTAAAAAACTATGAAAAAAATTCAAGTAATGCTTTGAAAGTCTCTACACGTATCTCTAGCTCTCAAACAAACATGTGATTTTAATATCTGTGATTAAGCCAAGCGTGGTGACTCATGCCTGTAATCCCAACACTCTGGGAGGCCAAGGCAGGCAGGTCACTTGAGGCCAGAAGCTGGAGATCAGCCTGGCCAACAGGGTGAAACCCCGTCTCTACTAAAAATACAAAAATTAGCCAGATGTGGTGGCATATGCCTGTAATCCCAGCTACCTGGGAGGCTGAGGCATGAGAATTGCTTGAACCCGGGAGGCGGGGGTTGCAGTGGACTGAGATTGCACCACTGCACTCCAGCACAGGTGACAGAGCAAGACTCTGTCTCAAAAAAACAAACAAATAAACAAAAATCTTGGATTAGGTGAACCACATAGAAGCAGCCAGTTTCTAAATCACCACATCTATCATATTTTCCTTCTTAAAAACATGAGGAACATATACGCTGGGAAGTAAGAATTGTTAATCTTAATGAATGTATCCCTCTGATACGGTTTGGCTGTGTCCCCACTCAAAATCTCATCTTGAATTGTAATCCCCATGATCCCCATGCATCCAGGGAGACACTAAGTGGATGTAATTCAATCATGGGGATGGTTTCCCATGCTGTTCTCATGATAGTGAGTTCTCACGAGACCTGATGGTTTTAAAGTGTTAGGCAGTTCCTCCTGTGTTCATTCTCCTTCCTGCCACCTTGCAAAGGTACCTTGCTTCCCCTTAGCCTTCCATCATGATTGTAAGTTTCCTGAAGCCTCCCCAGCCATGCGGAACTGTGAGCCAATTAAAACTCTTTCCTTTATAAATTACCCAGTCTCAGGCAGTTCTTTATAGCAATGTGAAACAGACTAATATTTGCTCTATCAATATAAATGTCAAGGCAATATATTTTTAAAGGTCTATCAGCAATAGGCTAAAATAAGAATTTATAAATGTGCTCTAAAAGAACTATCCCTTGGATTTTATTAGGAGAAACACTAAAATATTAACAAAACCTCAAGCTGCGGCATCCAAATAGTAGTGAAGTAAGGTCCTTAGTCTTGTTGGTCAGGCCGCAGACTCCTCAGTTGTTCCAAAGAACTCATCTAAATGACTGGATTTACAGTTTTGTTTTATTTTTTGCTAATCCAGAAAAACACAAATCTTTGTACTCCATAGCCTGCCATATTAAAAAAGAGCACAAATGCATTAAAGATAATAATAATAATACCTAAAAGTAAAATTAAGTATATAAATAAATACAAAAAGGTAAGTAAATGTCAGAAGATTATAAGAACATTGATGTCATGTAAATGTAGATAGGTGAATCCTTAAAATGTACTAGTTTTCATGTCAATATCAGCACAGAGTTCATTATGAAATCTCAGTTCATTTTCTTACTAAATAACCCAGTATACTCGAATGAATAATATCTTATTTTGTCTTATTCTAAGCCCTGAGAATATAAACAAAATGTACTCTGAAAGCGTATTAACACTAATCAGAAAAGGACAAAACAAACTTTCAGAATTCTTATGGGTTGAATTGTGTCCCCCCCAAAAAAAACATATTTGCAGTTCTAATCCCCAGTGCCAATAAACGTGACCTTATTTGAAAATAGGGTCATTGCTGATGATCAAGTTGGAGTCATTAGGCTAGGTTCCAATCCAATATGTCTGTGTCTTTATAAAAAAGAAATTTGGATTCAGAGACAGACATATAAAAAGAGGCATGGGAAGAACGCCATTACAAGCCAAGGAATGCTTGAGTCCCCAAAAGCTAGGAGAGAGGCACAGAATAGATCTTCCCTCGCAGCCCTCAGAAAGAACCAACCTGCTGACACCATGATCTTCGACTTCCAGCCTCCAGAACTGTGGGACAATGCATTCCTATTGTTTAAGCGGCACAGTTTGTGGTACTTTGTGACAACAGCCCCAGGAAACTAATACAAAATTGACATTTCGTTGTCTAATTTCACATGCTACTTTTGATCTCAATAAAATATGCTGAAAGTTTGCTATTCTCTAAACACATTAAGAATGAGTGACCAAGATATTTTCTCAAGACTCATTTCTTTCCTTCAAACTCACCACCCATCAACACACAAACCACACCAAGAAAAGGAACAAGAATAAATAAATCTTTGAAGAGGATATAGTAATTTTTTAAACACAAATTACAATTGGCCTTTCTGGTCATCCATACATCAAGGACCAATATTAGTGATGTCCCCTTAACATCAGTTATTTCACCCTTTACAGCCATACTTTCAAATTTTGAGGCCATTTCAAAGTGTATGTTTTATCCTAAGTATAAAAATTAAATGAGATAATGTAATAAAGAACAAAAGGTAAAAGACAAAGCAGAAAGTTTAAACAAAATTCAAGCCAAAAATTGCTGAAATGTTGATTAAACCTAATGGAGCTCATTAGCCATTAATAGATGCCAGGGTTAAAGTGAAAAAGAATAAGCACATTGTGTTATACAGAGAAACCCCTTTCCTTCAGAAATCAGAGAAAAGCCCAAAATTACATTTTCCCTTACCCAATATGATGAGAAATTGTACAAGAGAGATATGTTGATTTGGGAGAACACTGATTATACTTAACTCTGTTTTTATTACAAGTGGGTTTTATTTAATAGCAACAGTTAAAATATTAAAGAAAAACCTGATATAAAAATTAAAACAGACTATTACTGAATTACATACATACCACTAAGCATAGCATACTTTTAAGAGATAAAAATCTCAAGGAAATTATAGTAACTACTTTGTTTAATTCAGAGGGACTAGTTTGAGGAGGGGAGATACAAATTTGTATGTATTACAGAATTCTGTCTGCATGACCTACCATATAGAGAAATTAAGTACTTAGGTAACAGCTAAAAATATTCCAATACATATACAAGGAGATTTTTGAAAATACTCCAGAAAGAAGGCATAATTTAAAGAAAAAACAAAAACCAAAAAACTGTTCACTAAGCTATGAGTCAGTTGGACATGGGAGGAGTACAGGAACCAGCAGGCTAGGAGGTTCCATGCAGCCTGTCACACATCAGAGCCCTATAGACAAGTCTGACATGAGGAAAGTTAAAAGCATTATACATTTTTAAAATCACATTTTAAATGTCTATACATCTATGCTCATAATTTTATCTGGAAGATGAAAGGCTATGAGAAGTAAAATATGTTGAGATTGGAACAAATGCTAGATAATCCATTATTAATATTTACCTTTTTCTCCAAATTTTTCTGAGTTTAAAAAAGATTGAATTTTAAGCTATACAGCAGGATGATTTCTCCATAGCAATTAAACTAGAAAGTAGATTTCTAAACATTACAGTAAAAACAGAGTAATATAAGGAAATAGGAAAGGAACATCATGTGTTTTACATTTTAATAAAACACATCAAAGATAAAAGTATCTCTCATATTAAAAAGTCAAAGTTCTAATTCAAGTAACACATATTTGATACGGGCTTACCCTCAAGGCAGATACCATTTTAAATGAATGAGCGTGATTTTTTTTTTCTCATTTGCAAGTCATTTGCCAGAATTTATTATAGCTTACAGTCTTTTAGAAGTTTTTTTTGTTTTTTTGTTTTGAGATGGAGTGTCGCTCTGTCGCCAGACTGGAGTGCAGTGGTGCGATCTCGGCTCACTGCAACCTCCGCCTCCGGGGTTCAAGCAATTCTCCTGGCTCAGCCTCCCCAGTAGCTGGGACTACAGGCGCCCACCACCACGCCCAGCTAATTTTTTTTATTTTTAGTAGAGACAGGGTTTCAACATTTTGGCCAGGATGGTCCTGATATCCTGACCTCATGATCCACCCGCCTCGGCCTCCCAAAGTGCTGGGATTACAGGCGTGAGCCATGGCGTCCAGCCTCTTTTAGAAGTTTTGAGATGAAGACTGATATGTAGGCATCAAATCTCTTTGGTAATGTTGTCTGAAAAAAGGATGTCTAGGAAAAGCAGTGCTATAAAGAGAGGAAATTTCACTTTTATGTTTTAAAAAAATCAAGCAGAAACTTTTATTTGCCTAATTCCTACTTCATATCGTACTTTGCACTTTCTAGGAAAAAAATCTTTCCACAGAAACATGAAACATTGCTTTTGAAAGACTAGAAGCAACCAACTAAAAATTAAGCAATTGTTGCAAATTAAATCTGTAGTACAGCTGCAACCATTTAAAAAGAGCAGCTGTTGAAGAAATAAAAGTACATTCTCTGCATCAAACTAGAAAACATTCAAAAACATAGTGACATTTGATTAAATGGATATTTATTAGAGACAGTTCCATATGGCTTTTACACAGATTCTTTCACATAAACACCAGCTTCTCTTTTTATATTAGAAGTTGAGAAGTGCTTATCTCTAAAACAGTCAGACATACTTAGTTCCAATTTTGTCCATTGAGAAAAAAACGTTTATTTTATTTTAATGTGTATTATAGCTTGGCCAGCTTGATTATGTATAGCTGGGCTTTAATGTTTTGCACTGTTCAACTTTGTGTGCCAGAATCTGCTTCTCTTCATCTGAAACTCTTCTTATTCCTCAACTTGAACATGATTTTTTCTTTCCCTATATGTGCCCAAGTAAAACACTGAAGTAAAGCTCACTCAAGAGAAAAGCACACCTATAGAAATGAGGGAATTTCTCTGTGCCATGGCCTTCTGGTAAGTTATTCTGGAACAAAAATATTTGTGTTCCTATATGGCTTAGAAACATTCTTCTACATCAGGTTTTTTTTACAGAAAAAAAAAAAAAGACATGTGTGCAATGAATACTTTTAGTCACTAAAATACTTTTCATTTCTTAGTTAAATGATCAATTATGTAATCACACGAGTCAAAACAACGGGGAGAAATAATCTTGTGCTTTCTGTACTTGTTAGAGAAAATTACTTGGGGAGCTTGTTAAAAATATCTATTTCTCGCTGGGCGTGGTGGCTCACGCCTGTAATCCTAGCACTTTGGGAGGAGGAGGCGGGTGGATCACAAGGTCAGGAGATCGAGACCATCCTGGCTAACACGGAGAAACCCCATCTCTACAAAAAATACAAAAAATTAGCCGGGCATGGTGGCGGGCGCCCGTAGTCCTAGCTACTTGGGAGGCTGAGGCAGGAAAGTGGCGTGAACACGGGAGGCAGAGCATGCAGTGAGCTGAGATCGCACCCCTGCATTCCGGCCTGGGTGACAAGAGAGAGACTCTGCTCAAAAAAAAAAAAAAAAAAAAAATCTATTTCCCAAGTCACTTACATGGAGAATCTGAATAAACTGTTGAAGCCAAAAATCTGTAGAGTTTGGGGGATTTGTGAAGAGATGCTCTAAGCAATAAATGGGATTCATTTCAATGTTCTTAAAAATATATAAATATTAAAATGCTTCCTTTACTTATTTTTGTTGGCTGTTTCATTGTGTTACTCTATATGTAACTACCAAAGAGTAGGTCCTATAGTACCCCAGTTATGATTAGGGATTGATCTAATATGGCAAAAGTCTTCCTATCCAAATGACTAGGACTAGTTAATAACAACAACAACGTCAGTAAATACAGTTGAAAGAGACACATAAAGCAAATAATCATGTTTAAGAATTAAATGAGCACATTATAAACATTCAGTTTCAACTTAAAACATTCATTATTCAGACATTCATTCGCCAAACTTTCTATGAAGGGCTAAAATCCTGCAAGGTTTAGGTCTCCTACTCTCTATTTCATGTCACCTTTAGAAGAAAGATAATTTAAACATCTGTAATGCCGCACAGTTATTTGATCTTATAGTTTTACCCATAGTCCCTAATTATTTCATCTACACCTCAGTTAACACATATGCTATATCTACTTTGCCTTCATCAAATCTTTCAAAGAAAGCATTCAATCAAGTTTTCATAGAAACAACAACAATATTTTTGGCTTATATTTCAGTGGTTTATATAATTTTTAATTAAATTATACAATTACAATATTAAGGAAAAGTGGCATAAACTGGCCAGGTAACCACCACAATTCATGGACATCAGTTGGTATTTTTAACAGAAAGACTCCAGAGCACTGGTTAACTCTAGTAAGTTAGTTAAGGTCAAGTCAATGAAGACAATTTCTCCTATGGTTTCATTTCAGAAACTGAATGGTGTTCTGCCTTCACTGTCAATGCTAGTTTTGTTTGCTTACTTTGAGAGCTTCTCCCACTAGAACTTATCTTTGTGAAAAGATAGTGGAAAAAGTTATTCATAAGTTTTCCTTTCACACTGCCCTACTATGGTTTTTAAGCTGAATGAATTCACTTCTGGGCAAATCATTACTTTAAGAAAAATGAAAGTCACATAATCCAAAGCAAAGAGAGGACAGAAACTTCTTTCCATGAGATGAAAATGGTCAATAAGTTAAGGAAAATTATTCCTAACAGACTCGCAAATAACCTAAGCATTTCTTCAATAATAAGATCCTCTGTGTGTGTGTTTTGCAAATGCTGTATTTTATTTCTTTGAGAAATAACATTTTTGGAAAAAGTAGTTGATCATGTTAAATTATACAATGCTTTGGACACACAGTAGCTTGTCCACAATCGGAAGAATTTTTATATTCTGAATGCTTTACTATGTAAATGATAAAGATGTTAATGGAAATAATTTTAAAAGCCCTGAATGCAGAGGGCCCCTGCTACGTAGCTAAAAAATATATAACCTGGATGATGTTCTACTGTTTTGACTTGGAGTTTTATCCTGTGGTTTTTGTACAATTAACTGTCTTTTGTAGCACTGACACTAACTGCCAAATCCCTCTCATTGGTTGGCCACTGACACATCTCAAAGATACATCAAATACTCAAACTTTGCATGTTCTGACTTCAAAGACAGTAAGGATTTGGCCTCACAGCTATTAAATGAGGCCAGGTAGCAGCAGCAAGAGCTTGATGGACAGATGAGCTCATCTTCACTGCTGTCCCCATAGCCAAAAGAAAAATTTTTCTCCAGTGCTTGCTTTTGTCAACAGTGATGAAAAGAACTCAGAAAATGATTAGATCTTGACAAACTAAGCCTTTTAAATATTTGAGGACTTCAGGCTTAGATCATCCAGCTTCTCAATTTTGCTCTTTTGTATACCTTCCAATTGCTTTGTTATACCAGTCAATTTAAAATCAATTTAAGACTTTGTTGAACAATGTTCAACTATTAACATCTGAACTTACAGGAGTTCATAAAAGATTTCGAGCAATGAGTGATCTTCAAAGCAATGGCGACTGAAGCTGAAGTCTCTTGTCCAAGTGTCCTCACTGTAATATCACTTTCCAAACACAGTTTCTGCCACGCTGCCCCAGGAAAGCATTTTATAAATGCGCTCATGTTTGACCATAAACTCAAAGGAGCAAGATTTAGATATAGGATGAACAACCAAAATATTCTTCTGCAGTGAGATTCCTTTTCCTTAATTCCCTTTTAACTCACAAGAAGGGATAGGGACAGTTCTTCGGTTCTGGCCCTCAACAACCAAGACACATGATAAGCTCAAGAGATATGCTCAAGGGATAGCAGAGAAGAAAACGCTGAAAGAAATTTAGGTAAAAAGGTAATACATGAACTTCAGCACTGATCAAGGAGGAGTGGTGTAAAGTCCCCTGGGCTTACTAGTACAATCACGTTATACCTACAAAAAGAGAGCAATCCATCAGTACCCACTGGAATGAAACTTTAGCTCTGATGATACCTTGTAGACCACACTACATTTGATACAGCTTATGTACATAAAAATGAATTATTCAGTGTTTTTCTATTTCTATTAACTGTGTCAGCTACCTTTTAAGGGAATGACTAAAACCTTTTCAACAAGGATGGATATTTAGAAGTATTAGATACCATAAGTCAACCATTATTCTTGAGAAATACAGCAACACTACCTGAAAAATCAAAAACGAATTCCAAACTAACTGTCATTTTTCTAAGCAAATGTATAGATAAGAAGCCTGGCCATAATAAAACGTGGGTTTTAATAAATGTTGAAAAATGCCACAAAGTATATATTTTAAAATTAGTGTAATTATTTTCTGCTCTTTAATCAGGACAGTGAGAAAAATGCATGAGAAAATGCAGAAGGCTGGTCGACTTTTGAACTATCCAAAAATCTAGGCAAAAAATGTGCCAAAATTTTGACCTGGAAATGATTTGAGATTTATAGTCAGAGTGACTATGTTACATTAGAATTAATAATATTGAAATACAGCCCATAAAATATTGACATTGTCCTGGCTTAATAAGGATTTTGTAATATTAACACTTGTCCTGATTATGAAAAGGAAAATGTCATTTTGATTATATTTCAAAACAGGTGGGTGAAAAGCATTATTTCCTGGAAAAGTTTACATTTACAGTAGACATTTACACCATTACGTTTACAGGCAGTTTTTAATCTTGTTTAATATAACCAATATTTATTGAGTCTTTATTAAATGTCAAGCAGTACGCTAGGTAGGTACTGAAAATACAAGAAAAACAAAAAGAATAAGCGTCATCAGGGGCTCACTGAAGGCAGGTGTGTATTGGTCAGCCTATTGGCTCTGGATCCAGTACTTATTAATTATATAATATGACTTATGTGTTTCCAGAAGCTCACTCTAATGAGGGTGTATAAAATGTAAATGGCTGCCTAGGTTATGTATGCCTGATTACAACTGCAGCTATTACAACTATATAATATATCAGTATGTTTATTTCCTCAGTATCCTGTTTTGAACCACTGCTCCTTCCAGTTTGGCATGTTGCCTTCAAACATGACTCCCCTACATGGGACAAACTGTCAACAGGAATAAACCATCCCTATTCCTAAGAACACTTTATAAAAATCTAGATGAAGAATTCCTAAAGCTAATTCTTCTTCTCTCGCAATTATTATTATAAATACTGTAATTGTTGACAGACTATTTTGGAAGAATATGAGCCTCCTGCAGAAGCTTAAAGCCTTACACATTTTATTTATTTGTTTTAATTAATTACTTGAGGAATGAGTACTTCTGAGATTTCAAGAAGCCAAATTTGTGGCTTCTGGCAGAAGATGCGATCTGGAGGGAATGGCTTACTCTGGTGACAAGGAGAAAGGCAAGCTGTTGAAGCAGAAGAATCACGAGAAGACTTTTCAAGTACCATTCTTTGTTGTCCTAAAGGAAGGTAGGGGCTAGGAGGCCAGGTGGCTATGGTGTTTTCAAAAAGTCTCACTCTGCTGCTGCTTTAAGGGTCTCACTCCCAAGGTTAACATATTCGATGACAGAGAAAAAGAAATCTTTCTAGTTTTCTTTGTCTTATACATGATGGTATTCCTTTAAATCAGTAATGTTTTTAATTACCTTGAAATACACAAATCCTTCACTCCCTTTTATGTTCAAGGGAAAAGATTTTAGCAGAAATCAAGGTTATTTTTAAAAATCGGTTTATCAAGCCAGATATCAAATTATCCCTTTGACTTACGGCCTTAGCAGTTTGCATCTTTGCTAGAAGTGCTGTTCTTTATGACTCTACCAAAAAATAAAAAGTATTTAACAATGGAGCAGGGGTTCATTATTGCTGATCAGCAACTGGAAAGCTAGAGTCCCTTCTTCCTTGCAAACTGCATGATAATTCTCAGGATAATTAGGGGCATAAATTTACTGGCACGTAGTGTTTGTTTTTGCTGTGATTTTTTTTAACAGGAAAAAGAAGTATTTATGGTAAAATATTATCTCATATTTTTCTTTTAGCAGCACTAGATTTCACAGGCAATCTTAGTCAAATATATAGGATTTCTTTGTTTCAAAAGGTTATATATGCAATGGGCATTGAAGTTCTTGAAAACGCCAGAAACATGTCTTTCCTTTCTTGTACTCTAGCAATGAGAAAGTGTACCCTGTGCATCTGTTACAGAAATAGCCTCAAAATATGGCTTAGCAGTGAGTATATAAAAGTAGATGGAAAGAAGATTAACCCATCTATACTAAACCACCAAATAGTATTAGTAGTTAACAAGGCAATTCCTCCACGTTTTTAAATTCATAACCAACAGTAATCCTGTTAGACCAGATAAATGAATGCTCAGCTGCCACTTTATTGTTAATGACACAAAAGAATATAGGACATTCAGCAATCATATTCTTAATAATTTTCAATGTATACTTTAATAAGTACTGACATTTTCAGCCCACGGATTTAAAACAATTTGATGGAATTTGCCATGGGTTATAATTTTGTTGTCATATCTTTTTGCTCTTTGGGCAAGGCCTTTCCATCTAAACCCCAGGCGTTGGTTTGAATCCCTGTGGACTCAAGCATATGTTCAAGGGATTCATAGTTCATTCTTCTTGGATAATTTAGATAATCATATGAAACAAATTCCTCTCTAATGCCAACTGTATTGTCCTGCTATAGATTTACAGGGTGTATGATGCCACAAGATGGAACACGCAATAATCAAGACACACTAACCATGTGAAATTTTAAGTTCCCATCTTTAGGGCAGAAATATTGAATTACTTATTTTACTCAGTTATTTGGTTTCTTTAAATGTCCCTTGAAATTCTTTTATTATTTTTTATATGCCAATCACAGAAGAGTTGACAATCTCTACTTATTAAGATCATAACATCCATCAAATATATCCTGCAAAACTCAAATATCATAAAATCAAATATTATGTAGCACAACACAAATATCTCATGTCTCCTTTTTGCCACTTGGCATCGATATTACCAAGGCATTGATTTTTCCCAGTCTAAGGACATTATAGGTCAGTAACTTTGTGACATTAGTATTTTGTCAATAATAGCAATGCTCTACTCATGTTTTTCTACATGTTGCCACAATCCTCAAAACAAGAATAAAAGCAAGAACAAAATCTTTTTTATAACTCAAAAGAAAGGACAGTAAATTATTTAAAATGCAATGATTAAAGCAAAGAAATTTAGATAGAGAAAAATGCCTAATTTTAAGCTCCAGGCATAAACTTGTAGCATGAACTACATAACTCGTAGCATGAACTAAAATGCAAACTGAAGCATTTAAACAATTCTTGTGCTTATGGCTTCTCGCCCACAGTCACTTTCCTCCTGTTTCTACTTGGGTGCTTATCTAGCTTCTGGCATTCCGCAGCAAAAGTTCCAAGAACATCTGCCTCTCAGTTTCTTTCTTTCTTAGGGGTACAGCCAGTTTCTTCAGCCCATTTGAATCTCATTTTCTTTCCAGATACACAAAACAAAACTGAAAGCATTTTCTCTGTTCATTACATACCAAGATTGTGTGTGTGTGTGTGTGTGTGTGTGTGGTGTGTCACCCAGGCTGAAGTGCACTGGCATCATCTCAGCTCACTGCAACCTCTGCCTCCAAGGTTCAATCAATCCTACTTCAGCCTCTCAAATAGCTGGGACCACAGGCATGTGCCAACACGTCTGGCTAATTTTTGTATTTTTTGGTAGAGATGGGGTTTCACCACGTTGGCCAGGCTGGTCTCAAACTCCTGACCTCAAGTGATCTGCTGGCCTCGTCCTCCCAAAGTGCTGGGATGACAGGCATGAGTCACCACCATGCCCAGCCCCAAGATTCTTTTAACGAATCATTTAATTAGGCGAAGGGGTTGCAAAAAGCCTCTGTATCTTTTTTTGTTTTTAAAACGCTTTACTAAGATTATGTCATAGAACAAACCTCACATGAAAAAGCAAGTGTGAGCTAACTGAAGGCACTAGGCCCAGAGACTGAACATGCTACCGATTTTAACATGGGAGGAAAGAGAGGAGCTCAGGAATTTTAAAAGAAGGAACATACACACACACACACACACACACACACATATTTTTTCCTCTCTCACATTTGGTATAAGTGATAGATGTTAAGGAAAAAGAAATATTCCCCCATCTTTAAGTGGCAGAAGTATTTGGTCACTCATTTTTGATCAACAGTGACCTAAAGAGACTACTTACAAAGTTGGGCTAATCTGGCCTCTAAAGATTCAATTGTCACAGCACTGTCCCACTACCAACTCCATCAAAATAAAAAAAAAAGATAAATTTATCTTCTACGTTAGGATGAATAATGGCCCCCAAAGATAGCCACATCCTAATCCCTGAACCTGTCAAAGTTATTTTATAGGGCAAAAGGGAATTTGTGGATGAGACTAAATTAAGGATTTTGAGATAGGGAGATTCCCCTGATTATCTGAATGGGGCCTAAATATAATCCCAAGTGTCCACAGAAGAAAGAAGCAGAGGAAATTTAAGGACCGCAGCAGTCGAGGCAATGTGAAGATGGAAACAAGATGCTAAACTGCTGCCTCTGAAGATGGAGGAAGAGGCCAGGAACCAAGGAATGCAAAGAATGAAGCTCTAGAAGCTGGAAAAGGAAAGGAAAAGAATTTTCCCCTGGAGTCTCCTGAGAAAGCAAGCCTCTGCTGAAACCTTGATCTTGGCCCAGTGAAACTGACTTCATGCTTATGACCTTCCAGAACTGAAGGAGAATAAATGTGTGTTGTTTTAAGCCACTGAGTTTGCGGTAATTTGTTATAGATGCCAGAGAAAACTAATCCACATACATTAAAATTGAAAGATAATTTCTGTCCTAAAAATCACCTTAAAGAGAGTGAAAATTTGAGAAAAATCCTACGAGAAAACACTCACAATATACCTAGATGACAAAAGACACAGATCGAAAATATGTAAAGGAATCTTATGAAATAATATGAAGACAAACCAACAATAATAAAGTGAACAAAAACAAAGGCATTTCAAGAATGACTCCCAAATATATAAAAAGAGGTTCAACATCATTCTTCATCATAGACATAAAAATTAAAACCGCAGTAAATTTCATTTTACACCCATCATATTTGTTGGTATATAGGACAACTAGAATTCACCCAGCCTTCTGGGGAGAATGTATATTGTTACAACCACTTTAGAGTGTACTTTGATTCTATTTAGGAAAGCTGAACAAACACATACCATATTTAACCTAACAATTTAACTCCCAGGTATATGCCTTAGAGAAATACTTGTACATGTGCACTAAAAGCCACATATAATTTTATTCATATTGTTAATAATACTCAAAAAAGCATTGAAAACAATCCAAAAACCCACCAATACTAGAATGGATTAATGTTATAGGACCTTCATATAATGCATTAATATATAGCGAGAAAATGAATGAACTATAATTATACATTATCAACATGGTTGAATCTCAAAAACAAAGCTGAATGAAAAAAGCGAGTCATAGAAGAAACACAGTATGATTCTAATGCATTCAAAAATAGGCAAAAATAAACATATACATATATATATATAATTCTTTTTTTAAGAGATCCATGCTATGGAATGCTTTTCTTAAAACTCATGCTACAGGTTAACTGTATAAGGAAGAGAGAAGTATGGGATCAGGGTAGAGCACTCAGGAAAATGTAGTCACTGATAATGTTTTATTTCTTAAGCTGAATAGTAGAACACTCTGAAAGCAGTAACAGGAAAATGCATCGAGTTGGCTGGTGTTTGTTGAAGACACACTGAATTACTTTATAGGACAACCGAGTAATCCCTTCCTAGTTGTCTCTCCTGATCCAGTCTACCAGGAAACATGTTGAAAATACAGATTCCTGAGCTCCAGCTCTAATCCACTGAATTAGATTCTCTGGGGCTGGTATTCAAGAATGACGTAGGTCTTGTCAACATACACTCAAATATGACTCTACAAGGGACTATAAGTTTTAAGAGGGTAGGGAGATAAATGTCTCTTTCAGTGTTAAATTTGAGGCTAATATGCACCAATGTTTGCTATTCTTTAAACTGTACCAATATTATATATACTCTTTCATGTGCATAATATTCATAATTCAAAGATTTTATCTAAAACATTAAATGACACAACTCACTAGAAGTGTTGTAATAGGAAATCAGATACCATTTCAAAGATCTATCTTACCATTTTAAATGTTCATTATCAATTGTTCAAAAAGCCATGGGTCTTATAACTTACTGCATATAAGATCACATACAATATGTATATATTGAGTATCATTTACAATATGTTAATTCAAACAGATTTAAAAGATTTACCATGTTGGTGAATGAAAATTTCAATGTATTTAAAAAGGTGAATCTGAAAATATGCATTCTTTAATATCTTTAGATATTTAATGCCTTTAGATGTTTAATGCCTTTAGATAATAAGCTGTTTACTTTTCCAACATTTTGCTGTTTAATCCAAGCCAAATTTTAAAATTCCCCAAAATGAGATTAAAAGTTACACATTCCAACACTGAAAAAAATGTCAAAAGAAACCCTGATAAGATTTAAACTGTTCTTTATTTTTTTCTCAGTGTACAGTCACTAGCCACTTACTGTTTTTTTCTGAGAAATAGTTCTTAAGATGAGTTGCAGCTGTGATAATGTGGTCATTTAGATTAATAAAACCCGAGGGATGCCTAGACTCAGAGACAGATTTAACAACTGAAGAGTGTAGGATTTTACATCCAACTAAATAGTTGCACCTTTAGGAAGAAAAACAAAGTGGTAATTCTCTTCAAGTTTCTAGAATTTCCTACTGACTGGGGTTTGCAGTGGGAGGGAAAGCAGGAGCTGACGTTGTAGGAATGAACAAAAGCTAACTCTCCACAAAATTAACTGCCAGGATGCCAACTATCAGGCCGTAGAGATTTTCCACAGAAAACACCCTGAAAGAAATAAGAGGAATATGCATGGAGTTGGCTAGAGTTTATTGAAGACAATGGGAATTGCTTTACGGAACAACTGAGTAATCCCTTCCTGGTTGACTTTTCCTATCCAGTCTCCTAGGAAACATGTTGAAAATGCAGATTACTGAGCCCCAACTCTGATCCACTGTGTCAGATTCTCTAGAGTAGTATCCAAAAATGATCTAGGTCATGTCAACATACATTCAAATACAAGACTTTACAAGGAACTATAAGCCTTAAGAGGGTGGGCATGTATCTGCCTCTTTTGGTATTAAATTCAGAGCCAAAACGCACCAGGATGACCATAGGGTGGTTTACAATCAATGTCCTTTCTGACCAATCGCGTCAATGCCACGCTGGTTAAAAATATTCTAAACGTTACCATTTTATTTACATCCTGAGTGCCAACACAGTAGCTGGGAGGGATTACAAAAAAGTATACAATAAATATATTTTGGAAAAAAATCAGGGAGATAACCTTTAAAAAGGCATCATATATCAAATATTGTTTTGGTATAAAATCTAAAACCCATTACATCTTTGAAATGTGGAGTTTTAAATAAATAACACCAATTTGCCCAGAATCCAAAAATCCTAGAAAGTCAATTTACTTTCTTACTTTTACAGTCCTCATTCTGAGATTTAAAGTACTGGAAAACTTGAGGCAACAGAAAAAAGATGGTTTTTGAAACTGTGGATTTGCTGTTCAGAAAATAATAGCAATGGCACTCTGAGATGTAAGGGGAACCCAGAGGGGAAGAGAGAGTATAATTGGACTCTGTATCTCTAGAAACTAGGATTTATGGAGCAGAAGCACAGAGGAAAAGCGATAAATTCAGGCCAGTGGTTCTTCCTTTTGCTTGGTTACATGTTAGACTCACCTGGGGAGCTCTTTAAAAGACACCAGCACCTGACCTTACCCCAGATTTAACTGATCATGGATGGAGCCTTGCAATCAATCACAGTTAAAAGCTCCAAAGATTTTAATGTGCAGAAAAGGCTGAAAACCACTTGTAGACAAATTAAAAATTCGGTTGTGCTCTGCCCTAAGAGTATGTTACAAAATCGTATGGAGATTTTGAAGAGTTCAAATGCTGGGCTGGTCTCCAGAACTGTTGAATCAATCTCCAGGGTAAAACCTGGGAATGGGCATGTCAGCTCAAGCTGTAATAACAAAATATTATAGACTGGGTGGCATAAAACATAGAAATTTATTGTTTCGCAGTTCTGGAGACTTGAAATCCAAGATCTAGGTGGCAGCATGGATGGTGTCTAATGAGGGCTTGCTCCTTGGATTACAGACAGACACCTTCTCACTGTGTCCTCACATGTGAGGACACGGAAAGAGAGTTCAAGCTCTCTGGTATCTCTTCTTATAAACACACTAATCCCATTACGAGGGCCCACTCTCTCGACCTCATCTAAACCTAACTGCCTGCCAAAGGCCCCTTCACCAAATACCATCACATAAGAGATTAGAACTTCAACATCTCAATTCGGGTTGGGGGGAAAAGGACACAATTCAGCCCACAGCATTGCACTGTGAAAGTTTTAGAAAGATTTTGATACCTATTCAAGACTCATGCATACAGATTCATAATTCCAAGACTATTATTTAAGAAGAAAAGAGATAAACCCCATCTCTACCACCTCCACTTTCACATCCTTAAATTGTTCCCTAGTCCTGTCTAAAATACTTCAAGTGGAAAAGTGTTGTAAATTATAACACACTTTCCTGACCATTTGCAAATTTTTATGAGGGGTAATCCAGATTAGCTATTTAAGGATGTAAGCTTTGTAATCAGATGGTTCCAGGTTCAAACCTCTCACTACAGTGTTCATACTTGAAACCCTGGGACACAACCCCCTTTACAAGTAGATGTCCCACTCAGACATCATGAATTCTTACTTCCCTCTTTCCCACTGAACTCAGAGCCCCAGAGTCCCTCTTAATATAGTATTCCACCTCAAGTCAGAACAACATTCAAGATAAAAACTATTTTCCATTCCCACTTAAAAAACTCCTGTTTTGTGCCATCAAGTCCATCAACACAATTACTTCTTTCTTAAGACAAAGTTCTGGTATACTAAAAACAAAAATGACCCTAACAATTAAAATAATGGAGGATACCGAATGATTAGTGTTATGTAAGAAAACAATCTGAGTTTTGCTAACACATGTGGCAGGGATAGAAAAAAAAAACAGGAAAAAAAGATTAAAATATGATTTCCAAGAAGACTTGGAGATAGAAGTATTAATAAATTCAGAAAACAAGGACATGCAATTTCCCAAAGTCGTTATTGGCAGACAATGTCATTTAGAGTTTCCTGAAAGTCTATAAAGAACAGTTCTGCCATGGGAATATCTATTTTGTCTGCCTTCATTCTGAACACTGACCTTTAACTTCAGAACTAAAGTGTTGTTTACAGTTATAGCACTGTTAGGCTGTGTTAAATAATTTACTGTTTTCATTTCCTAGATAACTTACTATTTCCCTATTCCTCCAACATAATATTTCCTTCCAAATGTCATCAAAGAGATATGTTGTACCTATAAATTTATTCTGTTACTCTAGACATTATTCAGTATGCAATGTCTTTTAAAAACATATAAAGGCACCCATGTTTATTAGAAGGGAGATTCCGGTGTTTTTAAACTGAAACAGGTCCTAAATAATTATTATCGACACCATAGGATTTGAATTAATGTATTAAATTCAGAGTAGCCAGTTTCTGTGCTGAATAAGTACACTGCAGATGTGTATATTTTAGGAAAGTAACTGTGAAAGCAATTTGAAAGACTCATTAGAGAGTGGGAGGCTAGAAAGAGAAGACCCTTTGGGACCATGACAACCATCTGAGTGGAGAATGACTAGATGGACTACGACTGTGAGCACACGGAGGAGCTGACAGACATGAAACTGGCAGGGTATTACGACATAATAAAAGTAAGGAATGAAGTTCAGAAGGCAGGCAAAAATGAATCTTGGATGTTTCACCCAAGTAATTAGAAGGGTCTTCATTATTACGGTGGCTAGGAAAATTTGAAAAATATCAGTCATTGCATGTTAAAGAATGGCTTAGACGTATTTAAAGGTTAAACATGAACAAGTATGTCTCAAAATCTGCAAAAAACATATAAAATAATAATGGTAATCACGTGATCTCTGTTCAGCATCTCTGACTCCTTATACCTGATGTTTAATAATTCTCAAGCACACTATCACTGGGTTCTGAAATGTAGAGAAGAGGCAGTGTGCTTCAAGGCTTTGGATTTCTCCCCCCAGTTCAGTGTGGAACTGTGAGGACTCAGATAATTAGACCATATTAATGATACACTTAGTGACTGAGCGGCAGCCTCACAGTTTGCAAAATAAGCTACTTAGTAAGCTTTCCTCTAGAATTATTTAACAAAATAACTCCTGCCAGAAAATATGTTTGAAACTTTGAGAGGATGCTTAGTGGCTCTTCCATCCTTTGTGTAGATAAGTCCTACAAAACCCAATTACAGTGCTTGCCAATCCACTACTAACATCCGGTGAACAAACAATTCTTAAGGACTTGTTTTTAATTTCTCTCAACAGAAGTTAGGTTAAAAGTCGCAATAACAACAGTGAAATAATTCTCTTAGGTCTGGCATGCTTGAAGCTGTGTATAGAGGGGAACTACAGGGAAGCTGTGTATAGAAGCGGAAGCACAGTGTAACCTGAAAGACCAGGCAGCCCTTGCTGTCAGTGTAATTTGAATCATCTCTGGCATGTTTATATAACCATGATTAGCAAGAATTTACTACATTTCTAATGCCATGCTACACATGTATCCTTATCATTTCATTTAATGTTTACAATCAGTCTTACACATCCCACATTATTGGGCCAATTTCACAGATTACAGAATGAGTTTCAGAGAAGTTAAATAACTTGCTCAAGATCACAGGCAAGTACAGACCATAACCATTGGCCATTCTAATTTTAAGACAGAAGACTAACGATAAGAAGCAACACATACAAATGTAAAATGTACAACATGCAAAATGTTATTGAAAAGAAAGAAAGCATGATTCTGAGACAGCTCAGGGTATGAAAGGGAAGACTCAGAAATCAATTGCAAATGGAAAAATAAATGTCATAATGAATTTATGTATCGAAATCAATCCTAATAGAACAATGTTGCTATTTTAAAACCTAAACAATGCTATTTAATTTGTTTAAACATAAGGGACAAAATCACAAAGCTGGCTACAAAAAGAAAATGTGCTATTAATTTTATAAGTGTTTCGAGAAATGTTCTCATCCACTAAACAACTCTTTTTTTTTTTTTTGAGAAGGAGTCTCGCTCTGTTGCCAGGCTAGAGTGCAGTGGCCCAATCTCAGCTCACTGCAAGCTCCGCCTCCCGGGTTCAAGTGATTCTCCTGCCTCAGCCTCCTGAGTAGCTGGGATTACAGGCGCATGCCACCATGCTCAGCTAATTTTTGTATTTTTAGTAGAGATGGGGTTTCACCATGTTGGCCAGGATGGTCTCCATCTCTTGATCTCGTGATCTACCCACCTCGGCCTCCCAAAGTGCTGGGATTACAGGCAGGAGCCACCGCGCCCGGCCCATTGACCATCTCTTTACTGTCTAAATACCTCAAATATTCAGAATAAAGTAGATATCTTTAAAATGTGGAAGAAGTTCAAAATGTAGTAAAAGATAACAGCAAATGTATATGTCAATGTTTTTAATAGTGTATCACATACAAGAATAAAATAAAGATTTTTAAAATCCTCCTTTATATAAGCAAGCATAATAAACTCATTTTTATAAGTCATTTCCTGTGAAAACATCTAGACTATAAATTAACAGAAAGAATACTAGGCAGGAATATAGAAAGTCATTCCTACACTACCTTTATTAATATAAATCATTTCAGAAATAAAGATTCCTAGACATACAAACAAAAAAAAGCATCATCATTATTCCTTTTATTTTCTTTGTTAAAGGATCTCATTCAGACATTTCACATACTTATAATCTATCGTTTTAACCAAGTCTATCTGCCTTTCCTCAAATCAGAAAATTTTAAAAGATGAAAACAACCAATAATTAAGAACTCATGTTTAACAGCAGTCTTCTTTCACTCCCAATTAGATAGAAAAAATTAATGTACCTATTAAACTAACATATAAGTAATTCAACAATCAGGAAAAAAAGCTTTGGAAAGCATATATAACAAAGGCTACCCACCCAACAAGGAGAAAAACAAAGAAGTCTCAAAAAAATAAATGAAGTATGTGCATATTTCTGAAAATTTTGAATTCAACTCTGGAGTTCAAATGGCAATTTCTTTTTTGCACTCATAACTATAAAATGACTTAAGCACACACTGAAGATCTCACTTATCTTTCAAACAAAAAATTGATGAGGGGAAAAGAGAGGCACCTTTAGTAACTGGGACAGGCGGTGATGGCTAAGAAGAAAACACTTATCCTAAAATTCAAACTTCATCTATCACACACAAAGGCACAATTATTTAGTCATACTTATTAATAAAGTGATTTTTATATTCACATTAGATTTTTCTAGAACAGCAACTACTGAAAAACAGAGCCAGAAACACACAGAGACAAAATTGCCTTTTATATGAGACACTTAAAAATACACTAGTCATAATTTAACTTTTAAATAATTTCTTTAAAAGTACACTGAAAATTTTAAAAAGCATTCACATTCAAAGTATTACTCATGACCACTCATTATATCACATTATAATCACTTAAATACAACTCAGCGCACCCTGTTAGATAGTCTACTGAATGGCATCTATTTATTTCATTCACTTCTTCCTCACCTCCTTAAAACAGGAGAATTGTTGCTTTGCATTCAGCAAGAACTCTTAATTATTAGAACCTTTGTTTATATGCTTCATAATATTTGGATTTTTAAAAAATTACTTGCTCATATAAAAAATAGTTTCATTCACAGATTGTAGCTGTCAGTGCTAAGTGTTTGTGCTCCATAGAAGCATCCTGTTTCTTTGCTTGTCTTCCAAGAGTCTGGCTGTCAGGAATTGGAATGGGAACAATTTCCATGTTGCATAACACAGTTCAGTGTACTGGACAAAGGGTGGGGCCTCAGGACTCCAGTGACTATTTGGATAGATCTCTAGGGAACATGCTTTTCAAGAGTGCAAAGAGAGAAAAATAAATGGGCCAGGGGGTCAGGTTTTAACCTGCTGACTTAGTTCATTGGCTCTTCACACTAGGCAACAGGCTCTGCACCACTTCCATTGAAACATGGTTTCTTATCGATCCAAAATCCCCAAAAGGGAGATCTAAGATGAGTAATATTTTTTGGCACAAGTTGGTATTATTTACAACACTTCCCTGTTCTGGAATATTCTTTTAGATATAGTCTTTCAAGTTCTAAGAAGTAGGAACTGTTTGTCTTATCTTCTTTCCCTATTTCATCCATCTCCAGGACTTTCAACTTTTATATTTCCTATTTTATTTAGGACATGCTACCATTTTAAATGTTTAAAATAAAAGTACTGGCTGGGCACGGTAGCTCCTGCCTGTAATCCCAGTACTTTGGGAAGCTGAGGCGGGTGGATTACGGGGTCAGGAGTTCCAGATCAGCCTGGCCAGCATGGTGAAACCCCATCTCTACTAAACACACAAGAAATTAGCCGGGCACAGTGGCGCACACCTGTAGTCCTGCTACTCGGGAGGCTGAGGCAGAAGAATTGCTTGAACCTGGCAGGCAAAGTTTGCAGTGAGCCAAGATCGTGCCACAGCACTCCAGCCTGGGTGACAGAGTGAGACTGTCTCAAAAAAAAAAATAAACAAATAAATAAAATAAAATAAATAAATTTTTAAAAAGTATCTAGAAAATTAACATTCTAAAACACATAAGTACTTAGCTTGGGGAGTTGGTAGAAAGTTTTACTATCAGAGCTGTGAGTGTGTGTAATCCAACAACGTAATATGAACCAATATAAGGGCTACTCTGTTCTTGGAATACATATTCTGCAAAAATGAAAACTATGACATGCTATTAAAGAGAAGAAATTGTTAAGCAACCTCCAACTTCATCGACTTTTATCCTCAGAAAGGAATATTTGATGAACTTAGACCTGGAATTTAATGAACTATATGTAACTACATATTTTTTAAAAATTGAAAATAAAAATGGGGTATGATGAACCTTAAAACACAGAAGTTATGCACAACGGTTAAACTTCTAATTTCATTTTTAGAATTTCATATTCTCATATGTAACTGCTTCTTAATTCATAATACTGAGATTTGCCAGGGGTATAAATAGAGTGTGACATTTTATCAGTTCATCATGTGGTGAGAATGTTTATCCTAAAATATCTGTTTTTCTCTCTATAAAATATGATTTGATGGTAAATAGTTGGGTATGTCTAGAAAGCTTTGTATAAACAAAGACCACAACTTCTTTGCACATGAGAAACTAATGTCTGTATCCATATGTCTCATTTTATTCAATCCCACATCAGCAATTTATAGTCCTGCACTCAGTCTTCAAGGAGAATGAAAATTTGCATGGTGTACAATCCTGGCCATAGAAATTAGTATGGAATTAGGACCCACCCAAAACCAGATTGGCTTTGAGAGTAATCATGATTCAACTCATGGTAAAACATCTTACCAGAATAGCCATCCAGAAAAAAATCTTACTTATATACAGTATATTTCTCGGGCCTACAGAATGACAGTCATCATACTAAAGTACAGAAAAGATAATTATGATAAAAATTAGCCAAGCAATGGGAAAAAATAACGTGCTAAATATCAAAGTAATTGATATAAAAAGCAAGAGCTGAAAAAATAATTCCAATATTGATTTACCAAGTGGCAGTGAACCTTGTTAAGTGAATATATTGCTTTCTAAGTAAATATAACCCTCATTTTGAAGGGGATATATTAGATTTGTGGATCTATTGAAATACCATTTAAAGTATCACAGGCATACTCTGTTGAATTATTATGCAATTATATTTGTGTGCATTCCATATAATGTTAATAAGGGCAATAAAATTTCCCATCATTTCAATGATACAGGGCACTTTTTCTTTTGGAAAAATAGTGACTCTGAGAACAGAGCCATCTAGTGGCAAGTGCAGAATAATGATTACAACATAAAATTAACTGTGAGCCTAACAGTATCATTAATAAATATTATTATTAACAACCTAAACTAAGTGGTAATGAATATTAATGGTTCTGCTTTTCAGATAAAGAAATTAAGTGAAAAATCCAGCTATAAAGGGTGTACACATTCTTTATACCATATGGTCTTCATTTTGTAAAATAAAAAAGTCTAAAACAAGAATTACACACACATATATAATACATATACACACAAACACACAGACACAAAACAAAGGAACTATGCCAAAGTATGAACAGTTTCCCAGCCTGGGAAGTGAGATTAAGTATGTTTTGTCCCCTTCTTGATGTTTTTCTGCATTTTCCTCAGCAGGTACATACTACTTTTGTAAGTAGAAAATGTAATATTTAAAAATATATTGGGAGAGTACTGAAAGAAATATGAAAACAACAAGAGCAGATTCACTAATCTTTCAGAAAATATATTTTCCATTTGCAACTATACATCCTTGTAGCTCTAGAGACTGTTTGCTATGATATAAGAAAAATAATACCTTGTGATATATTTACCATAGGCTTAGATGATTCTTCATCTAGGAATAAATCACAACATGCTTAGATATTAGATATACAGCATTAAGATTTGAGCAACAAATAACAAGTATGACATAATTATGCTGAGTTTTAAAAATACATACAAATTACTTATCTATATACGAATATTGCAAAAAACAGTGAGGTAGAAAAGGAACAGATAATTATTTTCATTTTATAAAGAAATGGAGATTTACAGACAGCACATATTTATCTCCAGCTCTGTCACTGATGAGTTAAAAGTCTTCTGACTCCTAGTCTATTGCTTTTCAGACTATAATAATTTTGATACCTGGAACTTAAAAATATCTGTAAGTTATTTTCATGCTTATTCTCAAAAAGTCTCATTGGTGGCAACAGCTACTCTTCCTATTCCTCTCTTTAGATAGACACAGATGATGTACTATAACTGAGATAATTTATCATGGGCATAATCAAGAGTACAGATTTGCCAGGTGCAGTGGCTCATGCCTGTAATCCCAGCACTTTTAGGGGCCAAGACAAGAGGATTGTTTGAGGCCAGGAGTTTGAGACCAGCCTAGGCAACATAGGGAGACCCTATCTCTACAAAAAAATTAAAAATTTGCCTGGCATGGTGGTATACTCAGGAGGCTGAAGTAGAAGGATCCCTTGAGCCTGGAAGGTCAAGGCTACGGTGAGCCATGATCCTGCCACTGCACCCCAGCCTAGATGACAGAGTGAGATGCTGACTCAAAAATAAAAAAAAAAGTATAGCTTTTACTTTCTTAAAGTATGTTGATATTTTACAAATGAGTACCAAATTGCATGAAAGCTTGAAGTAAATGTTTAGAGTAAATGAAGAATAAAAGAAAACTTTAGACATTGAAAATAACATTTTTTAAAATCCAAAAAATCAAACTAAAATTTAAAATAGACCGAACAAATCAGAATTATCTAAACGGCAACTCTGAAGAGAAAAATACAATTATTAAAAGGGGTCCATTACTGACCCTAATCTTCACAAACAACCACAAAGAAGTTCAATTTTTATTGTTGTTGCTGTTGTTGTTGTTGTTTTAGATGAAGTCTTGCTTGTTGACCAGGCTGGAATACAGTGGCACAATCTCAGCTCACTGAAATCTCTGCCTCCCAGGTTCAAGCGATTCTCCTGCCTGAGCCTTCTGAGTAGCTGGGACTAGAGGTGCAAGCCACCAGGCCCAGCTGATTTTCATATTTTTAGTAGAGGCGCGGTTTTGCCATGTTGGCCAGGCTGGTCTCGAACTCCTGACCTCAAGTGATCTGCCCATCTTAGCCTCCCAAAGTGCTGGGATTACAGGGATAAGCCACCACACCTGGCCTCTAGAAGTTCAATTTTTAATCTTCCTGATATTCAAAATTGATTTGGAAATTCCGGGGCTAATTACTTGTCAATGATAAGAACACTTTTCTCATATTTTCAACCTAAAATCAAAAGTTATATGTGAGATCCAAGATTAGTAATAACCCTGTTTGGTGGTGCCAACTCTATCTACATCTAAGTAGCACCCAAAGTGAGACATGCAGCAGGGAGGTGGCCAAAAAAAGTGCTTCGTCACTTCATCTCTTTTCCTTCCTTCAGTATTCCTTTCATTCCCATTCTAATTGATATTTTTAAAACCTTCTAATACTATTTATATTCTGATACATTGCAGACAGATAATAATAAGCCATTTTGGGGAAAAGATAGGCTATTATAAATATAGACTGACATTTTTACTGATATCTGTATCTTATGCACTTGGTAAACCAACTGGGAAAAATTCATTACAATTTGCTACAAGAGTATTTTAATAGGAATCAAGGCTTTTAAGAAAACAATAATCAATAATAATCATCATCACCATCATCCCTTTTAGTTACTGGGTTGGACCCAAAGCTTAATATACATTACCTAGAGAAAGAAGTAGATGAATGATTATCTTTATCTAGTTTCTCTAGATAAGCCTATAGTTCTGTTTTTTATCTTTATGTAAAATTAAAGAAGAAAAAGATAGAAGCAAATGTGCTATATATATTACTGCTTCCAAAATTTCAATTATTCACATAGCGATTACCTTGGTGATTCTACCATGTTACGGGCCAGCCACCCATAATATTGTACACTTAGTCTTCTTCTACAAATAAAATTTTGTTTCCAATTGGATTTATTTTTTAAAACTTTATGTCACTACTTAAATGGAAACTCAGTCATACTTCATATAAGTACAAAGTGGCCATAAAACTAAAGTCAAGGAAAGACCATGCTATCTCTTTCAATTCTCACAGGATCCTCTTTTTTTTTTTTTTTTTTTTTTTTTTCCCGACAAACACTCCTAGCCTGAGGCCTGCTATCTGCTGCAAAGATAATCAGTGAGGGTTGGAGGGACATGATAGCATCCTAGCTCCAAGGTGAGATCTGCTCCCCTTATCTTAATCAGTAACATTAGAGTAGAAGTGAAAAGCAAATAATTTAGCAAATACTTAATATTATATACCAGCATATCTGGTTACATGTAAAACAATCTTTTATCACCACTGATACGGACTCTACATTTCAAGAAATACTGTAGCCTATTATACTAGGTATGCATTACTGAAGTAAAAAGTTATATTTTATCAAGAATGATGGTGGTTAAGCTAAACAGAGAATGGCATTCATCCATGATCTGAATGACTGAGGGAAACTAGTGTTTGCTTGTGTGAATGGCAGTAGTGAGCCATGAAAAGGGGGTAGCAGGGGCATGGAGGCTACAGAACTCCTCTGAGATCGCCAAGTCCCACTTCCCTACTTAAACTGATGAACCACACAGGCTTTAACATAATCAGGCTGAAGCCATCTTTTCAGATGCAAACATTTTAAGGAAAATTTGCTAATAATCTTGAGAAGACTACTAAGTTTACTTTCCATAATGAAAAAGTAGTATTGTCTTTATTCTAACTAATCAGTTATGTGAATTCTACCATGCCATTACCATATACAACTTTCATACTATTCCAAAAGCTTAAAGATTTATCTGATTTTAATTTTTCATATTGCATTCTTCTTATAAACTATGTATGAGATGCTTCAGAAAAGCACATATATCTTTCTTGATACCATCCTATTTCTCCAATTACTCATTGCCTAACAATATTTTGCCTTTAATAAATTACATTGTATGCTTTCAGCCAATGAATTGACATTATTGTGGATTATTTACTTGCAGGTTATTAAAACAAGCAGTATGAAAGAAGAAAATTACTAAAATGAATTAATGAACAAATGTGTGCAAACTCTTTATTGGCCATCAACTCCATCCCCATCTTTCTGATTCACAGGAGGCAGGAAGACTCTAAACTACATTTTTCTTTATCCTTAGCCAGCTGGGTTCTTGTCAGGTCCTGCCAGTGATTAGAGATTTGAAGGTGGAAGAAGTACAGGTTATTTTTTTCTGCTGAGGTAACAGCAGCAGGGGACTACTGACAGCCACTGTAGGTGACTATGGTATCCAGCCTGATAGTTTCACAGATATTAGTAGTATTGGCTCCTAGAAGACTGCTGTGCCACAATGGCACAATGCTGTTTTAATATTGCAGCAGAAGCACCAGCCTCTCCTGCAACTCAGTATCAAACACAATTTCACGGCCTCTAGCCTTGGGTGGTAACAGCCTTCTGATACCTGGATAACAGCCCTTTCTCTCTTTTGTACCTCCAGTCCTTCTGTTATCACTGTAATTGATTCCTTTCATTCAATATCTTACTGCTTATATTAGAGTAGGTTCTGATTTTCTGAGCAGGCACTACTGATACACAATAAAACCAGTATAGCTCAAAAGTATATTATCTTCCCATCAATAATGGTACCAAATTGAAAATTTTTGAAGTATGTATTTCAGATTAATGCTATGAAAGCTTTGACTGTATGTGTATGAATGTACACACACTAAAATATGAAGAACATGCTCTACAATGTAAAATAATCTCTTGATGGTGAAATTATACATTATTTTTTCTTCATATATCACTAGTAACAAACACATTAAAAGGTACATGTAAATTTAAAAAGATAGAAATTATGCTAATAACCTCAAAATGTCTTTAAAATTTTTACCTTATACACATAACATACTTATACTTATTTCATATATTTTCTGCCTTTAAGGCTTTCCATAAGGATGATTTTCTGTTTGTAACAAGGTATAGTAGGAGGACCATGGGGTTTGGAGTTGGAAAGCTTTCACAACTATCCAAGTCATAACTCTAAAATATCAATAAAAGTCTACCTCTGGGATGGTTGAAAATTTTACATGAAATTATGGATATTAAAAAGTATTTATAAAAATATAAATGTCTCATATTTTCCACCCATTCTTTCCTTTTGTTTAAACAGTAACTTGATACACACTCAACGTACAAAATTATAAATAACAGATGTATATTGTACAAATTTTCGGAAGTACAAAGAAACGCTAAACTGGGAAGGAAAAGTCATCCATAATTTCTCCATCTGATAAGAAAGCACTGCTAACATTTGACTTATTTCCATCACTCTTGCATCTAGGCACTTTTATTTATCTATTTTTATACCCTTACATATTCTTTTTGTATAAATTCAAATTTTGTGCCTTCTTAAGGTTTAACTATAAGCATTTTTCAATCATTCTGTGAACCACAGTAAACACCATGTTAATGACTATATAATGTAGTGTAGACAACAGTCTGATGGCCTCAAAGGCTGTATCCACGCAAAAAAATGGACAGTATCCTAATGTCTGTCTTTGCTTTTCACTGGAATAGCTCTATGTTTCTGAATCTTACGTTTCTGACTCTTAGGAAGGACAGCTTGTCTTCCTGTCTACCAGACAAGTAGAGCAAAACTGAGGGGCTTTCTCTGGGGGGCTTTCTTTTGCTCTTCTTGTCTGACAGTAGTTAGAAAGACAAGAATGGCATTCTTTCCAGTTTTATCTGCTTATAGCAGTGAAAAATCCTCCCAGACAGGCAGTAGGCTGAATGTCACCACAGTTTTCTGCATACATCTTTTCCCGTGTTTCTAAGGGCACATTAGTAATAAGGAGGGAGCGAACCACTGACCAGATGCTATTTCTAAACTGTAACCCAGCACACTCTTAAACCTATACAAAAAGATTTGTCTAACATTATCTATTCATCCCCCAATTTTTTTTTTTTGGAAAGCTTAATATTTATATACCTCGATAAAACTCAGGATAAGTAAAATAACTATTCTTGAAAAAAACAAGGAAATAGTGGCAACAAACTCAATACTACATCAGATAGAAATGGGAACTGCAGAGGCATATATGAGTCAATCAATAGTAGGACTTCCAGGAAACATATTAACAATCTTGAGGCAAAGCTACAAAGGCACCAAGCACTGCTCTTTGTACTTTTGCAATAAGCAGGACAGCTAACTGCTTTATAAATAATACAACTATGTGAAGATGAACATGTACAAAATGATGAAAATTCACTAGTATACAAAATGATTCAAATTTCTGAAATGAAGAAAAAAATCTAGAAATATTTTTGAAGAAAAAAAGGTAAATGATAATATCTGTCAATTAGTAAAGTTAGTATCTAAAGGAATCACCAAAATAATCATAATAGCTAACTGTATAAATAAATAACATTGCAAAAACTTACTGAGAAGATAGGCTCAAAATGCAGCAATTTTAGGGAAATAACCTTTCTAAATGGCAATCTATGTGACATGTTAATTAATTTAATCAGGGCATAGTTCAGAAGTTCTTTTTAAAAAAATTTTTACAGCATTGCAATAAACCAACTATGACATATTTAATTATGTTACAAGTTATTTTTTAACAGATATAATAACTCAGATAAGAAAATGTTCTACTTTTAACCTACCAAAAGTAGATTAACCCTTACTTTGAATACAGACATTATATCCCTTTCTATCTAGTTGCATTGAAACTTAAGGAAATCTGTATTCTATTCTGAGTCAACCACTAAGATAACATTATATAATAATTTATATATATAATGTGTGTATACAGAATTACAGTTAAAATATTTTGTATAACAAAAAATAAAACACAGGAATTAAGTTGTGCATATAAGCAAATATTTTTATGTGTTATATGCATGTATATGCATAAATTTTACTTCATATATGCCTTGTTTTATCCATAAGTGAAATACTACAAGTATAACATTACTGGGAGCCCTAGAAAAATCTAAGCTACCCATATAAATATAAGGTCTCAGTACAGCAATGTTAACATTAAAAGCAAAGCTAAATGAACAAGAAAATTTAGAATAGAATAATATAGATAGAATAATAATAATAAATAGAAAATTTTCCCTGCTCAGAATTAGGAAATAGAATACTTTTTCTGTAGTGTATTCCGTATTAGAAAGGAATTCCTTTGCCACTCAATGTCCTTGCTTAGATTTTGCTTGAAATTTTCTTGCTATGTGAATTGTCAGGTTTTGTTTGTTTTATGTGGTTTTTGTTTTTTGTTGGAAATAGATGCATTTCTGATAAAGAAGTGTTCGATTTGACTGTAAAAAGAAGGATTAAGGGGATTTCCTGGAAGGAGGCTTTGGTATAACTCAACCAAGGGAAGAGAAAGCAAAAGCTAAGGCTACTTGATAAAGCATCCCTATGCTTAGTCTGAGAGAGAACAGTTATTCTCAGTATGGTCCCCAGCTGGCAAACTCATGCAAATGCATAAGCCCTTTGCTTGATTCCTGCAGGCAAATCCATAGCTTTAATTCTTTTTACCAGTCATTAAGTGCTATTCTGTAAAGATAAAAGGGAGCTATAAAGGATTATTAAACTTCTAATAAACTGAAATAACCAAATTACTAGTTGCACCCCCATGCAATGTTTGGCATCTCTACCCATGGACACACATACACGTAATTGTATTTCCAGCAAATTTTTGGTAATAATTCTTTATTACAGCATTACTATAGCTAGAGTATTGTACAGACTTGGTCATGTTTTTAATTACCGGAACTCTGGTCTGTTATTATAAGTTGGTTTTGCTTTGGAGCTAGCGATTTAGGTTACATAGGGTTTGGTTCATGCTGCAATACAGAGAGATAACATGCTTCCATCAATATTTGGGGCATATAATTTCCTAAGAAGTCAACTTTATGGCTTGAATTGAAACACTAATACTTGCTTTATCAAATTCTCCCCAAATTTGTTTGTACAGTATCTCTTTGGTGGTATGATATATTACACAAGCAAACTAACCCCCAGGGAACATATTACAAAATTCAGCATTTTCAAATTCTACCTGCTTATGTATTTTAGCAAACTTAAGCTATCTGACTTATTCCTGTCACTCAGCAAACTTATTTAAAGCAAAACATAGTAAATGCTTCCAATTCTCTCTAAAGGTTCTAAAATATATACTCTCTCTGCTCATCGAAGGAGTGCTGCTAAAGAGATGATCCCTCCATGACGGAACCTACAGGTTGTCGTGATGTCCTGGATATAGATATTAAAATGGACGGTTCATTTTCAGTCATTTCATAAAATTTAATATTTATTCTCATATATTTCTTTAATTAAGGAAAAATACCATCTATTGTGGTCAAATGCCAATTTATCATTAAGTATGTTACATTGATAGGAATGTTCCAGGGATCAACGCTTTGATACAGGAAAGCTTTAGATACATCACACAGTAACAGTACCTAAAATCTGTTCAGGCAGACCCAAGAGGAGTTATCTGAATGGATTATACTACTTTCCACCTCTTAGACCTTTCCCAATCTTTTTAATGTTTTTAAATACTCAAAAACATCATGCTACAAAAGAAAAGGAGAGAAATAGGAGAGGAACAATTAATAAGATGTTTGTCTGTTTGTTGATGGTTAGAAAGCTTACTAATTTTAGAATAAGCATAGAGACATGACAGGGATTTACTGAAAAGCAGGCTACCCTTTCCTAGTAAATACTGAATTCCATAACAAACAAGAGGGCTTGCTCACACATTCTTTCATCTTAATTTATTTGGCAAGCATCTGGTGCATGCCTACTACATGCCAGAATCCTGCTACAAGCACTATTCTTTAGCAATGAGCAAGATAAAGCCAATGAAATCTAATTAAACTAAAGAGCTCTGCACAGCAAAAGAAACTACCAACAGAGTAAACAGACAATCTACAGAATGGGAGAACATTTTTGCAAACTATGCATCTGACAAGGGTCTAATATCCAGCATCTGTAAGGAAACTAAATTCACAAGAAAAGAACAAACAACTCCATTAAAAAGTGGGCAAAGAACATGAACAGACACTTTCAAAAGAAGACATGCACGCAGCCACAAGCGTATGAAAAAAAGCTCAACATGACTGATCATTAGAGAAATGCAAATCAAAACCACAATGAGATACCATCTCACACCAATCAGAATGACCATTATTAAAATGTCAAAAAGTAACAGATGCTGGTGAGGCTGTGGAGAAAAGGAAACACTTATACACTGCTGGTGGGAGTTCAGCCACTGTAGAAAGCAATGTGGCGATTCCACAAAGAGCTAAAAACAGAACTACCATTCAACCCAGAAATCCCATTACTTGGTATATACCCAAAGGAATATAAATTGTTCTGTCATAAAGACAAACGCACATGAATGGTCATTGCAGCACTATTCACAATAGCAAAGACATGGAATCAACCTAAATGCCCATCAATGGTAGACTGGATAAAGAAAATGAGGTACATGTACACCATGGAATACTATGCAGTCATAAAAAATGAGATCATGTCCTGTGCAAGAAAATGGATGGAGCTAGAGGCCATTATCCTTAGCAAACTAACACAGGAACAGAAAGTCAAACACCACACGTTCTCACTTATAAATGGGAACTAAATGATGAGAACACATGGACACATAGAGGGGAACAACACACACTGGGGTCTATTGGAGGCTGGAGGGTGGGAGGAAGGAGATGATCGGGAAAAATAAATAATGGGTACCAGGCTCAATACCCGAGTGCCTAAATAATCTGTACAACAAACCCCCATGACCTGAGTTTACCTACATAACAAACCTGCACATGTACCCCTGAACTTAAAAGTTAATAAACAAACAAACAAGCAAACAAACCCCTCCTCTTACTGAGCTTACATTCTCGTTAAAGAAGGCAGCCAATAAGAAAATAACATGTCAGCTGGTAATACAAACAATGCAGAAAAATACAGTTAGGTAAAGATAGAGTGGTGAGGGTAAGTGTATTCATGAGGAAAATCGGAGCACAGGCAAGGAAGTGAAAAAATAATCTATGTGTACATTGGAAAAAAGTACATTCCAGGCAGAGGAAACAGTAAGTGCAAAAAATCCAAGGTAAAGGTATGCTTAACAGGTTCAAGCAAGAGCCAGGAGCTGATGTGACTAGAGCGAGTAAATAGGGAAAGTGTTACAACATGAGGTCAAAGATATCACAGGGAGACAGATGATGGCTGAGCTCATTGCCTGGGTGAAGAATGTCAAATTTTCTTCTGAATGAGAGTTGGTGCAATTGCAAGATTGCAGAGAAATGGCATGGTCTGATTCACCTTTCAAAGGATTCGTTCTGCCACTGTGTGATGAGTAAACTGTAAGGAGGCAAGAGTGGAAGCAGGCAACAGATAATTCCGGCAACAGATGATGGTAACTGTGTAGATGGTTAAATGGTGAGACTCTAGATATTTTGAAGTCAGGTGGAATAAGATTTTCAGATAGATCAAATCTGAGATGTAAGAGAAACAGAGCTAGGAAGGAGGACTCAGAGCAACTGGAAAAATCTAATGGGATTATCAATGTGTCAACAACATGATTTCTCGAACATGATTCCTACTTATATTCAAAACAACGGCAAAAAGTATCTAACATTTTACAGGCTTTTCCTCTCTGGCTTCTTTAAGTGAAAATTGAACTTTCTATTTTATTTAGTTCTTGGATACTCTTGACAAATCATCGTTCTCTCTTTCCATTGTTTTTGCCACCTGTATACCGGTATCTCAGCAAATGACTTCTACATTACCAAGTTTGGGCCAGGCACAGTGGCTCAATGCCTGTAATCCAAGGTATTGGGTAGCCAAAGCAGGCAGATCACCTGAGGTCAGGATTTCGAGACCAGCCTGGCCAACATGGTGAAACCCCGTCTCTACTAAAAATACAAAAAAAATTAGCCAGGCATGGTGGTGGTCACCTGTAATCCCAGCTACTCGGGAGGCTGAGGCAAGAGAACTGCTTGAACCTGGGAGTTGGAGGTTGCAGTGAGCTGAGATCTTGCCACTGCACTCCAGCCTGGGTGACAAAGTGGGACTCAGTCTCCAAAAAAAAAAAAAGTATTATCAAGTTTGTCATCCAAAACAAGTCATGGGAAATAAAAACTCAACTTCATTGTGGTTGGCTTTTAAATCCCTTGCACCTACAGATTCAAAACAGTGGTGTAGGCAGGCATTAAATAGGAGTACGATGGCATTCTTTCTGAAGATGCCTAAAGGCAGAGGCTAAAAGACTCTTTAAATCTTATCAAGACAGCATTGAGGAAGTACTGCAAGAAGAAAATAGCAGTGTCTTTAGCAGGTGAATAAGGTGCATAATTCCCTACTTGGGGCCCCTTCAGGTAATCAAGGTAACATGGTCTGAGCCACCAAAAGAGTGCACGGGTCAGAAGCCATTCAGTGTCAGGCGGCTGGCATGCTTCCCTTCCATGTGTTTACTGTCTATAGCTGATGTCTATCATTAAGTTAAAGTCAAATGATCCACAGCCCATGATGAGAGGATGACTGTTGCACAATTCTACCAGCATTCCCCCCGGTGGGTTTTGCAGATCATTAACCACATAAGATTCCCTGAGATGGAAAAAAGCTTCTCTGATCAAACAAATACAGCAAATGTTCTATCCTGCATTCCTTCTGTAAAAATTTACAATGTTCTTTCCTTAGAGGTTTTGTCAAGTCCTGCGGTAACTAAACCATTAACTGCTTAACTAGCATTTCCCAAACTTGTTTTACCAATGAGTAAAGAAAACAAGAATCGTAATCTGAAAAAGGAGAAGAGGATGACCATTTAGAGACACATTGCAAAGGAAAACTGTCAAAACTTGGTGAATGATTTAATGAATGGATGAGAGAGAGATATATTGAAGATGACTTCAGTTCTAATGCTGATGACCAGAAAAGGGAGAAAAATATACATTAAGACAAATGACTTCCAAATTCTAAAAAATTATTTTGTTTCAATTACACTCATCAGGCGTGATCGCTATGTTCCACGTGCTAAATCAGGCACTAAGAAGAACAATGAACAAGAAAGAGACTAATCTTGCATCTGCACGCGTTAGACTATATGAACCACGATGAGAACTAGTCTGATGCATGCAGAGGAATGCCATAATTCAGGAGCACTAATATTTTACTGAGATTAAGTACTCCCTTTGGGAATATGGAAAGCATTGTCCAGGGAAGCATTCCATGAAGTAACATCTAAGCTGAGACCTATGGGGGCAGAGCATTTTGGTCAGGTGATGAGAGAAACCGTTCAGATACAAAAGCAAGGCAGACTGATCAGATGAAGAGCCAGTGAGTCAGGGCTAAACTACACAACAAAGAGAAATGTGGTTAAGTGTGAGCATCCCACACAAGATGAAAAGGTGAAACACAGTTAAATAAACAACTGTGTGTCATGTACAACTGCAACCACATTATAGGCACAGATATTTCTAAATGAATATAAAATCTGACTCTTTCCAAAAGAAGTCAAACACATTCATCTCACACATGAGAAGATTCTTCTAGATGCTGCGGTGCCGTGTATTGTGGCAGAATTAAAGGAAAGGAAATAAATCACCTTTTGCTTTGGGATCCTTCTCACATTCAAAAAGGTCACTGGCCCTTTCTCCCACAAAAAATTAAAAACTGTAAGTGAATGAGGCTGGGTGTACTTGCTTATGCCTGTCATCCCAGCACTTTGGGAGACTGAGGTGGGCAGATCACTTGAGACCTGGAAGGCCGAGGTGGGTGGATCACTTGAGGCCAGAAGTTTGAGACCAGCCTGGCTAACATGGCGAAACCCTGTCTCTACTAAAAACGCAAACATTACCTGGGCTTGGTGGCGCACACCTATAATCCCAGCTACTTGGAAGGCTGAGGCAGGAGAATCGCTTGAACCCAGGAGGCAGAGGTTGCAGTGAGCTGAGATGGCACCACTGCACTCCAGCCTCAGAGACAGAGCAGGACTCCACCTCAAAAAAATTAAAAATAGAAAATAAAAGACCATTGAATAGCTGAATAGTTAGGAAAACTGTTAATACACTGGGGTCTGAAACATTCTTTGTTTGGAAGTTTTAACCAGATTCTTAAATACCTGACACTTTACTATGACTTCTGTCTTCCACAGCCTTTTGCAAGTGATCAAGGCACATTTCCAAATACTAGAATTTTTGCTGACAAATCTGAAGGGATTAAAAGGTAACTACTAGATTTAAACAGTGAGCTTTGTAAAACTGAAACTGCAAGCAACTTTCTGCAGGTAACTGAGCTTTTTTACTTGTTCACCTTCACACTGTGATTCAGCTGAAGTTAGAAACTGTTTCTTGCCTTGAACAAGTTCTCAGATCAAGTCAGAAGGCAGAGTTCTCATGTATCCAAGTAAACTCAATTTTTGTTTGGTGTCCACTTGCTGTTATGCTATTCTTCAAATCCCTAGTGAGACCTGACCAGCTCAACATTCTAACATGTATCTTCATTTGTTATAAAAACACATTACTCATCAAAATATAAGCACATTCCCATACAGCATATTTGATACACCAGGGTGCAGCCAAATTCTAGATGACTCTTGGTTGAAGACAACTTGAACTACTCCTTCTAACACTTTTAGCCAATTCTGCATTTCAACAGCATTCTCTCAAATGTTAAAGTAACATGTAAAGGAGCATTGTCCATTTTAGGCATCAAACTTGTTCATCTTTTATAATATTCCACGAATCTCTTTTTCACTTTTCTCAAATAAAAGACAGCTTCAAGCTGAAGGAGTTTTCTATTTTAAACACAATTATTAACGTATATTGGTGTCCCATGGGCTCAACAGAAATATGTGAAAATTTATTTTTACCTAGTTGGCTAAAAGGTTCAAGAATATGGCACTGTCTCTTTTACAACCTCTTTGAAATTGGAATCCCAAAAGTAAAGGGAAAGGGCTAATTCACATCTGTGACCTATTGGCCCGTGGATGACAGGGACTAGGTCTCATTCACTGCTGTGTCCCCAGTGTTTAGCATAAACCTCACAGTTTTGAGAAACTAGACAACTCTAGTGAGCATTCAATATACAATTATTGAATAAGTAAACAAACTAATGCAAAGCATCAAGCTCAACAAAATAAAGCATCATAAATGGCAATGTTGGGCGGTGATGCATTCTGGGAAAGGAGCAGTACCAAATCCAAGATGGCACCAGCAGAAGGCTGATGAAGGAGCTTGAAGAAATACGCAACTGTGGAATGAAAAACTTCCGTAACTTCCAGGTGGATGGAGCTAATTTATTGACTTGGCAAGGGCTTATTGTTCCTGACAACCCTCCATATAAGGGGGCCTTCAGAATCGAAATCAACTTTCCAGCAGAGTACCCATTCAAACCACCGAAGATCACACTTAAAGATCTGTCACCCAAACGTCCACTAAAAGGGGCAAGTCTGTCTGCCAGTAAATTAGTGCTGAAAACTGGAAGCCAGCAACCAAAACTGACCAAGTAATCCAGTCCCTCATAGCACTGGTGAATGACCTGAGCATTCACTTCAGGCTGACACAGCTGAATAATACCCTAAGGACCATAAAAATTTCTATAAGAATGCTGAAGTTTACAGAGAAATAGTGGGAAAAGTGACCTGTGGACTAAAATCCGCCACAATTCGTTCCAGTAAATGTGAGCAGAGACCCCGTGCACTGCATTCAGATACCCCACATAGAAGGACTCTGTGGAAACTGACACGTGCCACCGCCTACCACTTTGGCAGTTACTAACTTTCTACAGTTTTCTTAATCAAAAGTGGTCTAGGCAACCTGTAAATAAAGGATTAAAAATTTAAGATTTTCTAAAAAATAAATAAAAATAAAAAATAAATGACAACGTCTGTAAATGAAACAAACTCTGGTTGGAAAAACAAAAACGTGGTGTTGAAATATTTTGCTGTATTTTGCCTCATAAAATTTTATTTTCTTAAGCAACTATAAAGATAAATTAAGGCTTGTCTAACACTTAAAAGAACTGGAATAACATAGATTATTACTTCATCAAAAGGCAGAATCACTAGGAGAAAAGGTGATTCCTCTATATTCCAATCTTCTCTTCCTAGGGGACAATTTGAGTGGGAAATCTTTTCACTATTTAGATCTGGACTGTCCTGCTAATAAAATACAATGTTGAAATGGCTAAATCACATTGGCTGCTATGCAATAAATTTTTTTAGCTACAGCATTGCTTTTACAAAGTAGCTTTTACATACTTAGCAATCCAGCAGGTGATAAACACATATGTTAAGAAGGATTAATGCACTTTAATGGAGGAAGTAGGAAGCCAAAATAAATTCCATTTAAAGAGATTAACTGAATCTTTTGTAACAAGACCTCTTTTAAAATGCATGGAAACAGACATTTGTAAACTGTCTTCTTTCAAAATGTAATGTGGTAATCCCAACTACTCAGGAGGCTAGGGCGTGGGGAATGCTTGAGCCCAAAAGTTTGACACCAGCCAGGGCAGTACAGCAAGACTCCATCTCAAAAAAAAAAAAACCAAAACACTTTTAAAATAAAAACCTTAAATAATGTAATGCAGATTACCCTTTACAAATAAAATTTTCTAGTGACTTTAAGAAACACCAGTATCATCAATATTAGAAATTATGTAGGTAAGTGCCTGCATTCATATCCAAATTCATGAAAAGAGAAGGAAACCATTCATGTTTTGAAAACCAAGGCGTAATACTAAAATGTCTTAACTTCAGTTACTTTGGAGTACTTTATTCAGAAAAGTCTGTTAACAAAAGTAACACACCTACCACACAATTTTCGTAGGTTACAATACTGTCCTCTTCACTAATGCCCCCCCCGCCACCAGACAGAGTTTCGCTCTTGTTGCCCAGGCTGTAGTGCATTGGCGCGATCTCGGCTCACAGCAACCGCCGCCTCCCGGGTTCAAGCGTTTGTCCTGTCTCAGCCTCCTGAGTAGCTGGGATTACAGGTGCCCATCACTACGCCCGGCTAATTTTTGGTATTTTTAGTAGAGACGGGGTTTCACCATGTTGGTGGCCAGGCTGGTCTCAAAATCCTGATCTCAGGTGATCCACCCGCCTTGGCCTCCCTAAGTGCTAGGATTACAGGCATGAGCCACCACCTCTTCACTAATTTTATCCCATGTTTTTGTGTAAATGGAATTCACTGTCTACTTTGAAAGGATGACCATCAGTTTCCTAGAATGGACAGCCTTAATATTACTAATGGAGTTTTAATATATGGTTAACAGGTTCCTCGCTGTGACTTCCCATCTCAGTAAATGACAGATCCATCCTTCCAGTCTCTCCGAATACAAATCCACTAGTGTAAGAGAATGTAGGAAAAACCTGTGTTTCTCCTACTCTCACACATCACTCAGCACTTCTGACACCAGATTCTTCAACAGACACCAGCTGAGCATCCTCTAATTCAATTCAATCCTGACACTATCCACCTGGACATAGCATCACCCCTCAGTCTCTCATGACTGACCCCCTCTTCAGATGCCAATTCCAAATCCCAGGTTGTGACCTGTACTTCGAGCAACCAGTTATAAATCAGAGATCCTATAATCCACCTCTTTGGGTTTGGTTAATTTTCTAGAGCAGCTCACAGAATTCAGAGAAACATTTCATATTTACTTACCCATTTATTATAAAAAATTACAAAGCATATGAATGAACAGCCAGTTGGAGAGCTGCATAGGGTGAGGTATAGAAGAAGAGGTGCAGAGGTCCCATGTCCTCCCCGGGTGGGTGTACCACCTTCTAGGAACCTCCACACGTTCAGCTATCCAGAAGTCCTCTGAACCCCGTCCTTTAGGATTTACATAGAGGCTTCAATGCTAAGGTATGACTGACTGCATCACTGGCAATTAGTAATCAACGCAACCTTCAGCCCTGCAGAGGTTGAGAGATGGGGCTGCAAGTCCCAACCCCCTGATCATGCCTTGGTCTTTCTGGTGACCAGCCCCCATCCAGAAGTTACAAAGGGGCCTCCAGCCACTAGTTGTCTTAATAGCATACAAAGGATATTCTTACCAAGGGTTTTAGGAGCTGTATGACAGAAAACAGGGATGAAGACCAACATATTTTACAATGTCACAATTAGCAAATTCAACTGGCTCTACTTTAAGAATATCCTCCTACCACCTTCACTGTCACCTCCAAGCCACTGTTATCTCTCACCTGGATGGCTTGCAAGAGAGAGGCTTGTCTCATGCTGCCTCCTTTGCCCATCTACAATCTGTGTTCCAGTTTCTCTTCTGAAGAGCAAGTGAAATGATGCCACTCCTCTGCAATGTCTTTATCAGAATAAAATCCACGCTCCTCAATATGTCCAGCACAGGCTTCCAGCGCATTCTCACTGCTGCCTTCAGGACCTCTTACCATTAACACTCTTGCCCTTGCTCCACTGATGCACCTCACCTGTGAGATTTACGCTTGCTGTTTTTTCTGCTTGCACTGCAGTTCCCTCAGCCATCCAGGTGGTTCTCATTTCCTTGCTTCTTTCAGAGAAATAAGCAATCACCCCCTTATCAGTTTGTGCCTCCCTGATCAACCTATATGAGATAGCACACATCCCCCATAACTACCTACAGATAACACTCAGTCTGCTTTTCTTCATGGCATTTATTCCTCCAAATACATTATTCGCTATTAGAATGAAATTTTAAATGAATATAAGATTCACCTCTTGTTAACTGGAATTCTAAATGCTTACGGTAGAGTCTCGCACATAGTAGGCAGAGAACTAAGGGTCCCTAAAAAGTACTGACAAATCAAGAAGAGAATAAGATGATGTATACCAGGCATCAAGGACACAAACTCCAGCTGAGCATCCTCTAATTCAATTCAATCCTAACACTATCCACCTGGACATAGCAAGAACGCTGTCCCCACTACTCACCAACCTTGTTCCCAACCTTCCTCGAATGTGAGATTGCCTCTAAGGATCAGCCTTCTTGCCAATTGTTGGCTTAGATACCATGAACTATAACACATAATGAAGCTGGAAGAAACCAGAAAAATAATGTTTTCCCTCATCCCATCTCAAAACACTCAACATGTGGTTCCTCACTCAGTAGGCACTCAATAATACATGACTGTCTGAAAGCATGACCATTTTTATTTTACTAGAGAGGGAAGCAGAATGAGACAGATGACATTTTCTCACGACTTAAGCTTATATATTTGGGAGGAAGAAAGCAGTTGTAGTAAGAGAGGCAGGCTCTTCAAATTCTCACAAAACACAAATTCCTAGTTTTGCTTTGGATGGGAAGGGCTTCATTTCAGGCACACTGGGGGAGAAAGGGCGAAGGGAAAAATGCTCAGACTATGCTATTTTTAAGTTATTTGGTAAGAATGGCTATTTTCCCTCTGATATTCTTGAACCACCCAAATGTCATGTTTCCATGCACTGCTGTCTGGATGCTATCAAAGGCACGGCTCTGAGGTGAAAGGAAGGAGTCAGTCATATGCTCATCTTCTCACATGCTGCTACCACTGCTGATTTTTTTTAAAAGCTTTGTGACCTAGAAAGGAGATGTACGGTATGAATGATGCACGGACTGCAGAGAGCATAGGGCGTCATCAGTCTATTTATACCTCCAGGAAGGAAAAAATGAGTACAGGGCAATGGCTCTATATTCCAAGGACTGAGTATGCAAAGATTATCTGGAAGAAGCAATAAACAACACAGTGAGGGTGGCATTTACGTCGTCAGTGAGAGAGAAAAGGTGAGGCCATATTCCCATGTTCCTTGATCGTTCCAAAATACTATTGACTTTTAATGAATTTCAGGTTGATCCCCTGATATTTCCCATGACTGAATAAAGCATCCCAAATCGGAGTTAAAGACATTGCCACCCACATTTTAACACAGCTTCACCTCATATGTGCATATGTATTTACATTTAGCTATAATCGATAGCCATTTGGATATACTATAAGTCCCGAGGGAAAGTTTTTCAGGGTTAAGAAAGTATTTGGAAAAGCCTTACAGTTAATTGTTACTTAACTCCAAAGAGGGGGGAAATGAGATTTACACAGATTTATACAATATGACAGAAAAAAAAATTTCTCAAGGTGTGTAGTTCATTTCCCTTGAGATGTGAAATCTTTCCAGGACAAAGCAGGGAAAAAGCACCCAGGCCCAGCTGCTAACAGTTATTCCTGCATCACTAGAAAATTTAATGCCAGGCTTTACCTCTTGACTTCCATTTGTTTCTACTGTAAGCAGTATAACACGGAGCCTAACAGAAATGATGTTCTGAAATGTACCCCTTTTGCTCTTTTGAAACCCGTTTACTTGTGCAATTCCTGCCAGTTTCACTTGCTTTGGAGTTATTTTACTAGCAGTGGCGATGGGTTTGATGACAGCTGGCCAGAGTATGAGGTGTTTTCTAAGGCTTGACGTTAGGTATTTCCTAGTGCAAAATTTACTGATCCCACACAGGCGCCAACCTAGAGCCAGGATTCCTTAATGGAACACACACTGATTTACTTTGAATACACTCAAGCTTCATAGCAAACACCTCCTGTTTCTGTTACTGTCCAAGTCTTCTTACCATGCCTGAGGCAGACAGTTTAAGGCTTGATTCCTCACCCTTTCCCTTCATCGGCTAAAATCCCTTTAGTTTTAATGCACCAGGCATGCACTGGTATTTCATCCTATGCACTCCTTCCACAGCCTGACCTATAAAGGGCTGACACTGAATCTTGGCTTGTTCCGATCAGAGAGAATTAACACTTTTATTTCTTTAATTGCAAAAGCTTCCAAGGTAACTTTTGAGCTTGTAAATGTCAATAATTTGTTGTCAAGACAATTATATTCTTAACCCAGCTGCTACATATAGGAAACACAGAGACTGACAGAAAGTCAATGAATTTAGAATTAAAACAGTAAGTTTATCTGATTGACTATGCTTCTCAAAATGTAAATGGATGATACAAATTAATGCAACCAATTCATTTTACTTGGTTTGGTTTTGGTTTTTGAACGGGTTTGTGGGTTTAAGAGGCATTGCTCTTTGTTTATGTGTATTCGGTGTCAGAAAGGAAAAGCGAGCAGTGTGAAGTCTTATTAGATTGAAGACAGGTCTAATGCACACGGAAAACTGATATGCATGATGGACAGGTCAGGAGCTGGACAGCAGGGATAAAGAAAGCAGAAAAGAAAAGAAAACTCAGCTAAGGTACTCTGTAAGTGAAACTAACAGGTGCTTGATAAACATTGGCTGGTTGATTACACAATGGAGGGGAAAGGAATGGCATGCTGTATCATCTTTAAAGACTCCTCTACATGTGCCACACTACTATGAATAGGAAATCGATTTTCCTGTGCTCAATAATTGTCGAGCTCTCTTGTCTCTTAACTTTCTGCTATATAAACCAGTCCTGCAAGGCCCTCCCTCCTTCTTTTCCTTCTCTCATATTGCCACAGGGGAGCCGATCTGAAGGAGTCTGCCTTTAAATGGAGATAAACCTAGCACAAACAGAATCAGCTGTGCTTTCAATAGGTTATTGAAGTACAAACATTCAGAGGGAGTTTTAAACAATTTGGCACATTTTCTGAGAGGCAGAGCAATGATGTTCCGTAAGAAAATTTGCTAAATGAAAATAAGTAGAATAATACCTATTTCTCTTTTCAAAAAGAAATTTCATTTTCATGGAATTAGGGTTTTTTATTATTTCCATATTTAATCCTTAACTTATGCTAATGCCTCTGTTTATAATTTTCGACATAATTACTGTGGGGCAAAAGAAAGCAAAGGGACCTATACAGACATATTTAATATACACACAGCAAATGAAAAGAGTTAGTCTTATGCAATTTTTAAAAAGCTAGTCAAAAAAATGACTAGTCAAATTTTTTGAAGGAAACAGATATTTATTTTAGATTTCCTAATTTTATGTCTGTATCCTCAGTCACACTGACAGTCATCATTCATTCTAAAAAAAAAAAAATGAGGTATTACCCAAATAGCTTATGTCAGCATTAACTGTTAAATAAGTACATTTGTAATTCCCCCAGTCACCCATATCCCCAAACATATCTATGCAGATAGTCGGGCTCCTACATCCAAGTTAGGAGTTAGGAATACAGTGGTACAGTTTATCAATATCCATAGGTAAGACAGAGTAAGATTTCCTCTCACTAAACATTTATTTTAAATCTCCCTCAAATCAATTTCTACATAATGTCTTGCGAAAAGAAAGAAAAACCAGCAGTTAGTGCTGACAAATTAAACTAGGGGCAAATACATGCTAAATATATACATTTATATATTTACATTTGTATATGTATATTTATATATACATTTATATATTTACACCTATACAAGAGCATTTCATTGTAGAATTTTGACTCATTCAAACTCTGTTCACTACCATTAACTGATAAACTATTTATGAAAGATGATCATGACCTCCCTAAAAAAAAGGATCCCTCAAAGCATGATATATTTCTAAGAATAATGCAACCTATTTTCTGTGACACTGCTTTGTTCTTCAACACTGTCAGTGGAAGAACGATATAGTTTTAACATATTTTTGTGCCACGGCCATGAAATGCTTACATTTATTGTGTTAAGTTTAAGCATATGCTTCAATATTCAGTGTTTTCAACTGAGATGATGATTTTAAAAGATACAATCTCACATCTTCAGGATTGTTTTAGTTTTCACTTCTGAACTGCTACATTTGACTCGACACTATTACAAACTACTAGTGAACATAAATTTCAAAAGAATTGTCTTACAATTTCAGATCTTTAACACACTGCAGTGCTATGAACTAAGTATTTCCACGTGTCTCCCACTTTCAGCCACGTGGTAGGATTGTGCTTCCCTGTCTCCTTGACATTTGGTGAAGCCATGTGAGGTCAGTGAAATGTATGCACAAGTGGTATGCATCACTACCAGCCAGAAGTGCTAAGAACCAGCGTGTGACTACCATGGGCTCTCCCTCTCCTATGTGACTGTGAAAGCACATGTCGAGTGGAGCTTCCTTCAGAGGTAACTGTGATAAACAGAGTCTTCCTTTCAATCTACACAAACATGAGGGAAATCTTCTTTGTTGTAAGCCATTACAATATTTATGGTTGTTGTTACTGCAAGATAGCTTGGCCTATCCTAACTAATAGACAAAACGGGTCATGAATATGGGTCACACACTGGAAATTTGGGGACAAAATTACAATTAGATAATTTTAAAAGCCATTTTAATATGGAATAGGTAGTGTCAATGACTGAATTCCATTTTGGTGTAGAAATACAAATCTGGAAACAGATTTTCAAATTTTTATGAAGAAGAGGGTTAATAAGCAGTTCAATATTTCACAAGAAATGAGAAAAGCAGAGCAAAATGATGGATCCAGAAATGCAAAAGGGTCATCCGGGAGGAGGCACTAACCTAAGGAAATGCAGAGGAAGACAGCAAGGAGATTTCAGAGAAAGGAAAGTAGTTATAAATGAAGCTAGAGAGATTGGCAAGGCCTTGTACACCACGGCAAGAAACAAGAAATGCATGCTGTGGGCCCTGGAGGATCATAAGCACATGCACTATATGATGAGATCTGTAATTCCAAATGGTTTATCTCGGTAGTTTAAAGGCAGGGTTGAAGAGAGGGATGGGTGAGATGAGACAGAGTAATTGGGGAGGAACACATTGCTCACTCTGCTCAAAAACATCCTGTGCGTGACCACAGCTTACAGAATGAAATATCCATCCTTCCCTGTAGTACCAAATACCAACATCAGGGAACAGAGATTAGGGGTCAAGACCCCAGTCCCTGGTTTCAAGTTCATCTGCTGCCACATATTAGTTGTATCATGTCCTGAATTCTTTATCCATACATTTCTACTTCTTAGGTTTACTGTGAAGGTTAAATAATTTATGTAAAATGCTTATTTTAGCAAAGTGCCTGGCTCTTAGTGAGAATTAACTTGTCAATCTAATGCATTTTATGACCCATGACATAATTGCACTATTCTTCTTCAATACCATATTTTTTTCACTCTTCTGCTACTAATGATGTTGCCTCTGACTACGTCTTTCTCAGGTCTCTCCCTGTTCAAATTCCACTCACCCTTCAGAACCCACTCAATGACTATCTGCTCCATGAAGCATCCTACTCAATGATTACTCCATGAATGCTCCCTTTGCCTCAGGAAATAATCTCTTTCATGTCTGAACTATAACACAGTTTCTAATTGCTTCATGGTACTTAATTATATATTTGCAGAATTTATTTTTCTCAATTATGTTCTATTTTCCTTTAACCAATATTACTTCTTATGTATCCATTATACTCCCAACAGTACTCTGTGGTAGTGCCTTGAACTTACTGAGCTTCACTGTTGAATAATTCAAGGAATTAGATCCGATCCTAGCATATAATTTCATTACAATTTATTAGTATGATACATAATGTTTTATTCATGTGTCAGAAACAATTTCACAAAACGGGTAGTTTTCTCCCTCCTTTTACTCATAAATAATCAAAGGTGAGATAGGTGAAGTCATTCTAAAATGGCATGGCATATTGATAAGGAATCCCAAAAGAATATATCCATCTCTGATGGAAAACCTCTAGCTCCAGGAGCAGAAAGGGAAGAAAGCTAAGCTTCCACAATGAGTTAGATCACACTCTTCATCCCACAGGCATAAAGATGTCACAAAGTAGATAAGGATCCTTGTAAACAACTGGCTGTTAACAAATAGTTTTATTTTTCCTCAGACTCCACCACCAAGTAAACCTACTGTTCCTTGATACCCTTTGTCCAGGCTGTAGTAAACAAGTACTCAAGAAGTGTTATGTAAGTGATGTGACTTATTGAGAAATAGATTCGTACTTGAAAAGAAATAAGAATAGAGTTGCACTTGCCCCTGTAGTTTGATCACTGTAACGTGAAAAAGATACGGCCTATCCCAGTTCTTTTGGCTTAAGTGAGCAAATAAAATTAAAAGGGACTTGGAGAATAATTTTGCTTACTGCTCTGATTTCAACTTTTCTGAAATAGGCTTTGAATATTAACGTCTACTTCAAAACTTTTCACTATACTCAGTCCCAAGCAACCCACAGGATCACGGAGCCATGCCCCAATTTTTTTTTCCTTATAATTACTTTAAAATTTAAGCTTTTTGGGGGACAAATATTAAATCTTAACTACTGCTTGTAAAACCTGGAGCAAGGCAATATCCTACACACGTCACTTTTTCATACCTCACCACAATGTTAACTCTTTGAAACATCCTTTGCACAGGTTTCTCTCACATGCATTATACTCAGAGCTTAATTAGATTTCTTTGGATCTTATATCATACAATGACTTTTAAATTTTCATCATTTTTTATACAGTACCCAAATAAAAACAATCAGAAAGAATGTACACAGAAACAATTACGGATTTTGAAAGTTGGTATCAACTTAGATATTGATATCAAACTATGTAGGGAAATTATCATTTATGTAGAGTTATTTAACCAAAAAATGTTGTCACAAAAGCAAAGCTCTACTAGATAGTGGTAGCTGTCTGTTCCTATTTTTTCCAGACTGACTTATGCAATATCCTGATGTTTAAAACTATTCTGTCATGGAAAATCTGTCTCTAGGGTGGGGCAAGAGGAGGGTGTCCCATTTTCTTTTTAAAGTTATAATAAGAAGCAGACAAACAATATAATAAACTTGTACTTTGCAAACATTTTGAATTATGCATTGCAAGGCTACAAGGTAAAGACAGAAATATGCATTTTAAAATAAAAACTTAGACACCCATTTTGCTCACAGCATGAACAATACAGTAAAATCAAAACATTCTGCCTTATAAGCAGTCAGCAATAACCAGTGATCTAAATATTTTTAAGTGCAATAGGTCATACATCAAATGGAGTTTATTTCATTTTCCTCAAATGCTACCGTAGAAATTTAAAGACTATTAAGAAATAATGGTAATTTCCCCTTTCATGAATAAAAAGAATCAATGAGTATAATAAAACTTCATTCAGGTTTTTCCCTTTTCTATATTGACTACATGATATGTGGATATAAACACACAAAATTCATACTGAATATCATAAACCAATGTTATGAAAAAGTAAATTTAGAGTAACTTTCCAACTGAGTGAGTCTTGGTCTCTTCAAAAAGTGAACCTTTCTGCTCTTATCCCTTTTCTTGCAAAGCTAAGAAAAGCCCTTTTTAAACGTCCTATTGTTATTTGCTGGATCATTACAGAAAAACTACTTTTTGAAACTGTAAAGATTTCTTTTTTTTAACAGTCAAAACTGACTTAAGAATGGAACATATTGGTCAGGCACAGTGACTCACACCTGCAATCCCAGCACTTTGAAAGGGTGAGGCAGGCAGATCACCTGAGATCAGGAGTTTGAGATCAGCCTGACCAACATGGTGAAACCCCGTCTTTACTAAAAATACAAAAAAATTAGCCAGGCATGGTGGTGCATGCCTCTAGTCCCAGCTACTCAGGAGGCTGAGACAGGAGAATCGCTTTAACCTGGGAGGTGGAGGCAGGAGAATCGCTTGAACCTGGGAAGTGGAGGTTGCAGTGAGCCAGTATCACACCACTGCACTTCAGCCTGGAAGACAAAGCAAGACTCCATCTCAAAAAAAAAAAGAAAAAAAAAAAGACAACATCTTAAGTGATAAGAGAATCCAAGAATCATGGGTCTGCCTCAGTGATTGAAAGTCATTATTGGACTAGAAGCAAGGCACCTCTCTGGACTTTAGTTGTGTCGGAGGAAACATGTTAACTCACATCATAGCAAGTCCATATCCTGTGTGATAAAGATATTATGACAGAAAGCTAAATCACTCCAACATTTACAGTGTTGTAATGTGCCTGAATGCATACCATATTTGTCTCTACTATATTTTGCATTGCTTTTTAGATGAATAACTTTTGAGCCATATTTTCTCATATTATTAAATCACTAAGTGCAATGTCAACATCTGAAAATAATTATTTCTGTGTATTCGCATAACCTTGGAATGCTGAGAAATGTATTTGGCTTGAGACACAGCATAACAGCCCTGACAACTCTGCCTTAACATTATATACAGCAGACTTCTTTAAGGGAGGAATGACCATGTGGTTAAAGCCTTATAGTAAACACCGAAAAGCTGGCTGTGCGGAAGATAAATTGAAATTTTAGGGGGCTGAACACCTGTGGATACTTAGGAGCTTCCTTAAAAGATAAATAGCTATAATTTAGAGCACTCTGGAGAAAATGGAACTAATTCTTTTTAGCAACACTCTACATCCAAGAATAGGAAGACTTCTCTAGAGAGAATCAGATATCGGAGACCCCCAAGAAAAGTCTTAACATTAGCAACAGCCTTGCGCGGGGCTGCTTTGTAAGACGATTGTAACAAAATGATTTCCTGCTTTGACTGGTAAATCTTATTGGAAAAAAAAACTCTTTTTCTTTACATAAAAAGAGGTTTAGCTAAAATTGGGGGAAAACGGCTTTATTTAATATAAACAACCCCTCAATTTAGTTCATTTCAGCCTTTCAAGCTATGCAATCAAAGGCATGTCTACTAGGATAAAGTGTAAGCTGTATGAGTACAAGTCTATTTCCATTACGGGCCTTGATAAAGTTTGGATATCTTACCCCTCTAGATCTCATGTTGAATTGTCATCCCCAGTGTTGGAGGTAGGGCCTGATTAGAGGTGATGAGATCATGGGGGCAGGTTTCTCATGAATGGCTTGGTGCTGGTCTCATATTAGTAAGTTTGTTCTCCCCAAATCTGGTTGTTTATGAGTGTGTGGCACCTCCCCATGTTCACTTTGCTCCCTTTCTCGCCATGTGACACACCTGCTCCTGCTTCCCTTCTGCCATGAGTAAAATCTCCTGTAGGACTCCCCAGAAGCCAAGCAGAGGCCAGCACCATGCTTGTACAGTCTGCAGAATCGTGAGCCAATTAAGCCTCTTTTCTTTATAATTTACCCAGCCTCAGGTATGGGTAAATGCCTCTTTTCTTTATAATTTACCCAACGTTAGGTAGGCAAGAATGGCCTAACCCATAATACTAATAGCACATAGTAAGGATATGATCAATATATGTTAAATAATTGAATGAAGGCTGAGTCTGATGCAACACAGATTCCCAAATGCTGGCCATAACAACCTTTTAACTAATTTATAGCAAAATTGGAAAAATAAAGCCTGAAATTTTTGTCATGAGCCATCCACTCATCTCTAGTCTCAAAGTTGATTTATTGCACATCATCCAACACTCTCAACTTTGTTTAGTAGCACAGTCCAGATGTGTAGTCAATACTCAAAGGAATTAGACAGCATCAAGCACACACACACACACACACACACACACACACACAATCTTAAATTTTACTCAGGACTCCAGGCAGGAGGGAAAAACAAAAGAGGAAAAAGAAGAAAAGTCATAATTATTAAAACTGTAGAGGAGATATGATTAAAAATTACCTTTATCATCCTGCAAAGAAAAGCAATGTTCTAACGGGAAAGCTAGTTCAATATCATTTAATCCTAAACCTTGCCATGACTGGAAGTGAGGGCTAATTTGTAATTACATGTAAAAGGTTTGGGTGTCTGAAAAACTACGCCCAATTTTCAAATATGCACTGATCTTTATTGAGGACTTAAGCCTCCCTTGCTCTCAATTCCCCTCTACAAGAGAAGAAGAATAGGCCAGGCGCGGTGGCTCACGCTTGTAATCCCAGCACTTTGGGAGGCCGAGGCGGGCGGATCACGAGGTCAGGAGATCGAGACCACGGTGAAACCCCGTCTCTACTAAAAATACGAAAAATTAGCCGGGCGTGGTGGCGGGCACCTGTAGCCCCAGCTACTCGGAGAGGCTGAGGCAGGAGAATGGCGTGAACCCGGGAGGCGGAGCTTGCAGTGAGCCGAGATCGCGCCACTGCACTCCAGCCTGGGTGACAGAGCGAGACTCCGTCTCAAAAAAAAAGAAAAAAAAGAGAAAAAGAATATATTTTATAAAACCACCTGATCTCTTGAGAATGTACATTTCCTGGAACTGGGTACAGGCAGAGTAAGGCAGCCCTCATTCACTTCCCTCAGAGAGCAAAGGTGACTAAAAACCAGAATCCTGGAGATGAAATCATTCATATCTCCTGATAAACTCCCAGTTCCTCTCACTAAATACTTTTCTCCCTAATCCCAGACACTATAACTGTCAGTCATTTTTGGTCTGTTATTCCAATATGAGCAGTCTGACTTAAGTGCCATAAAAGTCTTGGGAAAAAAACATTTTTGAACACTGGTGGGCTCAGGGGACTGATAATGGAATATGAACCTTTCACCCCTAAAATGGTTCCTTGGGAACAGAAAGCAGCATCGTTGTTTTTTTTTTTTTATTTTTTTTTTTTTATTTTTTTTTAGTATAGCCCCTCTCCCCCACCCAATCCCCCATTCTCCCAGGTGGTGCTAAAACATCTAGCAGCTGCTGTCATTGAAGCTGTAACTTCCTAAAGAGTCTTTTGGAATGATAGGGTAGTTTTAGAAATCTGTCAACTTCTCTGCTTAGGAAAATTTGCATACAATAAACGTGGGGATTTTGTTAAAATGCAGATTTGGATCCAGTCATCTGGAGTGGAACCTGAGACCCTGCATTTCTAGTAGTTCCCAGGTAATGCTGATTTTGTTGACAAGTCTTACTTTGAGTAACAAGGATCAATTCCACCTTTACCTATGTAATTAAATTTGAGGGACACCAGAAAAATCCCTCCCACACCGAAAATCTCAATCTTGCCCATGTAATGCAACACAAGAAATCCAAAAAACAAAACAAAAACGCAGGGGTGGGATGGGGAGAACGAAGTCCAGTTTCCCTTATTTAAATTGTTTGCCCAGCTCTGACACTATATTGTACTAATAATGGTTAGTCCACACTTGCGGTCTAAAATTTAATCACCCCTAGCTTTGTGCCTGTATGACAGTATAAAAGCAACTGAGCATTTCTCATGTGATCCTTACAAGAGCTGTGAGTTAAGCAGAGCAAATAGAGTTACCATTTTCGAAAAGGAGAAAACAGATTGGTCAAGGTAAGCAACTTAATGCATGGCCTCCTTACTAGCAGGAATTAGATCCAGGAACCATACTCAAATCCTGTGACTCCCAAATCTAGAGCTTGTCCATAATAATAGTACTTTTCCTATCACCAATCTTCCTACCTCCCAGACAAATTTTCTTTGACATCGTTACACTATTGTTCCAGCAGTTGTATAACCAGGAAAAAAAGGAATATCAATGGAATATGGGGTTGTTCCAGGTTCACCATTTCAGTACATACTGCACCTTAGATGATTTTTTTTAAATCTGGAAGACAAGCCTAAATTCTATTGAAGGACATAGAAGAATTAAGATTCTAAGATTTCATTCAACAGCAGAAGGATATTTTTAATCAACCTGAATACAAATGCTAGTCAGAGATAATTGATGTTAGTAATGGAATGAAAATGTTCCACGACCAAGAATCTCACAGTCACTCTACAGTGACAAGGAATGCAGCGGGGATTCCCTATGACAGAGTGAGAAATGGGAAGTACCTCCAAGTTCAAGGCCCCCAGGACATTTCTGCTTCATTTGCTGCTGTGCTCCAGCACTCAGGAAAATGCTTACTATGTAGTAGGCGCTCCATATGTATTTTAAAATCAAATGAATACCTGAAGTCTTACTTCAGCAATACACAATGTAATAAATGTTAAAATGTCTTTCAACGTGGAACCCTCATTTCTTTCTAAGTGGATTCTTTTTCACATTAATATGAGTGAAAAGTTGCTTTAAAGTTTTTAATCCTTGGGATAACTAGAGACATTTTGCTCTTCCCAAACTAAAAATTACTCTTTAGTATCTGAAAAAATATGATCCCAGTGGAATAAATCCCACTCTATACAAACAGCATATTGACTCAAATAAGGGAAAGCCAAAGCTCATACTGTTTTCAAGTCTATTCTTCATGATATGGTGGGAGTTTAATTTCTGATTTCTCCCTAGATCTTAGCTCAGTCAGCATTTCATGAAATAAATATAGTTTCTTCTCAGCACCATGTAGTTTCCCCTTCTTACATGTCATATGATTTTATATGTATCTGCTTTCCCTGTCCCTGCCACTAGACTATACTCCCTCTCAGCACAGGAATCAGGGCTGCTTTTGTTAACAGGTATAGTCCTCACACCTGCCTGGTCCTGATCCTTACCAGGTCTAGGAGTTACTAGAAGCTAGCAAACACTCTCTAAAAACATTTAATTCTAAACAGCCTCCCTGGCTCTCCCCTTAAACGAAGATAGATAGCAATAGAGGTTTTTCCTATACTTTGTATACACACAACACCCCACACAAATTCAAAGCCCCTGTAGAATTTCAATGAAAACGAACTCCAAGTTTCCAACATTGCAAATGCATGTTCCCATCCTGGTCCAGAGAGGATTTAGGGCACAGGCAAGCAGTAATCATGAGCAAAACAGGCAGCAGTCAAGACTATTGTAAGAGAAACTCAGCTGAAATGCAGGAAAAAAAAAAAGTCACCTTCAGTAGTAAAGTCTTGATTTGACAAATGAACAAAGATAACGCATGTTAATGGTATTTTAAAAGAATACCAATGTTGCACATTATTTTAACAGTGTGGGAGCCTAACACCACCTGCATCAGAAACACTGAGTCTGAGGAAGAACAAATCAAATTCAAGTTAAATGAGACCTGATCTCAGAGTGGAAATAAGTAATTGATCACTCAATTTTTCTACTAGGAATTCTTATTCAATATTAGAGTGGCAGAAGACTACTGTACTTAAAACATTGGGACCATGTAGGAATTTTATCTACACATCATCTCTCTCCACAATCCATCTATGAGAAATTCCAGTATCTGTGAAGCCTTAAGAAACATTCTACAAACAATGAATCTGAAGGCAAAATTGTGACAGAGAAGACATATATTTTGTCTATGTAGTTACAGAACTATCCTTCCAGCAGTACATGCTCTTCCTAACCTTACTAAAATTACATTTTGTGTATTTTTTTAAATAACATATGCTGTTCTTAAAATTCTGACAGTAAAATATGTACAGTATTTATAAAAAGTTAACTTGAGTCTTGAATTTATTAAAAACCAAATTGCAGACAAAATAAATTGGAAATAGCTTCCTTGAGAGAGCAGTGTCAATGTTTGTCAAAATTTTCATATATTTAAAGTCATCTTACATATAGAGACCCCAAGCAGTACCCAAGATAATAACGTACATTACCACTAATTGCTTTAATTTCCAAATCTGTGTGCCACTTTCATATCCTATATATCTCAAGTTTTTTCCTACGTCATAATGTATTCTCAGAGTGCAATGAACACTTGTCTTGTTTCATTTCAGGAACACATAGTCTCCAGTTTTTCTAAGGGGCAGTGTGAGCTGTCCATAATCTTTCTCCCTTCCTGGGGTGTTTTACTCCTCTCCCATGTAAGCCAGTGTCACAGGTCTGCTGTGTCCCACCAAAGTTTGGTTATACAGTGATCCCACTGCCCTTTGAAAGGAATAGTTCAAAAAAGATCAGTCAGGTTAATAAAAGGAGGATTTTTGGAGGCTGCTGGGAAAATGCTTCCTCACTCTTCATCTATTCATTGTTATGGTTGAATATGAGGTTCAGAAGTGCTTCAGTTGCATTGTTTCATTTAGAGGAGGACAAAATCAAGAGAATTCCTGGGGAAAAGGAGCCAGAACTCCTTGATGGAGTTACCCTTAAGACCTTCTAGACTTCTATCTGTGAGATAATATACTTTGGTTATTAAAATGTGTATCGTTTTTAGTTGGGTTTTCTACTCCAGTACAAAAAAAAAGCATACTGAAAGATACATTTTGATTACTTAATAACCATTTACCTAAGTTTCAAGAACAAGTTATTCTAGTAAATGTCATAATAAATTGAATATTGCTTTTGAAATGTAACATAGGTTTTAAAAAATATTGCTCAGAAAGTAGGTGAAATAAACTAAGAAATTTGCACTCTGAATTTTTATGAAGGTATGGAAAAAGGAAATAAGAGAAAAATAATTGAAGTTCTTCCTCTTTTTTTGGCCTACTTTATTAAGGTATGATTGATGTACAAAAAGCTACACATATTAAATATATACAACTTGATGAGTTTGGAGATAAGCATATACTTGTGAAACCATCACCACAATCTGTGCCATAAACCCATCCATCACCTCCAGAAGTTTCCTCCCACCTTTTTTTTGTGATAAGAACACGACAGAAAATCTACCCTCTTTTTAAGTCTACAACACAGTACGTACTGTTAACTGTAGGCAACATACTACACAGATCTTTAGAACTTACTCATCTTGCATAACCAAAACTGTATAGACTAACACCTCCCCATTTCACCCTCTTCACTTTTAAGAAATTTTCCAGCATCTCATATAAGCCCAGAAACATAGTAAGAATTCAACAATATCTAGGAAGTAAATTATTTATTTGCTTTTCTCTCATTGGAAAGAGTATCTAAGTATCCGGTAAACTGGGAAATCAGAGCCATGCCACTTCTGTGTGACTTTAAGCAATCATTTAACCACCTTAGGGCCTTGACTTGTTTCTCCATAAATAAAAACATCTTTTCTTATTCAAATATTTCATTATCATTGGCACATTATCGCTGCTCTTTGCAAAAGATTTGTAAAAACAGAAACCATGCTGCTAAGCACGCATTTTAAAAGTGCTTACAGATTAATACTTGAAGTCAAGTCACCAGGCCACTTAATTTCATTTGTTTTAAAATTTTGCTGTCTCAGCAAACAAAAACTTACGAACCTCACAACATCTGCAAAATGTGTTATTAAACTATTAAATGAACATATTTTCTTTCAAAGGTTTATACCCAATTGAGAAGATAAGGCACATAGTTATCTTTGATTCTACGATTTCTCTTAGTTTCTGTTCTTTAAATTAATTTCAAATAATTGAAGTATAATCTAATACCATGAAAAATTTAGATATACCATAGGTACATATATGTCAAAATAGCAGTGAGGAATGTGTGCGTGCATGTGTGTGTGCGTGCATGTGTGTGTGCGTGCATGTGTGTGTGTGTGTGCATGCATGTGTGTGTGTGCGTGCATGTGTGTGTGTGCATGCATGTGTGTGTGTGTGCGTGTGTGTTTTCCTGACTAGTCACTATTTGACAGGCAAGGCACAGTTTCCTAACACTTAATTATTTTGATTAAATTTAATCCTGACAATAACTTAACTGCCCCCATCTTAAACATAAGGACCATTCTCAGAAAGGCAGCTAAGGAAACTAATGTCATGAAACTAATAAAAACCTTTCTCTCCAACATTATATACATCGTGTATACAACCCTCATACTCTCAAAGGATGAGAACTTTTTTCCTACATGAACATACATGGCAGAACAACATTTCTGTGAAGAACAACAACAAAAAAATCGTCTGATAAACCTAATGGAGAAACTTTTCAGAAAGTAAAATATACAAAACCTTTTTTTTCTTTTTGGTTCATTCATTCTCCCTATAGCCTTATTTCATTCTGTATCTTTTATTTTGAAAATATATAATCAACCTGTTTCAGACATAATTATAGAATGGCAAACACATAAATATGTAAACTTGATATTGGGATAGTAACAAAGATGGGCAGTTAATATTTCTTCCCACAAATGAGACAAACTGAGGGAAATATTACTCTCTCAGAACTAGGTGGATAGAATAGAGATTTTAAAAAAATCTTCCAACAAACCCGAATATTTAACTATTGTGGCTAACTGCAGCCCGGAAAGGGTGACTTGCCTGGAACTCAGGGGTAAGATATCTGTAGCCCTGTATAAGAACATGGATTTAAAGAAGATTTTACAATAAACTTATCCCTCTCCACAAAGCAGCAAATCAACAAAACAAAGAGGACAACAATATTACCTTCACTACAACATGATTCTTCCAAGCTCAGTGAAATTGTGTTTATATACACTAAAAGTGGAGAACTGAAGGGCTCAGGAATTCAGGCTGCAGCCAATGCTTCTATACACACCAGGGAACGAATCATGGCAAAATACAGTATTTTAGAAAAAAAGGCAAAATTTCTATAGAGTAGCCCATCTCAACTTTGCTCACTTACATGGTTTTGCAAATATTCCTCTCAGGGCAGTGTTTTACATTTTGTTCTTCAGTAGGAAAAGAATGCACCCTGCCCCCAAAACAATTAAAAATTGAGTAATTCATCTCTAAAACAAAAGAGGCAATTTTGTTTCAGAGAAAAGAAAAACTAGTTAAAAAACAGAAGACTCATTTAAGGTATGATGTTTATCAAGAACTAAGGGATGATATCAAGTTATTAATATCAGCAAAAACTTCCTTGATTAAAACAAATACCTTTCTGAAGAAAGTTTCTCTTCCTTTAGGAATAGATACTTCTGGATAAAAAATCAAAAAAAAACTATTTTGCCTTCAAAAATTTTAAAGGTGTAGTCTTTCTCAAAGGCCAGTTATTTTGATTAACTTTGATAGACAATGAAACAATAATGCTGAGCCATAAATATTTTAATCTTTTTAAACCATGTTTAAGCAGTAGAGTCACCTTGAAGGAGTTTCTCCGATTAAGTGCACTGTTCTCTTAAAATGCCTTTGTACAAATATGTTCATTTCAGAAAGCGATACTAGCAAACAGTTAAATACCATATGCTGCAAGTCATGGAAAAAAATAGTTTAACTACAGTTCACATAAAACTGAGAACTCAAAGGAAGGTTATTTTGAAAACATACACAAAGAAATTTTAAAAACATTTAGGGGCATTTCAGAGTTCAAGCCTACAACCATGTGGCAAAATGTAGCAGATGTTGGCATTTGGGTGCTGGAGGGATGTCAAAATGCCATAAAAAAAATCAGTGTCCAAGATGTATGGAACATGGATTTGATGTTTCCATATATGAAAAAAATAAGAAACTGAAATGATGAAGGTAAAAAATAAAACATCAAGAATAACGAGAAAAAATTAAACATGCTTTTTCTATTGTCCAAATCTATATATTTCAACTTTCTCTTTCATAATCCCTCACCTCCCAGCATGTTTTGATTGCAGCAGATGCTAACTAAAGTCATTCAACAGTATCTACCTTCTAAGTTAATGTGAGCCTATTATATTACTTAGAACCATTTCTTTACCCCACAGAGTTAGTTCAGTGAAGATTGCTCTAGGCTTAGGAGAGCAAGTCACAGAGCTTCAGAAACACAGATGTAATCAATGCAATATTCACAACTAAACAGCCTTGGATTCGAAATGTTCTTCATACCACTATTCTATCAAATTTTTCACCATTTGAAAAAGGGCTGTAGCCTGTAGCACTCTACCAGGGAACAATTTGAGGCAAGGGTTAATAATAAGATAACACAGTCAAAAGAGTAACTGAAGAAAAAAAGAAGGAAAACACAAGCCAAACCCACGTATGCTATTTTTCTGACCTCTATTTATCAACAGAATATATGGGCTTAATTGTAGATGTCAGCTTTACAGGATTGAGGAATACCTAGAAACCACGTAAAGCAATTCACTATGTTATGTATTTCACCTGTACATCATTTCCATTACTGGAGGTATAAATTGTGTAGAGACTCTGAGAGTTCTGTTTTATTCATTTTTGCAAATTCAACTTCACAAAAGTGCACTATGTTTACTTTGTGTTAAGCGTTGTGTGTGTATGTAAAAACACTGAAATTTTCTCTCAATAAATGAAGAGATGTTCTTTTGTACAATTGCATTTGTGAAATATAAAATTTAAAATTTAAAATATAAAATTTCTTGAGATCTCAGCTCTTTGGGTGACTACATACACATTGGTAACCTATCACAGTTTTTGATGGATCCTGTCAAAAGACTTAGGTTGTTCATTACATTATTTCAGATGACCAAAGTTAGAAAGCTGTTGCACACAACTATCAATCATAGTGATACGCATTTATACATTGTCCTTTTTTGACCTACTTCTTTATAAGGACAGTTCATCTTCTCATAATTATTATACCAGTATGACTGTCATTAGCATACTTGAATATTTATACGTGCAAAAGCATGTATGCTGTTATTGCATATTTTGCTGTGTAAAGTGGCCTATATTCTGTTTTTACATTTCTTAACTAAATCCTCTTTTTAAAATATAAATAAATACCTTTAAAATAATATTTTAGGCCCGGCATAGTGGCTCATTCCTGTACTCCCAGCACTTTGGGAGGCCAAGATGGGCAGATCACGAGGTCAGGAGATCAAGACCATCCTGGCAAACACAGTGAAACCCCGTCTCTACTAAAAACACAAAAAAATTAGCCAGGCGTGGTGGCAGGCACCTGTAGTCCCAGCTACTCGGGAGGCTGAGGCAGGAGGATAGCATGAACCCGGGAGGCAGAGCTTGCAGTGAGTGGAGATCGCGCCTCTGCACTCCAGCCTGGGCGACAGAGTGAGGCTCCGTCTCAAAAATACTACTACTACTAATAATAATATTTTAATTTTTTTCATAATTACATTTTCAGGATTTTGATGTTTTGGGGATTGTGATTTTCTGGATTTTAGACTTTAGAGATTTTACTCTTCTGGGATTTTAACATTCAGAATTATGACATTCAGAATTGTGTCTTTTGGGATTATGACCAGCTCTCAATTTAGCCAACCAGAATTTCCTAATTGGATATATAGAAACAATTCCTTAAATGTATCCACTTTTGATTCAAATAAATTCATGATTGACTTGAATGGTGTGGGATTACTATAATATATTCTAGATTATAACAAACTGATACTATCCAATGCTGCAAAAGAAAAAAAAAAATGTGACTGTGCCTTTTAATTCTGGATTTAGATCATCTTCTTTACTTTTTACATAGTCTATCTTATGAAAAAATACATACATTATAAATGTATTAATGTATTAAATGTATTTTTTTTTTTTGAGACGGAGTCTCGCTCTGTCGCCCAGGCTGGAGTGCAGTGGCGCAATCTTGGCTCACTGCAAGCTCCGCCTCCCGGGTTCACGCCATTCTCCTGCCTCAGCCTCTCTGAGTAGCTGGGACTACAGGCGCCCGCCACCACGCCCGGCTAATTTTTTGTATTTTTGGTAGAGACGGGGTTTCACTGTGGTCTCGATCTCCTGACCTCGTGATCCGCCGGCCTCGGCCTCCCAAAGTGCTGGGATTACAAGCGTGAGCCACCGCACCCGGCCAATGTATTAAATGTATTAAATTACCTGTTTCCTATAAAAAATATAAAATTATGAAGCCTATTTATTGCTTTTTCAAATCAATTATACAAACTGCTGAAATCGAACATAATCCAATGTCTTAAACTTGGTAATATTCATACAGAATGGCTGATATTTTGACAAGATGAATTTAAAGGAATTCTAGCATAAACCTAACCATAAGTAGAGCTTATTTCAAGATACGAGAATGAAATATGGAAAGAAAAACATGCCTTTAAAACGTAAAGTCAGTTTCCAAGGTCATACTATAGCTATCTTCTATTACATTTCCCAGTAATATACTTTCATTTTACTCAATCCTTAAAAATAACCCTTAGTGTACTGGTACAAATCTCAAATATTGTCCACGATAAAGTTCAAAAGCACACAACATTTCAATCCCTCTTAGATAAAAAGCAACTAGAGTTCAGGGACAAACACCATGGTTTTCTCTGATCAGTTCCCAACATAATACAATATTCAATGAGTCCTGTATCAAACTATTTTTGCTGACATGCATGAAATAATTCTTAATTACCTGCTGAACCTAAATTAGAACAATTTCTGAAATTTGGGAAAATAACATATTACCCTGTGTCCCTTCTTCATCCAATGTTCCTTGATCCATTCTTAAGATTTCAAAACTAGACTGAATAAAAGTAAACCAATTATATAGACTTTTAGCTCCTTTCTTAGAATAACCAACAGAGCCATCAAGTCTAATTTTAACCATCCATGCAATCATAGAACAGCCCTAAAATTTTAATGAATTTTTGGGGGGATTTAATTCCTTTACTGCCCAAGCCCAATGAGGATATGAATGCAAAAATCTTATTTTAGTGAATATAACTGAATGTAAGCTTCAGCCATATACAGGAATTTTTATATGATTGCTGCAAGACTCAGCATTGGTACCCATTAGTTTTCACCCTTAATACTGAGTAAAAATATACATCGTACTTTCATTATATTGATTCTACTCTTTGTTTTCTAGGGCAATACGTAAGTGTGTCCATTTTTCTAAATGACAACCTTATAAATAATTGGAGACAAGTGTTTTAGTTCCTATTAGTCTTCTCTACACTATACAGTCCCACTTCCTCCATTTTTCATATTTCCAGACTTCTGGCACTCCAGTTTGTCAAAGTCTTTCCTAAAATTATGGTGTCTTGGACGGAACATGGTATTCCAACCGTGATCTGGCCAGTGTGAAGTACGTCAACCATGTTACTTCCCATGATGTGGACACTCTTATTTCTATTTATAATGCCTAAAGAATTCTTAAGGGCTTTTTATTCTTTTTTTCTCTTTTAAGCAGTTGCAACATACAGTTGGCTCATATTAAGCTTGTAGTCAAGTAAAAGCTCCAGATGTTTTTCACAAACTGAAAATTTTCATATTCAGTTCTCACTCGGAGCCAGCAACCATGAGCTCTAGTAACAAGCAGAGAACTCAGATGCGTAATTGCCTGAATGAGGGATAAATATGTGAGATATCCACTATAGTTTGTTACGAAATCTCTTCTAGTTGCCATTCTAATTGCTTAAAATTCAATCAACAGCATTATGTATTTTCCATCGAAGAAGTCTTGAATATTCAAATACATACTTCCGTATTTTATTACTTATTTTGTATTGAATATGTGCCAGTCCCTATTCTAAGAGCTCAAAATAATTTTTTAGTAATTAATGTAATCCGAATAACAACTCTATGTTATAGGTGTCATACACATTTAACAAATAAAGAAACTGAAGCACAGACAATTTCAGTAACTTAGCACAAATCACACAGCCTGTAAGAAGCAGAGCCAGGATTTAAAACCAGGTTAGTCTCGTTCCAGAATTGAGGCTCATAATCATTATATTCTGCTGCTTCTCTACAAATGCTTGGTGAAATAAGCATAGTGTGAGACACTTGGGAAAGTAATATAATATCATCGTTGTCATCATAATATTTCTATATGTTTGTCTTAGATCTCTTAAATAGAACTGTGCTAAGCAACACAGAAATAGGTTATAGACAATCTTAAAATGAGTTTATATTCAATCCTAAATATGAAAGTCACTTTTCAGGGCTGTTGAAAGGATTAGAAAATTAATATCTGTAAAGCACTTAGAATAATGTCTGGCCTGCATACTGCCCAAGGTAATTGATAGATTCAATGCCATCCCCATCAAGCTACCAATGACTTTCTTCACAGAACTGGAAGAAACTACTTTAAAGTTCATATGGAACGAAAAAAGAGCCTGCATTGCCAAGTCAACCCTAAGCCAAAAGAACAAAGCTGGAGGCATTACGCTACCTGACTTCAAACTATACTACAAGGCTACAGTAACCAAAACAGCATGGTACTGGTACCAAAACAGAGATATAGACCAATGGAACAGAACAGAGCCCTCAGAAATAATGCCTCATATCTACAACTATCTGATCTTTGACAAACCTGACAAAAAGAAGAAATGGGGAAACGATTCCCTATTTAATAAACGGTGCTGGGAAAACTGGCTAGCCATATGTAGAAAGCTGAAACTGGATCCCTTCCTTACACCTTATACAAAAATTAATTCAAGAGGGATTAAAGACTTACATGTTAGACCTAAAACCATAAAAACCCTAGAAGAAAACCTAGGCAATACCATTCAGGACATAGGCGTGGGCAAGGACTTCATGTCTAAAACACCAAAAGCAACGGCAACAAAAGCCAAAATTGACAAATGGGATCTAATTAAACTAAAGAGCATCTGCACAGCAAAAGAAACTACCATCAGAGTGAACAGGCAACCTAACCTACAGAATGAGAGAAAATTTTTGCAATCTACTCATCTGACAAAGGGCTAATATCCAGAATCTACAATGAACTCAAACAAATTTACAAGAAAAAAACAAAAAACGCCATCAACAAGTGGGCAAAGTATATGAACAGACACTTCTCAAAAGAAGACGTTTATGCAGCCAAAAGACACATGAAAAAATGCTCATCATCACTGGCCATCAGAAAAATGCAAATCAAAAGCACAATGAGATACCATCTCACACCAGTTAGAATGGCCATGATTAAAAAGTCAGGAAACAACAGGTGCTAGAGAGGATGTGGAGAAATAGGAACACTTTTACACTGTTGGTGGGACTGTAAACTAGTTCAACCATTATGGAAGTCAGTGTGGCGATTCCTCAGGGATCTGGAACTAGAAATACCATTTGACCCAGCCATTCCATTACTGGGTATATACCCAAAGGATTATAAATCATGCTGCTATAAAGATACATGCACACGTTATGTTTATCGAGGCACTATTCACAAGAGCAAAGACTTGGAACCAAGTGAAATGTCCAATGATGATAGATGGATTAAGAAAATGTGGCACATATATACCATGGAATACTATGCAGCCATAAAAGATGATGAGTTCATGTCCTTTGTAGGGACATGGATGAAGCTGGAAACCATCATTCTCAGCAAACTATCACAAGGACAAAAAACCAAACACCACATGTTCTCACTCATAGGTGGGAATCGAACAATGAGAACACATGGACACAGGAAGGGGAACATCACACACTGGGGCCTGTTGTGGGGTGGGGGGAGGGGGAGGGATAGCAGTAGGAGATATACCTAATGTTAAATGGTGAGTTAATGGGTGCAGCACACCAACATGGCACATGTACACATATGTAACTAACCTGCACATTGTGCACATGTAACCTAAACCTTAAAGTATAATAAAAAAAAAGAATAATGTCTGGCCTAACTTAACTCTTTTTAAATATCAACTTTATAAATGTATTTATTCATACAAATATGCATATATAAATTCACATTTACAAGTCACAAAGTTCCTTATGGCAAGAAAACAATAAACATTTAAGTGAGTCATTATGAGATTTCATTTTGAAAGGTGAAATATTCTCTGTAAAGAGACACATGTTGAGACTTTAAGGAGGCAAGACCATCACAAATATTGTATGATGAAAAAAATAAGATCGCTCAGTTTCTTTAGCACCCATCTTCTGGTGGAAAAAAAACCCACTGGCTTTATGTATGTCACCACCTTGTTTAGTAATTAAAGACTACTCCAAAAAACACACATTACCACCAGACATTATTGGTCACCGAGGCCAATCCAGGCAGGTGCCTCTTTTAAACACTCTAAATGGATATTTTTGGCAACCCATGTGTCTTCCTGCAAATGCAAGTTTATCTAAAAACATGTTCTTTTGTCAGTTCTTTCAAATGAATGACACAGGATTCCACAGACTGTCATATTTGCCTAAGATGAAGTGCTACATACCGTAACAGTAAAACTAAAAGCATCTCATTACTAGAATTTCCTGAGTATGCCAAGTCCTCATTTGGCTTTGAAGTGAGTTTGTTGTGCTGTGCAGAGACATAACACAATGTGGGTGTTACAATGAACAAAATTTAGGAAGGAATCCTATAGTCATTGCATCATGATCCACTGTCTTAATATGGTTGTTCTACTGTTGATATTGTTCTTTTCAATATTATAATCACTGTTAAGACTTAACAGTTTGTTACTGACTGGTTTTCTCCACAGTGTGAGTGATATAAACTTGCATATTTTTCTATGATTTTCTGGTAAGTAGATATTCTGACATGCATGCCTAGCAGTTCCAACGTAAATCATCCATAAGGCAGGTGTAAACATCATTCTACATCACCTATCAAACATTTGTTTTGCTTTACATCAATAGGACCACATCATTTTTTATTCATCTGTGAATCTATATTAATAATTTGCAATAAAATTTTTTATAAAAATACAATCCTGAACATATGTTTAAATTCTTAGCTTATAATCAGCAATTCATTTATGCTCCCTTACATCTATTTGTATCTATAGAATAATTTTTCTACTAAAACAGAAACTTGTGATCTAAGGGAAGTAATTGAAAGAGGGCAGGGGAGAGGTAAAGAGAAGTTGAGAGGCCTACTGATGTAAATTATCCACTCTCCAAATGCTTTTTTCTAGCTCATGTCTCCCTTAATCACTACTTTCTCCTTTTCAACTCACAACTCAAAATTGACTAACTTATTTTATAGCCACCTTATTTTACAGCAAGAACTAATATGATTACTACAATGTATTATGAATTTCAAGCTGAGAAGTATCCTTTAAAAGTTTTACTTTCGCAATATGTATTTTTTTAATACTGCACTTATGGTTATGCATGAAACTGCAAAAATCCACTACTTTCTACCTCTGGTTTGTATCTGTCTCACCAAATTCCACTTCACCGAACACTGCTATTTCTTCATTCTTAGACTAAGTACAATAACTCCACTCACACCCTAGTTATTGCTCACTTGGTTATTACTATAGGCACTATCTGCTCTTTCTATATTTCCAATACCTAAATAATTTTTTTTTTAATCTACCTTCTGATCACACCTTTACTACCTGTAGCCTTACCTTGGGATATGTTTGGGTAGAAGTGCATATGATCTCAGCCCGCTGTCCCTGCATACCACCAGGAGGCTACAGGAAGCTGAAGCACTGTCTCTGGCTCACTTGCTACAGAGGGAACAAAACTGTTAAGAGGAGGCACGGTAATACTAGTGGCATAAGAAGGATGAAAACAAGGGGAAGTAAAGCACAGATCAGCCACTCACCAGCTCTAAAATCTTACGCATGAGAGTCCACTTAACCTTCACAATTATTTCTAAACCAGAATTAATGATTCTGAAAGTCTATTTTTGAAGGAACACCTTTGTTTGTCCAGGTGCATGAGGCTGTTTTCCTCTGCCACAGAGAAACAAGTTCAAGGCATTATAAAAAGTGTACTGTTAAAAAGAAGACTTTAATCTTAGCTGTACATGTAGTGTAAAACATTTCAGGATTAAAGTCTCAAGACAGACGTCAACTAAAACAGATATGAGCACATATGTATGGGTGTTTACATTGTGTCTGTGAAAGAGATACAGAAACAGAGAGAGGGATTGATTTGGAAGAAAAATTGATTTTCTGACACATACAATATCTAATTGCCATTATTTATTGTAACTTTCATACCTATGAAAACAGAAGGATTTATTGGGATCAATTTTACATCCGCATGTATTTCCTCTGGATATTTTATAAATATGTATTCTTCATTAAAATGTTTTATATAAATACATTTTGATCAATGAAAGGCCAATTTTTTCAGAGATCTGAATATAGAATATAGGATTATAATTTGGCACTATAGAAACCAAAAATATCAAAAATCAACCCAGGCTTCATTGGCTATACATTCCAGTGATTTCTAGCATTTCAAGTCTAATATCATGCACTAATATATTAAGACTATTATTGTAACATAATATAACGAATTAGATAAAGATGTCAGTATTTTAAAATTATGTCCTCCAAATAAACATATAAGTGTTGGATTCTGACAGTCACAACTCAAGTTTTAGTTTTAAGAATTGCCTCCAAGGCAAGAGATAAACACACTAGAACTAAGATTGTCTTTTAAAATTCAAACCTTTCTAAAAATATAAAAATATTCATATTTACCTTTGGGGCTGTTTAACAAAATTTGCCTATTTTCTTGGAAGAAGGGGGAGACGATACACTAAGTCTATATGGAGTTATTCCATGTCCTTCTGTATATATTTTAGAATGTGACTTTGGTGGAAATATGTCTTTTCAAATTATGGTGTTTTTCTTTTTTTTTAATTTTATTATTATTATACTTTAAGTTTTAGGGTACATGTGCACAACGTGCAGGTTTGTTACATATGTATACATGTGCCATGTTGGTGTGCTGCACCCATTAACTCGTCATTTAGCATTAGGTATATCTCCTAATGCTATCCCTCCCCCCTCCCCCCACCCCACAACAGGCCCCGGAGTGTGATGTTCCCCTTCCTGTGTCCGTGTGTTCTCATTGTTCAGTTCCCATCTATGAATGAGAACATGCAGTGCTTGGTTTTTTATCTTTGCGATAGTTTGTTGAGAATGATGGTTTCCAGCTTCATCCATGTCCCCACAAAGGACATGAACTCATCATTTTTTATGGCTGCATAGTATTCCATGGTGTATATGTGCCACATTTTCTTAATCCATCTATCATTGTTGGACATTTGGGTTGGTTTGTTTTTCTGATAGAGAATATTTTCTAAAACAGGCCACTGTTATATTACAATGGGCCCCTCAATAATAACATGCAATGGAATAAAAGGTCTACTTTTATTCAAAGGTATTAGATTTAACACATGACCTCAACGTCCTATTAGATTCCATTCTTCTGATACCCATTTGTAATTACAAAAATAAATATGGCACTTCAAGGAATGGATTGCCTTTTTAAAAGACTAGACAGTGCCACCCTAAATTTTTTTTTTTTTTTTTTTTTTTTTTTGAGACAGAGTCTCGCTCTGTTGCCCAGGCTGGAGTGCAGTGGCGTGATCTTGGCTCACTGCAAGCTCCACTTCCCAGGTTCACGCCGTTCTCCTGCCTCAGCCTCCTGAGTAGCTGGGACTACAGATGCCCACCACCACGCCCGGTTAATTTTTTGTATTTTTAGTAGAGATGGGGTTTCACCGTATTAGCCAGGATGGTCTCTATCTCCTGACCTGATGATCCGCCCACCTTGGCCTCCCAAAGTGCTGGGATTACAGGTGTGAGTCACTGCGCCCGGCCTGCCACCCTGAAATTTTAAACTAAATATAGCAATCATTCTATCCAAAACGCAAGTGAAGTTGAGATTTTTCAATTATTCTTATAGAGGAAATTTATACTATTATATTCATAAAACTTCACAATTTACCTGGGAAAGAAAAACACAGTTACAACACAGCCTGAGCCAAATCATCCCAGCCAGGCTATTCTCAGAGCCTGAATTTTCCAAATATTTTCCCACTCTTTACTTTACATTGCTCATTACCAATCTATGTTTTTAGGACTTCAAAGGCCAGCTATTCAAAGGAGCAAGAAGCTAGACAGACATGAAACCTGAATACCACTCTCAGGAACACAGAGTGCTCTGGCCCAGCCACAAAACCAGGGCTCATTTCACCTCTCCCACTTCCTGTTAATAGCAAAGGTTAGAAACAGATTCTGTTCCCAAGCACAAAAGTGAGCATGGGTGTTTTTCTTTTTTTATTACCAATAAAACTCTGAGGAGTACACACAGTTACAAGTGTTTTATGCTATTTGCTTATTCTATACCAGAGTTATAAACCCTTAAGATAGATGGCAACATAATTGTTAAATTCTACAGATTAACTTCACTGCAATTAAAGCAGCACTCCTCATAGCCAATGACACAGTCACAGTCTTGAGCTGTTATCTGGTGTGAACAGAGATTTAAGTCCGATAAAGACATGTATAAAACATTAATTTATTTGATTGTCACAGTTAGTGCTCCTATTAGTATAAAATGGCTGTTGAACATCAAAACATTAAAATTTTATTTATACAATGACAAATATAAATGGCAGAAAAATCCACTTTTGAAAAAAATTAGAAAGATATACAAATATATGTGCCTAAAAGTCAGTGCCACAATATGTTAAGGTGCCTTAATATATAGTGTAACTTGACACTAACAATTTCCGGACCCATGGAACATGTATCTAATATAACTATTCTGTTTATCAATATTATTGTGGTTTTACCATTTCAGTGTCCTCTATTTTATCCCCACCAAACTTTGTTTCTGCCCTTAAATACCTCCAATGATCAGAAAAAAAGAAAAAGACTACTTTTTGGTCCTGTTCTACCAAATGGGACGACATGGAACAAGTCCAACACTCGTATACCTGTCCTTCCCCTATTCTTATTAAAGTACAGTTCGATTGCGTACCAGATTTAGAACATATGAATAAAGAACAAGACATTCTTCCTTTTATTGCTCAATAACTTACGTGTAATCTGATAGCAAAGTGAAGTGGACTACACCTTAACCCAGAAATGTCTAGAAGCTTGTATTTTCAGAGAACCTGGTGTGCATTCACAGGGATTTTATTTAGCACTCCATAGCCAGTCCTTCTGGGACTCTGCTCCATACAACAATAAAAAGTAAGGCCTGTGCTTCCTGTACAGTGCTCTTGAAAAAAATCACGTAACCAAGCTGTCACCTGGAGCCTCCCTGTCCCTTGCAATACACGTAGAATTGCCCTCAATGTCCCCCAATTCAGCAGTCAGTTCAAAGTTCCTGACCCAACTTAACTCTTGGCCAAGAGTCCTGCTACTTGTAATTACCAATGGAGTTTCATTCCTCTCAGATGCTAGCTTATTCCAGGGTAGCCTCTGCCCTACATCAGTCAACCTCCGCATGAACTCAGACCATTCTTGTGTTAAAAATAACATAAAATTCGGAGGTAAGCAATCATGAACTTGAGACTTGACTGAGTTTAGAGGGTGGAGATAGGGAGGATTTATAGGTAAGAGTCACACTGCAGTTTTCTGTGAGTTCCTGTCAAGTTGCCAAGAATACTGCAAAACAGTCTCTCTCTGTAATACAGATACTCTCTCTTCTCTGAAGCCCTGGCCCATGTGATAGCCAAGCCCTTTGGAAATAGGTAGAATGGTGTTCTTTCTATACTTGCACCAATATCTAAATATTTTTCCATAACTTTGTAAATAAAAATTATGATGACAAGTCAACAAAATATTCTTCACCTAATTTTTAAAAACTTCCTAAACTATCCCATGCCACAGTTTCTTTTTAATGATATTTGATATGGTTTGGCTCTGTGTCCTCACCCAAATCTCAACTGGAATTGTAATCGCCACATGTCGAGGGAGGGAGGTGACTGGAGCATGGGGACGGTTTCCCCCATCCTCTTCTTGTGATAGTGAGTTCTCACGAGAGCCAATGGTTTTATAAGCATCTGGCATTTCGCCTGCTTGCACTTCTCTCTCCTGCCACTATGGGAAGAGGTTCTTGTTTCCTCTTCACCTTCCACCATGATTGTAAGATTCCTGAGGCCTCCCCAGCCATATGGAACTGTAAGTCAATTAAAACTCTTTTCTTAGGCCGGGCGCGGTGGCTCACGCTTGTAATCCCAGCACTTTGGGAGGCCGAGGCGGGCGGATCACCAGGTCAGGAGATTGAGACCACGGTGAAACCCCGTCTCTACTAAAAATTAAAAAAAAAAAAATTAGCCGGGCATGGTGGCAGGCGCCTGTAGTCCCAGCTACTCGGAGAGGCTGAGGCAGGAGAATGGCGTGAACCCGGGAGGCGGAGCTTGCAGTGAGCCGAGATCGCGCCACTGCACTCCAGCTGGGTGACAGCGAGACTCCGTCTCAAAAAACAAAAAAAAACTCTTTTCTTTATAAATTACCCAGTCTCAGGTATATCTTTATAGCAGTTAGAAAACAAACTAATACAATAGTAGGCCGGGCACAGTGGCTTATACCTGTAACCTCAGCACTTTGGGAGGTCAAGGTGGGTGGATCGCTTGAGGTCAGGAGTTCGAGACCAGCCTGGCCAACATGGTGAAACCCCATACCTACTAAACATAAAAGAATTAGCCAGGCTTGGTGGTGCACACCTGTAATCCCAGCTACTCAAGAGGCTGAGGCAGAAGAATCACTTGAACCTAGGAGGCAGACGTTGCAGTGGGCCGAGATGACAGCCACTGCACTCCAGCCTGGGTGACAGAGTGAGATTTTGTCTCAAAAAAAAAAATACAATATTAAATTTAACCATAGGGTTGTCATATAATTTAAAATAAATTATTTATTAAGTAAATGTATTTATTTGTGGTTCTCTAATGAGTTATAGGAGAATTTAATATTTATTTTTTTATAAAATGGAACAGAAACATTAGCTACATGAAGCAACATATCTTGACTTTATTTTGTGAAACTCGATATTTTGAAAAGCATCCTTCATACTAAAAAACACGGAGTCTTTTAGAGACCCTGTCTCTAAAAGAAAATTGAAAAAAAACAAAAAACAAAAACAGTGGGACATGGTGGTGCACACCTGTAGTTCCAGCTACTAGAGAGGCTAAGGCAGGAGAATCACTTGAACCTAGGAGTTCAAGCCTGCAGTGAGCTATGATCGTACCAGTGCACTCCACCCTCAATGACAGAGCAAGATCTTGCCTCAAAAGAAAGTAAGTTTCACCTGGTATAAGTAAAAAAAAATAAAATAAAAAAGAAATGGCATTTAAGAAAAGCCATCTTCAGTGGGTAACTCTGCCCTCTCAATAGCAACCGCAAAGGAGATGTCACAGGGCACTTTAAAAATCACTGCTCCAAGATTTTTAAAAGAAATTTCATCCAATTTTAATCATGAGGTTGAAAACCATTATTTTAAAGCACAGAGGGCTTAGTTTCTTTAATCTATAACCCCACATACAGACATATATCTGAAAACAGTAATCGGAAGTGCAACCAAGAATTTACTAAAATATGCACTTCAGTATTATTTATACTGACAAAACCAGGAGATAATCAACAAGCCCAACAAGAGAGAAATACTTACATAAAATATGACAGTCATACACGAAATATTAAGAAGCATAGAAGTAATTTCTACAGTCTTTTAATGTATAAAATGGGTTATAGCATACTGTAAATATAAAAATATAGAACACTAATCAATATATAATACTATTCTAGTTATGTAAAATGTAAAAGCATTAAAAAAAGTGGGAAAATTAACACAATATAATAACCATTATTTTTATTATTTTACTCTCTTATTTCAGAAAGTAAGCTAATCAAGGGTTAGGGAAACAGTTGCCATGGGCATGATACAAAAAGAAAGGAAAAAAATAGAGAGAAATCAGCAATAAATAGAACATAACTATCTTGACATTCGGTGGTTAAAAAAGAAAGCCTTTAAAAACCATCTTTTAAAAATATAACCACATTAAATACAATTTAAATGAAATGGCTGAGGAAAGTATATCCCCTAAAAAGCGGAGAAAAGCTCAGATGCAACCAGGGTGAGGTCAATTCACAAAAACCTACCACCAAATTTGGTGCACATAATTCAGTCAGGCCACAAACTGAGCACTCAAAACCAGTGGAATCAGTCATCTGCATTCCTCAAAGCAACAAGGACAGCCTTCCTTTATTGAGTACCTATTATGTGACAGACTTTGTGTTCAGCAGCAATCTACATGCATTATCTCATTTAATCCTCCCAACACATTTAGGATTGATATTACTGATATCCCCTGTTTACAGAAGGAGGAATTGAAACAGTTTAAATAACTTTAACATACCCAAGGACTAGGCAGTGACAAGAGGTCATAAGCCAACTTCTTTCTATTCCAGAAGTCTGTTGTGGAGGACAGCTTACAGGGAGGCTCTGGGGACCTTTTTTGGCCATCCTAGATTCTCTACATAGGAAAACTAGAATAGCTCAGCGATATGGAGAACGGACTTAAGAGACAGACAGCCTGGAATTTCAATCCCAGCTCTCCCACCTATTGATTTTCTGTTATGTTTAGAATAATAATGTATAATTAAATCAATAACAATTGTTATTGTTGTTACTGTAAATACATAACATTTATGTGCCAGGCACATATGTGCTTTATATTAACTTATTTAATATGTATAACAAAACTCAGAGATTATGTAAGTACGCTGCCTCAAACACTCAGTAAGTACTCAACAAATAACCTGCTTTTATTATCCTACATTTTTCCATTTCAAATGTTTATAAATCTTCCCTATTATGCCTCTGTAAAACACCGGTGGGTTATATGCATACTTTCAGACTTTTAATAGGGCAATCACAAGGCTTTAACTGCCTAAACGAGCCACAGAACCATTCAGAAGCAGTTCTGGCTAGATCTGGGTGGATGAACTCACGTATTTCTTGATGTCTCTTCAAGTTTTAAACAACCTTTGCCAGACAAAAGTCCAGGCTTTTGGCACATACACCATAATTTTTATTGATAAAGTGCTACCACTGGAAATTAAAAATAGGATAAGTTTTACCTCTCGAGGCTATGGTTGATACTGTAATTTTGTAAAATATTCTTAAATATACCAGTATCTAAAGATATAATTGGGGATTTGCTAATCTGTTTCCAAATAAATCAATTTTTAAAATTCAAAGTAAAACAAAAAAGGAAATTATATCATTCTAATATAAGACTTAAAATGACCTTTTTCTACAGGGCTTTTGTGTACTGCAATTTATTTTTTGAAAAAGTAAATTGGTTCTAAAAATTAAGGCCTGCCACATAATGTCACATAAATAACTCTGCTAACTTTAATGATTTATCAAGTATAGGGATAAGGTTAAATTAAATGTATTAACTTATAGAGTAACAATGGCCACATTATAGCATGAATTCTAGTTGCAGAAACAAAGTTTCCCATCATTTATGCACGTTACGTACATTTTGGTTAAAGTTCGCAACCATCATTCATAAAATTTCTATTTCTGTTTTAAATAAAAATAACCAATGTATTCCCTTAATAGGATAAATTTGTAAGAAAAAAACCACATCTCACCTTATGTACTTTGAATATAAAGAGGGATTTCATGTGAATTTAAATAATTTACAGCTATACAAAATATCTGTTCCTAAAGGAAAGTTCCTTCTAAACTAAAAGTGACCAAGTAGTATAGTCCATATATGTATGAGGTACCTGGGCAAAGAAGAATTTTCAAATAATCTAAAGAAATTAACCAGGAAATTTAAATTTAAGAAATCAGATAGGCTGCCTTCTGAGTTTTCAGAATTTCTTGAGGGCTGTAAGAAGTAATCAAGGCATTCAGAAAAAGCCTAAAGATGCAACTGAAATACACACTAATAAAGAATTAAGTGGTTTTATGTTTTAGATAGCATGTGTGAAGTATGCCTAAATTTGGAGTACTTTAAAGTAGCTGTAAGCTTTAGAAAATTTTATTTATTCTACTATTCCTGGCACATAACGGCTGCTTAAAAAATGTTTTTTGAATGCTGAATTCTGGTCTTGTTTTAAATTGTGACCATTTAGTGACACATACACACACACGCATTCACATACAAAAGTGGGTTATATCCATTCGTCTTAAATTTGTGAATTTAAGTTTAGTTGTCAAATATTCCACATAGGAAAACAATCTAACAGTAGTTTGTCTGTTTCATATAATTTAGACAATTCACAATCAGATCTTTAAGTCCAAGGGTGTTGATAACCTCGAGTGAGAATTTTCATTTTTTAAAGTCACATATGCTTTCCATGTCCACTCCAATTTCATATACATCCATATACCAACTTGGGAAATTTTCATGCAACTAAAGTTAATACTGTGCTTCGGATATTGCAGAGCTATGGATGCATATCTTAGAATTAATAACTTTGATTTTGTATTTCTATATAAAACAGTGATGGGATCCACCATGTATTCATTTTAGATCTACCAAAATGACATCTTCAGGGTCAAAGTTTCAAAAGGCTTGTAGTTATCTCATTTTACACATGAGGAAATCGAAACAACATAGAAATTGAATACCACACCCAGAGTCACAACCTAGCATGTGTCCAAGTTTGGACTGAATCCCATTTCTGTCTAACACTGAAGCCTGTACTGCCTCTCTGTTTCTGTCTCCAATTCTAATATCCCATGAGCTTCACTCACACTGACTCCAAAGAACCTGAGTCATCTGACAGCATGTTATCATTGGATGAGGAATTAAAAAAAGGAGGCCAGCCAGGCATGGTGGCTCATGCCTGTAATCCTAGCACTTTGGGAGGCCGAGGCCGGCAGATCACCTGAGGTCAAGAATTCAAGAGTCAGCCTGGCCAACATGGTGAAACCCCATCTCTACTAAAATACAAAAATTAGCTGGGCAAGATGGCGGCTGCCTATAATCCCAGCTACTCGGGAGGCTGAGATGGGAGAATCGCTTGAACTCAGGAGACGGTGGTTGCAGTGAGCCAGTGGTTGCAGTAAGCTGAAATCGATGCAACTGCACTCCAGTCTGGGAAGCTGAGTGAGACTCCGTCTCAAAAACATAAAAAAATATATAAATAAATAAATAAGTAGATAAAAGGAGGCCAACGGCTTATTCCGAGTGAACTGAATACTTTATCACAAAACAATTACCTTGTTTGGGGGTAAAATAAGCATAATTACCCAGAGGGAAAAGCTGATAGATTGTAGCTTGGCTGTAACTACAATTCAGACACATGTTTTATCTGTCAAACTCAGGATCGATGCCAAATGAGAGCCAAAAAAGGAGCGTGGGAAAGCCTGTGGGTTGGGGTAAGGGTTAGGGAAACAGCTGCTATGGGCATGATACAAAAAAAAGGAAAAAAATAGAAAGGGAGAAATCAGCAATAAATAGAACGTAACTATCTTGACATGCTGTGGTTAAAAAAGAAAGTCCTTAAATAAAAGCTTTTTTGGAAAGCAAAAAAAAATGTGCTATTAAGTTTATCAGCAATCCTGTAAAGTTTAATCTTTATCATCAAAAAAGTAATGAGTACTTTATAATCAGAGTTGTTTTATGTTTGACATACTTTTAGGTCTAATAGTGGTTTATATTTATTAGATTTTTAAACATCAAACTTTTGCTCTGAGAAATGCCAATTATGCCCTCAGTTTACACCATGAGAAAAAGTAGTTACTAGAAAAAAATAACAATAATTCAATGTAATTGTTATGTAAGTATTTGTACTTGGCTCAGAAGAAAGAGACAAATTACTGAGTCTCTACCTTTAAAGAATTGATAGTCTCAGAAACCCGTTTGATTCATTCAGCAAATATTATCTGTTTTTTGCCAAGCACTGTGTTTCATATTTTAACAAATTTGAATACTCAAGAGAGATGTGAAAATTTGCTGCCACCAAAGGGTGTTAAATATAAACATAGGAAAACATTTTTGACACCTTCGCAATTTATAATTCAATGCAGACAAAATATCAATAGGAAGCTGAATTGTATTTTTCAAAATCTACACAAGAAACGTAGGCTTAGGAGACTTTCTATGCATGACTTAGAGAAATTTATACAGTGTGACAGAATTTCATTTCATTCATCTTCATTTTATCAGATTGGATGATGTACAAGACTTTTTCCTGCTATGATTTGAAATCTGTGGTTGTCTGCCCTAAATTCACCTCAACTCTCTTGTTAAGTATTTGTATTCTCAAGAGTGCTTCTTTTTCTACAAGCTCCCAATATATTTTGTCTAATTCCATGGCCTTACTGGCCATTTGTGGAGGGATGATTTCAAAATCTGCATCCTATAAGCATATAATCAAATATATGTATACATAAATATTACACTATATATTAATATACAATAATGTATAATATCACAGAGTTCCTCATTGCCATCTCTCCAGAATCTGTTCTTTGGCCAGTTTTTCTCACCTCAGGAATCCTATTCTTTTATCTATCATCATCTTTCACAGACCTACTCAAGGTATAAACCTGAAAGCTATTGTTGCCTCTTGCCTTCCTGTCACCTCTTAAAATCTAATAGAATTTACAGCACATGAGTTTAAAACTATACTAAACATCTCTAAAGTCCACCTATTTTCACTCTTCCGTACCACCACGCTGGTCAAAGATGCTCTCCTCCACTGTCCTGGCTGCTGGTTTTCCCACATTTACTCCTGGCTTCCTTTCATTTCATTCTCCATAATGCAGGTGAATGGCTACTTTAAAACACAAATCACACCATAATAGGCCCCTGACTAAGCCTTCAAATAGCTTCCTTTAAGGTTCATTTCAAAATCCTTGACAAGTAGAGGTAGGCCCTGCATCATTTGGCCCCCACCTGTCTCATCTCACACTTGTTGCTCAGCTCCCACAATTTGCCAGCACTGACGATTTCTCCATGCTCTCTGTTCCACCAATGCTGCCTTTCCATTTCCCCAGCATTCTACAGTACAGCTCTCTCTTGTCCCAGGCAGGGGTGTCCACAGGAGAAATACAGTCGCGGGTTCCAAGTTTCTGTTTCTGGTTGGGCCAGTGAAGCCCCTTCCTCAGCCCACTTTTCCACTTAAAACTAGAGACAGAAACAAAGAACCATGGCTTCAGGCTGCTAAAATCCTAAAACAAAACAAAACAGAAGAGCAACAACAAAAAAAGGTGGGTTGCACAAGCTTACAAGTCTTCACACATGCTATTTGGAAAACTCTACTTGGAAAACTCTCTGGGTTCCTTTTTGCCTGGCTACCTCCTGCTCAACTTTCAAGTCTTTGTTTAAAGAACACTTTCTCAAAGGTTTTCACTGGTCCCATAGACAAAGTGAAATCCCTTTGCTATTCAGTATTTTACATCCCTTTAATCATATTCATGTACTTGTCATTACTTAATACATTCCTACTAAACTATAAAAATCCAAAAGGACAGGATGGTGTTACTCCGTTTATCATTTTATTCCTAGCACAGTATGTAACTTGTGTTTCAATGCCTCATTATTGAACTGATTCGTACAGTATCTGCTTCTTGCCACATATGTGGTATGAGCTAATATAGCTACAGACTTTTAAACATGCACTCCCTCACTCTTATTACAGTATTTGATTTTTACAGTTAGTATGATGGTCTTCAACGTTAACAGAAAGGAGGAAATTAAGGCCAAGCTGGTAAATCCTATTCTACCTGAGTTGGAGGAAAAAGATGGCTAAAAATCATCCTTCCCACTCAACAACTACCTTGAGTTTAAGGTCATTCAGAAAAGGATAAAGAGAGTTGAGGAAAATGGGGTAGTTCAAAAGAAACAAACAAAAACATAGGGCTAAACGACATTCTTTACACATACCCCATATTCCACGCAGGTAGGTGGTGGAGCATCTCATTTGCAATAACAGCATTCTAAATCCTGTTGCCAATATTATTGACTTAGGTGGGTTTTGTTTGTCTGTTGGTTTTTCACTTTCTTAGATATGTATCTAATAATTGCCTATGGATATATTAACTACTTCTAATGTTGGGATAATGCTAGACAAAATATAGATTAAATCAAAAAAGTTGTCTGTGTGATTCTCAGGAGGAAAAAAAGAACACTAATAATTTCTCAAATATTTTCACACGTTAAAGCACTTTCAGGTAAATTAAAGGTGGGAGATTTAGAAACAACGATGAGGTAGAAGCTGGTAATCATGCAATAAAAGCTTTTAAAGCACATCTATAATTTATTCCATCATTGTACTATTAAAATGCCACTAACATAACAAATACTTATTGCCCACTTAATACATATTTACACTATGCTTGCTAATGTATAAATTTTCAAGAAACTGAAATCTAGTTAATATGGCTTCTAACCAGTACAACACAGTCTACAACACTGTTTAAAAGTACGAGTGTAACTAAGTGAACTATACAGCGCTGAAACAACAGTGAAGTTTTAATGAAAAAGGTAAGCTATACACAGAACACATATTTGGATAGATCATAAGTATGCTAAATTTTTGGCTGAGGGGAATTAAAGGCAAAAAGAAGAAGACACAGATATAAACACTAAGACAATTAAATGACTATAAAATTGAAATGAAGGTCCTTGGCTAACAATGGTGGAATATAAATTCAAGCACACGGTAATTTTTTAAAGGGTCTATCTATATTGTAAAGGTCTCGGAAATTACATTGAAGGGATAGACTACACCAGGGACATTAGATGAAAATGTGTAATGTTTTTAGCAAGAATGGGGTTATCTCGGACCTCTACATTGCACTAACCACCCATGGAGGTCCGTTGATGATAGTCCTATTGTCAACAACCAGATGAAAGCCATGTATACAAAGATTATTCATGCATTACAGATTATGACAGTAAGCAGGGAGAGAATCTCCAGAGACCTGTTAGGACATTATTTCAGGAGCTCAGGTGCAAAGTAATAAAACCTTAGGCCTTCTAGTTGTCAGCGAGAGCATAAAGATAGGAAAAAAAGAGTAAGTAGCAGAATAATGTCAACACAAGAAATGTCAAAGCTCTGACACATGCTACAATAAACATAAACCTTGAATACATTATGCCAAGTAAAATAAGTGTCACGAAAAAAGACACATACTGTCCTATTTCACTTCTAAAAGGTACCTAAAGTAGTCAAACTCATAGGGACAGAAAGTGGAATGGTGGCTACCAGGGGCTTGACAAACAAAGAAATGGGGAGTAATTTTTTAATGGGTACAGTGTTTCAGTTTTGTAAAATGGAAAGAGTTCTGAAGATGGATATTGATGATGGTTGCACAACAATGTGAATTAACTTAATACCACTAAAATGTGCACTTAAAAATGGCTAAGATGGTAAACTTTGTTATGTGTATTATACCATGATTCAAAATATTAATTTAAAAATAAATGCCAAAATTTGAAAGGAGAAAAAAATTCCAAATTACTCTTTGATCACTAGTTTAGAAGATGGGGTAAATGGTGCTGCTATGAAAACAAAGTAAGGAGATCCAGCCTGAGAAGGTAGAAGAGTATGAATTGTGAAATATGTTTGATGGGGACATCTAAATGGAAATGTTCCATAGCTTTCTGGAGACAAGAGATAAAGGCTCTGTGGACAGAACAGGAAATATGTTGCCTTTTATTTTAGTGTCACCATTTCAGGGGAAGAGGGGAGCCAGTTTTCATGTTCAATTCTGAGCCTTAGATTTTAACAGAGATGTTTTCAAAATAGATTACTATATTACAATATTTTTTCACATTTTGATACCTCTGAATTGGGAAGGTCTTATAATGAACAGCATCTTTTAAAAATAACTGTATGGAGACATAATTGACAAGTAAAAATGATATCACAGGACATATCTTAATGGTTCTCACCCAAAACAACAACAACAAAACAAACATCATCTTTTGATGAAAAATAGTAATTGCAATATCAGAAACTAACTCTAGGTAGCTGACGGAGGTGGTTATTTATAGAACAAAGGGCAGGATCACAGTGTAGCTTCAGGAAGAAGTAGAGCAAGAATCATGAAAGTCCTGAAGTAACTGAGATCCCTCTTCCTCTCCCCACACTAGCAGAGAGAACAGAAATTATATGTTTCATTTTCTCTGTGAATTGACTTTCTCTGCTTCAAGCCCTACAGCTTTTGCATGTTGGAAGAGACTAACTTAACTCTCCCTTGGTCCCAATACTGAATGCCTGGATCAGAATCTCACTGCTCAGCTTGGGTACAGTTGAGTACAGCCAAGACAACAGGGTCATGCCAAACAAGTGTGGCTTCCCTGAGGATGGCTACAAAAAAGGATAGCCCAATACCACAATAAGATTTAACTAGTACATCCCAGGGAAGAGCAATGTTTAAGGAATATGAAAATGAGGTCAGACAATGGACAGTTGAATTCAATGAATAGCTTTAGCCTGGGGACAGCAAGACTTGGGAATCCTAACAGACACGTAGGATAGAAAATAAACACTAGGACAAAGGAGTCAAAGTTACAAGGCAGTTTTTGGTTCAATATAGCAAGTATCCTATAGCAATATTTTATTTTAAAGCATTTCTGTATGAGATAATCCATTTGAATTATTACACAACAAACTTGCAGAGCTGGAATTTAAATTTTCCTTTAGTAGACAGAAGATCAAAAGCTAAGGAATTTGCTGAATGCCCAGTAACAAATAGCTAATATGTAAAAAATCACAGCTTGCTCAACTTGCACTTGGATTCAAAGCCTTTTTCCTTGTAATACTACCATCGCTTTGTATTGGTTTGATTGTGGTAAGCTCTCTTTCATACAATGTATTTCAATAGTGACTAAACATTTGTAACAGAAAGACTACACAAAAAATCACTATTTGGGGTAGAAGATTTATAATATCACCTCTATAATGATATCTGACTATAATATTTTGTAAGATCACTATTTTTATTCAGTGACTTTATTTTGAAAGTATTCATTACAAGCAAAGACAAATACTTTCTTCCATCTATCAAAGATTTCACGAGTTTGATAATTTCTAAAAGAAAATGTTCTCTCTACATAGTATCAAATTGTAGGTTAAAAATTTTCTTTTTTGTCCTTAAGAAACTTAGTTCATCTTTAAATAAGAAAGCTAATAATAACAAATATATTCAAATCTGAGAAATAATGTTTTCTAGAAAGAATTGTAGAAATGACCACAATTAATGAAAAAGAAAAAAAGCTCAAATATAATTTTAAAAAGTAAAACCTATTCAAGATTAAATATTGCTTGTGGCTTCAAGCTGTGTCGCTGACTTACAAATATAACAACTATTAAGGATGTGAATACTCTATTAAATATTACTTTCAGATTCCAGATGCATCTGCCCAAGAAACTACATGAAAAGGAATTCAGGAGGAAATGAGGAGATGATGAAGAGGCTGGAGTTCTGAGCCTGCCTCCACTTCTGTCAATAGTTTGGATCGGATTTGTTTTACCCATCCATTCATTGAATTTGCATGAAATTTCATTAAAAAACTTCCCATTTCCAGAAGAAAGGGAGGGAGAGAGGAAAGGGGGTAAAAAGGAAGAAGGAAAAATACACAAGCCACTCTTTTAGAGCTTTCCAGAATCCTCATTCTCAATGGATCCATCATTGCACTCAAAAACTGTGCAACAGAAATAATATATGTACACATAATTAATGTCATAGAGCTCAATATTATCATGGCATTTAGAAAAGTCTGTTGAAAAACTTAAGATGTGTATTAAATAAAATTAAAATCATAAGATAGAGAATGGCAAGAAATTATATAATCACTCAGGATTATATATTTTCCTTTAAAACTTGTTTGTATAGTTTACAAAATACAAACATGGAATATTTGGGAAGAAAGTTCTGAAAGGAAAAAATGAGAACAGATGTTATGTTGAAATAATTATGTATAAATCCATTTAATCTTTGAAATAAAAATGAAAAATGACCCTTATGAAAAGAAACTCTTTAATGAACGCCATCTGCAAGTTAAAGTTAGCTTCAGTCAATTTTCTGTAAAGTGCTATCCTTAATATTGGAGGGTTTTCCATCATCAACAGAGCCAAACAGCCATGTAAATTAGAGTATACAATATCACTAAGAATATCAACTTTTGTAACTATAAGCTTTTATTTAAGGTATGCAGGTTCTATACCAATATTTTATGTAGGAAGACGAATAACACTTGTTTAAATTTTTTAACTTCAGCCATACTCTTATAGATTTCTAAAATATTAGTTATAATACATGACTTTTCTAATAAAGTTTTATTTGAAAGAAAACACATTGGCCAGGCGTGGTGGCTCACACCTGTAATCCCAACACTTTCGGAGGCTGAAGCGGGCAGATCACAAGGTCAGGAGTTCGAGACCAGCCTGACCAATATGGTGAAGCCCTATCTCTACTAAAAATACAAAAATCAGCTGGGCATGGTTGTGCGTGCCTGTAGTCCCAGCTACTTAGGAGGCAAAGGCAGAAGAATTGCTTCAACCCAGGAGGCGGAGGTTGCAGTGAGCCAAGATCAAGCCACTGCACTACAGCCTGGGGGACAGAGCGACATTCAGTCTCAAAATAAATAAATAAATAAAAATAGAAAATACATTTTACTACACTTCAGTACAAGTCTGAAACAATCACATTCAACAACAAAAAAATTAATTTTTATATACTAGTTGCTTTTCTTCATGTAGTCAATATAGATACGTAATATGCTATATCTATACTATGAAAAACATATGAAAGCCAACTGGAAATAGTTTTTAAAAAAATTTATAAGTTTATAAAAAGCTAAAATTAAGTACCCATAATCAATTAAAAATTTAATAAGCCACAAAATCGTATTGGAAGGAATTGGGAATGCTGGTATATCTTCCTGCATCTACCCCATCTAATCCAATCTAATAAACTGGACCCCAAAGCACCACCAACCTCCCTCTGGGAACTTGGTAATCAGCTACAATATATGGGAATAAAGCTTGTTTTGCTAGATTTAGAGTTTCTATACTTCTACACCAAGAATACCTACATGAAGATACTTCAAGCTAACTTTATTGCCTGCCTTTTTTGCCTTTCAAATAATTCAGCCATTCAATTAGAATTTATTCAGTTGCTCAATTTTTTAAAAAAGTTTTTCATGAATAACCATGCTGAACCTAACCATGTATTTATGAGGAAAATGAAATAATATTGTGTACCTGCTATATGTTTGGCACTTTGACAGATGCTGTAAGCAAATTATCTTAAGATTAAGTAATAACATTTGGAGATAGGAAATATTGTCCCCATTAAATAGAGAATGAAAAGGCACAGAGATGCTAAGTAACTTTCTCTAGATCACAGAGCCTGTAATCAACATCTACGCTGATCCCAAACTGTATAGTATACCAGTGACTTTTGCCTCCAATAAGGCAGAAAAGCAGCATAAGACAGGATGTCTATCACATAGACCAACAGAACAGAACAGAGAGCCCAGAAATAAACCTATGCACATACGGTCACCTAATCCTTAACAAGGGCACAGAATAAACAATGGGGAAAGAATATCTCTTTAATAAATGGTGCTGGGAAAACTGTATATCCATACACACAAAAATAATATTGACCGTTATCTTACACCATGTACAAAAATTAGCTTAAAATGAACTAAAGACTTAAATGTAAGACCTGAAGCCATAAGACTCCTCTAATAAAACAGAGAAAAAGATGTTGGTATTGGCAATGATTTTATGGGTATGACACCAAAAGTATAGGCAACAAAAGCAAAAGTAAACCAGTAGGACTCCATCAAACTAAAAGGCTTCTCCACAACAAAGGAAGTAATCAATGAAATGAAAATGCAACCTACAGAATAGGAGAAAATAACTGCGCATCATACACCCAATAAGAGATTAATATCCAAAATATATCAGGAATTTATACAACAGCAAAAAATAAGTAACTTGATTTAATGGGAAAAGAACTATTTTTAAAGAATATTTTTAAAGAAGACACATAAATGGCCAACAAGTACATGAAAAGGTGCTCAACCTCAGTAATCATCAGGGGAATGCAAATAAAAATCATAATGAGATATTCCCTCACACCTATTAGGATGGATACTACCAAAAAGATAAGTGTTGGCAAGGGTGTGGAAAAATGGGAACCCTTACATGCTGTTAGTGGGAATGTAATTTAGTAAGCTGATGATGAAAAACAACATTGAGATTCCTCAAAAAATTGAAAACAGAACTGCCCTAAGATCCAGCAATCTCATTTGTGGGTATACATGCAAAGGAAATAAAAACAGCATGTCACAGAGATATCTGCCCTCCCATGTTTATTGCAGCACTATTTACAAAGCCAAGACATTGAAACAACCTAAGTGTTCAACAATATATAAATGCATAAAGAACATGTGACGTGTGTATATGTATATGTATGCATACACAATGAAATACTATTCAGCCATAAAAAGGAGAAAATCCTACCATTTGCACAACATGGGTGAACCTGTAGGATATCATGCTAAGTGAAATAAGCCATACCACATGATCTCACTTATATGTGGAATCTAAGAAAGTTGAACTCATAAAAACAGAGGGTAGAATGGTGATTTTCAAGGGCTGGAAGGCGGAGGGAATGGGGAGATGTTGGTCCAAAGGTAGAAACTTTCAGTTACAAGGTGAATAAGTTCATATGTTCTGAGGATCTAATTTACAATATAGTTAAAAATACTGTATCATTTACTCAAAGTTTGCTAAGAGAGCAGACTTTAAGTATCCTCGCCACCACCCCCTAACTCCACCACACACAGGTAACTGTGATCAATGCGTTAGTTTGATTGTGGTCATTATTTCACAATGTATATGTATATCAAATCATCACATTGTATTCTGTGAATATATACGATTTTATTTTCAAATATATCTCAATAAAGCCGAACAAAAAAGAAAACAGTGGGATATCTATGATGAGGTCAGGAAATGAAGACCACACAACAGAGTAAGGAAATGCTAAACTGTGAGGTGCCATGTGTGAGCAGCTCAGGTAAATGAGAATGAAGCTATACAGATTCAGAAAGCTTTGTGAAAGAGAGGGGCCTGCAAATGGGGAATGAAAGATGAACAGGATTTTAGTAAGTGCAGAAGAGAATTTAGGTCATCCCAAGGACTGGAAGAGGATGAAGGTGGGAAGGAACCTGGCAGGCTCAAAGAAAACAGGAGGTAGCGACTGGAGTAAGGAGAGGGTGTGCACAAAGAAACCACAAGAGGCCTGGGTTATCCCTGAAGGTAGACACCCACAATAGAATGGACAAACTTCACACAGCAAAGAGAGAGAAAAACTGCTGAGGGGACAGAGAAGGATTAATAAGAAGCAGCGGTTTGGGCAGCATGGACCATACTTCCTCTTTTCTATTTCCCCTTTTCCATTTCCTCTGACACTTATCCCCCTTCACACCAAATTCAAATGTTTGTACGGAAACGCTGATCCTATATTCATTCTCTCTCTCAATAAAGCAGTTTGTCAAAATAAATGTTGGGGGAAGAAATAAAGGTAGCAGAAAACTCTGTCCTTGAGTCAGCAAGCAGTAGGGAACCATTATCACTCCCTTGTCAGGTATTAGCCAGTAGATAAATACATCTTTTGAAGAAAGGATTTACATGCTAGTTCCTGCTCAAAAAAAAAAAAAGAAAACTCTGTAACCTACACGTGTGGAATGGCAATGGTCCCTGGCACGTGGCCAACAGCTCAAGGACTATGAATCATGCCTGGAAAGGAAATAATTTAGACATATATAAATGAGGTGGTCGGAGGTCAAAGAGTTAATTAAACTTTCAGGAACTGCTATTTCCATGAGAGAAATATTGTTAGATAAAGCCAGATCTGCGGGGAAAAAAGCTAGAATTGCCAGTACCATTCAATGTATTTATTTTGTAACCAATAAATCAATAAAAAAGTTTAATGAGTATCTGTCATGCATATAATAATTAGGTTCAACTCAGAATAAAGAAAAAATTAAGAGATGTGGTTCCTGACCTCATGAAACTTTTATTCTATTTTTAACTTGAAAATTACCAAAGTTGTCCCTTTTCTTTTTTAACCTACAGTATATGGCTTTCTACATAAGTGATTTTATTAAGACCAGGACCCAATTAGTTTTAAGCAACATGCATCTCCAAGATTATAATTAAGTCACTTTTGCTAAAATTTAACTCAAAAAATGAGGAAAAAAATAATATATCCCCCTGAGATAAAGTTATAAACCAAACAAATTTATTAAAAGAAACAAAAAACTATCGTACAATTTGAATGCGGCTTAAGAAATCAGCACATATTCCTATTAATATACCATATGATTATGCTCTATTTTAGTTTATCTCAAAGTAATAACATTAAAACACTTAAGAGCCAACCTACATTTTTCTTTTAAAGTATTCTTTTTCAGAAATCTGGGCAAATTGTGTCACTTGAGATATGCAAACATACCTGACAAAAAAAGAGAAATTCCAGGAAGAGCTTTTGAAAGAAAATAATTCATTAGGAAGTTGAAGTAGAAATCTAAAGTGTAACTAAATTATTGAGTTTTCAGAGTTTGAAAATTTTCAGAAATTGAGTGGCTACCATGTCTAAAGTCTCTCAAGATACATATATATATGTATATACATATGTATTATATATAACTAAATTTCTAATTGTGCCAGAAAAACCTAAATAAAAATTTATTATAATTGATAGTCCTAACATTTTGTTTGTTTTTATTTGAAGCTCAGATTTGAAATAGCCCTGAAATAAAAATTTGGGGGGGGCCTTATAAAAAAGACAAAATGTAGATTGTCATACTTCTAAATTCTCCTTCTTCATCACAGAATTGTCATTTTGCACATTCTGATGTTAAATGACTTCATTTTCTTTAAGAAGCAATTCCAACAAGCTCTTCATTCATAATACAATTGTAAATTTTATTGTAATGGAGAAATGGCTGCTAGGTGGTAAATGGAATGGTGCTCACAAATCCTAAGAGCTGTCCTACATAGGAAAAATATACTGTCACCCTCAGGCCTCCATCTAGTGCCCACTGACTACAACTGTGAATAAATAAGACTATTAACCTGACAAGCATGGTTAAGTGCTCTCCCTGCCAAGTCACAATTCTTCTTCAAAACAGAAACAAAGATACCTGCTAACCACACCGGACAACTAACTGTAAGGGAGTGAATTAACATTTAAACAGGCATACATACGAGTATAAAGCATGAAAAGTTGAGCCATTCAGCATCAGGAAAATATCTCCAAACATTTTAATTGTCTCTGAAGATGTTATAGAACTGTTGCATTTTGCAATAATTCAAGTTGATAAAGATAGACCTTGAGCAAGCAAGAAAAAATTTAATTAAAATCACCCACACGGTAAGAAAATGAAATTTGGTTACCAATGTAACAGCAACAGTAAAAATTCATGTGACGGCATTCCTTAAGGAGAAAGAAAAATGAGACATTATTACATAATGAGTAGGAGTTATATATTACTTCTCCATTCTTATGTAACTTCCTTTCATCAAATGTTTCTCATTCATACACAAGACTTTTCTGTTTCCTATTTTGAGTTTTAAATATAATATTTACTGGCACCCAAGCTTGCATTTCCCAGAAACATGAGCTGACCCACAGTACCCATTATAATGCATTTAACTCTTACAGCTCACTTAGGATTACATCAACATAATCCTGTGCCTCTGAAGAGTTATTCTTGTACAACTAGGATACAGACCTATTTTTCAGCCCAGCATCAGAAAAAAATTTATTTTTCACAATACTGCAGATATAAAGAAAACATTCAATTTATATTTTACAAAAAGAAGTCTGTAAATTATTTGCTCAAAATTTTTGAGTGTTTATAATACCAATAAATTTATATTCATAAATGTCTTCTATACATTGAGTATAATATTTTTCAAAGTTGTTACACTTAAAAACAAAAATTCTAACATCTGGCGCCCACCATAAGATGAAAAACTGATGGTGTGGGGCTTAGTAAATGATTTTATATTTGATTTCCTGAGGATGAGTCCAAATCACAACCAGGATTCAGAAATCCAGGATTCAGAAATCCAGGATTCAGAAATCCAGGATTCAGAAATCCAGGATCCAGGCCAGGCATGGTGGCTCACAACTATAATCCCAGCATTTTGGGAGGCCAAGGCAGGTGGATCACCTGAGGCCAGGAGTTCGAGACCAGTCTGGCCAACATGACAAAACCACATCTATACTAAAAATACAAAAATTAGCAGGGCGTGGTGGCACACACCTGTAATCCCACCTACTTGGGAGGCTGAGCCAGGAGAATCGCTTGAACCCAGGAGGCAGAGGTTGCAGTGAGCCAAGGTCATGCCACTGCACAGCAGAGTGAGACTCTCTCTCAAAAAAAATTAAAAAAAGAAATCCAGGATCCAATTTCCCAGGAGGCCTTGTTAGCTCCCTACTGTTTAACTTGGACTTCTACCTAACAACTTCCCCAACAGCAGAACTATCCACAAAGCTCCACAGATACATACTGAACCTATGTCTGTGAATTCCTAAGTACTGTTCATCAACTGGGGATAATCACCAAATTCCACACTATTGTTATCAGATTTAATGAGATAATATATACTTAAGATATTATCTAAATTTCCAAGCACTACCTGCATTCAAATTATGATGATATCTCATTTCCTCAAAAACATTTGTTAAGCATCTACATGGCACCGCAATAAATAATGTGGGGCACAGGAGAGGTGGGCTCAATTATACATTGATCATCCTCAAGGAACTCACCCTCACTTATAAAACTAACCACAATCCAAGACGGAGAATGTAAGTGCCATAAGACAGCAACAGATACAGCGCTATGGAGACTCAGAGGAAAGAGAAAGGGCTTCCAACGGGGATGATCAGAAAACACATGTGAAGCAGGTAGAAGATGGGTAAAATTTCAACCTAAGCTGGTTGGAGATCAGGATAGAGAGATGAGAATTAGGGGCAGAGGGCAATAACGTGGTAAACAGAACCTCAAGAGATCTACCTATCTCTGTCTTGAGAGAGAAAGAGCACGCTTCAAAGTCACTAGAAAATTGATGTGACGAAGGCAGTAGCAGTTTAAAATGACTGAATGTTAAGAAGGGTAGATTAGAGAGGGTCCTGAATCCCAAAGGAGGAGGTATTTATCTCATTTGAAAGGCAACAAACAACTACAAACTATTTTTTATCAAAGGATTTACATGATTAAATATTAACATTCAACAAAACTGCTGCCTGATTACAGCTGTACATCAAGAAGATGTAGTGTGGTAGTTGAACGAATAAATTGATATTCAGAAGGCATGAGGGTAGGGAGACCAGTTGGGAAGTTACTGCAACAGCCCATCCAACTACGAAGTGATACGGCCATAAACTAGGACAGTGAGAGTAGAAAAAGGAAAGAAGGACTGGGTATAATGATTATCACTTTGAAGAAAGTTATATCCTGTAAGTTCCAGTGATGTTTTGGCCATCCTGTGTAACAGAAACAGGAAGCGATCAGCACAAGACAGACGTGGACCCAAACCCAGCCTCTGCATCTGATAAACAGTGAGACTTTGGGTAAATTACTTAATCCCTTTTGCCTCAAAAATAAATAATAATACATACCTCTAATCTTAAGAGAATTTGTGTATCTCTAAAATGCTTAGCATACTAGGAGAAAATTAGCAAAAGAGAAAACAGCAAACAAAGGAAACAAAATGAGGATTCATGATCTCTCTAAAATGCTTAGCATACTGGGCGAAAATTAGCAATAGAGAAAAGAACAAACAAAATATACAAAAATGTGTATTAAAATATTAACAATGTTGAATGGGCGCAGTGGCTCACGCCTATAATCCCAGCAATTTGGGAGGCCGAGGCGGGCAGATCACGAGGTCAGGAGATCGAGACCATCTTGGCTAACACAGTGAAACCTCGGCTCCACTAAAAACACAAAAACAGCCAGGCGCGGTGGCGGGCGCCTGTAGTCCCAGCTACTCCGGAGGCTGAGGCAGGAGAATGGCGTGAACCCGGGAGGCGGAGCTTGCAGTGAGCCGAGATCTCGCCACTGCACTCCAGCCTGGGTGACAGAGCGAGACTCCATCTCAAAAAAAAAAAAAACAAAAAAAACAAAAAAAAAAAAATGTTAACGAGTCAACATGAGCTTTTATAACAAAAGACTCAGCTACTACCTCCACCCTCATCAGTGTCTGGCTGTGCTACTCCTTTAGACAGCAGGACTCTCGAGGTCTTTCATTCTTCAGTATCTCTCTGGCTTCAGGTAGCAAGCAGCTCCTTACTTTTAAAAATAGAGCTCAGTCGGACATGCACCAGAACACAAAAATAGACTACTAGAAGGTAAAATGACACCTGCATCCCTGGCTCTTGGACTCCTATGTATTTGGGACAGAAAATGGATTAGTGTTAAAGTATCTACTAATGGATGTCTCAAAGAAGAAGAAAATCCGACAGGCTAAATGGAGAACTGTGCAAACACTGCAAGCGGAGGATTCTTACAAAGCTTTTAGACTCTACAAAATAACTTGTTCTTTCTTCTAATTCAATCACTGGCACACAAAACTTTGCCTCATTTGGAATGATTAGATTGAAAATTAATACGAATACACAAATGATTGCTTAAAGCAACATTCAAAAAGGAGTTTGTAAAAGGCTTGTCATATATGGTTACACCATCCTTAACAACAGAATTTTGAATTCAGAATATTGCTATACTGATCTTGCAGGTGGAAATTGAATTTATCTCCTCCTTGGATAATAGTTTCATTAGTTCCAAAAAGAGCCTAATAAAAAAAGCATTAAGTTATCTTGAAATAAATGTGTTATTTATGCTCACATTTTTGTTATTTGTTAAAAGAGGCTTCTTTGCTTCTCTAGGATTACAAAAATAATGGTATTTTAAGCTTTTTCTATCAGCTTTTTAATAGTCTGAATCCTATATGTAAAGAGCAGCCAAGCAATAAAATTTCAGTTTGAAACCAAAATTTAAGTCTTAATTAATGGGCTAAATGTGTTTCATGTATGCCTTTCGTTCTCTTCCTGTAAGCTCTAATCTTTCCATGAGGAGCTGATTGATTAGGATCAGTTCAAGAAGGTGTTCTAGTTTTAAAAATGCAGTAAAACCACCCACATTTGCTGCAGCTCCTTTGTCAACTTGGTGATTTTATACAAAAAGTTCACATTATTGCCATTTTTAAACAATATAAAAATCTTCCTATTTGTACACACATATTCATAGCAACATATGTACAATAGACAAAAAGTGAAAGCAACCCAAGTATCCATCAATAAGTAAATGCACAAACAAAATACAACATACGTATATAATGGAATATTATTCAGCCTTAAAAAGGAAGGCAATTCTGACATCTGCTGCGATATGGATGAACTCTGAAGACATTATGCCAAGTAAACTAAGCCAGTCATAAAAGGACAAACATCATGAGTCCGCTCATATAAGATATCAAGAATAGGTAAATTCATGGAGACAGAAAGTGGAATGGTAGTCATCAGGGGCTGGGAGGAGGAGGGAATGGGAAGTTGTTGTTTAAATGTGTATACAGTATCAGTTTGGGAAGATGAAAAAGTTCCGGAAGTGGACTGTGGTTTCAGTTGCCCAACAATGTAAATGTACTTAATGTCGCTGAACCGTATATTTAAAAATGGTTAAAATGGTAAATTTTATGGATATGTTACCACATTTAAAAACATACAGGAAATCTTGTAGCACTGAGACTTCTTAAAATACTGAAATTCTAGGAATGAATGAGTAAACAAAAGTCTTGGTTTAAGAATAGCATAGCCAATCGTTGGTGCTGAACAAACTTGTCAACATGTCTGTTTCCATTCATTTAATTTATATATTTCAGAATCATCCTGCACATGAGCTTTACTAAAGTAAAGCTCTCTTATTAGGCTATATCATTTTACAGAATACAGAGAAACCAAAGCTAAAAAAATAAGTGCAGTTTTTTTGATGGCTCTCTTTCATATTTATGAAAATATGAGGCTGTTTATAACCCAGAGACTCAAGACAGATTTTCAAAACAGTATTGGCAAGGTTATCAAGATTAAAGTTTTGGAAATGGATTTGAATGAATTAACTGATGACACAGAGTGAGAAATCTGATATATATAACTTGAGAAAATAAAAATTTATTGCTATTACCCATAATATCACTAAAGGTCACTAAAGGCAAAAAAAAAAAAAAAAAAGTGAACTAAGAATCATTTTTGCAAATGGGCCATGCTCTTTCTTCTCCAGACCAGTGATAATTGAATAATTCCTCCTCTCACACACCCTTCTTTTTCCCGCCAATAAACCATCAGGCATTTTCCCACTTTCCTCTAGGATTGTTTATCCTTATTACTCATTTGGAAATAAAGTTCAGAGTTCCTGCCCCAGCCAAAAAAACGTTAGACTGAATCAGATAGTGATTGCCAGTACTCCTGAAAAAAAAAAAAAAAACTGTCATTCTCATGGAGAGATGAATACCAGTGATTCTTTAAAATGATTTAAATAATCAATTAATGTTCAATTAAGTATTCAATAAATCATCTACTCGCTCAAAGCCTCTCCTTATTTAATCAATATGATCATGAACAATCCTTTTATTTTCATTCATTTGCAAAGTCCACTTTGTCAGAATTTGTATAACTAGTTTCGTTAGCATCTAAGAAAATGAGCTGATTCTCTTTGTTACTGAGTTGCCTATTTTAGTAACTTTGAATTAATGAATCTAGTTTATAGGTCATCTTTAAAATATATACCCAGGAGTCAATTATTTTACACTTTAAATTGAAAAGAATATCTCTAATTTTTTCAAAGTAAATGGAACAGCATAATAGTTGGGAAATATTTTAAAGTATCATTCAATAATATTATTTGAACCCAATTATGATTTTGCTAATTATGCTATATTAACTTGAACATATATTATCATATACATCTTACTATATTATACATGTATACTTACACAATATATTACCATATTAACTTGATAAATTGTTTTTAGTATGGGTTACAGGAAACAAACTCAGTTTTGAGATATACTGTAAATATAATTCTTTAAATGTATCTTTATAGGTACCAACAGGGCTCAAAACGTTTATTGAGATAAGCCCAACTTCCTTCTTCTGGCAAAAATTAACAAAGTCATATAAACACATGATACCGTGTCTAGCACTCATATGCACAAAAATTTTTAACTATGATTTACTAGAATATATAGAGACATATATAAAGACATATATAGAGACAGGCTCACTGTGCCTGTGTCTTCAGCTGTAAAATGAGAACAACAGTATCAACCTCAGAGTACTAATGAGAATTAAATGTACTTACAAACATAAATTTTTAGAATTTAGCTTGGCTTTGAGTAAGCAACATACAAGGTTTATTAAGTTATTATTATTAGCATCATTATAATCTCAGTCAATCCCCAAAACATTTTTCTGGGGTAGCTTAAAAAAATTTTTTATATAAGAAAACCTAAGCTTTGAGAGATTAAGCATTACAATTTACCTAAAGCCACAGAGTTAATACATGGCAGAGCAGGGATTTGACTAATTCCAGGCTTTCTGACCACTTCATAGTGGTCAATCCTCCTCTTAAAACACAGCAAGCAGAACTGGTCACAATGCTGCAAACATAGCAAAGGATTCTGAAAAGCTTGCTTTCAAAATCTAGTCTAAGAGATAGTCAGTTCAATGAACTGTGGCAATCTAACCCTTAGGTAATGGGCATTAGATAATGGTCCAGCTTCTCTCATCATGAAATTATAAAATTATTCCTAAATCTAAATTCATAGAAATTTACCTTTTCTCCTTTTAAATATTTTTAATTAAATATTTTTAAAATTTAATGTTTACTCGTTATTCAAATCTATGCATATTTTGAAACTGATATTCGATCATCTAAGCTAGTATCTATGCCTTCCAGTTTTTGTCAACTGGAAGTTTAAATAATATGCTTTCTACATTTTTATTGAAGTTTTTAATAAATTGTTAGGGAAGACTTGGTCAAGGATAGGGTTCTGGCTTTAGAGATTCAAGTTCTAAATTCTTCTGCACTTTTCATCTACTCACCACCCAGACCAAACTGTACTGGCTTCACAATAACACTACATGCCAACTTAGGAGATAAAGGCATCAACATGACCAGCTTTATCATGCCAGTAAAATGTTAATGGGTCCTACAGCTTATCCACTTTTAGAAAGGTGACTGAAGAGGAAAACCAACTAATAGAGATAAACCAGCAAAAAGGGGTAACCTTATAAATTAGAAGAGGAATGTTTTAACAATTATATCTTTCACCATTTATATTGGGGAGCTATGAGGGTTTTTTTCATTTATAATACTTGTGTTCTAAATTACAAAAGGAATGTATGTTTTTTGAAAACAAAATTAAGCAATATGACAATACAGACGAATAGGCCAAGTGCAGTGGCTCATGTTTGTAATCCCAGTGTTTCGGGATGCCAAGGCCAGAGGGTCACTTGAGCATAAGCGTTCAAGGTTACAGTGAGCTATGATCATGCCACTGCACTTCAGCCTGGGTGACAGTGACACAGCAATATCCTGTCTCTAAAATAAAATAATAAAAGAATAAAAAATTTTAAAAGGGAAAATATTTTTTCTTTTTAACAAACCTCGTCGATAACCTCTGTTAATAAGTTGGCATTTTTAATGTTAGTTTACTGTCTTGAAGGTTGTATCTCTATATATCTTCCCAAATTGTCAAATATTATTTTCTAGTTATATACCTATATAACTGTGCTTTTCTAGATATATACATATAATGATTCTATTCTAGTTATATGTAGTATACATATATAATACTATGTGTATATATAGTATACATATATAATACTATGTATATATATACTATGTGTAGACATAGTATACATATATAATACTATGTATATATATACTATGTGTATACATAGTATACATATATAATACTATGTATATATATACTATGTGTATACATAGTATACATATATAATACTATGTATAAATACTACAGCTCTTCATTAAATTGTAAAGAAATATTTATATTTAAGAAATTCATTTCTGTTAATATTTCTGCCATCTCATTCTCTGTATAACCATATAAATACTATGCTACCAATATCAATTTATATTCTAAATAGAACAGTAGCTACAATTTATTGAACATGTAATACTTTCCAGGCTGCAAGCAATTTTATTCACCCAAGCAAGCCTGTAAGGTAGAATTTATTATTCACATTTTATAAATGACATTCTGTCTCAGAGGGACTAATCATTTTACCAAGGCCACATGGCTAACAAGTGGCTAGAGTGGAAACCAGAACTCAACCCTGATAACAAATCCAGCATCTTAATCACTGAGCTGTATTTGAATCCCTCCGTCAATAGATCCTGCTATCACTATGTTCATAATTAGGAAAAATTCAATTTCTATTGATTCCATCCTTCTTTCCATATGGAGTATGGATTAAAATAAATGCACAATAATCTAAGATATCTCTCAACCTTAGCATTACTGACATTTTGAGTCAGATAATTCTTTCTTACAGGGAGCTGTCCTGTGAACTGTAGGATGTTTAACAACACTCCTGAACTTAACCTAGCAGATGTCAAACCAGTAGCACTCTTCAAGTCCTAAAAACTAAATAATATCTTCAGGCAGGGGCAAATTTGGCCCAGTTGACAATCAATGCAATACCCTACTTAAAAATGTGAAAAGTCACAGCAAGTAGAAGCAGAATAACAGATTCAAGTTCTTGCATGTTTTATTTGCAGTTTAAAATCGTATTTTCTTCTGTGGAGATTATAATTGTAAAATTTAGTACTTTGAGAAGAATATGTAGCATCTGATATCATTACAATGCTTCTCTGATAGCTATTTATTATACAAATTAATTGTTAACTACATTAGATAAAAAATTCCAGGTGCAATTCTTTAGATTAGTAGTCCATTTCATCACAATGTTAACTACAGCAAAACTTTTCTCGCCCAAAGTGCCACAAAGAAGTTGCTTATTTATCCCAACTTATGAAAAAGTATTATATACAATCTCTAAGGCAGGGATATCCTTTTAGAAGTTCAGTGTTCTAACTACACTCTGTTCTGTTTTTATGATTTCCCTGTAAGTTACAAGCGTGGACTCATAAACTATAGAAAATAAAAATGAACCCTAACTTTCTGGAGAAACATTATGAAACAGTCTACCATTGAAGGCTAGAATACCGGTAATTAAAGTCAAAAGTAAAATCTAAATGACCAATGAAAATACTGAGTCAAATATTGCCTCTTGCAAGAATATTTCACTGATGTTAAAGAAACTCCTGAAAAGGCCCTTCCTCTACACTGTATTTATTTAAATCTCTCCTTACAGGAACTTTGTACAGGAAAGTAAATGCTTGCTTGGTCCACAAATTAGGTTCATGCCCTTCCAGGTTCAAGTTTATAGAGCTGCGATTTGTAAACTTTTTTTCTCACGTCAACATACCTGATGGATGTGACACACACATCAGTAAATGTGGCTCACTACAGCATTGATTCAGGAGGCTGGGAGGTCCCCTAGAGAGAACATATCAGAATCGAAGGCAGGTTAGTGTTTGAAAAAGCCTACCATGTGATCATCACCCTTGTAGAAGACAAAGAGCCATCGTTCCTGCCATCTCAAAGGGTGCACCTAGGATGAAAAGTTCATTTCACCATTAACAGTGCTACCTTATGTTAATAATATTTCCAAAAGTACACATAATTAGTGCATCAAATCTCAAAACTTCCTTTTCTAGCTTTTTTCTCTGTTGCTTTTTGTTTTTTTTTTTTTTTACTTTTTAATTGATACATCAGAGTTGCACATAGTTTGGGGTACATGTAATGTTTGGATATATGTATACTATGTGTAATAATCAAATCAGGGTAACTGGACGACACATCACCTTCAACATTTATCTTTCTTTGTGTTGGGAACTGACACAGTTTGGCTGCATCCCCACCCAAATCTTATCTTGAATTGCACCTCCCATAATTCCCATAGTTGTGGGAGGGACCTGGTGGGAGATAACTGAATGATGGCAGCAGTTTTCCCCATACTGTTCTCATGGTAGTGAATAAGTCTCATGAGATCTGACGGTTTTATAAGGAGAAACCTTTTTCTCTTGGCTCTCTCTCTTTGCTTGCCGCCATCTATGTAAGATGTGACTTGCTCCTCCTTGCCTTCTGCCATGACTGTGAGGCTTCCCCAGCCATGTGGAACTGTAAGTCCAATTAAACCTCTTTCTTTTGTAAATTGCCCAGTTTCGGGTATGTCTTTATAGGCAGCGTGAAAACAGACTAATAAAGGAACATTACAATTCTTCCCCTCTAGCTATTTTGAAATATAAAATAAATTATTATTAACTATAAGTTCTCTGCTGTGCTATCAAATGCTAGAATTTACTCCTTCTACCTAACTGTATGTTTGTATCCATTAACCAACTCTCTTCACTCCTTCCTCCCCTCTCCCCTTCCCAGCCTCTGGCAATCACCATTCTACTTTCTACCTACACAAGATCTACTTTTTAGGCTCCCACATATAAGTGAGAACTTGCAGTACCTGTCTGTGCCTGGTTTATTTTCCTTAATCCTGCAGTTCCAGCCATGTGGCTGCAAATGACAGTATTACATTCTTTTTAAGGCTGAATAGTATTCCATTGTGTTTATATACCACATGTTCCGTATCTATTCATCTGTTGATAGACACTGAAGTTACTTCTGTATCTTAGCTATTGTGAACAGTGCTACAATAAATATGGGAGCATACTGATTTCCTTTGAGTACGTACTCAGCAGTAGGACTGCTGGATCACATGGGAGTTTTATTTTTAGTTTTTTGAGGAACCTCCATACTGTTTTCCATAATGTCCAGCTAGATTTTATTTATTTATTTATTTATTTATTTATTTATTTATTTATGAGACAGGATCTCACTATGTTGCCCAGGCTGATCTTCAGCTACTGGGCTCAAACAGTCCTCCCACCCCAGCCACTTGAGTATCTTGGACTAAAGGCATGGGTTACCACATCTAGTCCAGGTACCTTTTAGACCTATACATTTTAGACCTGTAGTGATAGTTATAAATTTGTCAAATTGTTTTAATATTTATATAGTGTTTTTGCCTCCCAATTTTCACTGTTCTAGCTATACATAAATCACCAGAAGTTATCTAACAAAGCAGAAACCTTAGTTATCTTCCTATTTGCGTTGGGACCAAACAAAAACAGAAGGTCTAAAGTACCAAAGGCACACGACAGATGAATGGAGTGTAGTATTAACTCATGTGAAGGTCTTCAAAGCTTTAGCTGATAAAAACAAAATATACATCTATAGATTATTATGCTGACAAAAAAAAGCAAGTGCAGTCCTAGTATGTGTTAAGGGTCTCATTAACTAGACTAGTGGTTCATAAGTAGGCATATGACAAAATTACACATTCCCCTTCCTGCTCACCCACATGTTGATGTTCTGTAGGTTTAGGGTTGATGCTTAGGCAAGTATATGTTGTAAAAAGGGTTCACAAATTATTTTTCTACAAGAGAGGTGATAGTCACACTTTGCTTTGTTCCAGTCACACCATATCTGTTGTACCAGATTCTGGACTCCTCAATTTCAAAAGATCATATCTAAACAGAGAGGAGGGGAAAAGGGGAGAACAAAATGGCATGGAAGGGGACTTAGTTCCCTATTATGGTAGTGATTAGGCAAAAGCTTAACAATGATCACTTGTTAGGCATTTCATAAATTGAGCTCTACCTTTAATTTCCCTCCAATCCTGTGATACAACAGCACTGATGTTTTTCAGGAAAAGTAACACATACATAAACGGAAAAAAAAAGTCCTCCAAAAATTTACTATGATATATAAACACAAGTCTAGAAGAGTAGTGAAAGCATTGGAGATTGTACAATGTGGGAAACTCAACTAGGTGAGCAAAGAATCAACAGTGGATTGCACTTCTGGACCCTTGATCCAGAGTCAATGGTCCAGAATTGTGTATATATATGTATAATATATGTATGTGTATATATATGTATAATATATGTATGTGTGTATATATATATGTGTGTATATATATATACACACACATATATATATACACATACACACACACACACAATGATGCTAGCTAGCATCATTCAATATAGCCTAATTTATATATACATATATTAACTGTACAAAAGACAAACCATAGTAAGCATCTAGAATAACCCAAGAAAAACATCACAGTGGAACTCAACCTGATAATTTTACAAGGTTAACTTCTCTCAACAGCCTAGATTGTCTCTACTGATAAAGTAAGTTTTTAACTAGTCATATGAAAAGCACTCATCTGCTCAAGGATAAGAACCTTGCCCATGTACTTTTTAAGTGTGATCAAAGGTTACAACAGTATATTGCCCTGGGGATCGTTAGAGGGTTACACAGAAGCTGAAGTCTGTACTGACTCAGTAATATCTTTCGTCGGTAGGATTCAGCACCAAGAGTAAAAAGACATCTGCCCTGTAAGATTTAGGACCGTGCTTAACATCTAATCTTAAATAGGGTGATAGTCTTTGCACAAATTGAAATGTCCAAAGCCTACAACCTTTCTGTGTTTGTAGTGATAGGCTGGGCACAAGAAGCTCCAGTTCTAAAAAGCATGTACATACTAATCAGGAAAATATGGTGAACCAACGTGGCTGCGGTATTAAAATATTTTTTGTGAACTAAGAAAACTGAGCAGCTTCAAGCAGACAAGGTCACATGAGGTTGCAAAAATAACATACACTGAATATGTCCAAACCAAACACATCATCTTCCCTCCTTCACCCCGAAACTAAAATAAACAAAAACTGATCTGATGCTTTTTTTCTCAGTGACCAGCGCCACTATCTTTCTAGTTTCTCAGGTTCACAGTTTTAAGTGGCATTCATGCACTTTGTTAACACCTTCCACTATCAATCACAGGCTAATCCTCCCAACTGCAGTTTTGTTTTTTGTTTTCTTAAATCATCTTTCCTGCCCACCACTACTATCTTAATAAATCTTCAATGTCTCTACCCAGGACTTTCACAATACCCTCTTAAATGCCTCCTTGTGTCCATTTGGGTCCCCACCTAATCCACTGCTAGTATAATTATGTTTAATCTGTTCACATCACTCTTTGGTTAAAAAATATAATGTTTGGTACACATAAAATATCAAATTCCTCAACCTAATCTTAAAACACTCAAGTCTTCATCCTGCCCCCCTCTGCACGCCGGCCCCACATCCCCCTTATCTTACCTCTTAAAATTTCCCACCATCCCACCTCTACTCCTCAGCATAAAAGCAGGGCTATCGGTTCCACATGTCTTTTGCACAACCCAGTATGCACGCCACACCTGGCGTCCAGCTCTACAACACATCTTAATCCTTCCCTACCTCATATCCTCTGGGCCTTATGCCCACAGGGGACATATATAGAAATATTATTTTACAAATAAACTGGTTTTTTTTTCTATTTTAGATACATTCTTTATATTGTACTGAAATTGATTACTTAGTAATCAATTACTAACATAAACACATAAGAATGTAAAACATAAATCAAAAGGAAAAGTCAGAAAAGATAGGAAGACAGAACTTTACCAGAAATCCATGTTAAGAGGGTGACGGTATTGGAGCATTAAATTTAGCTATGACCTTTCTGGAGGGCAAAGTTCTCATGACTTTCTGCTTTTCAAAGTATTTATCCCTTAGCACTATAATCATTTGTTACTGTAGTATCTTTACCCAGGGAGGGTGCAAGGATGGTTCATTTCTGAAACTTCCCCCAGCAATCCCCACACTTTCTGGGATGTTGTGGGCACTCTTCAAACGTTCTGGAATAAAAAACGCAAACAGTGTAAGTTTTCCAACGAGAATTCCCATAAGCCAGAGATCCCTAGCTACAGTCTAAGAGCCAACCATGCTAAAGGTGACTTTCCCACTAAAAACAAGAAGCACTGACTAGTAAGTACCGGCACTCCGATCTTCCTTACAGTTAAATTCCTGTGTCCATTAATAACCTGACATTCTGATTGATGAGATATAGTTGTATTATTAGTGTGCCTCCGCAGTGGATAACCTCTAGTTTTATGGAAAAATTGCATCTCTGACCTGCAAGACTGAGATCTGGATTCTACCCAAATGCTAACTTCAGTACTGATTGCCCCCTTTCCTCCTCACACACACAGAGAGACAGGGAAAGGAAATGGCTACCAATCTCTGTCACCTTAACTCAACCATCGTAAGCATAATCAACTAGTACTATTCTGCTAACTCTCCTTCAACAGAACAGTAAAAACTGGGTGGAATGATTGAGTAAAAGTGATTTTTCTGTTTACATTCTCTGATTCTATCATATTTTCTTCTAGAAAGATTTTTTTCTTGGTTAAGTGAGAGCACACTCTCTATTTTTCTAAGTAGTTATAGAAACTGTTTTAATATTCTCAAATTTATTTCTGCAAAATTGTACAGCTCTTCAAATGAAAAAGCATTTTAATAATCCTAGATGTGGCAGCATTTAAAAAAATATTATGTACACATTGCTTTCTTTCTCTATTCATTTATTCAAACAAGCAATAACAAATGGAAATGTATAAAGTTCCTTAGTCTTACGCAAGAAATGCAGGGAATACTAAACAAAATCCTGAGAAGTGAAACTGAAGTTAATCAATATTACATACAGTGTATGTAATTCAGATACACAAAAACAACAAAATATAGAAATAATTCATTTTTAGAAAACATGCTCATTACTTTAAACAATAATCATTATGAACCTGATTTTTATTTGTAACCTTATTGGCCTAGTAATCAGTGAGGTAGTCTCAATACTCTCCTTCCACATGTTTTATAAGGAATTTTCTCTCCTTAGTAGAACAACACTTGTTTTCATGTTCTTCTCAATGTATCAGTTATCGTGGTAGAGCTTTGTTGCCACCTCTAAAACAAAAAGACACCAAAAAGCCTTGGTAAAAACTGAAACACGTTTCGGTATATATGTGCATGCACGTGGACGTATATATATTTTCACAAAGCGCTACCTTCAGGTAAAGTTACAAAAATTGTCTGTAGGCCGATCTAAAGTTTCAGGGATCTACGTTGGAGGATCATGTACCAGTAGGATCTCCAATTTTGTAAGACATTTTAAGCCTGTCCAGCCATCTGGGTCAAAAATTAGGAAGGCAAAAGGATTTTACTTCCAAGGATGTTTTACACGGTATTGAATATCACACATTACCATTCCTAAAAGCACCTGGAGGTGCAATTTCCATGTCTCCAACCCAAACGACCACTAAGGCACTGGCCCTAATAAATATTCTGTGAATATATCCAAAGGAACAATGTCAAAGGACTACATTTCTTTATAAAGCTTTGTTTTTTCTGATTGTAAAATATGTGTGGAGGGTTGAAAACTTACAAAATACAGAAAAAGGATATAAAAGTACGTAAAAATAACCCATTATTCTCCCACATAAACAAGAATGAACATCTTGACAAGTTTCCTTTCTGCTATGAATTTGGCCTATCCTCAATTTTGTTTCATGATTTCACTTTCCACTCATCGAAAGTATTTTCCCATGTGATTTAAAAACTCATTTCACACATTTTAAAATATCCTATCTTTTGTTGTTCCCAAGCAGTATGTAAAAATGTTTCATAATCAGAAATTAACCACAATGTAGACTTAGCAAATTCTAAACTTACAGCGCAATCAGCTATCATAATTTAAATATTTATATAGCACCTATCACTGAAGTGCTCTGTAGGTCAACAGATGGTCCGAGTTAATATGAAAACAAAATAGAAGTATTTCCTCTATAAAAAGACCTGGGATGTATTGGCAATATGTCTTTGATGGAAATGGGATTTGTTGGACTATTCAAAGACTAATAGAAAAAGCCCTGAATTTTCTTTGAAAGTCTCATGTTTTTGCTATATGACAGCTTAAGATATTTAGAGCATCCAAGGAATCAGAGAGGACACAAACAAATGGAAAAACATTCTATGCTCATAGATAGGGAGAATCAATATTGTGAAACTGGCCATACTGCCCAAAATAATTTATAGATTCAAAGCTATTCCCATTAAACTACCATTGACATTCTTCACAGAATTAGAAAAAGCTACTTTAAAATTCATATGAAACCAAGAAAAAAGAGCCCACACAGCCAAGACAATCCTAAGCAAAAAGAACAAAGCTGCAGGCATTATGCTACCTGACTTCAAACTATACTACAAGGCCACAGTAACCAAATCAGCATGGTACTGGTACAAAAACAGACACATAGACCAATGGAACAGAATACAGAACTCAGAAATGTGACTGCATGTCTACAACCATCTGATCTTCAACAAACCTGGCAAAAACAAGCAATGGGCAAAGGATTCCCTATTTAATACATGGTACTGGAAGAACTGGCTAGTCATATGCAGAAAATTGAAACTGGACCTCTTCCTTATACCTTACACAAAAATTAACTCAAGATGGATTAAAGACTTAAATGCAAAGCCAAAAACTATAAAAACCCCAGAAGAAAATCTAGACAGTATCATTCAGGACATAGGCATGGGCAAAGATTTCATGACAAAAACATCAAAAACAATTGCAACAAAAGCAAAAATTGAGAAATGGATCTCATTAAAGAGCTTCTGCATAGCAAAACAAACTATCATCAGAGTGAACAAACAACTTACAGAATGGGAGAAAATTTTTGCAATCTATTCATCTGACAAAGGTCTAATATCCAGAATCTACAAGGAACTTAAATTTACAAGAAAAAGGCCAGGCACAGTGGCTCTCACTTACAATCCCACACTTTGGGAGGCTGAGGCAGGTGGATCACTTGAGGTCAGGAGATGGAGACCAGTCTGGCCAACATGGTGAAACCCCAACTCTACCAGGAAAAAAGAAAGAAGAAAAAAGAAAAAAACAAACAACCCCAACCCCATTAAAAAGTAGACAAAGGCCATAAACAGATACTTCTCAAAAGAAGACATTTATATGGCCAACAAACATATGAAAGAAAGCTCAACATCGCCGATCATTAGAGAAATGCAAACCAAAACCACGTTGAGATACCATCACATGCCAGTCAGAATGGCAATTATTATTAAAAAGTCAAGAAACAACAGGTGCTAGTGAGGCTTTGGAGAAGTAACAATGCCTTTACACTGGTAGTGGGAATGTAAATTAGCTCAACCATTGTGGAAGACAGTGTGGTGATTCCTCAAAGACCTAGAACCAGAAATACCGTTTTGCTCAGCAATCCCATTACTGGGAATATACCCAAAGGAATATGAGTCATTCTATTATAAAAATACATGCATGCATATGTTCATTGCAGTACCATTCACAATAGCAAAGACGTGGAATCAACTCAAATGCCCATCAATGGTAGACTAGATAAAGAAAATGTGGTACATATACGCCATGGAATACTATGCAGCCATAAAGAGGAATGAGGTCATGTCCTTTGCAGGGACACAGATGGAGCTGGAAGCCATTATTCTTAGCAAACTAATGCAGAAACAGAAAACCAAACAGATGTTTTCACTTATAAGTGGGAGCTGAACAATGATAACACATGGACACGGGAAGAGGAACAACATGCTGGAGTCTGTCGGGTGGAGCGACAGGGTGAAAAAAAGCAGGATAAACAGTAAATGCATGCTGGGCTTAATACTTAGGTGACAGGTTAATAGATGCAGCAAAGCACCATGGTATGCGTTTACCTACATAGCAAACCTACACATCCTGCACATATATTCTGAAACTTTAAAATTAAATTAAATTAAATTTTTTTAAAAAGATATTTAGAGTATCAGCTGCAAATGCATCTCTTTAAAAGGAAGAGCATGTGAACGACACAAATTTATTAAAATTTCATCTTGTTAAAACAGATTTTAAAATATAAAGACATTTATATCAAAATAAAGTTTCAAAACCAACTTTTATTACACAAAATGTCATAGTATCCTAACAAACTAAAAAACTTTTGAAGAGTTTGAGATGCTTGATTAGAATTTATTTCCATGTAAGCAGATTTCATGACTTTCCCAAATGTCAGGTCTCCAGTTTGTACATCTTCTGGAAGGTGTAGGCAGAAGATAAAATTAGAAAAAAAAAATGTCAACCCAATCAGATATTTTTAAAGCAAGAAATAAAGATAAATATTCCTTTATTATTTGGTCTCTAAAATAAGATAAAACATTAAAGGAACTCTCTGTCTATCCTCAAAGGAAATATCAGCCCATCAATACCCAACTTGGCAGTACCGATTTCAATATATATTTAAAATCTGCCCCTGACATTATCATTTTGGTGCAACTCCCAATCATCTCTGGATTATTGCAACAATCTTAATCGGTTTCCTTCTTACATCATAACACCTATTCCCACTCAACACAGAGAATATGAGACATCCTATTCAACATAAGGCTGGTAACATCCTTTCTTTGCTCAAAACCCTTTGATGGTAGCCCATCTGCCTCAGAACGAGTCTTGCAATGACCCCTCATGGCCTATGTGATCTGCTGTCCCCTCCTCCTCACCTTTTTCCATCTTCTATCACAAAAGTGGAAATCCATGGACTGTCTGTAACCAAGTTAGGAAAGAGATGACCACTCCAGGCAGAATTTATAAACTGAAACCAACAGGAGTAGACTGAGACTCCACAGCACTCCCGCTGCTCCCAGGGCCAAACCAAAATAACTACCTCAGACTAGACTGAAAGATCATTCAATAAGTGGAAAAATCTGGAAGAAGAGTGGTCTGAGGGTTAAGGCCTAAAGTAAAGCCCTGTGGAAGCTGGTAAAAAGAGAGATCATCCTGAGGAATATTTTTATGTGATAAAATAAACACTCACGACCTTCCACTGAGGGCCACAGCTGAGCCAGGGCTTAGCTGTATTATACAGGTAATAAGCAGAAAGTCCCTGTCATTTGAGAATAATGGCACCACTGGCACATAATGAGAAAAAGGATGGGCATGACTGAAATTTTACCATGAAAAATAAAACTAAAATTTTTGAAAATAATTTTGTTTTTCAAGACAAAATATAGGTTATAATGGTAGCTAGAGTACAAATCAAATTTAAAGCACGGATCAAGTTTCTGTACGTGGGGTTATAGGACAAACTACACAACCGACCCACAAAACCATCATTTTTACAAAGACAGTCAAGGACTCCATCAATTTTCTTAAATATCTCTCCTAAGCCTTTTTCACTGAAGCACCTGAAGCATCTGAAGTCCCTATCACATCTCTCTCCTCCTACTATTGCCTTATCTGGCTCCTAGGATGCCTCATTTGGCAGTGGCTTTGCTTACAATTTAACTCCTTAATACTGTTTTAATTAACTTCCATTAAATTTTCATATTTTGTAAGACTTGTGAGTTTTTGTAATCAAATGCAAATTTGTTTGCATTGTTTTACATAGCGCTTTCTAAAATTTAGCCTATAACCTTCAATGACCTGGCCCTAATGGGCAAGAATATGTATTATTTATGTTCAGCTGGGCACAATGTTTAACAAGAACCTCTGTCCATTGTTACATTAATTTAACCTTTGCAACCTTAAGAAATCAGTTATATTATTCTTATGGTATAGACAGGGTCACTAAAGTTTTGAAAGTTTAAAAAACTGGTATATATTACAAGCTTTGGTCTGTGTCAGTCTAGAGAGTGCATATATTCTTTCTATTTAACATTTGTATAGCAATTTATTTTGATTTAGCCTTTAAAACAGCCATATGAGATAGGTAGTGAAGCGGATATTCCTATTCCTATTTTACAGATGAGGAAATTGATATCCAGGGTGGTTAAAAAAACTTCTTTGAGGTATCATCAATGAAGTTTTTTTGAACTTCAAAGAAATGAAATCAAAGTGAAACATTTATGATTGTCATAGGTTCATAAACTATAGTGTGTGTGTATAGCTTTTCCCCATGATACTGACCCTTCTTGTCTGAGCCAAGCACTTTTAAACTATTTGTTGAATTGGATTGCAAAAGTCAGAACTTCCTGTAGAGTTTCAGTAGACAGAAGTTTATAGTCCTGTCATTCTCAACAGAAGCAACTGGGGTGTTCCTTAAAACCACAGATTTCAGGACCCCACTCTACACTTAACTAAATCTGAGTGTCTGGAGGGTTACAGGATCTATAATCTAGTATTTAAAGGTCTGCATTTTAATAGTTTTCCCAAATAATTTTTATTCACACTAAATTTTGAGAACTACAATAAACAGCTCAATTTAGAGAGCGTCAAATTATATGTAATTATATGTAAGTGAAATTAAGCAATGTCCTCACAGACTTCAAAAGCATCTAAGGCAGGTTGATTAATCTATTAACCAGGGGCATTTACTGTTATAATTCATAAACAATAGTTTGATTAACATGGCATTATAGTTATATAAGAATAATTATCAACAGGGGAGAAGTTAGAAAAAAAGAAGAATCCAGTCATACTGAAATGCTTACAGTGTAGCAAATATTCCATATAAAATAGAGAAAGTTCTGAGATTTTAAATAAGAAACTTACTTGCTGACATTTTTAATCAATTCTGGTCATATAAAAGGTAAAAGTTCACATAAGATTGCTATTAGCATACATGTGTAAGTGAAAATGATAAATGTGCTAAAAAGTTACAGAATAAGAATCAATGTCTTGGAAACTAATGAATGTCAGGAGAGTTTGTGAATAGCATCAGGACCTCTTACACAGACCATCATCCCCTGGGTGCTTTTGATCTAATGACAGACCTTGAGGCAATGCATGGCTGGATTTCCTGCCCAGCTTCCAAGAGTGTCTCTCTCAGCATCTTCTCCTCTTTTCAAATCATAAAGGGTTCTAGTTTTTACATGCACTAATATTATGCCCTCAAAAGACCATAAAATATTTTTTGAAAACTGAGGAATTATTCATTTGACTTTGATCTAGTCTTCTTTGTGCACAAGCAAAAATACCACCATTAGTTTTTGGCACTCATTTTTATGGTGATTTTCATATCTGAATGCCACTTTATTTTTTAGATAACTTACTTAATCAGTGTTTAGTTATATATGTATCCAACATTCCCAATCTAATTCTCACACTTTTTATTAGGACTAGTTAATTGCTTAGGGAAGTTCCACCAAAAACACTTAAAAGCTCTAGCTGTAGCTCTGTAAAGGGGTTAAGATGAGCAAATCGAATTGTTATTTAAGTAAAAAGGAATGAGGAGAAGTGGACAAAATGAGGCTATTGCCTTAATAACTATGCTGTAATTTAGATCTTACTTACCTAGCAAAAAACAACTCCAATTATAGGAAAAACAATCCCTAGGAATAAAAACAGACACTATTCAAGATGATACACACCGTTAGCTCCTTGTCTCAAAATGCAAACAAAGTTAAATGATTTTGCTTCTAAAATGTTTTACAAAATTGAAACTCACAAATAGCTTAATTATATTTTGATTATTTCAATATAATTTATAATGAATGTCTCAGTTTGTAATATATTTTTTCAAATAAAAACCATATTGAGATTTTTTTAGGTAGTATATTCAAAAAACTCAAACTCTGGAAGTAGTCAGTGATAGCAACCTCTCTAAAAAGTCTGCCTCTGAGAACACTTGACATCTACAGATAAAAAGAAACCTGACACCATAAGGTTGGAAATCACTTTTTTCCTAAACATTGTATTCCTAGTTCATCAAATGTCATGATCATCTGCCTATCATACTCAAAAGATATGTCTCTGATATCAGTGAGAGGATATGACAATACTGTATCTTCTCTAAATATTAAAACTGCAACAACAAAACATTCTTATTTGACTTAAATTTTTTCGACTTTCACAAGCCAAGTTCTATTAAAAACTAGGTGGGCCAAAGAAAAATGACTGAAAAGCTAAATTTATTACTGCAATAAAACCCTATAAGCTTCTGATTTTTCAGTTCAACTTGATTCTGCAACTATGCTACCAAATTTCTAGATCATTCCACATGATGGAACTAGCACTGCAGTTGGATGACATTTTTAAAAAGTCAATTTCACAATGTCATCTCTGGAAGCAACCATCTCAAACTTTGTTTTGTAATTGATCACAATTAAAAGCTAAAGACATAACATTTGCTTTACATTAGACTTTTCGGAAAATACAGCTATTCAGTAAGAACCTCTAACAAGAACGCAGACTACTAGAGTGTAAAAAAGGTGATACCTGAAGAGCACCTGTCAGAGCCCTGTGGGATGGAATGGAAGAAAATAAAGTCAGAGTTTGTTCTCTCTCAATTTATCAGTTGAATGTGAAAAACACTTGATATTTTCTTTTTCTAAAATATGAACCCAGATTTCAAAAATCTTTCAAAGGTTTACACTACGACGATCTTTGCGGTAGCTTTGGTTATTTTCAGCTGAGAGTGAGCTAAAAATAATTATCTAGGACTCATGGTGAACATGGGATTTCCTACAGTAAGGCCACAGGCAAATGCAACCCCTTATGTAACATATGCAAGAAAGTATTTTTTAAGTAACAAAAATGTAAACATCATATTAAAAATGAAAATGTATAGGTTTGTTGACAGGTGCTGGGAAAACTGGCTAGCCATATGTAGAAAGCTGAAACTGGATCCCTTCCTTACACCTTATACAAAAATTAATTCAAGATGGATTAAAGACTTAAATGTTAGACCTAAAACCATTAAAATCATACAAGAAAACCTAGGCAATACCATTCAGGACTTAGGCGTGGGCAAGGACTTCATGTCTAAAACACCAAAAGCAATGGCAACAAAAGCCAAAATTGACAAATGGGATCCAATTAAACTAAAGAGCTCCTGCACAGCAAAAGAAACTACCATCAGAGTGAACAGGCAACCTACAGAATGGGAGAACATTTTTGCAACCTACTCATCTGACAAAGGGCTAATATCCAGCATCTACAGTGAACTCAAACAAATTTACAATAAAAGAACAAACAACCCCATCAAAAAGTGGGTGAAGGACATGAAGAGACACTTCTCAAAAGAAGACATTTATGCAGCCAAAAAACACATGAAGAAATGCTCATCATCACTGGCCATCAGAGAAATGCAAATCAAAACCACAGTGAGATACCATCTCACACCAGTTAGAATGGCGATCATTAAAAAAGCAGGAAACAACAGGTGCTGGAGAGGATGTGGAGAAATAGGAACACTTTTACACTGTTGGTGGGACTGTAAACTAGTTCAACCATTGTGGAAGTCAGTGTGGCGATTCCTCAGGGATCTAGAACTAGAAATGCCATTTGACCCAGCCATCCCATTACTGGGTATATACCCAAAGGACTATAAATCATGCTGCTATAAAGACACATGCACATGTATGTTTATTGCGGCACTATTCACAATAGCAAAGACTTGGAACCAACCCAAATGTCCAACAACGATAGACTGGATTAAGAAAATGTGGCACATATACACCATGGAATACTATGCAGCCATAAAAAATGATGAGTTCATGTCCTTTGTAGGGACATGGATGAAATTGGAAAACATCATTCTCAGTAAACGATCGCAAGGACAAAAAACCAAACACCGCATGTTCTCACTCATAGGTGGGAATTGAACAATGAGAACTCATGGACACAGGAAGGGGAACATCACACTCCGGGGACTGTTGTGGGGTTGGGGGAGGGGGGAGGGACAGCATTACGAGACATACCTAATGCTAAATGATGAGTTAATGGGTGCAGGAAATCAACATGGCACATGGATACATATGTAACAAACCTGCACATTGTGCACATGCACCCTAAAACCTAAAGTATAATAAAAAAAAAAAAAAAGACAGTCTTATTTCTTCTCTTCTTTCCATAGAAATTTCCTTAAATCAGCTTAGTCACTACCTCAGCCTCAGGAGAACTAAATATTTCAGGTTAAAAGTCTTTTATTTCTTTTTCATCCATTTTTCCTACCATCCAGCCAGCACTTACCATAAGCAAGACACTGGGCCAGAATTTTCTAAATGAAATGCTTATGGCTGAGAAAAGGAAGCTACAAAAATTTGATTCCTTTTATAATAAAAATTGTCTTAATCTGAATCTGACTTCCTTAGTTCCTGAGACTAGAAAGCAAATTCTCAATACAGCATAAGCAGTTCAGCAGGCTCTCTCCCTTCCAAACTTCCTGAGGGACTGCTGCTAAGGCTGAACCCTGAAATAATAACTCCCAAACAAGGGGATGTTTCATACCACGAGGACAAACACTGCTTGCTAAAGAGCATCTCTGAAGTGGATCTCTAAAATACGATAAAAATAAAAACTATTTCATTTATTTGTGTTCATGCTAGCTTAAAAATGGGCTAAGGATGCTGATTCCACATAGCTGTATAGCAGTTGCCACAGAATTAAACATTCCCCACTGAATAATACCTCTATGACTTCAAACTTCCATTAGGTCTCTTTAAGTGGTTTATACCTGGAGAGGAGGAAACACTTGCCACAGACATAGCATAAATATTCAGTTATTTAAACTTACTTCACAAGATGGAAAATTTTTACGAAAATCCTATTAAACCAAAACCACAAGATTCTTGCATAAAATTATTTCAATATTCTAACAAGGTACTGGGAGAGACAGAATGGCATTCCTTAAAATTTTAAACGCATTCAGAGGGAGAAGAATCTATTAGGTAAAAAGGAAATGAAAGAAAGTGTGCTTGTAGATAGAGATGGAGAACAGAAAAAGATTGACCAAAAAAAAAAAAAAAAAACAGTACCAGAACAACCTCTATATTAATTTAAACCAACTTCAAAATTAGCCAGAGCTAACAGTGACTAGTTACATTCAAGTATAAACTCTTTCAAGCAACAGATGTGTGTTACAATGACATTTCTTTCTTCAGCTAGCTTCTTCAAGAAGTCTAAATTAAGTCAGCTTTACCAGAAGTGAGCCAGCATCCACATTATTTCATTTTATCCAAATGTGCTTCTTTGTATACCGTGATTCTATTGCCTTTTGATCTTTTTACAATTCCTAGTAAGTGAAAATCTATGTACCTATGATATAAAATCTATCTATACTTAATCTGTAGTGTAAAAATAAATAATATACCTTGTCCCAATCACTAAAAGCATCACACAGAGATATAAACGTTATACACATAATAAATGTATCTTTAAAAGTTAATCTATAGATCTACATATAAAGTAAAATGCCATATATAATTTTCTCTATTTCTTGATGTAGCATTGGAATTACGGCTATTGTTAATGAATTCCTAGAGTCTAAGGAAAGGGGATGGAGAGGACATGACATTAAACATTTCCAGACTTTTTCATCTGAAATCAGTTTGAAATTGCAAACCAGAGTGAACTCAGAAAATGGCTCCAAAACTCACCTAATCTCAATTCCTAGTTTAAAAATTTCACACTATCAAAATCTCCAATCCGCTCTATACACAAAATGAACCATTTTCATTGTGTTTCCATGAAAGTGGTATTTATACAAACAATAGTGAAAAGTTACCAGCCCTTTACAGACACTGTTACAATTTTCATCCATTAAAGCTATGAGCAGGCTTGTGACTTTTAGTTTCCTAAATTACAAAGATAATGACCTGCACTACAAACATAAGCACTTTCATTTCTAAAGAGACATTAGATAAGCCAATTATAGACTAATCATCATGAACATGTGTTGTGTTTACAGGGTATCCATCAGCAATCCCTGTTCCATACCAAACTCCTAAAGGCAAATTCGTAATTAACTGGAAATATTGATACTGTGTTATAAATCAGGTTAATATAAAGGTCTTTTATTAAGGAACTCTGCTAAATCTCCCCCTCCGATGAAAATAATCATATTTTAAAATAAATGCAATAATGAGAAATGAAGAAAAAAGGGCAAACAGACTTGGCAACTATTAGAGTGGTACAAAAATGAGCTATCAAGATTACAGATATAATTTTAAAGACTGTATATTGTTATTAAATCTACAAAGATTTTTCATTATAACTGAGGAGGTGACATTAGTATCTCAAATATTACAAATCTTTAAAAATATAGAGCTGCACTGTCCAATATGGTAGCCATTAGCCACCTGTGTCTATTAAATACTTGAAATGGGGCTAAGCCATACTGAAATGTGCTTTAAGTGTAAAACACACACAAGATATTTAGACTCACAAAAAAACAGAATGCAAAATATTTCATTTTTTTTTACATTGATTACACATTGACGTGCTATGCTGGGTTAAATAAAGCATATTATTATAATTCATTTCATCTGTTTCTTGGGTGTGTATGGCCTCTAGAAAATGTAAAATCAAATGTATGGCTTGTGTTGTATTTCTATTGGATGGTGCTTATCTATAATGTTTATAGGACTGTTTTCATCAAAGCCACTGGGTGACACTGTTTCTTCACTAAATTGATACAACCAAAGCAATTTTCTGCCAGGGGAAAATCACACATGCACACACACAAATCATAAATGCACATACAGGTAGGTACACACATGCACATGCACATACACACACTTCAGCAAACAATATGTGCCCCTTATAACCAGTCATCTTCTCAGGATGAAAGAACACGAGTACCCTTAATGTAATGTTATTACTATGTTAGCAGTACTGGCTATACTTGAAAGCTTTAATAATCATTCGCAGATTCCTAAATAACAGATGACAGCTCTAATCAAATCAAAAACACAGACATTGCTTAGTTTGTGACTTTTCTCAAAAAGCTTTCCATCTTCGAAATGGTAATGTTCTTCATGACCTCCTCTGATATTATATCCTATTTACTTATATTTTAATGAAATTCTAAAGAAACGCTGCAAAATAACAGGTGAAAAAAATTACCAGCTGTTTTTACTAATGAAGAAATGCCTTACCAATTTGCAGATTACGCTTTGCGTTGAATTTTGAAATCCTGAACATACGAAAATCAACGTATTGAAAATCTAAAATAAAAATCTTCAATATTTAAGCCACTGCTAAATACTTTTGTTTGATAAGACTCCACAAAGTTAGACTTTTCAGCGCAACTGATATTCATTTACGCGACAAAGAATAATTCATTCCAGAGGCTACCTGGTATTAACGAGTTTTGTGTTATTTACACATCTGACACTCAATCTGATTACTCAATCTTCTAATGCTGAATGAGAATTTAGAGTTGGCTCCATGTGAAAAATTACAAATGATATCTAGGCTTAAAGTTATCAGCCTGACTCCTTTCCTACTGTTTCCTCAGTAGCATAGTTAAGTCAAAGAGGACATGGACAAAAGCCATCTTGCCTTGGGCTATCTTCACACATTTAGCTAACTCTCAGTTTCCTTCTCTCTAAAATCAGACTAATTCTAGTCTACTAACTACAGCCTTTTCAGAATTAAGCATTTAAAATATCAGTGCAACCAGCTATTTACAGTCATGAACTAACTCAACATAAATCCAATCAGTGTACTATTTTGAAGTGTAACATGTCCCAAATCCAGTATTATTTTACCTTTGTTTCAGAGCAGACTGTAAAGGTACACCAAAGTAATTTCCATTTTCAAAAACATTCTCCATGTCTTCAAAATGTAAAGTAGCTTAAAATCTAAACCATTTATGTTTAACCATTTATGTGTTGAGGACCCTCTGAAAACCTATGACACTAAGACTTTTTGCTCCTAAGAATGAACAAATGAAGTTTTGCATAGAATTTCAGAGAAGAGATGAATGAGTCCTGGAGCCAGGTTAAAAACCTGCTCCAAGTTATTATATGCATTTCTCCATTATCTAAGATATTTCACTGTGACTTCTCTTTTTCTTATGTTCACATCTCATTACTCTCACTAGGCTCTAAACTTTGCAGACACAAATGCTGTGTCACAACTATCTGTACATTATTTGTATGATTTTTGGCACAAAGACTAACGCACAGATAAAATGTGTTGATTTGAGACCTGGTAGGTTGATTGATCAAAGGCCTTTATGGATAATGGGTAACATTAGCTACGGGTAGCATCTTCTTTTAAAACAGTGGTATACATTCAGAATGAACAGGTATGGCCAACTAATATTTTTTATGATTGTTATACAACACATCTTCCTCTAAACTACAACTCAGGCACATCTGTTAGACTTTCTTCTCAGCGATCAAATCTGTATATTTTATTATCAATAACAGCACAAACATACATTCTCAGTTCAAAGTTAAAACAATTCCATAGGAGCCTTCCTAAAAAAACAAACAACAACAAAAAATCTCCTTTAATAAAAAATACTACCTATCATGAAAGTATATATAGGTAATTACCAAAAGGATTCAAGTTTCTATAGAAAGGAATTATCTTCATTTGAACATTCATGGAACACATCTTTAGATACAAGAATAGGAGACTGGACTTTCTGAGGGTCTTCAGAATTATTTCACAGAGGTTCATTAAACACATGAATGCAGAATATAAGCATAATATTTTTTAATCTCAATTCGAGGGTTTTTTTTAGAAGATATAAACACCACACAGAAATGGAGCAGGAAGGCCGGGCGCGGTGGCTCACGCTTGTAATCCCAGCACTCTGGGAGGCCGAGGCGGGCGGATCACGAGGTCAGGAGATCGAGACCACGGTGAAACCCCATCTCTACTAAAAATACAAAAAATTAGCCGGGCGTGGTGGCGGGCGCCTGTAGTCCCAGCTACTCGGAGAGGCTGAGACAGGAGAATGGCATGAACCCGGGAGGTGGAGCTTGCAGTGAGCCGAGATTGAGCCACTGCACTCCAGCCTGGGGGACAGAGCGAGACTCCGTCTCAAAAAAAAAAAAAAAAAAGAAATGGAGCAGGAAGGCTCCACTGAAGAGGAGACACACAGCAGCTAAGTAAACAATTCACCATAAACCTGCAGGGTTATGCATCACTTCCGGGAGCATAAGACATTTCCCCATCACCCAATGCAAAGGCATGATACAATAGTTGCATTGATTATCTTCACACATCCAGGACAGTACAACTCACAACAATAACTCTTTCTCAAAAATACAACTCCCATCCTAATCCCAAAATAAACTCTTTCTTTTGATAGATAAAATAACATACGTTTTCAATGAAGTCAACTGGACTCTACCCGGCTGACACAAACCATATTAATGGAAAAATCTTAAAATATATAGGCATACTTCTAATTTTGAGGTTTATAAACATCCTACCTTGACAGAATGAGAACTTGCTTAAAATAGAAGTAAAATTGAATTTGGTAAAGCCTTTATTCAACTAGCGCTCTGAAGAGACTATTTCTCAGATCTGAATTTTCTAATAGACTACAACAAATTCACACAAATGTCACTGCAGATAGAATGAATGTTTTTTCATGCCAGTGTCACTCACCCTTGCCTGCCTGCACCCCCTCCCCCAAGGCTTTTCAAAATGTATTTCATACACAGAGTCACTGTTCTGGTTGTTTATTTAATTAACATGACAGCCCAGCATACACAGCATTTCTTTCAGTTCTACAGTTTTAACTTTTTACACTTTCGACTCAATACAGAAAGAGTAAAATTACTGTTTTCACTCCTTCCAGCCTCTGTAAATTTATATAGATTCACTGAGTATTTATGTCACTTAAAAAAGTTTTTCAGTATGCTTTAAATATCTGTATTCACAAAGTAAAATCACAATTTTTGTCCCCCACACACACAAAAAAATTCTTTTCCTTCACCTTTCCCAAGGGATGATAAGGAAATCTTGTTTTCCCTTTTCAGTATTTTCAGAAATTGACATTAATTAATTTTAATTCTGTCTCCAAGTCATAAGTAATCAATATTGCTCTTTGAATCACCATAAACTGAGTAACACTACTGAAATGTAGAAGCTACAATTTAATTAAAAGTCCATGATTATTTCTGAAACTTACTCAATTTGAACGATATGTTATATTGACAGGCATTTAGGAATTTAAACAATGTATTCTACATTTTGAGAAGAAATAAGCAAGTGTTTTGTCAAAGAATAACAATGCCCCCCATCCAGTGCCTACCATCAAACACCATACCCATTTCTCCTATTTTTGCTTTGCTGTTGTTTGCTTTCTCTCCTAAAAGTGTCTTTCTCACATCAGTCATGAAAAACTTGACTCTTTTTTTAACAACTAAGATCAAAATGGATGATGTTGTATCCATCACAAAAAAACTTGTCATTAAGTGGTACAAATGCATTAATGGAGACAGTCATGTGCCTTCGTATTTACCTGAAACCACAGGTAAAAACATAAAATTTTCCTTAACAGGTAACTAAAATAAAATTGCATTGGTTTGAAATCTTTCAAAAGTGAATGTGTAAGGTGGTCTCAGTAATTAGAGAAGAATGAGCAGCCAATTATAGTTCTTTATTTATAAAGAGAATGGAGAGACACCCCTTCAAATACAATTTGCAGTAACAAAAAAATTGCAAAATTAAAATTTTACATTGAAAAATAACATATTAATCATGCATAATATCTAATAGTCCAAGAAAGTCTAGGTACCTCTGTATATTCCCATGTTTGGGGCCGAGGGCACAGTGGTAGTTTGAGAGAGACACATCTGCTCTGGGATGCGAAAGTCCACTTAGAAAAGATACACACACCTTAACAGACGCTTGCCTTCTTAACACTGGCAGCCAAAAAAGTAGTTTCACACACTCATCTACAAAATCAGCCTCAGTATTGCGGACACTGAGTTGTCAGGACTAAACTAAAAGCCAAACAAACTTTATAGTTCTTTAAACTTTAAAGAACTATAAACTTTGTTTTTTCCTGAGAATAAAGATAATTCCACTTGCATTCACAGACAACAGTGCTATAGACTTACAGTTCTTGAAAGGAAAAAAGGGAGGGAGAGAGAAAAATGTATCTGTCAATTGGTTTCTCTTGTGAGAATTTTTATCATATATTCTCTTTGCACTTTTGGAACTGAGGGTGACTGAAGAGGGACAGTTCATAAGTAACTAGCCACTGCCATTCATACAGAGAAGAAAATGATGAAATTCTCTCACTGGTAAGCCTCACAATGAGCAAAGTGCACATAAATTCTCAAGAGGACTCTGACAGACTGTGCTTTTAAGTTCTTAAATGACTATTTAAAATGCACTTGTTGCCTATGAGTCTTGTCTTGAGTTGAAAGTAGACATTCCTTCAGAAAAAAAACAGATGACATTCAGGGGAGTGTTATATAGTTATTTTATCATTATTTTGATGTTTGACTTCACAAAGTATGCAAATGACAGTGGTACACTTTGCACCCTTAATCAGAAGTTTGTTTCCTTATGATAAAACAGATAAGCCATTTACTGTGGGTAGCTCCTGAACTTTTCACACAGTAAGGCTAACGTATATGAGATACTGTCCTATCTTACAAGATAGTACACTGTGTTAGTTTCCACCCGCTCCCCACAATTATGCTCAGCAACAACTTTTAATGGGTCATATATAAAAACCAGTCTTCGGTGACACGCACACACTCACCCATGCCCTCATTAAAACTTCAAGTATCTCAGTTTCTGCTAAATGTATTCTTGTGTTTCCATCAAGCATAAGACGAAGTTTCTCACTTTAGAATAATCTTCATTAACACAGCCTTTAAAAAAAATAGTGACCAAAGAAAATTACAGAAATAGATTGCGATTACGCATTTTCCAACTGCATTAATCAGCAAAACATTAAATATGCAATGCTTATTTTGATAACTTTGCAAATAATTCAAATTCTCCATTTATCAATTTAAACCAGAGAAAACCAAAAAAAAAAATGTGTGGGTTAAATGAAAGCTGCTGGTTAATTTACCTAAACATCTTCTCATCTTCTATCCACCCTCAATTTCTTAACTTATAAATGTTAATATAAAATTTAAAAAAAAATTCCACAGGGTAAATTATATCAATTTGGAATCAAGTTGTGATTAAATCCCAGATTTTCCTTAGAAATTACGGTCATGAATTTTGCAATAGTAACAGCATATTTGCCTATAAGTTAATGAATAGTGTATTCTGAACATACTTAAAGCAGTGGTGTTTTCATTTAAAAGACATTCTCTCCCATAACTGTGAAAAGAAATTAAAATGGTTAGTTTACCCTCAAATAGATAACTTACTTTAACAATTTCCAAATTTTTACCAAAACTATCAGTCAGTGGCCTGTTTTCTCCTCCACTCTTAGAGTAAGCTTAAACACAAGAAACATTTATCTAAACAAAAAGCAAATAACTACATTTGCTTTAAAATAAACAGACTATGATGCTGTCATCTACTCTGCTAAATAATGTCAAACAGCCATAGATCTGTGTAATCAACTCCATTTCAGAAGCAAACTAGCCACCCACACCATATGGTGACTGCTTTTTCTTAGAAATACCCAAATGATTATCCACAGAATAACCTAAAAAGAAAAAGCTTACTTTATCTTAGGATATTCTCTTGCTCCCTAAAGTTGTCCTAATAGTACCATAGGTAGGCATTAATTTAAAGGGAAAAGTGTAAATTTCCACTTGCTATATCCAGCCAGCTCCGCCTCCCCATCAAGTGTCAAATCCACTTCAAATAGAGAGGTGAACAAATCTGCTTCAACTAGACAGGCATACACTTCGGTATGCTTTTTTAGACACAATATGCATTTTAAATTGGGATTTGTTCTTTTATGCCCTTTACTGCAACTGTTCTATAGTCTTAAATCATTTAATGATAATAAGGAGACTCATCCCCAAAAGTGACTAAAGGTTTATTTACAACTTTACAATCCCAGGTTCCTCCTCCTCCCACGTTGTGGGAAGATATACATCTCCAGCAATCTTAGAAATGGCCTCCCGAATTAGTTATTTCCTATAAAATCTGCATAAATCCATTTGAATTTATAACTACCCACTTAAGTATGCACATACTAAAAAGAACTGTTTTGTTTTTAGTTGACACTAAAGCGCAGTTGACAATTTTGAACAATTCCAAAGTTCGGACATATTATTCCCCAAGTTGAAGTTTGTGATACAAAACACACTAGCATGTAATAATGTATGCCCCTAAATTATATTTAAAAACAAATTGGGCACCATCAGCTGCAGTCTCTCCAAATAAAACTTACTGCAAAACCAGAAAATGTGTATCAATTCCTCACCTTCAAGCATAGCTTGCTTTGCTCTAGAATCTTTTTACTGGTTTTCATAAATGCTTAACATCATTTCATTAAAAAGACATTTTACTTTTTAAAAAGTAGAAATCTAGTAAAATCTATGTGTTAAAAAAATCACTCATTGCTAAAATCTAAACTTAATTCTAAAATTTCTGCTAAGGAAGGAAAGCGTAAGAGTACTGAAAAGAGTAGGCAAGCCACACACCAGGTGTAGCAGATCTAAAAAGTTGGCCCAGCTGTGGGACACCCTACACATGCCATCTAGTTTTGTTGATCGTGTTTCAGTTGTTCAGGTTATAAAACTACTGTGTGAAAGAGAGAGAGAGAGAGAAAAAAACCCTGCTAGTTTCTTATTAATTCTGAAGTTAGACCACTTTTCTAGGCTATCTTCCCTTTAGTTCCCAGCGCTCGGATTCTCTCCACTCTGCGCCGGTTCCCAAGTATTTCAAGTTTCCCCAAGAGCCGAGAGAGGAGTTGCCAGTGCTTACCTGTTCCCTCGGTATACAGGGCAGGGAGGTCCTCCGATGGGACTTGCTGCTGCAGCCGGACATCTCGGCGGACACGACGGAGCTGGACCGCCTCCTCCTCTTAAACACCGGGATATCTTCCTTGGTCCCAGCAATCAGCTGGGACCCCAAATGCTCCCTTGGAGCCGCCTCCGCGGACTGCGGCAAGATTTGTTCCACGTACCTGGCCAAGAGGATCCCCAGCACGCCGGCCAAGTACGCCAGGTAAGGTCTCCAGGCGACCTTGAACCTCTCTAAGGAAATGAGGGACACGGTCCTGACCGCGCTAGTCAAGGCGATCATGAGGACGCCCAGCCTCAGCCTCAGCACCAGCCATGTCGCGGCGGCCAAGCAGCTGAGCACCACCCCCGCGACGGGGAGCGAGAGTAAGTGATCCTCCCCGACGCCCAGCCCAATCTGGACGAGCGCTTCCCCCCCGCAGCAGGCGGCCAGCAGCGCGACAGCCAGAGGCAGGCGCACCCCGGCGCGCAGGAGGTACAAGCCCATCCAGAAGAAGGCACACAGGAGACTGAAGAGCAGCGCCGAGGGCTGCAGCCAGGGGCTGAGCCGCGCGCCGCCCCCGGGAGCACCTCCCCGAGGCCCCGGGAAGACGCCCCCTTCTGCTCCCGGGGCTGCTTCCTCCTCCTCCTCCGCCGCCGCCTCCTTACACTGCTCCAGGTCACAGCCGACCTCCCCGCGGACCAGCCTCACCAGCAGCGCCAGCAGAAAGGACAGGGAGCCCGCGCACAGCGCGGAGGAAAGTTTCCGAGAGCGCCGGAGCGGCTGCAGCACCAGGTCTCCCCAGCAGCCACGGCAGCCCGAGTCCCGCGGCGATGCGGGGTCCGCACGATGGTGGCAGTCCCGGCCCGCCGTGGGGGCTTGACTCACCCCACTGTGGACGGGCTTGTCCCTGACTCGTGCAGCGTCGCCGGGCACTGCCATGGTATGGGGTGCCCTCTTCACCGAATTCCCAGTGGCCCCCCGACGCCCCCGCCCCGACCCACACGCGCGCGCGCACACACACACACGCACGCACGCTCTTCCCAATTCCACCCTCGGAATCCTGCTTCTCCCCAGGCCCACAATCCACTGAAAGTTTCAGCTTTCGAATAACTCCTGGAGAATGCTAGATGCTCCAATGAGACTTCTTCAAGTTAAAAGCTAGCACGCTCAAGTTGAAAGCAAACACGGGCAGAAACGATCAGGATTCCCCTTTTCTCTCTTTGAATATCTTTTACAGATTCTCTGCTCCACCCCCAGCCCCGACTTAAATCCTCCGGGGTCTCTTCCTACTTCAGGATTTCAAAAATTGCCCAATGCATCCCGCGCGCAGGAGCCGCTGACGCTGGAGGAGCCGGGGGGCGCAGGGCGGGTTCCGGGCCATTCGAGGCGCAGCTCGGCGCTGCGCTGCAGCGCGCCGGGCCCGCGGCAGATGGAGGTCTCCCTTCTCTTCCTTCCTGCAGCTCTTTTTCTATCACTCTTTCTTTCTCCTCGGCCGATTCTCCCCGGCACGGCCCCAGGACGCGAATCGCCATTCCCTGGGGCAGAAAGCAAAGCCTCCCCCGCCTCCGTCAATCCAATTCATGGCAAAGGATGGAAAAAAAAAATGGGAAAGGGGCTGAGAAATAAGAAGTTGCTAAGTCCGGTCGGAGAGACCGCCGGACCGAGAGACTAGCGGCAGCCGCAGAAGGGAGGCAGGGAGAAGGAGCGAGCAAGAGAGGAAGGGAGGGTGAGAAGAAAGGGAGGGTGAGAAGGGAGAAGGAGATTTGCTTTTTTTTTTTCCTCCCCACTTCTATTTGTTGCAAGGTTGGTGGTGATTTGCAGTTTTGCAAAGGGGAAACGAGTGGAGACGCCTGCTTAAGATTGTATAAAACTGGCAACTGGAGTGATCGACAATTCCGCTTTCTTTCTTTAAGGCAACTCCCTAGGAAAGCTTCTCAGCCGAGCTCCCGCCCCCTCCTCCGGAGGAGGCGCTACCCTCAGCACGATTGCTCCTTTGCTGGGAAAGCGGCCGGTTCACCCTACAGGCTGGAGCAGGGGCTGCTGAGGCTGATCCACCGCTCAGCCCACCTCAGCCCCGGGGTGTGGGGGGCTGCGGCTAGCCCTGAGGCTGAGCTCCCTAGAACGTTGGAGGGGAAAAAAAAAAAAAAAAAGATTGTGTTTGCCTATTTGGCAGATGAGAGCCAACATACTTTCTACTGTCCCTGAAAATGACAGCCACTTCTACTGTGTGATTCAAAGATGTTCCCAAGTCAGTTACAACAGCAGTCCAATTTCAGGTGACATTGTAATCCTTTGGTCGCTCCTGCTGGAAGGTGTGTTTTATGAGAACCCAAGCCTGGCCTGTTGGTTCAAATGATGGAAGAATCAGCCTTACCTAGACCACAATAGTATAAAAAGAAAGGAAGGAGAGGCAGCAGTCATTTAAATCCAGTGTATGAGTATTACACAATAGTTTTTGACTGTGGAAACTAAAATTACATTGGGATTAAGTGACCGTATCATCAAAAAAGGTTAACAAAGTTTAAAAGCCCAGATAGTTCATCAAAAAATAAAGAAAAATCTCAAGGGAGAGGTGAGGCTAGGTCGGTTAACACTAGGAGAGATCTTAGAACACTGCCCATGGCTGCAAAATACTACATCTTCGAGCAAAGCATATGAAAAAAATCAGGACCTTAGTTATTAATGAGTAAAGGTTCATGTACTGCAGCAGTGTGATATTTGAGAAACTAAAAGAAAATTTTCAAGCTAACTTTTTTTGGCAGATTATGAAAAAGAATTCAATATCTGTTCAATGGACTTAAACTCGATTGATGTTCCTTGAGATCCAGTTGTCTTTTTAAAACTAAAACAAGAATATGATATTCCACTTTTAACATGGCTATCTTAGATGTCATTTGCCCTCACTAATAATAATCTTAATAATCCAATTTTGTCTTAATTATCTTGACATTCCAGGTTAAAGTGTATTTACAGCTTAGAGCATTGAGATAATTGATTCAATATGCCACTGTATTTTGTATGGAGACATGAAGCAATAAAAAAAGCCAAAAGGAGATCCTTGAGATAAAATTAATTTATGGGGACAGGGGGAGAAGATGGCTTAAGTTTTAAACAGCTTCATGGGAAGCAGCCTGTTCTAGCAGAAGGCAGATATTCATATTATGACATTAGTAGATATGAGAAACTATAAAGGTACAGCTTCTCTCTGTCAGATGTCCAGAATTGTGCTACCACACAGGAGTGTGAGTTGGGCAGCTAGTCAATGGCAGTGGACACCATCTGTTTAATAATTAAGGAAACAGGAGCAGCAATGTCTTTGCCAAAGACAAATGAGCCCCCTAGCACGCACACATACTTTCATGAGTTTCCTTTTTAGACATATGATTCATATGCCAGATCCCACCTGGGACACATCGGAGTGAAACACCTTGATTGGAAAATCGTTCATATCTGTTGGCATCCAAAATAACATATTAAAATAATAAACTGTAAAAATCTGGCATATATCAAGGTTAAAAAGAAAAGCATAGTAAGGGAAATTTTAGAATATTTCAATTTTATCTGTCCCCTACCCCCACAATTATCTCAGTTCTTTAGAAAATTTAATATAATATTATCATAAAAACTGAACACTTAAGGTATGGGAAGCAGACGTTTTTTAAAAGTTGTAACAGGAAAAAATGGCATTTGCTAATGGCAGCAAAACAAGAATATTCTAAATCCATGTGTTAATAACATCCTGGAACTCTTCAATAAAATAAGGAGGCAATGTCCTGGCATCCAGGTTTCTTTAACAAATAATAATCAAAAAGTCATTTGTCCCATCCAAAGGAAAGAAGGTAGATTTTTCTCCCCATACCATCCAGAACACAGAGGCAAGTGAACAAAGACAACAAAATGCTAATGTTAGACAGACGCAGAAACCTGCAGGGCTATACTGACTGAAAGAAGTGACTAATAATGTACCTTTAACAGAGTATATTCAGTGAAATGAGCTGCAATACATAAACTGGATAGGGAGCATTCACATATAAACACTGCCCATTTTCTACAGATAGTGGTGAGTCCTAATTCAAGAAAGTGACAACACAGCCAAAGAATAAGGAAAATGTTGTACATGCAGAAAAATAGTAGAGCATGGACAACAGAAATAAAAATTTAAATTTTACTTGATCAATCTTCCACTTAGTCAAATCTAGCAAACATGTTTTTATAGTTTTTTGGGAAGAGGATCTAACCCATCGCATTTGAGCTTTATTAAATATAGTTAAGCGTCAGGAGATTCTCTTGTAAAATTCAGTAAGTTTACATTCCGTAGTATGGGTTCAATCATTCTCTGCTACCTATCTGATTATTATATATTTATATCTAATAGGTACCTAAAATATAAGGTATCCAAAACAAAATTCTTAACTTACAATTCCCTTCCTCCCTATCCCCTACCCACCCAAACTATATTTTCTCAATCTTGTTCCATCCCAGTAAAGAACATAACCATCTACCTAGTTGCTGAGGCCCCAGAAGAGGGAACTGCTCTTGATTCTTTCCTTTGTTTATCTTGCTTTACTTTTAGTTGATTAGCAAATCCACTTGATCCGGTCTCTAAAATATATTCTAAATCCATTTACTTTTCACTGTCCCTCTTATAATAACCTACCAAAGAGCCATCATCTTCCTTGGCCAGGACAAGTGCAGTAACTAACTGATCTTGCCCTACTTATAATTCATTTTCTATATAGCAGAGTAATACTTTAAAAATATAAATGGAATTATGTCCCTCCCCTATTTAAAACTACCCAAAGGCTACCCATTGTACTTGCAGAATCCAGTCCTCATCACAGTCCTCATGACAGTCCTACAAGGACCTTCAAGATCTTTCCAAGTAATTCTCTCTGACCTCTCCTCCTATTCCAATGCTCCTACTTCACTGGTGAAGCACTATTTATTAGAACTTTCTTCAATGACAAATAGACCCTCTGCTGTCCAATATGGTCGCCACTAGCCACATGTGGCTACTGAATACTTGAACCATGGTTGGTGTCCCTGAGGAGCTGAACTTTTGTATTTTATTTTAATTTAAATTTTAATACATTCACTTAGCTAGTGTGTACAGGAATGGAGAATGCATCTCTAATACCTCAAGCCACCTTTGTGTTCTGCATACATGTGAAATGGGAAACCCTGTTCAGGGCCTTGGTATCTAGAGATTTTCACATAGCCGGCCCCTTGTGCTCCATCAAGTCTAACCTCAAATGTTACTTTATTTTAGAAAGGACTTTTTTCCAAGAATCTTATCAAAAACTTTTTGGACACCCCATGTGCACGTACACACATTTTCTTCCACTATCATACTACCCTGTTTCATTGTATTTATAGCACTTATCACTATACAAAATGGTCTTGTTCATTTATTTTTCTCACTTATCATTTATCTCTGTTCACTAGGGTGTTAGTGCCATGTGAACAAGGACCATGAATATCTGTCTTGTTTGCTGTGTGTCTCCAATTACCAGCATAGTGCCCGGCACATGGTGGAAGCTTGTCTGAGTCTGTTCACTGTTGCTATGAAAGAATACCTGAGATTGGGTAATGCGTCATCAGGTGATTTCATCATGTGAACATCACAGAGTATACTTACACAAACCAGATGTGTGACCTACTACACACCTCGGTTATATGGTATAGCCTAATGGCCCAGGCTACAAATGTGTACAGCATGTTACTGTATTAAATACTGTAGGCGATTGTAACACAGTGGTAAATGTTTGTGTATCTAAACATAGAAAGGGCACAAAGTACCATATTGTAATCATGTGGGACCACTGTGGTATATGTGGTTTGTCATTGACCAAAACATTGTTAGCAGTGCAAGCTTATATGAATACTTAAATTACTCACCTATTAGAGAAATAGGTAATTGTCAAAGTTTTGAAAACTTTGTAGTGATTACCTGATGAAATGTCTACAATCCATAGCAGTTTTCTGGTAGGCTTAGGGATAATACAGTGTAAACCTGCATTTCAGTGATGTGTAAGCTGAGAAATTAGGAGATACCTAAATATGAGTGACTAAGATGTCACAGCTCACATCACGATTTATGACAGAGACTCCAACTGTGCCAATTAACAACAACAGGGGATTAACTTAAGATTTAAAAAAGTAAACATTTTGCCAAGATAGACCTTATTAATACTTATTATTTCACATATAGTCAGGGAAAAAAATGCAGAAACCTTGCATTTTTAGATGCATCATCTGCCTTTTTTTTAATGCTGCCACTCAAAATGCAGTGCCTGCCCAATAAATTGCTGATAAACAGCCAAAAGCTGAGCTCTTATTGACTTCATGAGCAAATAGTTCAGGTTTACAGCAGCTACTGATGTACAGACCAGGCTAAAATGTTAGAAATTAAGGATGGATTTGCATTTTTAAGCTAGAGTGTATTATTGAGAAAAACTATGAAGGTTGTTGATAGAAAGGAAAATATAAGTATAGCCTATATCTTTGTTATATTTCAACACCACTGAATTTTAAAGTTAGTTTTACTTACCTGTAAGTGTTATAATAGCACCCAAACTGCTAATTTTTGTATATGTGATAGAAGGATTCCAGGACAAAATTTATATACAGCATAGAAACATCCTTGATCTATAAATGTGATGCTCTTTTGCATGAAATCTACCAAGGTTTCTAAATATTAATGGAGTGTTTTAAGCTACCTTATCATTTTGGAGGAAACTCTAATAAACAGCCAAATGTCTAAAAGTAGGCAATTAATAGAAGGGAAAATAGAAAGAAAGAACACAGATAATTTACTAATTGAAAATCTACCCTGAGTAATTGATCACCTACTGCTCTTTTCCTTTATAACTATCTAAGGAGAATGCACATTTAAAATTAGGATGGAATTTTAAAATGAGTTAAATAATCACTCATCTTTATGTAAATATAATTTAAAATACTGTCACTTGACTAGTTATCTTATCTTACTTCTATTTACAATTCTGTTTTTATTTGTGGCTGTGTTAGATCTTACAGAATCTAGGGCTATTTGTTATATCATCTCTCAAATTATTTCCTCCCCCAAAGCTTTAGCCTCAAAAGGGCAATTTCATTTATGACTGTGAAATGTCTGGTTGGCTTTCACACAACAACTATGTTGTGAGAGTAGAGAAAAAGTGTTAAAATATGGTATTTAAAACATAATTACCTGTAGAACCTGTAGAAAAGAAATAATCAGTGTCTAAAAATACTTATTATTTACACTTAAAGACTTAGACTCAAATACAAAAATCAAAATGCTTAATGTTTATTATCTCTCCCACTAATACAAAGTTCAGAAAAGAAGCATCATCTGAGATTGTCAGTATAATCAATATCTTGTATTCAGTGACTAAGAAGGAAGTGCTCATACTAGTTAATCTGAGTTGTTCTCTGCCTGAAACTGTAAGGCATTTTTTTCATTCTACCGGAACCACAGAACTATGGTAACTTTCCACAGAAATGGCAAATTACATACAGAGCTTAGGCTCAATGAGTTCCTTTAGCCAAAATCTAGAAATAGGGCATTTTGAGCTCAGTAAGAACAGTAAGTGATGCATGGAAGAAATAAATGTGCTTCTCCCATTCCAGAAAAGGGAGGACCTCCAAAATATAGGTAAGAATGTGAGTTTTCTCCAATAATGTCTCCTCTTCCTGGCCAAATCTTTACATTGATTTTTTAATTTTATTTCTTGTTTGTTTTGTTTTTTGCTCTCTAAAGACCCATCAATGAGAAATTATAGTCCATTTACTATTGAGAGCTAATTTGGCATTGTTCTGATTTTGTTATTATAATTAATATAGTACATAAAAAGATATAGATAATACATAATTAAGAGTTCTGGAAGTTATGGGTGACACATAGTTAAAAAGGGCCAGAGAAAGGTCTCAGATTATTCTAAATTAAAATAATTATTATCACTCACAATGTATCTTATCTAATTTCATACCTCAAATATCAATTATTCAAGGGACTGAAGAAAAGCCCAGAAGAAACCCGTACAAGTCATTTCATCACTGCATATTAATATTGGAGAGTTCCCTTAAATTTACTCATATAGGTTTATTTGAGAAAAAGGGATTTCTCATCTACAAATACATTTATACCCCAACAAGAAAGTCACTCAAACAGGTGTTTTGTTTTGCTGCTCTATAAAATAAGAGGTCACGATAAAATTTCGAACCAATCTGTCTGAATTTTCTCCCATAGAAATGTTAATCATTCTACTAAAATTTCCATACATCTTCTTTCTTCTAGACCTTACTAAAAAGCCATATTCCTACCCAATTGGAACAAGATTGTAGAACACAAGGATGCATCCTTAACCTTATAAAAATGCCTTGGAATTTTTAATGAGCAGAAGTGGTCAGAACCTCAGTCATACATCTCATCCAATAGATGGTTCTCCTGTAGCTCAGTGCTCCATAACCCAGGCTGAAGTTGGCTCAGCACCACCTTGGGATGGAAGAGGGCCACCTACTGAATCACCGCCACCACATCCTGCAGCATCCTGCATCCAAGTCTTTCCTGGGCCCACCCCTGCTGAACTCCCAAGGTCAGAAGAGATCACAGCTTTAGAGCATTTCATTACAAATTTTAAATTTCCAGTCTCTGGTTTTCATATTGCATTTCAAGATCAACATCCTTATTAGTAGTCGTATATTTTTTATTTTGAAATTTTATAACACCTTTTCCACTGGGAAATTCCAAGCAGGCTACTGAACTTCGTTACCACACAGGCAGAAATCCGCATAACACCCCTGTGGAGGAGGTGTTAAATGACAGAAAGAGAGAGAGAGCGCACACCATCACCTACTCTTACAAAAGTCCAATCCTTAATAATTAATGAATGAAAAGACATCTTGAGTCCAGTGGTCACTGGGAGTAATTGGCGTATATTTTCTCAGCTGCCTCTAAATGAAAATGGCAATAATTTAACCAATATATTTGGGCCGACAGCTAAGCTAAATTAAGTTCTCTCTTGCACCCAAGCAGTAGAACTAAGTGGGATCTGAACAGACTACTCTCTGTTACCACTTGATTGTGGAAAACGCACATGTGGTGCTCAGTAACTGAGTATTTCAAGTCCTGCTCACATTTACAATGTCTTTTTCTATCCTTGGTTAAAAGGTCCTGAAAATTGGGAGGACACAAGGTTACATTTGTTTTATACCTTTTCTCTGTCCTCAGTTCTTCCTTATGTAAAAACTTTTGGTGTTTAAATGATAATACAAGAGGTTACTTTGAGTGATAAAATCAAGAGTCCAGCTATCAAGATGAAATTGCATAACATAAATGTATAGTTCATAGTATATATTGGTGGTTATCAGCCTCATATTGAATGCCTCATTTTATAACAAATATTTTATAATATCACTGTAGCATACGCTATCAGTTCCCTTCCCATATTCCCTAGGCTGTACACACCAGTGACATCCTATTTCTGGTCTCTGCTCAGGGCCTTCTGGCTGCCGAGAGTACTTGGCTCACACACATTGTGGCAGTCCAGAAGATGATAGCCTGATGGAATATAAAATGACCTCATACAGCTTCAGACAACTGGGAGGAGAGGGTGGTTGGGGCAGATCTTTTACCTAGGAACACAGCGTTTCACTATACCCAAAACTTTGGATGTTGCCTAAACATATTGGGCATCACGTGCCAGTAGACTAGCAAGCAAAGGAGTTATCATACTGATTTTCATGACCAGATAGGGTTACTGCTGCACAATCAAGATAGGGAAAATATGACTGAAACTCAGAGAATTCATGGAGGTGCCCTAATGTGGTTTGGATCTATGTCCCCACCCAAATCTCATGTCAAACTGTAATCATCAGTGTTGGAGATGGGGCCTGGTGGGACGTGATGGATCATGGGGTCAGATCCTTCATAAATAGTTTATCACCATCTGTTCTCGTGATAGAGTTCTCATGAGATCTGGTTACTTAAAAGTGTGCAGCACCCAATAGCAAAGACTTGGAACCAACCCAAATGTCCAACAACGATAGACTGGATTAAGAAAATGTGGCACATATACACCATGGAATACTATGCAGCCATAAAAAATGATGAGTTCGTGTCCTTTGTAGGGACATGTATGAAATTGGAAAACATCATTCTCAGTAAACTATTGCAAGGACAAAAAGCCAAACACCGCATGTTCTCACTCATAGGTGGGAATAGAACAATGAGAATTCATGGACACAGGAAGGGGAACATCACACTCCGGGGACTGTTGTGGGGTGGGGGGAGGGGGGAGGGACAGCATTAGGAGATATACCTAATGCTAATTGACGAGTTAATGGGTGCAGGAAATCAACATGGCACATGGATACATATGTAACAAACCTGCACATTGTGCACATGTACCCTAAAACCTAAAGTATAATAATAAAAAAAAAGAAACAAACAAACAAAAAAAAAGTGTGCAGCACCTCCCCTCACTCTGTCTTGCTCCTGCTCCCCCATGTGAGGTGCCTCACTCCCCCTGTGCCTTCTGCCACGATTGGAAGCTTCCTGAGGCCTCCCCAGAAGCAAAAGCTGCTATGCTTCTTGTACAGTCTGCAAAACCATGAACCAATTAAACCTCTCTTCTTTATAAATTTCCCAGTCTCAAGTATTTCTTTAAAGCAATGTGAGGACAGACTAATACATACCCCTTGGTGCTTCCACCCCAAGGAATAATAATCACAAGAACAGGGCAAGTTAGAGTCCAGAGGTTTCATGGATCTAGGTCTGTGTTACCCAACTAGGCCAATGACTTAGGCCAATAGAAGTCCTGGCTGAGAGTAAAGGTGAGGAGACTCTAGAGTGGGAGCAGAAGAGGAAGCTGAGAAATATCACCTATATTTCTATTTGTCTTAGAAATTGTGTGTGTGTGTGCGTGTGTGTGTGTGTGTGTGTGTGTGTGTGTGTGAAGTGGGTGAGGACTGGGTATCCCTTTGTAGAATGAGTAACAGAGCAGATTAACTTAAAGTAGGGCGTGAATGGATCTGGATAATCCAGCAGGTGGATTGTAGCGGATGATGGTACTGCTCCCATCATCAGCCCTCACTTTCCCTGTAAATGCCTATAACCCTTTCTGCAAACACTTGTGACTCCTTGTCTACAGGGAGCGTCTAAGGAAGCTCCCAGACTTCAGTGATGCAAAGCAAAGTGAAATAGTGCGTATGTAAGTCTGGAACAGCTTTTACTTTAAAAACTGTGCTCCTTGTCTTGTGCATAAGGACACTGTACACTTGTGTACCTCTCTGTGTGCTTCAGAACCTCTCTGTGACCCATCAGTCTACACAACACTGCATATCCCAGTCTCCAACCAGTGGTTTTTGGCTCCTTCCTCACTGGAGTGCTCCATTCAATAAAATGTTTTATCTACTGTCTCAAGCGTTGATTTTATTATTTAGGCTTCTGCACTTTAATCGCTTTGCTTCTCCCTGGCATGGTATTTTGCATACCAAAAGTTAAGTAAGACGCTCTCATGGCACAACTCTGGGACCCCTCCATTTCCAGAGATAACTTAGGCTTGACTTTCTCTCAGCCCCAGAGAGGCCAACTTAGATAATGACTGTTGAAAATAGCATTTGAAATGCTATTTTTTAAACAAAACCTTTATTTTTATATGTTTTCAGAGTCACAGTAGTGGAAGGGCCTAAATATAGTACAAATGTAGTTATCTCTAGCTACATTTAGGAAGGTTGGCCAGGATTATATTTTTGAAAGTCATAATCATTTTCATGAGAATAGCAACAGCAGAATATACTGATCCTTAATGTTTTAAAGCATTTAGTCAAAAAGGGTCACATCTTTACCTCTCAGGCATTATGTAAGTTGGAAAAGGAGTTCATACATTATAAGATTTTTTATGAATTTGGGCTTGGACACATTGGAAGTAACAGGTGAAGAAAGAAACAAAATATGTCACACACGTTGTCATCTAAAAGAGCCCTCAGGAAATCAATACCATAGTTTTTGGGAAAAAGGAGGCTGTAAGAGTCTAAACCAGTAAGTCAAATGGGAAGAAAAGAGTGCCACTCTGGAACAAGAAGGAACAAGTCTGTACAGTTTAATCTAATATGGAGAATGCATTTCTTATGATCTCACCATAAGTACCATTGAACTGAAATGAAGATGAGGCTATCCTGTAATGTGAGGGGTGTCAGCACACAGCGATGTGGGCAGAGTCCTGTGATAAGCATGTGCAGTAGCTAAGGAAGACAGGTAGAGATACCATAAGATACTTCAGCAGCTATGGCAGTTGTTAGGGAATATGTTCTTTACAGTTATCACTATTTTGACTCATATTCTGTAACTGTAGCACCATATCCATCTATGCCCTGACTAAAGTGCCCTTGGAAAGTCAGATTGTGAATACGAACTTCAAAAGGTATCCTTTGTCCCTTTTTCCACTTCCATGTTAATTATTAATATATCATCATATTTTTACATCCTGCCCCAGGTCAGTACCTTCTTCTGATGGAAGATATTGGGCAAAATATTACAATAACTCGGCAAAAACTTCAGGCATACATCTAACTACATCAATAGTAAACAAAACGCAGCATAAAATGTGCAGATGTAGAAGTCGTCCTTTTATTGTAAAAATAACATGGACTAAAAATAGATAAAAGACATTTTTATTAATAAATGTACAAAAATGCCCAAATTATATTTAGACACACTTATCTAAATAACAATGGTGACTTGGCAGGTTCAGTTTATATCTGTACTAAAATAACTAAAAAACTATAGATTCCTACATAGGTGTTACCCTAAAATGATTTGAATATTTCAGATTGACTAGAAATAAACTATTATCCAGCTAAAATGTAAACTCACCAATTCTCACTAAAACTTTATTTTTAATCATATTTATCCGATCTCAAATTGAGCCTTCTTAGGAAAGATCGTTAAAATATTGTAGAAGAAATGAACAATTCTTCACCTGAGTGTTTATTTCTCTCTCCTTGGACTATGGCCTGAATTTGGTTTGGGAAAGAGTCACAGTTCAGATTTTTCCACAGGCCTTCTTGACCTACACAAGTCGGCTTGCTATAAACCAAACCCCTGCAGCTTTCGTATCCTGGCAAAGCTGGGAAAGCCATAAATATTTTTGGCAAAGTAGAACCCTAAAATAAGACAAGGTTTTTTATTTCAAGATCATATAACATTGGTCAAAGTGGCATACTGAGGCAACTAGCTAAAACATATTTTTAAAGCAAATATGTGGTGATATAGAAATATTTCTCACACTAATCCATGTCAACGACCTGGCTGAGGTTTTATAACACTGGGCTGTGTGAGATACGTTGTTTCAAATGGAGATTATAAACAAATCTGGATTCTGCTAGTTGAAAGGAAAAGTTGCTGATGTGCCTTAGCCCCTTAGAAATAGAGCTCCCACCCAGAGGGGTTTAAAGTATCAGAAACTTAAGAGCACTCCTTAGGCCAGTGGTTTCCAAACTATCGTGCATTTCAGAATCCACTGGAAGACTTGGCTAGGCTCAGCCCCAGAGTTTCTGATTCGCTAGGTCAAAGGTAAGCCTGGGAATTTGTATTTCTCACAAATTCCCTGGAACTGCTAATTCTGCTGGCTCCAGGATCACACTTCAAGAACATTAGACTGGCTTGGACATCACAGTAACCCTTCAGAAGAAAGAGAACCTCAAGGCCGCCCCATCAATACTGCATTTTCATGTATTACTTACTTGTGCTAAATTCACTAAGTTATTTACTTGGTGAATATTTGATATTCAGTTTGTTGAGGGTTAATCATTTGTGCCACCCAAGTTCAGAATTCGAAAAGCTAATCAGAAGTCAAAGTAAAGGGAAAGTCCCAAACCTAGGGTTCCCATTGTTTTCCCCTCTCTGTAGGTTTCATTATCATCCCTAAATCTACCGAATTGCAAAGAACCACAACTGATGATTAGTTTGCATTGAAAAAATTTGGTTCTCACTGACATTGTTTTTTCTCAAGTGGATTCATATTCTTAGCTACCCCACCGGGTGTACTATAAATATAGCACCCTAAAATGGTACAATGTATTTTCAAATGTCATATTATTTCACATAAGTAAGGTAATATAAAATAATATATAGCAACATAATATTTTAATTATGACAGTGAGTAGCATCGTAGATTGCATTGTTTTCCTCAAGCCCTCCCTAGACTTCCCTGTGAGAGGATGACATACCCCAGCCCTTTGGCATCTGCTTGCCCTTCTCCGTGACACTAGCTCACTTCCTACCACGTTGACACTTGCCTTGGCTACGTGATTTGCTTTGGTCAATTATCCCATGTCATCATTATCCTTCTGTCTGCCATCAAACTGACATTTCCTGGGTAGAAGCTGTTCCTCTGGCCTTGTTCTTGAATGGAAATGATATGGAACAGAGCCTCAGCTGACACGCATCATGACTGAGAAATAAACCTGGTTTTCAAAGCCACTGAGATTTGAGGTTTATGTGATACCACATAACTCAGCAAAAGTACAATATGAATATATAGAATACATAAAATAAGAGAGGCACTTTAAATGACCTCCTTTATTGAGAAAGTGTCATGGAGAATATGAAAAGGATGCCTGGAATTTACACTATTTCATTTGCACCGGATAAATCTGAGATCCAGAAAGGTTAAGTGATTTTCCTAAAGTCATACGCTTAACTATGAGTATTTTCAAGCAAACAGAAGAGAAAGACAAGGAACTGAGGGCCATGTTAGAAAATGTGCCAGTCTATACAGTTCACTGATGTCTAACATACAAACATGCAAGTGCTACATTGGAGTTTTAAAAGTAATCTGTGTTGGAAACCGGCTGTCTCAAATTTAAAACCGAGTCTGCTTAACCAGCTATCATGGTCATCATACCACTGCTGTGGAAGACACATACAGGGTTGCAGTGAGGCCCCTAGCAAGCTAATGCCCAGATCACTTATCAGATACACAATTATTGTGAAGAAAAAGAAAAATACAATGGGTTGCTGCTACAAAATATTTGAATCTTACAATATATTTCCTTCAATCTAATTGTCTACCAAAAAAAGAAAAAATCTGTCAATTTATATCTCCATTTCTAGCTTGCTTGGGGGAAAAATACACTGGTCCGGCTAAAGCGAATAGCTTATTCAGTTGTAGTTCTCGTTGCTTAATAGAATTGCTCTTCTCCTCACCCCTCTCCAAAACCTCCAGAATCTTTCTTACTTGCAAATAACACACAGCATTTCCTTTGTTGGATAATTAATCTCTCCACTCAACCCACACTATCAAGGTAGGCTGACCTCACTTTCGGCTTCAGGACTGGCTAACATGAATCACATAAACGAGGCAATATAAAACAATATATGGCAACATAATTTCTTTAATGTACTCCAACAGTGAGTAGCATGGTAGATTGTATGGTTTTCCCCAAGACCTTTTTACCCTTTCCTGTGAGAGGGGATGACATATTCCGGCCCTTTGGCATCTGCTTGCCCTTCTTAGTGACACTAGCCATTTTCTACCATGTTGACACTCGCCTTAGCTATGTTTCACCCACAACCCATCTCCCTGCCCTGGTGATTGGTTCATGTATGGGTATGTGACCCTATGGGGGCCATCGCAAGAAGATCCAAAACAGTTAGGAAATAGAGGCTATTCCTTCCACACTAAATGTGAAATCTGGAACTGCAGCGGTCAGTTTTTAATTAAGAAAAGAGATCGTGTCTGAAAATGAATTCAATATGTGGGAGAAAATTAACCCAAGATGAAGAACCAGGTCATTGTTTGAGCCTCAACATCAAGCCAGTCAAACTTCCAAAGTTTATTGGTCATTTCAATCAATCAATTCCCTTTGTGTTTAAGCCAGCTTGACATTGGGATTTTTCTCACTTGCGATTAAGAGTCCTAAATTATAACATAGTAAATTAATAAGGTTGGCATTTTTCAGCCTCTTATGTGTTTAGAAAATGCAGGTTAGCCTCCCTGACATTCACAAACTCCGGGTGACTGACAAGATTATTTTGGCTGGGATGTCAAACTCTGAGCCTAGGTAAACTGACCAAGATAAATGTCACCCTGTAAGGCTTACTAACAGCCAACTGTTTTGCTATGAATTCTAAGGTTATCAAGGTTCCGACGTCATCCTGCCTTTTTCTTTTAAACATATACAGATTATTGGGTAGCCTTATCCTGTTTTATTTTAGAGATGAGCTCAAAAGAAGAAACTCTTCTCTTCATATTTGGAGTTGTTAAACAAATCAACAGGTATTTATTGAATAATCATGTTTGCCAGCCAAGTGTTAGTGTGTTGTATTCCGTAAGAACAAGTTTTTTTGAAGCAATCTTCTATAAAGAATGCTGCCTGGTAAGTTCAAAAGGGAGGCCAGAACATGCTGACAAATTACTAGAATCGGATTTTTATTATTATTGATACCCAGAGAGCTTTTTAACTGAAGATTCTATAAGGAAAAGTATTAAATAAGAATGGCCAGCCGGGCGCGGTGGCTCACGCCTGTAATCCCAGCACTTTGGGAGGCAGAGACAGGCGGATCACGAGGTCAGGAGATTGAGATCCTGGCTAACACGATGAAACCCCATCTCTACTAAAAATACAAAAAAAAAAAAAAATAGCTGGGCGAGGTGGCAGGCTTCTGTAGTCCCAGCTACTTGGGAGACTGAGGCAGGAGAATTGCTTGAACCCAGGAGGTGGAGCTTGCAGCAAGCCGAGATCACGCCACTATACTCCAGCCTGGGCAACAGTGCGAGACTCCGTCTCAAAAAAAAAAAAAAAAAAAAAAAGAATGGACTTGAAGTTCACTTGCATTTAAGGATAAGTATGTATAACATATTAGCAATGACACTGAGTAGAGTTTGGAATTCTTTTCTAATTCTATATATTGACTCAGTGAGACTAGTGAAGTGCCTCTGTTCAGGTACAGCACGATCAATTTTCTTCATCTGTTGTCAATCTAACATGCACATCCTCTTCTTTATACCCCTAGCTCTTCTATATTGGGATAATCACATCTCTACTAAAAATACAAAAATTAGCCGGGCATGGTGGCGCACGCCTGTAGTCCCAGCTACTCGGGAGGCTGAGGCAGGAGAATCACGTGAACCTGTGAGGTAGAGGTTGCAGTGAGGCGAGATGGCGCCACTGCATTCCAGCCTGGGTGACTGAGCGAGACTCCAGCTCGAAAAAAACAAAGATAATTACTTCTTTGTATCAAATTCCGTATTACTAATAGTAGAAAAAATCTTAGTTTATATCTACAATCGCTTTTCAGATTTTAATATAGAGTCTTCATAAACTGTATGTAGTTAAAAATGAAGGCTGTTTCACTCCTTGCTGTCGACTAAATGGCTACTGCTAGTATTTATTAAACAGGGACTGGCTTCTGTCTCTATTTGAGCAGCCCGGCAACTTTCTCTCTTCTCTGAGTGCTCTTTGTCTGCCGCTTCTGTGTTCTGCCAGAGCCGTCGCCGTTGCAAGGAGCGGGTGTATATTCTACTGCTTTTTGGCTGGGAGAATAAATTCCAGCTTAGGTCCAAGTTGAAAACGAATCCCCCAGTAGGCAAAAACATGGACTCTAGTATACTTCCTGTGCACCCCCTTTGGCCTCAGCAGCCTGGAGTTTTACAGTGGAACCATTTCATGCTTAATAACATGCTCTACACAAGGCACCATGGGAAATACAAAAGCATGGGCCATACTGTCTGCATTGAGAAATGCAAACTCTTGCATGGAAGACAAGATTTGTATGTTCACGGAAACACGCATGCATGTGCATGCACACGCACAGGCACACACCTTGAAACTAAAGCGACACAGTGTACTGAGAAATAATAAATGTGTGATACTGATAATTTATTGATGAGAAGAAATCAAGGTAAGTTCAATCAGTCAAGAAAGACTTCATAAAAATCTAACTTGAATGGTGCTCTGGAGGCCAAGGACTTGAAAAGTTATGTGAAGTCTGGGCTGGCCAAAGGAAAGCTTCTCCAAGTGAGCTGAGCCCTAATATCAATTTAGTTAAAAAACCTGGTCCAACAATGGCTTGTCATAATGTAGGCCACATGTGTATAGACCGAATTCTTCCCGTTTTAATTGCTTATTTTGGCTCTATAAAATCCCAGCCTATATCTTTTTGGCTTTCATTTGGTAATGCATATTTAAACAAGTTTCTAATGTTGCATTTGTTGAAATCCAGCAGAACAGTGGCTTGTATTTTAAACCTGATTGTCCTTGTGTGAAAAACCACTAAAGTTTTTGAAAAGCTTCAAAAAATACTTCATGCTTAAGAGTCATCAAGCAAGCCATTTTATCAGTTTTCTAAGTGAAGCCATAAGCGTGCTGCTCTCTTGGTTTATTAACTGATGTGTTTGTTAGAAACCTTTATTATAAATCCAGTCATTCTGCAAATATTTCTCTAATGCTTTTAAAATAAATAAAACCCAAACTTTGCCTTTAAGCAGCAATAAAATCAGGAATGCATCAAAGCAAGAAATTCAAAGTACAGCTCAATGTGGCTGTGAGAGAGCTCCCCTGTTCAAAGACATTGGAAAATGATCCTGGAAAGGTGTAATATTTATATGTGAAGTCTATCTTACCGCAGCTTTAGATCATATTTGAGAAAGAAAACTTTCCAGCCAGTGACCATTGATTTTTTTGGAATACGTTCATTCGCTTCACTTGTTACTTGGACTTATTTACAAATATACAAATTTATATATTATGCATTATACTATAATTTAAAAAGTGAGAGTATCTCAAGAGTTTGTGTTATAGTAAAATATATCAAACAAATACAAGGTAAACAATTTACTTAAATAGAAGTGTTCTACTTGTGAAGTCTAAAAGAAATACTTTGTACTTCATAATTTTGAAGCAACAGCCTGATCTTATTTGGCCAGATGCCTTTAACAAAACAGCCTGGTGAGAGGGGTGAAGGGTGAACTTGTTACTCACTGAATCTAGAAATGACAAATTATTCATCATACTAAAGGAAATATCACACAAGCTCATAATATAAGTTTATTTTACTCATTAAATCCTGATTTCTGCATCAGCTTTTTCTATTTTTCTTACAGATGCAAAACTGTAAATGAGTCATAGTAGGATGCTTCCCATGAGAATTATTTTTCTCAGGAAGAATGAAGGAAGTATAGTCTTACGCTTTCCTTCTGAAGTTCACAAAGCTTTTGACTAAGATACTCTTAGTGAATAAGCTATTTTTCATTGTTTCTAACTTAAGACATTTGTTTTTTTAAAACGTATTTTCCAGAAAACGTTCGTTGTGTTGCTGCCTGTGTCTAATAACACAATATAAAGTTAGAAACAAGGTAAAGCAAATTTAACTATCTTTTCTTTTTCTTCCTTCCACAGTTACATATTTTATGTATAAAGAGAATTTGTAATAATCTCATTCACCTAATTGGATTTCATTTTAGCAAACTGAAATACTGTCTTTGAACATGATGAGCACTCAAACACAAAAAGTTTTCTATGTTTTGTTATTGTAAATCCTCATAATCTGTCATATCTTGAAAAGAACTGAGCCAAATAATTGGTCTAAAATTTGAGTTCACAATGTTGAGACGACCAAAGCTGGCAAGTATAATAAGTTGCCTAATACATCTGGCTATCTTTCAAAGACACACAAAAATATATAGTCACAACTTTTTTTTAAATAAAGTAAGTTAACTAACGGACCCACTCCTTAAAAAAATTTTTAAGACGAGTACTTGTATCTGCTTTATATTATAGTCCATGCCTACGAATTACATGATTTATACCAAGATACTCTAAAGATACTACTTAATTATAGAGTGGACAGCAAATGGCAATGTATATGTCATAATTACCAAATGAAATGCAATTATAAATTTTGTGATAAGGATTGAATATTGGCCACTGAACCATATAGCTATACAGTATTACACTGAGTTCTAACAACAAGACGGTTTGATCGGCGGTCCCATTTATGTGTTCAACAACATGAGCATATCAAGATCAAGGCCTCTACCTTTCTGGATTCTCAGTAAGTAAGCCCACCTATTCACGGCTTTCCTTGATTCAGAAAAAGTGTAAGGTCATTCTTATGTTAATATTACTAAATATATGTACTCAATATTCTTCCCTTACAAAAATAAAATTCTCAATCAGCTGCTGAAATTGAGACCTGTAAGTCTTTCCATAGCTTCTATACACTATTGGCATAAAACTTCACTCGAAACAGTAACATCTTCTTTTATTATTTTTATTTCTTTGTTATTTTTAATTTCAACTTCTATTTTAGAATCAGGGGTTACATGTGTAGGTTTGTTATATGGGTATATTACATGATGCTGAGGTGTGGGGTATGATCAATCCTATTACCCAGATAGTGAATATAGTACCCACTAGTTTTTGAACCATTGTCCCCTGTCTCCCCACCCCCATAGTAGTCTCTAGTCTCTATTGTTCCCATCTTCATGTCCAGAGTACCTATGTTTAGCTCCCATTTATAAGTGAGAAGGTGCAATATTTGTTTTCCTGTTCCTGTGTTAATTCACTTAGAATAATGGCCTCCACCTGCATCCATGTTGCCACAAAAGACGATTTCATTCTTTTGTATGGCTGCATAGTATTACATGATGTATATGTACAACATTTACTTCATCCAGTCCGCCATTAACGGACACCTAAATTGATGCCATGTTTTTGCTATTGTGAATAGCACTGATGCAAACATACAAGTGCACGTATCTTTTTGGTAGAGTGATTTATTTTCTTTTGAATATATACCCAGTAATGAGATTGTTAGGTTGAATGGTAGTTCTATTTTAAGTTTTTTGATAAATCTCCAAACTGCTTTCCACAGGGACTAAATTTATCTACATTCCCACTAACAGTGTACAAGCTGCTATACACTTACACACTTTTCTCTGAAGGCTCACCAGTATCTGTTGTTTTTTGACTTTTTAATAATAACCATTCTGACTTGTGTGACACGGTATCTCATTGTGGTTGTGATATGCATTCTTTAATGATTAGCGATGTTGAGCATTTTTTCATATATTTGTTGGATGGTTGGATTCTTCTTTTGAGAAGTGTCTCATGTCTTTTGCCCACCTTTTAATGGGATTATTTGGTTTTCGATTGTTGAACTGGTTAAGCTTCTTATAGATTCTGAATATTAGACTTTTGTCAGATGCATAGTTTATGAAAATTATCTCCCATTCTGTAAGTTGTCTGTTCACTCTGTTGATAGTTTCTTTTGCTGTGTGGAAGCTTTTTAGTTTAATTAAAAGTCCCACTTGTCAATTTTTGTTTTTGTTGCATCTGCTTTTGAGGACTTACTCATAAATTGTTTCCTGAGGACAACGTCCAGAATGGTGTTTCCTAGGTTTTCTCCTATGAATCTTATGATTTGAAGTTTTACATTTAAACCTTTAATTGATCTTCAGTTAATTTTTGTATATGGTGAGAGGTAGGGTCCAGTTTCAATCTTCTGCATATGGCTAGCCAGTTATTTTAGCACCATTTATTGAATAGAGAGTCCTTTCCCCATTGCTTATTTTTACTGATTTTGTTGAAGATCAGATGGTTGTAGGTGTGCAGCTTTATTTCTGGGTTCTCTATTCTGTTCCATCAGACTATGTGTCTGTTTTTGTACCAGTGCCATGATGTTTTGATTACTGTAGCCTTATGTTATAGTTTAAAGTCATATACTGTGATGTCTCCAGCTTTGTTCTTTTGGCTTAGAATTGCTTGGCTATTTGGGATCTTTTTTTGGTTCCATATGAATTTCAAAATAGTTTTTTCTAATTCTGTGAAAAATGACCTTGGTAGTTTGATAGGAATAGTGCTGAATCTGTAGATTGCTTTGACCAATATGATCATTTTAACAATATTGATCTTTGCAATCCATGAGCATGGAATGTTATTCTATTTGTTTGTATAATCTATGATTTCTTTCAGCAGTATGCAACAGTAACATCTTTTCTGCTCAATTTTACCCTTTATTTCTAGGAAATTTTCAGTTTTCAAAAGAACAACCTTCATATGACCTTATCTAAGGTTGTATCTTTGTGTGCTAATAAACTACTAGAGTGATTAACATATAATAAATATTGTTAAAAGGCAATTTTTAAATAGAAAATCATAATTTATACAAATATATAATGAAAACACATCATTTGAATTCATCATTTAGTGCAGGAAACAGTAAGATGTTACAATTAATTCAAAGGAGGAATTAAACAACCATATTTACAGAGCCAATAAAGAATGTTGAAATTAGTTTACAAATAAATGCAAAAATGGTATATCCAGAGAGTAACAATAAACTGCATTCTACCAGACATATTTCACTTGCATTTCTATGGATAAGAATCACCTGCATTATTATCAGTTTTCCAGACCTTATAGACTTGTAAAATAGTTCGAAACTATTAACAGGTGGTAATAACTAGGAAGGTTGTGGTACCCAGTGTGGTAGGCAGAATTCTAAGATGGCTCTCATGATTTCCAACCCCAATGTTATTCCCATGATTCTGTTATGTTACATGGCAATCACGATTTTGCAGAGGTAATTAAGGTCACTTATCAGTCAATCTTATCATAGGAAGATTGTCCAGATGGATTTAGCTTAGTCACATGAGCCCTCTAAGAGCAGAGGTTTTTCTCTAGTTAGAAGCAAAAGGGAAGTCAGAGATTTGAAATATAAAAAGGATTTGACATGCCATTGCTGGTTTGAAGATGGACAAGGCCATGGGAAAAAGATCTGAGCACGTCCTTTAGTTGTTAAAAATGATCTCCAGCCACTAGCCAGAAAAAAAAAAAAAAAATGAGGACCTCACTTATGCAACTGCAAGGAATTGGATTCTACCAACAACCCAAATAAACTTGGAAGAGAACTTTCTCCCAGAGTTTTTAGATGAGTATTCAGGCCAATTAACAAATAATGATAGCCTTGTGATACCCTGAACAGAAAATCCAGTCCCACTGTGCTGTATGCCAGACTTACAGAACTATGAGCTAATATAAGAATATTGTTTTAAGCTGCTAAGTTTGTCGTACTGTTATGCAGCAATAGAAAATTAATACACAATTATCTGCTATTTCACAAATACTTACCAAATATTAATAAGTATGAAATGTATACACAGAAAACAATCATTGATAACTTAGAGAATATCCCCTTGAAATTGGCATTCAGTTTTTTTAAATCAGAAAATATAAAGATTTACACATAGATCATATTTGAGAGAGAAGGTGAAAGTGGAAAAAATCTCTAATTTCATTAGATTTACTCAATATGGAATACACAAAAGGAGCTATAGGCAGTGTCCACATACCTCATTACTCCCTGACCGTGGTTTGAAACTTAATAAGCACTGATTTAAGAATAGCTCTGACTATCAGTTTTTCTAAACAGTGCCCTGCATTCATAAATACTTTTCTTTATAAAAGAAAAGCACTTGTGAACATATTGACTGCAGTCCTCTCCTGGAGAGAAGGCAGCTTACTTTCTGTCACCTGCAGAGGCATTGGAATGAAAGCATAATCATTTGTATTGAGATTCTAAATCAAATGTGCCAGGTTTGAGAGTTTTTACTCCTGATTGGCTGGCCTTTGGAAACAGGAAAACAGAAAGAGGAAATATCCATGTTTGAGCTGGCATGTGCCATGCAATCTCTATCCAGCACTGACAAGTCCCTGCTGTTGGAATCCTGCAGCAGTTGTGCTGTTTGTCTGTGGGTATTACCAAAGGCCAAGGAAGTGTGCCCTATGCATAGGGAATATTAAATAACTAGAGAAAAGATTAAAATTTTACAACACACATCTACACCTTCTTAAAAATCAATGTGTCTTCTGAAGCCATGGTATACTACATTTTTTCAATCAAGTGGATATTTTATGTTCATCTTTAAATTTTTGTTATAATATGTTGGGGATTTACGCGGCATCTTCGAAAGATGTTTACCTATCTAATTTTCTTTTAGTCAGACAGAATTAAATAAAACTAAAACACATTTTACTAACTGATTAAAGCTTCTTTCTATCGCTCCTCCTCCATCACCAACTCTTTTTTTAATGTCTGGAAACATCACTTTTAATGTCTTTCATCAGCATAAAACAATGTATACGAGTAAGCATTTGGTATCTCGACACAGCAATTTAAGCCTTCCACAACAAACCTACCCTTTAACGGCATGTTTTACTATACTATACTATAGTTGATGCATGGAACCATGCCCAATTACAGACACTACGTATACACCAGTGCTTCTGACTTTGTGCAACTGTATTCAAGAGAAGCTGTGTATGTAAATCATTTATACACATTTATAAAATAGAAACATTTAGAAATCTACTAGGAAGGCCAGGCACGGTGGCTCAGGCCTGTAATCCCAGCAGTTTGGGAGGCCAAGGTGGGTGGATCACCTGAGGTCAGGAGTTCAAGACCAGCCTGGCCAACATGGTGAAAATACAAAAATTAGCTGGGCATGATGGTGCATGCCTGTAATCCCAGTTACTCAGGAGGCTGAGGCAGGAGAATCACTTGAACCTGGGAGGCAGAGGTTGCAGTGAGCTGAAGGTTGCAGTCAGCCAAGATTGCACCATTGCACTCCAACCTGGACGCCGCATGGAGATTCTGTCTCAAAAAAAAAAATAAAATCCACTAGGGGATATTTCTGTTTCAAGAAACTCTGTATTGATCCATTTTAGAGCACAAATAATCATTTCTAGATATTATCTCCTTCGAACATGTTATGCCTAGCATATAATAAGCATTAAATTAGTAGAGAGAGGCAAAATCAAAGACAAAGGCAAAATTAAGACAAAGGACTTTGAGAGCAGAAAGATGTTTTAGTTTTGTATTCCAATTGGTGTTTAGAAAATATTATACTCAATAATATTAGCACTGTGAATTATTTTTATCCATTATTCAAGGCTATCACTATATATATGGTGATATATATTTTATATATATATAAATTATATATAGCATGTGAATATATGCATATATAAATTTATATATAAACAATTTTATATATTATTGTATATAATATATAATATAGTAGAATATATTATTATATATACTATATCATGTGTAGATATACTGTGTATATATATAATTATATATATAATTATATAGTGTAATATATATACAATGTATATATAATATATACATACTATATATTATATATACATATATCAATAAGTATATTATATATACTTATATCAATAAGTTTAACCCGTTTGCTTTCTTCCCAACACTACTCAAACGGAGGTAAAGTGTGTTTGGCGAAACACAGATTAGAAAATTTCTCTTTAAACTAGGATACTCCTAACGACCGCAGCACTCCTAGAGAATTGACCGCAAGCCACCTCTTATCCAAGCACTGTCCATCGCTCTAAATTCCTCAGAAACTTATTAACAAAATTACTTCTTCCTTTTTTCCCTTTTAACAATATTATAATTAAATAATTAACAGTGTAATTTTTTATTTTATAGTTATCCCTTGGCAAATTCTTAAAGCTCTATTAAAATCACAACCATATCTGTCTTGTTCACCACGCTACTACCGCAACTAATAGATTCTATGGTACACAGTATATACTCTGTTAATATCTGTTGAAAGATGGAAGGAAGAAAAGAAGGAACCAGTAAAGAAAGAAGCAAGGGAAAAAAGAAGGCCCAGTCACTGGTTTGGGCCTGAATAAGAAATAATGATGCATAGGTGTACATGGACACTATAAATGAGACAAAGCAGCGAGGAAGCATCACAAGTTTACAGCCGTAAGCCAGATACACAGTATGCAAGGTAGAGAAGTCCAAAACCCATTGATTTATCTCCCTTTATATAGAGCTTGGCCCATCCTGCCCAGAGTTAGGGGGTGACTTCATAAAACATTTTACTAGTCTGGAAAGAAGAGAGAAAAGTAAACTTTTGAAATGGAGCCCTTTTGGGGGTAAAAAAAGCATTGTGAGGAAGTTGCACAGAGCAAGAGGTCTTTGAATCAGCATTAAAAAGGCCTACTTTTGATGTAACACTTTTAGTAATTATCTGCTTAGTTTTCTCCTTCAACATTCAACAGATATTTAATAAATGAATCACGATACCAATGAATGAAGGCCATGATGGAAACAATCCAGGGCAATATGGTCACAGAACCTCAAGGGCAGTTACCCAGACGAGGTCACAAGTGTAATCATCACAGAGGAATAGATGCCTAGCCCAAGACTTGAAAGATAAACAGAAGTTATCCAGGCAAAGAAAGAGTGGGGAGTCATCTTCCCAGATGAGGTGGCTGTGCAATGGCAGGAAGGCTTAAGATGACATAGTGCATTCTGAGAATTACATGTAATTTGCTATAAAGGGAGCGAACAGTAGGAGGATGTTATTGGGTTGATCAGGAGTATCAAAGATGAGGCTGAGGCTGAAAATGTTTGGGTCTTGTCCCAAAATTAGTGGGGAGTTTTAAGGCCAATTAAGCAACCAACATGACTGGATTTCTTCTCCCAGCTGCATAGCAATTGAATTATACAGGGGTCAGAGATGGGGTCTCTTCTAGATTAAGAGAGAAGTAATTGCAATAGTTTTGGCAAAAAATTATGAACACCTGTACCAATGCATATATGATGAGAATGTAGAGGAGATGATAGTGGTTAAGTAGAGAGGTAAGGCAGAGGATGACGGAGCAGGTGGAGTCACTGATGTCTCCCAGTTTTCAGAGTAGAGTGTCTAGGTGATTCCCAATCAGGTGAGAAAATGGCAGAAAGTGACTGGAGATTTGGGTGAGTGGGTAAGAAGTATAGTTCAATACATAGAGCTTGACACGCTGCTGGAAAATAACAAATAGCGTGATTAACTGCTAGCTTTGTGCTAGGCACTGTTCTCACTGTTTTACATGTAATTGTGAACCTCAAATGAGATAACATATAAGCACTTTTGGGGAAAGTATAAGGTGCAACATTGTTGTGTGTATTAGGATTTGTATATTTATCATATTTAGAAGAGTAAGGCACAGGGTTTTAACTGAGAAAATCACACTACAAAAAACTTAAAAAGATAATAAATTGACAAACTATCATGTATTACTCTTTTTTAAAGAAAAATGATTTAATGGGACTGTATTTTTAAATGTTTCTAAAATAATGCCTTTCTATACAGTTAGTCTCATGAATTGAAAACATGTAATGTTATTTTAAAGTGTTTCAGTGGTGTAATGGGCAAAATACTTGAATAAGAATTTCAAATAATTATTTATTACTCTTGCTCAGTTCTTCTAAGCATGAATCTCTTTTCACTGATACACAGCCAACCCATAAGAGGAGCCTGATCACCATTAGCTACTCTAGGTGTTGGCCCACTATAAAAACCAGTATATTCATGTAGTGTGGGTATTCATTTTGCCTGTTCACATTTGCAGTTCTTTATGCTTCACAGTCTGTACCACAGCATGAGTAGCTTACAATGCTTTAGTAGAACATATTGTTCAAGAACTACTATGTTTCATGTTATACTGATAAACTACTCATTAAAGTTTAAAATATTTTATCTTCCTTTAACTGATACATTGAGTAAACCATTTACCATGGAGTGAGAAACTTGATAATAGAAAAAAAACTGTTGAATTATAAATGAGATACTGAGTATGAAAATGATGAATTCTAAGATGGCCGAATAGGAACAGCTCCGGTCTCCAGCTCCCAGCCCCAGCGACACAGAAGACTGGTGATTTCTGCATTTCTGCTTGAGGTACCGGTTTCATCTCACTAGGGAGTGCCTAACAGTGGGTGCAGGACAGACGGTGAAGCGCACTGTGCGCGAGCCGAAGCAGGGCGAGGCATTGCCTCACTCGGGAAGTGCAAGGGGTCAGGGAGTTCCCTTTCCTAGTCAAAGAAAGGGGAAACAGACGGCACCTGGAATATCGGGTCAGTCCCATCCTAATACTGCGCTTCTCCAACGGGCCTGGAAAACGGCACACTAGGAGATTGTGTCCTGCACCTGGCTCGGAGGGTCCTATGCCCACGGAGTCTCGCTGATTGCTAGCACAGCAGTCTGAGATCAAGCTGCAAGGTGGCAGCGAGGCTGGGGGAGGGGCGCCCGCCATTGCCCAGGCTTGCTTAGGTAAACAAAGCAGCCAGGAAGCTCGAACTGGGTGGAGCCCACCATAGCTCAAGGAGGCCTGCCTGCCTCTGTAGGCTCCACCTCTGGGGGCAGGGCACAGACAAACAAAAACTCAGCAAAGAACCTCCACAGACTTAAATGCCCCTGTCTGACTGACAGCTTTGAAGAGAGTAGTGGTTCTCCCAGCACGCAGCTGGAGATCTGAGAACGGACAGACTGCCTCCTAAAGTGGGTCCCTCACCCCTAAGCAGCCTAACTGGGAGGCACCCCCCCAGTAGGGTCAGACTGACACCTCATTCAACCGGGTACTCCTCTGAGACAAAACTTTCAGACGAACTATCAGACAGCTGAATTTGTGGTCTCACGAAAATCCGCTGTTCTGCAGCCACCGCTGCTGACACCCAGCCAAACAGGGTCTGGAGCGGACCTCTAGTAAACTCCAACAGACCTGCAGCTGAGGGTCCTGTCTGGTAGAAGGAAAACTAACAAACAGAAAGGACTTCAACACCCAAAACCCATCTGTACATCACCATCACCAAAGACAAAAAGTAGATAAAACCACAAAGATGGGGAAAAAACAGAGCAGAAAAACTGGAAACTCTAAAAAACAGAGCACCTCTCCTCCTCCAAAGGAACGCAGTTCTTCACCAGCAATGGAACAAAGCTGGATGGAGGATGACTTTGATGAGTTGAGAGAAGAAGGCTTCAGACGATCAAACTACTCTGAGCTACGAGAGGAAATTCAAAACAATAGCAAAGAAGTTAAAAACTTTGAAAAAAAATTAGAAGGATGGATAACTAGAATAACCAATGGAGAGAAGGGCTTAAAGGAGCTGATGGAGCTGAAAGCCAAGTTTCGAGAACTACGCGAAGATTGCAGAAGCCTCAGTAGCAGATGCGATCAACTGGAAGAAAGGGTATCGCTGATGGAAGATGAAATGAATGAAATGAAGAGACAAGGGAAGTTTAGAGAAAAAAGAATAAAAAGAAATGAACAAAGCCTCCAAGAAATTTGGGACTATGTGAAAAGACCAAACCTACGTCTGATTGGTGTACCTGAAAATGATGGGGAGAATGGAACCAAGTTGGAAAACACTCTGCAAGATATTATCCAGGAGAACTTCCCCAATCTAGCAAGGCAGGCCAGCATTCAGATTCAGGAAATACAGAGAACGCCACAAAGATACTCCTCGAGAAGGGCAACTCCAAGACACATAATTGTCAGATTCACCAAAGTTGAAATGAAGGAAAAAATGTTAAGGGCAGCCAGAGAGAAAGGTCGGGTTACCCACAAAGGGAAGCCCATCAGACTAACAGCTGATCTCTCAGCAGAAACTCTACAAGCCAGAAGAGAGTGGGGGCCGATGTTCAACATTCTTAAAGAAAAGAATTTTCAACCCAGAATTTCCTATCCCGCCAAACTAAGCTTCATAAGTGAAGGAGAAATAAAATACTTTACAGACAAGCAAACGCTGAGTGATTTTGTCACCACCAGGCCTGCCCTAAAAGAGCTCCTGAAGGAAGCACTAAACATGGAAAGGAACAACCGGTACCAGCCACTGCAAAAACATGCCAAATTGTAAAGACCATCGAGGCTAGGAAGAAACTATAGCAACTAACGAGCAAAATAACCAACTAACATCATAATGACAGGATCAGATTCACACATAACAATATTAACGTTAAATGTAAATGGGCTAAATGCTCCAATCAAAAGACACAGACTGGCAAACTGGATAAGGAGTCAGGACCCATCAGTGTGCTGTATTCAGGAAACCCATCTCACGTGCAGAGACACACATAGACTCAAAATAAAGGGATGGAGGAAGATCTATCAAGCAACTGGAAAACAAAAAAAGGCAGGGGTTGCAATCCTAGTCTCTGATAAAATAGACTTTAAACCAACAAAGATCAAAAGAGACAAAGAAGGCCATTACATAATGGTAAAGGGATCAATTCAACAAGAAGAGCTAACTATCCTAAATATATATGCACCCAACACAGGAGCACCCAGATTCATAAAGCAAGTCCTCAGTGACCTACAAAGGGACTTAAACTCCCACACAATAATAATGGGAGATTTTAACACCCCACTGTCAACATTAGACAGATCAACGAGACAGAAAGTTAACAAGGATATCCAGGAATTGAACTCAGCTCTACATAAAGTGGACCTAATAGACATCTACAGAACTCTCCACCCCAAGTCAACAGAATATACATTTTTTTCAGCACCACACCACACCTATTCCAAAATTGACCACATAGTTGGAAGTAAAGCTCTCCTCAGCAAATGTAAAAGAACAGAAATTATAACAAACTGTCTCTCAGACCACAGTGCAATCAAACTAGAACTCAGGATTAAGAAACTCACTCAAAACCGCTCAACTACATGGAAACTGAACAACCTGCTCCTGAATGACTATTGGGTACATAATGAAATGAAGGCAGAAATAAAGATGTTCTTTGAAACCAACGAGAACAAAGACACAACATACCAGAATCTCTGGGACACATTCAAAGCAGTGTGTAGAGGGAAATTTATAGCACTAAATGCCCACAAGAGAAAGCAGGAAAGATCCAAAATTGACACCCTAACATCACAATTAAAAGAACTAGAAAAGCAAGAGCAAACACATTCAAAAGCTAGCAGAAGGCTAGAAATAACTAAAATCAGAGCAGAACTGAAGGAAATAGAGACACAAAAAACCCTTCAAAAAATTAATGAATCCAGGAGCTGGTTTTTTGAAAAGATCAACAAAATTGATGGACCGCTAGCAAGACTAATAAAGAAGAAAAGAGAGAAGAATCAAATAGATGCAATAAAAAACGAAAAAGGGGATATCACCACCGATCCCACAGAAATACAATCTACCATCAGAGAATACTACAAACACCTCTATGCAAATAAGCTAGAAAATCTAGAAGAAATGGATAAATTCCTCGACAAATACACCCTCCCAAGACTAAACCAGGAAGAAGTTGAATCTCTGAATAGACCAATAACAGCTTCTGAAATTGTGGCAATAATCAATAGCTTACCAACCAAAAAGAGTCCAGGACCTGATGGAGTCACAGCTGAATTCTACCAGAGGTACAAGGAGGAACTGGTACCATTCCTTCTGAAACTATTCCAATCAATAGAAAAAGAGGGAATCCTCCCTAACACATTTTATGAAGCCAGCATCATCCTGATACCAAAACCTGGCAGAGACATAACCAAAAAAGAGAATTTCAGACCAATATCCTTGATGAACATTGATGCAAAAATCCTCAATAAAATACTGGCAAACCAAATCCAGCAGCACATCAAAAAGCTTATCCACCATGATCAAGTGGGCTTCATCCCTGGGATGCAAGGCTGGTTCAACATACGCAAATCAATAAATGTAATCCAGCATATAAACAGAACCAAAGACAAAAACCACATGATTATCTCAATAGATGCAGAAAAGGCCTTTGACAAAATTCAACATCTCTTCATGCTAAAAACTCTCAATAAATTAGGTATTGATGGGATGTATCTCAAAATAATAAGAGCTATCTATGACAAACCCACAGCCAATATCATACTGAATGGGCAAAAACTGGAAGCATTCCCTCTGAAAACTGGCACAAGACAGGGATGCCCTCTCTCACCGCTCCTTTTCAACATAGTGCTGGAAGTTCTGGCCAGAGCAATCAGGCAGGAGAAGGAAATAAAGGGTATTCAATTAGGAAAAGAGGAAGTCAAATTGTCCCTGTTTGCAGATGACATGATTGTATATCTAGAAAACCCCATTGTCTCAGCCCGAAATCTCCTTAAGCTGATTAGCAACTTCAGCAAAGTCTCAGGATACAAAATTAATGTACAAAAATCACAAGCATTCTTGTACACCAATAACAGACAAACAGAGAGCCAAATCATGAGTGAACTCCCATTCACAATTGCTTCAAAGAGAATAAAATACCTAGGAATCCAACTTACAAGGGATGTGAAGGACCTCTTCAAGGAGAACTACAAACCACTGCTCAATGAAATCAAAGAGGATACAAACAAATGGAAGAACATTCCATGCTCATGGGTTGGAAGAATCAATATCGTGAAAATGGCCATACTGCCCAAGGTCATTTATAGATTCAATGCCATCCCCATCAAGCTACCAATGACTTTCTTCACAGAATTGGAAAAAACTACTTTAAAGTTCATATGGAACCAAAAAAGAGCCCGCATCGCCAAGTCAATCCTAAGCCAAAAGAACAAAGCTGGAGGCATCACGCTACCTGACTTTAAACTATACTACAAGGCTACAGTAACCAAAACAGCATGGTACTGGTACCACAACAGAGACATAGATCAATGGAACAGAACAGAGCCCTCAGAAATGATGCCGCATAGCTACAACTATCTGATCTTTGACAAACCTGACAAAAACAAGAAATGGGGAAAGGATTCCCTATTTAATAAATGGTGCTGGGAAAACTGGCTAGCCATATGTAGAAAGCTGCAACTGGATCCCTTCCTTACACCTTATACAAAAATTAATTCAAGATGGATTAAAGACTTAAATGTTAGACCTAAAACCATTAAAATCCTACAAGAAAACCTAGGCAATACCATTCAGGACATAGGCGTGGGCAAGGACTTCATGTCTAAAACACCAAAAGCAATGGCAACAAAAGCCAAAATCGACAAATGGGATCTCATTAAACTAAAGAGCTTCTGCACAGCAAAAGAAACTACCATCAGAGTGAACAGGCAACCTACAGAATGGGAGAAAATTTTTGCAACCTACTCATCTGACAAAGGGCTAATATCCAGAATCTACAATGAACTCAAACAAATTTACAAGAAAAAAACAAACAACCCCATCAAAAAGTGGGCAGAGGACATGAACAGACACTTCTCAAAAGAAGACATTTATGCAGCCGAAAAACACATGAAGAAATGCTCATCATCACTGGCCATCAGAGAAATGCAAATCAAAACCACAGTGAGATACCATCTTACACCAGTTAGAATGGCCATCATTAAAAAATCAGGAAACAACAGGTGCTGGAGAGGATGTGGAGAAATAGGAACACTTTTACACTGTTGGTGGGACTGTAAACTAGTTCAACCATTGTGGAAGTCAGTGTGGCGATTCCTCAGGGATCTCGAACTAGAAATACCATTTGACCCAGCCATCCCATTACTGGGTATATACCCAAAGGACTATAAATCATGCTGCTATAAAGACACATGCACACGTATGTTTATTGCGGCACTATTCACAATAGCAAAGAGTTGGAACCAACCCAAATGTCCAACAACGATAGACTGGATTAAGAAAATGTGGCACATATACACCATGGAATACTATGCAGCCATAAAAAATGATGAGTTCATGTCCTTTGTAGGGACATGGATGAAACTGGAAAACATCATTCTCAGTAAACTATCGCAAGGACAAAAAACCAAACACCGCATGTTCTCACTCATAGGTGGGAATTGAACAATGAGAACTCATGGACACAGGAAGGGGAACATCACACTCCGGGGACTGTTGTGGGGTGGGGGGAGGGGGGAGGGACAGCATTAGGAGATACATCTAATGCTAAATGACGAGTTAATGGGTGCAGGAAATCAACATGGCACATGGATACATATGTAACAAACCTGCACATTGTGCACATGTACCCTAAAACCCTGAAGTATAATAAAAAAAAAAAAAAAAAAAAAGCTTAAAAAAAAAAAAAGAAAATAATGAATTCTACACTTTTCTCATGTGAAGGCAAAGACCATGAAAGTCCACTAAAGCTGCAAATGAAATTATCTTGTGCAGTCTGATATCAGGAATACAAATAAATGGCACAAAAGCTAGTAATATGTATTTAAGAATTAAAAAGCTGCAGAGTCAAGCCAATTAAATGTTATCATTTGAGCTGTTGAGAGTAGTGAGAAGAATCCTGAATTTAGTAACAAGGACCTAGGTTTAAGTGCTGGTATAATATTGGACATCTCTGTATTGCTCAATTTCCTAATCATTGCCCAAAGCTACTCATGTATTTGTATAAATTTTAAAAATATGCATTTTTAAGTTATGATTATTATTATGAACACTGAAGACTCACAAGACATAGATAATGTTTAAAAATGCTCTTTATGGGATAAACTATATTAATGTTTTTTACTGAAAATAATATAGAAGTGGCTAAAATGACAGCATGTTTTCTAAATGCATCAGTGAATTTCAAAAGGAGGCATTTGTCATCACTCTAATTTTTATCAGAATAATAGTAATAATAGGCCAAATGCTAGTATTCCTTCAAAACATAATAAATTTTAATTTAAAACTTTGATGCTAGCATTGACACTCTGCATTGATAAAGTTTTGTTTACTTTATCATATAACTTGGGGAAAAAAATGTTTCTTGTCGGACAAGACTTCCTTGATTAACAAAATAGGAAACCTGACATTCTCTCTTCCAAACTTGTTATTTTCGTTTTTAATTTTCACCACCTGAAACAGTATCTTCTATTGTTTATTTGTACATGCTCTGTCTCTAATAGAGTACAAGCACCAGGAGGCAGGGACTTTGTTTAATTCACTCTTTCATCCTTAATGTCTAGCCCACCGTCTGACACAAAGAACGCCCCCAATAAGTATCATTGAATTGATATAGTTCTTCTTCTAGATATTGTGTTATATTAAATGTGCTTCCTCATTTAATTATACTAACCCTTTGAATTAGATAATAATAGTAGAAGCACTTTAGTGCTTTTGCGCTATCGGCCAGTGTTCTCAGGGCTTCACTCTAATTAATTACCATAGGAATCTCATAAAGTATTCTCATATGCAGCTAAGAAAATAGATGCACAAAGAAGTTAAATGACTTGCCCAAACTTATTTATCTAGAGAGTAGCTGAATTCGATTTTAACCTAGCCAGCGTGGCTCTAGTTTCCATGACGTTAACTGTTACGTTATAGGCCTTTCGACATGTTTATCTTACATGTTAGATAGCTGTGGCTGAGAACATTGAATGGAAATTGTACTGTTTCCTTACATATGTTTTATATTTATGCTGTATTTATGTTTATCATTTATTTTATACTGTATTTTTATAATCAGTAATCGTAATGATATAAGGGAAAATTAATATAAAAAGTGCAGAAATCTGTTTAAAACTAGTTATATTTAACTAAATATAACTAGAGCTACTGAATTGCAGATGGTTAGAGCTAAATACCTTAATTGTCACCATTTTAAAATTTGTTATTTCACACATGAGGCCCAGACAAGTACAGTGACAGTCTGTGGTTACCAAGAATGTTAGTTATTCTAGTTTGAGGTTCTTTCTCTTGGGTAGATTGCTTTCAGATAAGTAGGTCAGACAGCATAATTTTTCAACTCCTGCCTTCTCTGCTTGCTTTTTGCTAATGAAGCATAGATGCTATGGTGATAAACGCTGTATAAATAATAAATGGAACAGAAAATAAACTATACAGAAGGGAGGAACGTAATGGTCTTTTCACCTCCTTGTGTTTAATGATTAAACTGTACATCCTCACAGAGGCTTTTAGAAATGATGATAATCTATTTAACCATCATTTAGCCATATATATTTTCAGATTTTTAGATTATTAAATATATCAGCTACTGCTGTACTAATTACTTGAGTAAAGAAATAAACTATACTTGCAGTAATAATTTTATTGTTGACTTTTTCTGTTGTTTAGTCTTAAATAAATGACAAAATTGAACTTAAAAATTTAAAATTCACTTTTCAGATTTTGTAATGGACATTATTGTTTTATTTGTTAACTCAACAGGTATTTACCACCTTCCTTCTAAACTCAAGTACTATTCCATGTGCTGAATGTAGAGTGAACATGTTAGGCAGGTAAGTATATAGCATACTGTCAGGAAGTAAGAGCTATCAGGAAAGATAAAACAGCATGGAGGAGATAGAGAGACTCTACCTGTGATAGAGTGGTCTCAGCAGACCCCTTTGAGGAGGTAACCTGTAACAGAGACTTGGATGGATTAAGGGACCAATCTGTAAGAATGTCTGGGGAGAGTGTATGCCTAAGAGAGGGATGGGTAACTGCAAGGGTCTAGGAGATGGGAAAATACTTGCCAAATGTGAGAAACAGCAAGAGGGCCAATGTGACAGAAAGGAGTGAGAGAGTGGAAAAATGAAGGGAGGCAGGCATTGGGGTGGGTAGAAGCAAGACTGAAGAGAGACTTCTAGGCTATTGTAATAACTTTAGACTTTGTTATAAAATGGGAACCCATTTTGAATAAGGGTGTGCCATAAAACTAAGTGATATATTACTTTATTCCAAAGCAGGCAAGAGGATCAATTTTATGTGTTGACTGGGTTAAAGGATGCCCACATAGGGGATAAAACATACTTGTGGGTGTGTCTGTGAGAGACTGGCATTTGAATAGATAGGCTGAATAAAGAACAGCCTCACCAATGTCACAGGGCATCATCTAATTAATTGAGGGACCGAATAGAACAAAGAGGTAAAGGAGGGGTGAATTTGCTTTCTGCTTAAGCTACCCCTGTGGTTCTCAGGCCTTCAAACTCAAACAGGGTCTTACACCATTGGCTTCCCTGGTTCTCATCCCTTGGGTTTGAACTGGAACTATACCATCTTTCCTAGGCCTCCAGCTTGCAGATGGCAGATGGTAGGATTTCTCAGCCTCCACAATTGTATGAGTCAAACCCTCATAATAAACCTCTTTCTATACACCTATATATATCCTATTGGTTCTATAGGTTCTGAAGAACCCTAATATATCTGACCCCAGATTTTGCAATTGGGAATAATGTATAAGAAAGTATTCCATCAGCAGGCCAAAAATGATGAAGAATTCCTAAAGGCAGAGAACAAGTGTCAGTTGATTGATTAACCTGAAAAGCTAAAGCAGATAAGATCTTTTGTACAAAGAAATTAGAAAAGAAAAAAGTTAAAACATTTGGAGGAAGCGCAAATAGTCACATGGGAGCCCTGAAGGAGTGCCCATCTAAGGATCAACAAATGCAAAGAGAATTAGACCATGGAAATTAATTTAACTGCTTGCAGATCACCTTCGGGATGTGCGTCCTTTACCTTCTTCAACTGCCTGTGCATTCAGCATAGCTGCCACTAACTGCCTTTAAACTAGGCTAAAATTTCAAGAACTTCTCCCTAAATAAAGTGATATTACAACTCCTAGAGTTGGGATCTGCGAAAAATGCAAAGAAATAGCTACTGCATGTGGAGCTTAATACCTAGGTGATGGGTTAACAGGTGCAGCAAACCACCATGCCATACAATTACCTATGTAACAAACCTGCACGTGTATCCTGTAACTTAAAATTAAATTTAATTAAACTTAAAAAAAAGAAATTAAGGCAAAGTTCCTCAGAGGCTGCCTCAAGAGACACAAGGCAAGGGGAAAGGAAAATAAATCAAAGAACCTAATTATAAAATAAAAACCTGGGGGGGCTGGCATGATGGCCGAATAGGAACAGCTCCAGTCGGCAGCTCCCAGCAAGGTCAAGGCAGAAGGTAGGTGATTTCTGCTTTTCCAGCTGAGGTACCTGGTTCATCTGATTGGGACTGGTTAGACAGTGGGTGCAGCCCATGGAGGGCGAACCAAAGCAGGGTGGGGCATTGCCTCACCAGGAAGCGCAAGAGGTTGGGGAACTCCCTCCTCTAGCCTAGGGAAGCCGGGAGGGACAGTACCATGAGGGACTGTGCCATGAGGGATGGTGCACTCCCCAAACATTACATTTTCCCACGGTCTTCACAACCCACAGACTAGGAGACTCCCTCAGGTGCCTATACCACCAGGGTCCTGGGTTTCAAGCACAAAACTGGGTGGCCGTTAGGGCAGACACTGAGCTAGCTGCAGGATTTTTTTTTTTTTTTTGTACTCCAGTGGTGCCTGGAATGCCAGCAAGACAGAAATGTTCACTCCGCTGGAAAGGGGACTGAAGCCAGCGAGCCAAGTGGTCTTGCTCAGTGGATCCCACCCCCACAGAGCCCAACAAGCTAAGATCCACTGGCTTGAAATTCTCACTGCCAGCACAGCAGTCTGAAATCCACCTGGGATGCTCAAGCTTGGTGGGGGGGGGAGGGGCATCCGCCATTACTAAGGCTTGAGTAGGCAGTCTTCCCCCTACATTGTAAACAAAGGCGCCAGGAAGTTCAAACTGGGTGAACCCACTGCAGCATGGCAAAGCCACTGTAGCCAGACTGCCTCTCTGGATTCCTCCTCCTGAGCAGGGCATCTCTGAAATAAAGGCAGCAGCCCCAGTCAGGGGCTTATAGATAAAACTCCCATCTCCCTGGGACAGAGCACCTGGGAGAAGGGGCTGCTGTGGGCACAGCTTCAGCAAGCTTAAATGTTCCTGCCTGCCAGCTCTGAAGAGAGCAGCAGATCTCCCAGTACAGGGCTCAAGCTCCGCAAAAGGACAGACTGCCTCCTCAAGTGGGTCCTTGACCCCTGTGTATGCTGACTGAGAGAAAGCACCCAGCAGGGGTCTACAGACATCTCATACAGGAGAGCTCCGGCTGGCATCTGGCAGGTGCCCCTCTGGGACAAAGCTTCCAGAGGAAGGAGCAGGCAGCAATCTTTGCTATTCTGCAGCCTCTGCTGGTGATACCCAAGCAAACAGGGTCTGGAGTGGACTTCCAGCAAACTCCAGCAGACCTGCAGAAGAGGGGCCTGACTATTAGAAGGAAAACTAACAGAAAGCAATAGCATCAACATCAACAAAAAGTATACCCACACAAAAACCCCATTTGAAGGTCGCCAACATCAAAGAATACAGGTAAATAAATCCAGGAAGATGAAGAAAAACCAGTGCAAAAAGGCTGAAAATTCCAAAAACCAGAATGCCTCTTCTCCTCCAAAGGATCACAACTCCTTGCCAGCAAGGGAAGAAAAGTGAATGGAGAATGAGTTCGACAAATTGACAGAAGTGGGCTTTGGAAGGTGGGTAATAACAAACTCCTCCAAGCTAAAAAAGCAGATTCTAACCCAATGCAAGGAAGCTAAGAACATTGATAAAAGATTACAGGAACTGCTAACTAGAATAACCAGTTTAGAGAAGAACATAAATGGCCTGATGGAGCTGAAAAACACAACACAAGAACTTTGTGAAACATACACAAGTATCAGTAGCTAAACCAATCAAACGCAACAAACGATATCAGAGATTGAAGATCAACTTAATGAAATAAAGCAGGAAGACAAGATTAGAGAAAAAAGAATGAAAAAGAACAAACAAAGCCTCCAAGAAATATGGGACTGTGTGAAAAGACCAAACCTACATTTGACTGGTGTACCTGAAAGTGTTGGGGAGAATGGAACCAAGTTGGAAAACACACTTCAGGATATTATCCAGGAGAACTTCCCCAACCTAGCAAGATAGGCCAAAATTCAAATTCAGGAAATACAGAGAACACCACAAAGATACTCCTCGAGAAGAGCAACCCCAAGACGCATAATCGTCAGATTCACAAAGGTTGAAATGAAGGAAAAAAATGTTAAGGGCTGCCAGAGTGACAGGTTGGGTTACCCACAAAAGGAAGCCCATTCAGACTAACAGCAGATCTCTCGGCAGAAATCCTACAAGCCAGAAAAGAGTGGGGGCCAATATTCAACATTCTTAAAGAAAAGAATTTTCAACCCAGAATTTTACATCCAGCCAAACTAAGCTTCATAAGCAAAGGAGAAATAAAATCCATTACAGACAACCAAAAGCTGAGGGATTTTGTCACCACCAGGCCTGCCTTACAAGAGCTCCTGAAGGAAGCACTGAATATGGAAAAGAAAAATTTGTACCAGCCACTGCAAAAACATACCGAAATGTAAAGACCATTGACACGATGAAGAAACTGCATCACTAGCATCATAGTGACAGGATCAAATTCACACATAACAATATTACCTTAAATGTAAATGAGCTAAATGCCCCCAATTAAAAGACACAGACTGGCAAATTGCATAGAGTCAAGACCCTTTCATAAGCTATATTCAGGAGACCCATCTCACTTGCGAAAACACACATAGGCTCAAAATAAAGGGATGGAGGACTACTTACCAAGGAAATGGAAAGCAAAAAAAAAGCAGGAGTTGCAATCCCAGTATCTGATAAAACAGACTTCAAACCCACAAAGATCAAAAAAGACAAAGAAAGACATTACATAATGGTAAAGGGATCGATGCAACGAGAAGGGCTAACTATCCTAAATATACATGCACCCAGTACAGGAGCACCCAGATTCATACAGCGAGTTCTTAGAGACTTACAAACAGACTTACACTCCCACACAATAATAGTGGGAGTTTTTAACACCCCATTGTCAATATTAGATCAACAAGACAGAAAGTTAACAAGGATATTCAGAACTTGAACACAGCTCTGGACCAAGTGGATCTAATGGACATCTATGGAACTCTCCACCCCAAATCAACAGAGTATACATTCTTTTCAGCACCACATAGCACTTAGTCTAAAATTGGCCAAATAATTGGAAGTAAAACACTCCTCAGCAAATGCAAAAGAATGGAAATAATAACAAACAGCCTCTCAGACCACAGTGCAATCAAATTAGAACTCAAGATTGAGAAACTCACTCAAAACTGAACAACTACATGGAAACCGAACAACCTGCTCCTGAATGACTACTGGGTAAATAAAGAAATTAAGGCAGAAATAAATAAGTTCTTTGGAACCAATGAGACCAAAGACTCAACGTACCAGAATCTCTGGGACACAGTTAAAGCAGTGTTTAGATGGAAATTTATAGCACGAAATGCACACAGGAGAAAGTGGGAAAGATCTAAAATCCACACTCTAACATCACAATTAAAAGAACTACAGAAGCAAAAGCAAACAAATTCAAAAGTTAGCGGAAGGCAAGATCAGAGCAGAACTAAGATCAGAGCAGAACTGAAGGAGATAGAGACTCGAAAAACCTTCAAAAAAATCAGTGTATCCAGGAGCTGGTTTTTTGAAAAGATTAACAAAATAGATAGACTGCTAGCCAGACTAATAAAGAAGAAAAGAGAGAAGAATCAAATAGGAATAATAAAAAATGATAAAGGGGATATCACCACTGATCCCACAGAAATATAAACTACCATCAGCAAATACTATAAATACCTCTATGCAAATAAACTAGAAAATCTAGAAGAAACAGATAAAGTACTGGGCACATACACCCTGCCAATACTAAACCAGAAAGAAGTCGAATCCCTGAATAGACCAATATCAAGTTCTGAAATTGAGGCAGTAATTAATAGCCTATTAACCAAAAAAAGCCCACGACCAGATGGATTTGCAGCCGAATTCTACGAGAGGTACAAAGAGGAGCTGGTACCCTTCCTTCTGAAACTATTCCAAACAATACAAAAAGAGGAGCTCCTCCCTAACACGATTTATGAGGCCAACATCATCCTGATACCAAAACCTGACAGAGACAGAACAACAAATAAATTCAGGTCAATATCCCTGATGAACATCGATGCAAAAATCCTCAATAAAATACTGGCAAATTGAATCCAGCAGCACATCCAAAAGTTTATCCACCACAATCAAGTCGGCATCATCCCTGGGATGCAAGGCTGGTTCAACATATGTAAATCACTAAACATAATCCATCACATAAACAGGACCAATGACAAAAACTACCTGATTATCTCGATAGATGCAGAAAAGGCCTTCGATAAAATCCAACCCCACTTTATGCTAAAACCACTCAATAAACTGGGTATTCATAGAATGTATCTCAAAATAATAAGAGCTATTTATGACAAACCCACAGCCAGTATCACACTGAATGGGCAAAACTGGAAGCATTCCCATTGAAAACTGGCACAAGACAAGAATGCCCTCTCTCACCACTCCTATTCAACATAGTATTGCAAGTTCTGGTCAGGGCAATCAGGCAAGAGAAGAAATAAAGGGTATTCAAATAGGAAGAGAGGAAGTCAAATTGTCTCTGTTTGCAGATAACATGTTTATATATTTAGAAAACCCCAAAAACTCCTTAAGCTGATAGGCAACTTCAGCAAAGTCTCAGGATACAAAATCAATGTGCAAAAATCACAAGCATTCCTATACACCAATAATAGACAAACAGAGAGCCAAATCATGAGTGAACTCCCATTCACAATTGCTACAAAGAGAATAAAATACCTAGGAATACAATTTACAAAGATGTGAAGAACCTCTTCAAGGAGAACTACAAACCACTGCTCAAGGAAATATGAGGGGACACAAACAAATGGAAAAACATTCCATGCTTATGGATAGGAGAACCAATATCCTGAAAATGGCATACTGCCCAAAGTAATTTATAGAGTCAATGCTATTCCCATCAAGCTACCATTGACTTTCTTCACAGAATTAGAAAAAACTACTTTAAATTTCATATGGAACCAAAAATGAGCCTGTATAGCCAAGACAATTCTAAGCAAAAAGAACAAAGCTGGAGGCATTAAGCTACTTGACTTCAAACTATACTACAAAGCTACAGTAACCAGAACAGCATCGAACTGGTACCAAAACAGATATATAGACCAATGGAAAAGGATAGAGGCCTCAGGAATAATGCCACACATCTACAACCATCTGATCTTTGACAAACCTGACAAAAACAAGCAATGGGGAAAGGATTCCCTATTTAATAAATGGTGCTGGGAAAACTGGCTGACCATATGCAGAAAACTGAAACTGGACCCCTTCCTTACACCTTATACAAAAATTAACTCAAGATGGATTAAAGACTTAAACGTTAGATCTAAAACCATGAAAACCCTAGAAGAAAACCTAGGCAATACCATTTAGGACATAGGCATGAGCAAAGACTTCATGACTAACACACCAAAAGCAATGGCAACAAAAGCTAAAATTGACAAATGGGACCTAACTAAACTACAGAGCTTCTGCACAGCAAAAGAAACTATCATCAGAGTGAACAGGCAACCTACAGAATGGGAGAAAATTTTTGCAATCTATCCACCTGAACAAAGGACTAATATCCAGAATCTACAAAAAACTTCAACAAATTTACAAGAAAAAAAACATCAAAAAGTGGGCAAAGAATATGAATAGACATTTCTCAAAAGAAGACATTTATGTGGCCAAAAAACATATGAAAAAAAGCTCATCATCGCTGGTCATTAGAGAAATGCAAATGCAAACCACAATGAGATACCATCTTACGCCAGTTAGAATGGAGATCATTAAAATGTCAGGAAACCACAGATGCTGCAGAGGATATGGAGATATAGGAACACTTTAACACTGTTGGTGGGAGTGTAAATTAGTTCAACCATTGTGGAAAACAGTGTGGCAATTCCTCAAGGATCTAGAACCAGAAATACCATTTGATCCAGGAATCCCATTACTGGGTATATACCCAAAGGATTATAAATCATTCTACTATAAAGACACATGCACACATATGTTTATTGCAGCACTATTCACAATAGCAAGACTTGGAACCCAGACCAAAGCTGACTGAGAGAATCAGCCTGTCTGTAAACCTCATAGGTGACAAAGACCATGTGCAGTAAGATGGAGAAGTATCTGAGTATCTGACCCCACAATGCATACATATAAGTTCCACTCTGACAAAGGGGGCACAATTTTCAGTTTTACTTTCTTATTAATTTTACTGAGACTAGCAATTTAAAAGACGGATGGACTATGCTAAATAGTGATACTACTAGAGAACTCTTCCTTTTAAAGTATTTTAAATCTTATTATGCATAAAATACTTTGGGTAGAGATGCTACATTTGGCTTCCAAAGGATATTTTGCAAAATGAAGGCAATAGTAATAAAAGTCAACTTATTTTATGCATTTTCCCATGCTGCTGTACTTAGAAAAGGTATATTTCAAGTTCTGTTCAGAAAACTATTTATGCTTAGTATTTTAGTCATTAAATGATCTGGGTTGTATAGAAGAACATAGCTATACCATGGATATTTTCCTTTTTCCAGACATGAGTAATAATTGAACAGGCTACAAAGCTCATTAGAATCAGCTTCTGATAAATTTATTCACCCTTTAGAGAAATTTTTTATTTTATTATTATACTTTAAGTTTTAGGGTATATAGTGTGCAGGTTTGTTACATATGTATACATGTGCCATGTTGGTGTGCTGCACCCATTAACTCGTTATTAGCATTAGAAATTTTTATGAAACTAAGTGCTTGATTTTACCCACTGTTAAGCACAGATTGCAAACAAGAAGTTTCCTTATTTGAAATATTAAAACAAACAAAGAACATATAAGAATACTAGTTAAGGTATAAGAAGACCTGTACTGTAGACTTGGTTCTATTACTCAATACTATGTGACCTTAGTAAGTTTTTCTCCAAAAACCTTAGTTTTCTCATTAATAAAATGAGAATTTTTAAAAAGTGATTTCTAAAGACCCCTCCACTGATAAAAGTTTTGGTATCAAGGATTACAAATGTAAAGCAGATTGTAAAAGAGCATAAACTGACACCCCTAAAACTAGATAATTTACTTAGAAAAAGTTAATTATTCCTATTTGTAGTTCTAACAAGGTGGAGTTACTTTAAGATAACAACAAATGATGATAGCATTCATCAAGGTATAGCTCCTTCTGAATGGGGCTGATATTATAAAAAGAACTAGAAAATTCTTACCCACATTAGAAATTCATTAACGTGCCTGATTCTTGACAGAGCATGCAGAATTATTGCTCCCAGCTCAATTTCTTCTTCTTCATCAATTGGTCACACGGGACTCCCTTGGAGTCACAGGTGCAGACTGAATGAGACTCTGGCAGTGAGGCACAAGTACACCCACTGAGATTTCAACGATTTGCTCGTGTCTTCAAGACCAGGCCTTTGAGATGCCACTTCTAACTGTATGTCACCCTTTAGTGGGTTTTGAAATAAATTTAGTAAGTTTTAACCAGAATTTGAAAGTTTAATAGAATAAAAGTAGAATAAAAATGTTCACACTGCATGGCACACAGTAAAAGTATGTTTTGTTTTGCAAAACATCTTTTTAAATGTACGCATGTGGCCAGGCACAGTGGTTCCCACCTGTAATACCAGCATTTTGGAAGGCTGAGGCAGGCGGATCACTTCAGGTCAAGATTTCAAGACCAGCCTAGCCAATATGGTGAAACCCAATCTTTACTAAAACTACAAAAAAAAAAAAATAGCCGAGCATGGTGGTGCGTACCTGTGATCCCAGCTACTTGGAAGACTGAGGTGGGAGAATGCATGAACCCGGGAGGAGGAGGTTGCAACGAGCCGAGATTGTGCTATTGAGCTCCAGCCTGGGCGATAGAGCAAGGGTTCATCTCAAAAAATAAATAAATAAATAAATAAATAAATAAATAAATTCATGAGTGTATAAGAATATTTATGTGGGGGGGATGGTAAAGAAGATAATATTTCTTATAAAGGATCTTAGTCAAAACAGTTTGAAAAACGCTGTTATTAATGATGAAATGATGTTAAACATGTCTAAATTCATGATAAATGCATACAAGATCTGGCAGTAAATAATTGATGATAGTCAGTTTGAGTCACACACTTCCCTGATATACTGTGTTCAAGCACTCAATTAACACCCAAGCCCAGTAGCAAGCCAGAAACTGTTTCTCAAAAAAATACAAAATATTAGCCGAGCATGGTGGTGGGCGCCTGTAGTCCCAGCTACTCGGGAGGCTGAGGCAGGAGAATGGCGTGAACCAGGGAGGTGGAGCTTGCAGTGAGCTGAGATCGCGCCACTGCACTCCAGCCTGGGCGACAGAACGAGACTCCGTCTGAAAACAAAAAAAAATAAAAAAATAAAAAGTAAAAAAAAAGTACAATCACTTGCCATAAAGACATTGCCTTTGCTTCAAAACTTCAAGGTATATTGATTCCCCTATAGAGCTTGCTACAGTCTACATGACATCCTCATTAGTCAAATTTCCAACATCATGGAACCTGCTGGGTCATAAAGACCTGGTTGTGGAACTTATTTGTACAACAGGCTGATTAGTGCCGAGTCTTCTCTTGCTCTGGGCACCACTGAAAGCTGGCAGCTTTTTAGGCCACCTGGTACAAAGGTCAAAGCAGGACACCAAATGTGGTAGAAATTGCCTCCAATTCTAAAGTGCCTCACCGATAGAGTGTTCTCTTTCCAGCGTTTCTGTGTCCTTGTGTTTTAGCTGTGTCTTTTATAAATAGAATATAAATGGAACTTTTAAAATACATTCTAATAATTACTGTCTTCTAAAAGGCAAATGTATATGAATATTATTCTTACCATCTTATTTTATATTTTCCATTCTTTTCTTAAATCTCATTTTTATTTGTAGGTCAGTGTTGAATGAAATCGGTATTAGTCCACTCCAAATACTATTGGAATCTGGGTTTTCCAGATTCCAATTGAAATTGCCAAATTCAAATTGATCTAATGTTCTTCCCTGTTTAGTTGAGTATCCTAAAATTTTATTTTCATACATATTCCTGAGATAGTTTCTAATATATATTAAAACAGATTTGCAAACTTACTGTGACTATTCTCCTCCAGGGCATAATTTGAGTTTGGCTCCCAAGGCCATGTTGCAATATAAGTGTAATCAATTTTGAAAAAATGAAAACCAGCTTCCTTTTGAAAGTAATGATCTCAGGTAAGGGAAAGATAGCTGAAGCAAGAAAAGGAAATGGCTTGTCACGCAAAGGAGAGGCAGCAGCAGAAGGAGTAGAGGAATAGCTACTTCCTTAAGTAGGGAAAGCTCAGAAGATGGAAAGTTTCAGAGTTCTCTATTTCGTCTTCTGATTTTCTTACACATCTTCATTTCAATTCTCAGGGCTCCATTTGTTGCAGATCGATCCCCTGTTACATAAGAAATCTCTCAAGGTAAACTCCCAGACTTATTTTGAGCTCTTTTTTAGTCCTTTAGTTATGAGTTAGGAAACTCTTTCAATAAGATTGTAGAAATTCTCCTACACATCTATCTTCCATTTCTAGCACTATAGTGATTTAGCTGCCTGGAGTAACATAGAAAAGCAAAAAAGTTTGGAACATATGTTAGGCATTCAGAATGTGTTAAATTCAGTGAATTTGTTTAGAATTCAATGAATGTGTTAAATAGCAGATTAGACACAAGTAAAAATGGAATTTGTAAACAGGAAGGTAGAACTGAAGATTATGCAGAATGTACTATAAAGAATCAAAGAGATGGAAAATATGAAAGAGATGTCAGCTTTTATTGAGGTATAGTAAATTGTTCTGGTACATATCTCATTGGAGTTTCCGAATAAGAGATTAGAGAATGGTACGGAGGCAATATTCAAAAACATCATGGCTGAGAATATCCAACATTAAAAGATAACAGAATCAGGTTTAAGAAACCCAGTAAATCCCAAGGAGAATATACACATTTTTTGTTATAACATAAAATTGCAGAATGCAATTTACGAAAACAAAATAACAAAAACAAAGAGATCTTAAAAAGCATCCAGGAAAAATGACAGATTATCTATGAGAGAATAAGGAGGCCGGCGTGGTGGCTCACGCCTGTAATCCCAGCACTTTGGGAAGCTGAGGCAGATAGATCACCTGAGGCCAGGAGTTTGAGACCAGCCTGGCCAACATGATGAAACCCCGTCTCTACTAAAAATACAAAATTAGCCGGGCATGGTAGTGCATGCCTGTAATCCCAGCTACTCGGGAGGCTGAGGCAGGAGAATCGCTTCAAGCTGGGAGGCGGAGGTTGCAGTGAGCCAAGATGGTGCCATTGCACTCCAGCCTGGGCAACAAGAGTGAAACTCCATCTAAAAAAAAAAAAAAAAAAGAATAAGGATCACAACTAACTATTAAGACTACACAGTAAGAAATAGGCTAAAAGACAAAGGAATCATATCTTTAAATGCTGAGAGAGAGAAAGTAATGATCACTCCAGAACTGTATTCCCAGTGAAATGTTTTTCCAAGTTTGAGAGTGATATGAAGACAATGTTATATAGACAAAAACTGAATGCTAATACTAATGTATACTGCTAAGGGAACCTCTAAAGGATGTACATTTGCACTATTGACAATCATTCATAAAGGAAGATATGAGATCTAAGGACTGGTGAACAAAAAAGGGAAATGTTAGTAAAACTTGACCAAACATCTAATATCTAATAATACCTAATTTGTGGGTTAAGAAAATAGAATAGAACTAAAATAATTAACAGGTAAAACTATGGCATAAATGGGACAAATCACAACCACAAATAAACTTATTTTGAACAAATAAAAATAGACTAAAATTTCCAAAAAAAAAAAAAAAAGGCAAAGATGGACAGGATGGATTAAAATACCCAGCTATTTTATGTCACCTAATCTAATATGCTATTGAATACAAGAGTTACTATTATGTTACAGCCTGCTAAAAAAAGAAAAACACTGCCCGTTAAACTATGAAACTATGCTTTAGTATTAATCCTGTGTGATGAAAGTTACCTGTGACTCATTAATTAGGCACAGCAGCCTCTCTGCTTGGAATTTTTTTTTCATTTATTCTGAGGGATTTGGGATTATTTCCACCTTCAATTATTTTTCTTGATGTGTGATATATAATGTTTTTGCATGTATCTAAGAAAGAACATATAACAGCTTTCTTGACTTACAAGTATCTTCCTTAAATCATATCCTACTGATAAAACATTCAGTGTCTCAATAAGATATAATCCAAAATCCATCTGTACTCCATGACATATTGTTAAAATATATAACAGAAGAAAAAAATTGACAAATATACCAGAATATTAGAAAATTAATATATCTTCTTCAATACTTGGTAGGTCAAAATGGAAATTAACAAGGATTGATATAATGTAAAAAATACAATTATAAATTTATGTATAAACATAGAGTGGCATATTAATCAAACCTCAAAACCACAAAATATGTTTTTTCAAGGATACACAGAACATTTGCAAAAACTGACAGTGCTATATAATAAAGTAAGCAAAACATAATTCAAAGATTCAATACGTTAGAAAACATACTGACTTTAAAAATGCACATAATTCAGTAACAGAAAAGATGGCTTTAGAAAGTCAGTGAGTTGAAAAATTTAAAATACACTCCTTCATAATTCATTGGTCAAAAAAATTAAAATGAAAACTAGAAAATATCAAGTATCGAAGAATAATAAAAATGCAACCTCACTATGCCTGAGAATTATAGTATTATTATTACAGCATTTATATTAGATGAGAAGATATTCTTAAGCATTTATATTAGATGAGAAGAAATCTGATAATTCATTAATTATCTAACTAAAAAGGTTTATAAAATGAACCATACCTCCACAAAATTCAGAAGTATAGCATTAAAGATAAGAGCTGGAGTTAAAGAAACAGAAAAAAATATATACATAGAATCAACAAAGCCAAAAATAGTTATTTGAAGAGATTATTGCATTGACAAAGTGTAGAAAGACTGATCATTTTTAAAAGATAAGGCAAGATAAGGTACAATAATATTAGTAATGAAAAGATTTAACTACATATGAACCAGACATTAAAGGGATTAGAAAGAATATTATGGACAAGTTTATGCCAATAAATTTGAAAACTTGATTAAGATAAAATAACCTTAGAAAAATATGACCTACCACAACTAATTGAAGAAGAAAAATAAAACATTAATTTACAAATAACAATAAAAGTTCTTCCTACAAATAAAATAATGGACTCAGATTATTTTACAGGTGAGTTCTATCAAACACTCAAAAATAATATATTTTGAAACAATGCCTTACAAAGAAGAGAAAAAGAGGCATCCCCAAGTTAATTGACGAGGGTAGTGTAATGTTGGCATGAAAATCAAGTCAGGAATAATAGACTATTAAAGACCACCTTCACTCCTGAGCATAAATGCAAAAGTCCTAAATAGATAGCAAACCAACTTTACTAATTGTTAAGCTTTCTCTTTAAAATCAGGAATAAGTCATCAATGTGCCCTATAATCATTTCTACTTTATTATATGGGAGACCTTATCTAATGTAACAAAACAACAAAAATAAAGCCTAAGAATTGGAATGAAGAAAGAAAGTTATTATTATTTGAAGATTAGATAATTAGCTCTATAAACAACCTCGATTTTCTACAGATTATTAGAATAATTAAGAGTAGGATAAGATTGCCAGATATAAGGATAATATACTAAAGCCAACTGAATTTCTATATATCCATAAATATTAGTTACAAAATTTAATTTAAACAAGTGTATTCTTTACAATAGGAACCAAAAATATATGGTAGTCAGAAATAAATAGAAATTTTAAAAAACAAGAAATTAAGATCTTTATAAATTGAAATGTATAACATGTTTATGAATAGAAAGACTAAAACAAGTCATTATCCCCAAATTGGTTAGTATATTCAATAGAATTCTGATCAAATTTCCGAAACAGTTTTTCTTAGAATTTGACAAGCTATTTCCAAAACATATGCACAAGAACAAAGAATCTAGAATAGCTAAAATATTCATAAGGAAGAAGATGAAGGAGGAGGAAGAAGAAAGTGTCTTATTTTTTCATTAAGAAGAAAAGTTAACAAGAAAATGTCATACTGGTATAGAAAAATAAACCAGTGGAACCAAGTAGAAGGCCAGCCCAGAAACAGATGTATGTGTGTATGGCTATTTGACATATATGACAGAAATAGAATTCTTGGTCAGTTAGGAAAGAATAAACTATTCACAAATAGTCTAGGGCAATTTTCTGTCTATAAAAGATAAATAAAACTTGAACCTTGCTGAACCTTGCTTCTCTCTCTTTCTCTCTCTCTCATACACACACACAGACAAACAAATTATTTCTATATACATTAAAACTTGTGAAAAATTTAAAAAGTTTAAGGGCAGCACAGGAGAACACAGAGTGGGAAAAATTTCTTAAATAAGGCATGTAAAACTCAAGCCATAAAGAAAAAGATTCATATATTCAAATACAGTAAAATGAAGAACTTCCAATTGAAAGACAACATAAAAAAGTGAAGATAAACCACACATTAGGTCAGGAAACGATATTTTAAAAATACATGACTAAGAAAATCTCATCTCCAGAATATGTAAAGAATTCCCATAAAGCAATATGTAAGAGCAAACAATTCATTATTAAAAAGGGAAAATATAAGAGGCATTTCACAAAAGAAGAAATAGGAGTAGGCAATATCCATATGAAGAGATGCTTAATATTAATAGTTAAGAAATACAGGCTGGGCGCGGTGGCTCACGCCTGTAATCCCAGCACTTTGGGAGGCCGAGGCAGGTGGATCACAAGGTCAGGAGATCGAGACCATCCTGGCTAACACGGTGAAACCCCGTCTCAACTAAAAAATACAAAAAATTAGCCAGGTGTGGTGGTGGGTGCCTGTAGTCCCAGCTACTTGGGAGGCTGAGGCAGGAGAATGGCGTGAACTTGGGAGGCGGAGCTTGCAGTGAGCCGAGATCGTGCCACTGCACTCCAGCCTGGGTGACAGAGTGAGACTCCGTCTCACAAAAAAAAAAAAAAAAAGAGAAATACAAATGAAAACAAAATAAGTTCTCATTTCATATCCATGATATGGAGAAAAGTTTAGATGATTAATAACAAATATTGGAAAGCATATAATAGAACAAGAACATATAGAGTACTTGTGAGAATGTAAATTGCTACAACTTGTCTGGAAAACAATCAGACACTGCTACAATAAAGTTAAGGTTATGACTACACTACAACTCACCAATTCTATTTCCAGGAACATATCATAGAGAACTATCTCTACATGCATATCTGGAGACACATACAAAAATGTCAATAGAGGCATGATTTGAAGTAGACAAAAACTGGAAATCATAGATGCGAGACTAGATAAAGAAATCATCTTAAATTCATATAGTTGTACATAATATGGGTTTGAGAATGAACTGGAGTATCAACATGGATTAAACTCAAAAAATAATACTTAGGAAAATGTCATTGAAGTATACATAAAAGTATAATTTATTATCAGCATATAAAAGTAAAAAGGAGATAAAACCAAATAGTGTATATTTTTAGGATGCACATATGTGATAAAACCACAAAAAAGAATTAACGGAATGATGAACACAAGTTTTAAAATACTGACCCCCAAAATGCGAAGACAGCAATGGTAGTATACTTAAGTTGCAGCTCATTTTGTAATTTTTAAGCCAGGTAGAAAGCATATGCCAATTTGTTTTATTGTTCTTTCTTAAATTGTACATATATGCCAAGTCTCCTCTTACAAACATTTCACAATAAAACAGTTAAGTGCCCTCATTTTAATTTTGTATCTTGAGTAAAGAAAAAAGAATTTGAGCTTGTTTTTATCTATATGATGTCAAAAGTAGTCAACGTCCCTGTAGTCCTCGTGTTTAACAGTGTCTCAGAGCGGTAGCCCCACTGTGATGTCTGGTCTTCCCATTATTAGCAATTGATCTGACACAATCCCTGAGAATCATATAGTATTATTATATACCACTATATTTTTTCACTACTGCATGTCAAAGACTGAAGTTCTAGAACATTATGGAACACTCACTGTCACCTCATCTTAGACTTAACAAACCCAAATTCCTCACATTTCCTGAAGTTATTTATCTTTTTTAAGAGACTAGCTGGAGTGCAGAGGCATGATCGTAGCTCACTGCAGCCTACAGCTCTTGGACTCAAGCAATCCTCCCACCTCAGCCTCTTGAATAGAACTTGCTCAACTTTTATTACTTGAAACCTACTCTTAAATATTACCCTCTGCATCATTCAGGGTTCTAACTAACATGATTTTTTTTTTTTACTAAAATATGCTGATGTTTATTAACCATAGCAAGATACCATCCAAAAATATTATAACTACATATTTATAAAAGATGCTATACAAACTGTACGTCAGAGACCCAGAAGAAATTTTACAAATGGTATCAATTTCAAATAGGCCCTGGTAAGCTGGCAAGTGGTGTGCATTTGTAGTCCCAGATATTAGGGAGGCTGAGGCCAGAGGATCACTTGAGCCCAGGAGTTGGAGACCAGCCTGGTCAAAAGAACAAGACCTCTGTCTCAGAAAAAAAAAAAAAAAAAAGGCCCTGGTATAAAAAGGGAAATTAGAAAATGAATAACTAAATAACCATAAATCAATTTCAAATAGGTCCTGGGTAAGCTAGCAAAGTGGTGTGCATTTCTAGTCCCAGATATTAGGGAGGTTGAGGCCAGACGATCACTTGAGCCAGGAGTTGGAGGCCAGCCTGGTCAAAAGAGAAAGACCTCTGTCTCTTAAAAAAAAAAAAAAAAAAAAGCCCTGGGATAAAAAGGGAAATTAGAAAATAATAAATAACTAAATAACTATAAATAAACATCTACCAAAAAGGCCCTGGTATAAAAAGGAAAATTAGAAAATAATAAATAACTAAATAACTATAAATAAACATCTACCAAAGTGAAAGACTATTAAACATGGTTTACAAACTTAATAGACCTTATAGATTTCTAACCTAATGGATTTGCTGTGACAACCTAAATAGCTTGTAATCCACAATCATTGAATCAGCAATAGCTCTTTGCAGTTATATTTTGAAAACAGGCATATCCACTATGGCTAGAAAAAAACCTGTTATTTAAAAGAGTGAAAGGAAAGCCTAAGAGTAATTCATGTAAGTTAGACAAAGAATGGAACATTTTAATGCTAGTTAAAAACAGATACAGCTTCAGTTAGCAAGTGAATAAAAGGTCTTTTTTTTTCTTTCTTATTCTTGATCACAGGAAAACTGACCTGACGAGATGGAATCACTGACAGCTGACGTCTCTCTTAGCAAGAGCAAGGAATATCAGAGGGACCTTTCTAATTCCGATATCTCTTGTCATGTGGTAGCTACTGGACACTGCCTGTCTCAGACAGTTCCTGATTACTGGCCTATAGCACTGGTTCCAAACGACTGTCCCTTCCCTAGGGTCAGATGCAGATACAATTACCTGGAATCAATTCAAGATAAAAGAAACAGCTTTTGAAATGGGTCAGAAGAATCACTGCCAATGAGTGAAATCTGGTTGAAAGGCTAAAACAAGAAAGATTCCCAGATTGAAGCTTATTATTATTTCCAATTTTAGGTTGAGAGTTACAGGGATATTGTAAAATTGTAATTTTCAATATTGTAAATAAACAACTTAAAAGTGTTGCCAAAGTAGCTGTGGTAATCATTCCCATAATTTTCTATTAAGAGTTGAAAATGCCAGATCAGGTGACCGCTTACTGAGCATATTTTCCCTTGGGATGCTATTGGTGTGCATATGTACGTATGTATCTGTGTCTATGGTGGCATTTAGTTGTTCTTTTGCTGGATTGACTCTTCAATTTGCATTTAAAAAAATCAAGTAGGCCAGGTGCAGTGGCTCGTGCCTGTAATCCCAGCACTTTGGGAGGCCGAAGCAGGCGGATCACCTGAGGTTGAGAGTTGGAGACCAGCCTGACCAACATGGAGAAACCCTATCTCTGCTGAAAATACAAAATTAGCCGGGTGTGGTGGCACATGCCTGTAATCCCAGCTACTCGGGATGCTGAGGCAGGAGAATCGCTTCAACCTGGGAGGCGGAGGTTGCAGTGAGCCAAGATCGTGCCATTGCACTCCAGCCTGGACAACAAGAGAGAAACTCCATCTCAAAGGAAAAAAAAAAAAAAATCGAGTAAATCTTATTTAGCCACGAACATTATATAATTAAGTCCTCAGTCCTCAGTTCTAATAGCAATGAATATGAAGAATTATTAATATTTAACTAAGCGTTTCTTATCCCTGAATGGGCTGTGCTGCTTCAAGTTCCTGAGGCATTTTACTCTTTGTCCTCTCTATCCGGAATACGACTTTACCTTCTTTTTCGTCCTTCACCTTCAACTTGCTACATGGCAGCAATCTGCTAAATGTGCTATATGCCTTATCCCATTTAATCTCACAGCAACACTCTGAAGTAAATTCACCCTCCACTTGATATTTGAGGAAACGAAAGCTTAGAGGGGTCATCTTCACACATAGCTGTAATAATAAACTGTGGCATTGCTCCTCAAAGCCGCCTCTATCTGATTTGCCTGGATTAAAGCCGTGGCAGTGGAAATTGAGAGCAAGCAGCTCAGACTTCAAAGACATTTCTCTGTTTCAGTTGACAGGATTCAGTAATGTTTGAATCTGGGGTTGAGGGGTAGGGAGTAATCAACGATAATTGGAGGCTTCTGATACGGTTTTACACCAATAACCATACTAAGAGAGCAAATAAGAGCTCTTGAAGCCAACTTGATGGGAAAGATAGAGAGGTCAGTTTGGACAGTCTGAGATCTAGTTCCTCGAGGGGTCCACTTAAGAGTTAAACAAGATCGTACTGTGATTCACAAAGAAAATATAATGGAGACATGGGAGGAGTTCAGGGTGTAGGAGGAAAAAAATTCAGAGAAAAAAATTCCTATTGGACCTACAAATAGTGCAACTACATAATGCATATATATGCATATATCTATGTAATAATAGAAAATTTAGTCATATTAAAGAAATATGACTAATTTTCTAGTCTAAACACAAAAAAGTTAACATTATAACACATACAAAACTTCCTGATTTATTTAGCTTAATGAGTTGCTGTCAAGTTTTATAAAAATTCAATACAGCGCAAATACACAAAACTTTATTTAGAAAGCAAATGTTATATTGATTTAAGGCTGAAGTAAAATATAATTTGATCATAAAAAGTTTGTTCCATAATTTGGGTTGGTTTTACATTGTGAAGTCACTAACAACTCTCATTTGATCCAGAAATTTTGAGAGTGCTGTACCAACTATTTAAGATGATAAATCAGAGAGGACTTAATGAGTTCCAGTCAGTTTTTGTTTCTCAGCCTTAATTTCCTATCTTATTGAATTTGCTTGCTGGTATTTATTTTTTAGGATGGCATACTTGTTGTCTTTAGTGAGGACAAATTCTACAAGAGTTTCTATGACGTTTTAGATAAAGGAAATGTCCTATTGTTTTTTATCTCACACACTCAAAAAGAGAGAGTAAAAAAGAAAAAAGGAAAATATAAAAGAAAAAATAAAATATGACCAAATTTAAGCTTTGGATAAACTTTCAAAAACTACAAGGCATTAAATATGGTTATTAAATTAAATAACAATGTTAAAACGTCTTGCTTATGTCACTACGCCATATGTGCTAATCTCTTTTAAGTCCCCAGCTAGACATCAATTTTTAAAAGGAGTTTGTTGTTTTGTTTTGTTTTTTAAAAAAAGGATGGAAAATTCTTAACTGGGCTAGGTAATAATCTGCTTGCAAATTGTTCATTTATGTGACCGAAGGGAAAGCAGAACTCACATTAAGTATTGCATGCTAATATGCTTCCTCAAGCTTATCCCACAGACTTTCACTCAAATTGCTATATTTCTCCACGGAAATGTCACAGTATGTCTGTGCAAGCTAGTTTTTATGGATTTCTATGAAAAGCTTCAGAAACATAGCCAGCAAATAGTCCCTCTCAGGCTCACTCCCTACGTTCCTTTCAGAACTCTGGCTGTGTCTTCGTCTGTTTTGTGCTGCTATAACAAAAATACCTGAGACTGGATAATTTATAAAGAACAGAAATTTACTTCTTACCGTTCTGGAGGTTGGAAAGTCCCATCAAGGCACCACAGATTCAGTTGTCTGATATGGGCTGCTCTCTGCTTCCAAGATGGTGCCTTGATGCTGTGTCTTTAGGACAGGAGGAACACCATGGCTTCACATGGTAGAAGAGACGAAAGGGCAAAGAGGGTACAAACTTTCTCTGTCAAGCCCTTTTATAAGGCCATTAATCCATTCATGAGAGCAGACCCTCATGACATCATCTCTCAAAAGGATCTACTTCCTAACACGGTGGCACTGGGGATTAAGTTCCCAACACACGAATTTTGGAGAACACAGTCAGACCACAGCAGGCAGTACAAAAAACTCTCATCATGGGCTTTTGAATAACTGCTGCCTAAATTGTAGTGACTGGTTGACTAGAGCAAAAGATATCAGGTGGTTTTGACCCTGAAATATCTAAGTAATCTAAAAATGCTTAGCTTTCTGTTGTATACAGAGTGACTTGAGTTTAAAATAAATCTCTGCCCTCTGATGGTAATAGTATTTACATAAAACATATTTAAAATAACAATGGAAATCCATAATCCATCCATAAAATACATGGCCAGATTTTTATATCTACACAAATTCTGAAGTTCATTAGCACATTGAGTTTGTTTCTTAGAGTACAAGTGACATTATCCATTTTTAATTTTTGTTGGTACATAGCAGGTGTATATATTTATGGGATATATGAAGTGTTTTGCTACAGGCATGCAATGTGTAATAATCACATCATGGAGAAGAATGGGGTATCCATCCCCTCAAGCATTTATCATTTGTATTACAAACAATCTAATTATACTTTTAGTTATTTTGAAAAGTACAATTAAGTTATTATTGACTATAATCAACCTGTCGTGCTCTCAAATAGTAGGGCTTATTCATTCGATGTTTTTGACATTAGAGTATTTAAAGATAACATTTTGCACATGAGGAAAGCAAGCCAATGAAAGGCAATAGCTTACCCTTAATCCTGTAGCTTGTAAGGTGACAAAAGCTGGAACTTTACATCAGGTTCACAGCCTCCCAGTTCAATAATCTTTCTCATGGCATGGTTTCATCATGAATGCTGAATACATGAGAGAGATAAGACTATGACCACGTGCATTGTGCATTGAGGACAACAGCAGAGTTCGCTTGGGCCCCCCAATTGTTATTTGTCTAGGAAAACTGTTTCCAACAGAATGGAAAATTTGAAAAAAAATTACATATATATGCATATCTATCTATCTATCTATCTATCTATCTATCTATCTATCTCTATATATATCACATAAACTTCGGATAGAATAATCTTGGAAAGAAAAGACACCCCACAGTAGTGCTGGTTTAGAGGAAGAGAATTAACAAAGGCCAGAAATATTACATATTAAGTATGTGACTAGGCTGGGCGCAGTGGCTCACGCCTGTAATCCCAGCATTTTGGGAGGCCGAGGCGGGCAGATCACGAGGTCAGGAGATTGAGACCATCCTGGCTAACAAGGTGAAACCCGATCGCTCCTAAAAATACAAAAAAATTAGCCGTGCGTGGGGGTTGGTGCCTGTAGTCCCAGCTACTCCAGCTACTCCAGCTACTCGGGAGGCTGAGGCAGGAGAATGACGTGCACCCGGGAGATGGAGCTTGCAGTGAGCCAAGATCGCGCCACTGCACTGCAGCCTGGGCAACAGAGCAAGAGTCCATCTCAAAAAAAAAAAAAAAAAAGAATTTTCAGTGACTAAATGGGCACATCAAAATGAGTACAATTAATTTTGAATTTAAATCCGTTATATTGTGCCTGTGGCTAGTGCTTCATAATGACTAAGTAACTTTATGACAAAAATATTTTGCATGTTCTTCTTCCATATGAGAAAGAAAAATAACACAATGATAATTAAGTATTTGTGGCAGCATTTCTTTGCTGTTTCGCTTTCCTACTACACTGTAAGCTCCATGGACATTTACAATGATAAACAAATAAATAGGCAATAAATGTTTATTATTATATATCTGTTAGTACCAAGCAGAGTGCCCCATGCATGGTGGATACTCATTAAAACTGTGTTAAATGCATAAATAAAGAAGGGATCTGTGTAATAACAGCAATAGGGATTCTTCATTATTGCTGGCCTCTTCTGTTCATATAAGCATAAATTTCTCATCAATCCATTTACTCAAACTTAACCCTGGAATAAGAAATAATTTCATATGGTGGAATTCTTACAGGATTAGAAGGCAAGCCTAGACTCTGCTGCCTACTTAGGTAATTAATTTCTCTGGGCCTCAGTTTTCTCATATTAGTAATAATGGGATTAATACTAGCCATCAGTTTCCTCTCAGGGTTCTTGTGAGGATTAAGTAAATAATGCCATGTAGAAATATATTTAATGTATTATATTCAACTATTTCGCCAAAAGGTCTACAACTCCTGTTGCCACCACCACCACCATCATGGGAGTCACTCTGGAAAGCTGCTTTTCTCCCATCTGATACACATTTGTTTCAGGCACAGAGGTTCTTAACAAAAGTCATTTCAATGATAATGGCAACACCTGCATGAATCTCCAGTATAAATAAAGTGTGAAAAAGGAAATAAGTACATTCCTTTAAAATGACATTATCTGTAGAACAACAGAGTTTGTGTTTGCCTTTGAGAGTTTCCAAAAGAAAACTTATAAGCATATTGTTGAATTATTGCCTTTTGGTGAATTTTATTTCTAGAAATACTAGATTTGTGAATGATGGCAATGGGGTCTGAATCTTTAAGTTCCATTCTCTGGTAATTCTTTGAACATAAATTCTCTCTTAGAGAAAATGCATTTTGCCTGTTTTTACAAAGGCCATGAAGTTTTTTTAGGAGCTGAAGAGTTTTGAGACTTTTTGAGCACAGAAATTAGTTTTTAAATTATGCTAAAATATTTGAAATTATATTTTTTATTGGAGAGATGTTTCCTCTTATACTGTAAATATAATATCTCTGATAAAAGTATATTGCCAAAGATGTTAACTATTGAGCTCATCATAATTGTGTGGTTTAAGAACACAAAAAAGTATTTTTTTATATTAAATTCTTCTGTGGAGTGTTTAAGTGTGTGCCTTAATAGCTTCTCTCTGTTTCTATGCAGTAAGCCATTTACTTTTCTCAGACAGTTACAAAAATAAGGGATATAGCTAAAAAAAATCGAGCTTTTTATTTTACTTGAAACTAAGTGTTTTCTTGGCTTGTTTTAACATACAGTTGGAAGTTTTAAGATTGACCAAGTAAATATTTCAGAATCTTAGTATCAAGTAATTCTATAAGAGCCTCCACTCACTATATTTTTAAATACAATTGCAATACATTTCAAAGTTGACTAATATTTTGTAAGCCTATTTTGGGAACAAGACTCTTGTAGCTAGTCATCATAATTATCCACAAGAGAATTTTTTTGGATGACCACCAGAATGTCCTGCGCAGGACATTCTGTGAAGGATTGCTCATTTAAAACAAAATTGTACAAGAGTGAGTTTGCTCAAGAAGCTTCTAAGCGTGTTGACAGTCAGTATATATGTGGTTAAAGTTAAAGTTAACCAACAATTCAAGTGCGACAGTAGTTTTCGTGAAAATACCAGACTTTGCATCACAAGGGTTCCAGATCTGCTAGTTTTAAGAGCTTGGGTAGATTGCTTCGTCTTACTTGATCTCTAATTCCTCGACTGTGTAACAGGGACATTGATTATTCACAAGGCTTTTTTAGATTTAAAAATGTGCTTTTGGATGTGAAAGTGTTTTTAAAATTATAATATTTGCATAAATGTTAAGTTTTACTTAAATATAACATATGTTAGTACCGCAGTTTGTACAATAAATGATACAACCATTCAGAAAGCAAGCAGCTTGTACTGGCACCATATTTTTTCAATGAAGTATATTTAAGGTTCATTTAAACTTGAAATTAAATTAGGCAAATTATGGCAAAGCACTGCTTTGTTTATATTTATGAACAAAGGCCCTTTCTCACCAAGTTCTTAGTGTAGCTTTTTTTATTCTTTGCTACTTTCGCACTAACTGAAACCACATCTAGACTTGTAAACATAGTTCAAAATTCAGCATCATTTAAAATTTATTTTCCTTTCTGGCAATATCTTGGCTAATTTCAGCAGGAAATGTGGTACAAGCACATGATCAATAGAGAGATGAATAGAATGTGATCAGCAGCTAATTGGATATGAGCCCAAGTGAACCATCAGATACTAGTACTTTGAGTCATAATCTTCAGCACATGGACTGTATCTGAATGGGTCATTTAGTTTCCTGTAACATCCAGGCAGCTCAATTCCTTTACCAAAAAAAAAAAAAAGTTATATTTAAGTTCCTCTTTGTTTTTTAAGTGCTTGATTGAAATGCTAAATCAGAGCTAAAATGGTTAAACTGACAGATACAAAAAGGATTTTCCATTTTTCATTTCTCCGTGCAATCCAGTTGCAGTCTCTTTAGACTTTTATTTATCACTTATATGTTTTTATTTTCTGGTAAACAAATTTTACTGTGCCATTATTATCCCTTCTCAAATAATAATGCTATTTTATTATTTCACTACTGCTTTTCAGATTGATTTTTTTTTGCATGTTGCTAAAAGCAAGTCTATACTTTTCCTTATATTTTATAAGCACACTCTTTCATGGCAAAAAAAAAAGACAAAGAAAGAAAAGAAAAAATAAACAGTAGCTTTCACAAATCTCTCAATTTTCAGAAGAAGAACGTTACAGAATAGTTTAATATTCAATTTGAGATATCTGAAATGGAGGTCCAGTCATGCCCTTACTTACTAAAAGGCAAAAGAATAAAGAAGGCAGAAATTTAATCAACATATCTTAGATTTGCAGAGGATCTCTGAAATGTAGTAGCTGTGGCCAGTAACACGTGACCAGACTACTTCAATATCGGCAAACCTGGATTGGAATCTTGATAACACTGTGCACTATCTATGTATTCTTGAACAATGACTTAATCCCTCTAAACCTCATTTTCCTTATACAGAAAGTAGAGATTCACATAAACACCTTGTGAAGATTAAAATGAGATAATACATATAAAGACTATAGGAGTGTACCTAGAACATACTATGTACTCAACAGTTATAAGTTCTCTGACTCCTTTTTTGAAACAATCCTTTGTTCTTGTAGATATTAAGATTGAGAGATCAGTATACTAAAGCATAATGTATTTCATCCCAACTAATACAGGAATTGGTACCTAGAAGTGAGATGATAAGTAACAAATAACCTATAATATGTGGCATCAGACTAGGGGGCTCAATATAAACAGTAAAACATAAAATTTTAAAATGCTATAAGGCTAAAGGCTTGTAAAAACTTGGCTTTGTGGTAATAATTAAAACAAGGATATACTTGGTTCACCCATTGTTAAAACCTCTGAAGAGATTAAGGTGGCATGCAATAAATTCTTAAATTTGATTTAATGACTCAGTGAACAGAGACTAAAATCTCACCAAATTCTGATTTCCAAGGTACTCATAATCACTCAAGAGGGAGAAGCATGAAGAAGAAGCAAGATAAAAACATATATAGTTACATACTTCTTAGATTTGTTTCATATATACTTTAATATTTGTTGAATATGTATGTCTAGAATTATATATTTCTATGTATATATATTATATATATATAGATAGAGAGAGAGAGAGACAGAGAGAGAGAGAATGTCTGGAAAAAATATGGCTGTGAGTACATGAGCTAATTGGAATTTAATAGATAAGAAACCATCATTTTAGGAGAGCTTATAGCTGTAGATACTACAGGTCTGAGCTAAGAAAAGGTATTTTTCTGAACAGAAAAACGCTTCTTGGGCCATTATATTTCTACAAGCAGGAAGTAGACTGAGATTGCTTCTAGCCCCAAAAGGACATATATCCAATGCTTACTTCACAGATGGGGTCAAGTAGGATAACAAGAAAAAGACAGACATATATAGAAGGATAAAAGACCACCAGATAATAATGGACCAGGAAGCTCCTCCCTGGAAACGGAACTGGACATAATCAAGGGTGCCATAATAATTCATCTCTGGCTCCTAGAGGGAATTCATAAACTAGCATATCCAAGTATAAAAATTTTCCAACAGGCTTATTTCTGATTCTGTCATCATAACAGGTACAAGCAGCAGAAATTACTACAGTTTGCCTATGAACCTGCTGCATTACATTCAGAGGGCACTTGTGGAATCTTATAAAAGTGCTAATTCTGATTCCTCTTCAGACAGATGACACTCGCTCACCACTATTCACACACATATTGGAACAAGATGGTGAGCAGAATGATGCTGAAAGGCAATTCATACATATGGTATCGTCCAGCCTATTGCAAATCATATAGTAGAGGTTTAATAAATGAATCTTTGTCACATTGATTACCTATTCTTCATAAATGAACACATGAAGTAGTCTCTATTTAAACTTTTTATAACTTAAATTCTACTTACTGAAAATATCACTAGATATTCTGTAACATTTTCTGCTGATTTTCTTAAAGTTCCAGCTTCAATCATGTGGCCTCCCTACTCAAGATCTTTCCATGGCTCCCCTTTACCTTTCAAATGATGGACAAAGTTCTCGCTCTAGCATTCTGTGCCCTTCACCATGAGACCCTCTCTAATCTTGCTAGCTTTAGTTCTTGCCACTAGCATAATTGCACATAACTGCCACAAAAATGGAGGTGAGTAGAGTGGGTAGTGTTTCTGCCCCAGAATAGAGAGCAATTTCTTTCTTTTTTCTTTTTTTTTTTTTAATTTTGAGATGGAGTCTCGCTCTGTTGCCCAGGCCGGAGGGCAGTGGAGCAATCTCAGCCCACTGCAAGCTCTGCCTCCCGGGTTCACGCCATTCTCCCTCCTGCCTCAGCCTCCCAAGTAGCTGGGACTACAGGTGCCCGCCACCACGCCCAGCTAATTTTTTAGTAGAGACGGGGTTTCACCATGTTAGCCAGGATGGTCTTGATCTCCTGACCTCATGACCTGCCGGCCTCAGCCTCCCAAAGTGCTGGGATTACAGGTGTGAGCCACGGCGCCCAGCCATAGATTGCAATTTCATACACCAAGAGTTAAAAAGACAGGTTTTTATCCCTTCAAATTTTATTTGGGCTCTTAGCAATGATGACACCGATTCCATACTGTCACAACAACTTGACTCTTCTACCTTTTCTTTTCTACCTAGTCAGCCCTTGCTTTAAATCTTGTCCTTGATGGTACTCACCCAGAGCTTTCAAACTCAGCTGGGCTATTGGACTTTTGCCTTTGGAAACTTGCCCTGCCCCTGTGCTGACACCATGGTAACTATCCATTTCTGGCTATAGGTCTTTGCTCTGAGATTTCCTTTTGGCAACTGTGTTGTTCCTCTGGCTTTGGTCATTCCTGACATCAGTCTTTATGTGACTTTGTCCCAGCTGAGAATCAGTCATCCTTTATTGCTTTCTTGGCTTCTGCTGCTTTTGACCCAAGTTCGTTATCTTCAGGTAGGTGTTGGAAAAACCCTCTTCGAGGAGTTGGCAGGCAGTCCTCACACTACGCTATGTGCTGTAGCCAAACTAGCCTAGTCATATTGTCTGAGAAATTTCCTTCTATCCACTGGTGTTTTGAAGGAACAGAAGATACTGTCTGTCCTCCTGGATTTACCCTAAATGTCATTTCTTCTGTAATGATTTCTTTATCTGACTTCTCTGGATGAAATTAATCCATTCTCTCTCTGCACTCCCATAGCACTTTTTGTTTCTTCAATTGTATTAATCTCACTGTTTCCAATTTTAAACCAAGCAAATGTTTCATTTGTCTTCATGGCCCTGCTCAAATGCCACTGTCTGTATCTCTCTTTGACTTTCTCTCCCCTTTCAGCAAAAGAAAACAATTCATTCCCCTGTTTTCTTGACATTCACAACAGATCAAATTTCCTCAATGGCAGGGATGTACTTTATTCTTCTTTGTATTCTCTATGCTGAGCTTAGTGCCCGGAACACACTGAGTTGTCAATAGATTTCTGTGAAACCTCACTGTTGACATGGATTTACCTTCGTTATATTGTTTAATCCTCATAATGACAAATAAGAAAAGAAGAACAGCTATGATCTTCTGAGAAGAGGAAACCAAGACTCAGAGTGGTTAATTAATTTAGTCTAATCTCCCATAGGTATAGCTAGAACTAGATTTGAAACAGAATTTAAGTCTAATTGACTTACTACTCTTTCTGCTTCCCTCCCTTTTTCCCTCCCTCCCTTCCTTCCTTCTCCAAATGCCAGAGGTTCAAAGGCAAAGAAAACATGCTTTTATCTTAAAGATATTCACAGACTAATGGTCAAGATAAAAAATTAAACATATAATAAATGTTGATACACGCTGTGATAGAAAAAGGTTTAGAATTCTATTAGAACACATAAATACCTACCCAGATTAGCTGGGAATGAAGAAGGGCCACGAAAGCTTTTTATATGGAATCAATCCTATATTGGATTGCAGGATAGGTAGCAGTTAGTCAAATGAATAAATTCGGGAAATAAATTTTTAGACAGGAAGAAAGCATTGCACAGCCATGGAAGTGTGCAAGGACATGGCCCTTCCAAAGAGATGCAAGCACATTAGCATGGCAGCTATGCAAGGCATGAGAACTAGGCAGGTGGAGGGTTGACACACCTCTTGGAAGAGATGATATATAAATAATAAAGGTGGTGTCAAAGCAGAAACAGTCGACTCAGGTTTTTAATTTTTTCTATGGTTTTTCTATTATGTATTCCCTTTACTTCTGTTCTGATCTTTATTATTTCCTCCTTGCTACCTTTGGGTTTAGTTTGTTCTCCTTTCTTTATCCTTAGTTCCTTGAGGTATAATGTTAGTCTATTTACTGGGGATTTTTTTAAACTGTAGGAATTTGTTACTATTAATTTTCCATGTAGAACTCCTTTTGCTGCATCTTCTAGATTTTGGTATGTTGTATTTCCATTTTCATTTGACTCAAGATACTTTTAAATTTTCATGTTGATTTCTTGTTTGACACGTTGTGGTTATTTAGAAGCATGTTATTTCATTTTCACATATTTGTGAATTTTCCAAGATTCCTTCTGTTATTTATTTCTAGTTTCATACCATTGTGGTCAGAAGTAATACTAGATATAATTTTAACCCTTTTTTAAATTTGTTAAGACTTGTTTTGCACCCTAATATAAGGTCTATCCTGGAGACTGTTCCATGTGCACTAAAGAAGAATGTGCATTTTGCTGCTGTTGGATGAAAAGCTCTGTATATGTCTGTTAAGTTCATTTGGTCAAATGTGCTATTCAAAACCAGTATTTTCATATGGACTTTCTGTCTCATTGGTGTAGCCATTGTTAAAGGCGGAGTATTGAATTCCCCAACTGTTATTGTATTACTATTTCTCTTTTCATGTCATTACTATTTCCTTTTCTATGTAGGTACTTAAATGTTGGGTGCATGCACAATAATAATTATGTCCTCTTGATGAATTGACCCATTTTCATTAAAAAATGACCTTTTGTGTCTCTTATGTCAGACTTTTACTTTATTTTATCTGACATAATTATAGCCACCGCTCCTTGGTTTTGGTTACAGTTTATATGAAATGCCTTCTTCCATTCCTTTTCAGCCTATATGTTTCTTTAAAGTTAAAGCGGTTCACTAGTAGGAAGCATATCATTGGATTTTTTTTAATTCATTCATTCTATATCTTTTGATTACAGAATTTAATCTATTTATATTCAATGTTATTATTGATAAGTATGAATAAATTACTGCCATTTTGTTATTTGTGCTCTGGTTCTTTTGCAGATCCTTTGTTTCTTTCTTCCTCTCTTGTTGTCTACCTTGGTGATGTGGTAATTTTCTGTAGTGCTCAACTTTGATTCCTTTCTCTTTATTGTTCGTGTATCTTCTGTAGTTTTTTCTTTTGTGATTGTCATGAGGCTTACATAAGACATCTCATAGTTACAATAGATTAAGCAGATAACAATGTAACATCCATTACATACAAAAACTCTAGGTTTTTGCTCTCCCTGGTTTCACAACTGATATTTTTAATGTCACAATTTACATCTTTTATACTGTTTATTCCTTAACAACTTACTATAGCTATAGTTATTTTTGAGTGTTTTGACTTTTAACCTTCATATTAGAGATATGAATGGCTTACACAACACCATTACGATATTGGAGTATTCTGAATTAGACTATATATTCACCTCTACCAGTGAGTTTTATGTGTTCATATGTTTTCTTTATAGGAATTATTGTTCTTTAGTTTTCATTTAAAGAATTCCCTTAACCATTTCTTGCAAGGCAAGTCTAATGGTGATGAATTCTCTCATCTTTTGCATGCCTGTGAAAGACTTAATTTCTCTTTTATTTCTGAAGAACAGCTTTTCTGCATTTAGTACTCTTTGTTGGCGCCTTTTATTTTTCTTTCAGCACTTTGAATACATCATCCCATTTTCTACTGGCCTGCCGGGTTTCTATTGAGAAATCTGCTGATGGACTAACAAAGGTTCTCTTGTATGTGACATTTCACTTTTATTTTGCTGCTTTTAAAATTCTCTTTGTCTTTGACTTTTGACAATTTGCTTATAATATGCCTCAATGAAGACCCCTTTGGGTTTATTATGTTTGGAGACCTTTGAGCTTCCTGGATCTGGATATACTTATCTCTCCCAAGACTTGGGAAGTGTTCAGCAATTATTTCATTAAATATTCTTTTTGTCAGTTTCTCTGTCTCCTCTCCATCTGGAAATTCTAGAATAGGAACATTTGTTCACTTAATGATGTCTCATAGGTCTCATAGGCTTCCTTCACTTTCTTTCATTTTTCTGTTTTTTCATCCTCCGCCTGGCGAATTTTAAAGACCTGTCTTAAAGTTCACAGATTCCTATTTCTGCTTCATGTCTGCTGTTGAAGCTCTCCATTTTATTTTCTATTTTATTCATTGAATTCCTCAGGCCCTAGATTTCTTTTTGGTTCTTTTAAATGATATCTATCTCTTTGTTTAATTTCTCAGTCAGATCATGAATTGTTTTTCTGATCCCATTGAATTGTTCATCTGTATTCTCTTATGATTTATTCAGTTCCTTAAGATAATTATTTTGAATTTCTTTCCAGGCAGTTTGTACATTTTTATTTTGGGTCAGTTACTAGATAATTATTGTTTTCCTTTGGTGGTGTCGTGTTTCCTTGCCTTTTTTCATGTTTCCATGTCTCTGCATTGATGTCTGTGCATCTGGTGGATACTGACCTTTTTCAAACATCACAGAGCGGCTTTTGTAGGAAAAGGCTTTCATCTCCAGATGGGTCTTAAGGTAGTAGTTGAGCAGGGTGTGGTGGCCCTGGCTCTGGATGGGAACAGTGGTATAATCTCCATGCAACTTCTTCAGCTGTGATTAATGTCAGTGGTGACTGCAGATATCTCAGTGGTCAACTGCAGAAGTCTGTGTCAATGGTGGTGGCAACGTAAGTTATGAGGGTTCTTGGTGGCAAGAGCTTTAGAGGACTTTCTCTTCTTGTCTTATCCACAGTAGGGAGTCTTAGCTGAGGGGTTTCCTGTTAGTGTTGGGTCTGCCATGACTCATAAGCAGCTGCAGTGGCACTGGGATTCAGGGGATAGGTGCTTATTAGAGAAGCTATGGAGCTGAAGTCCCACATTCAGAGTCTTGCAAAGCTATTAATACTATGGCACCTGGAACTTGATACACAAGTGGATTCAGTTTGCTCACAAGTCTGGGATCTGTGACTCTGAGGCACACCCCAGCGCTCAGGTGCAGGAGGAAGGATGTAGCTATGACTCTGACTCTGGGAGGCAGAGTGCAGCACCAGCATGGCTCCGGGGAAGAAGGAGTGTTCTTGAGGCTTGGATCTCAGGGATCAGATCACAGCTGCAATTCAGGTCCTGGAGCAAACAGTACACAATGGTACTTCAAGCCCCAGAAGATAAAGTACCATGAAATGGACCCTGAGAGGGTGAGACATGGTAGCAACTCAGGTTTGTGAGGCTGGGTATAGTGGCAGCAAGACCCCAGGAACGGTGAAGCACAGCTATGGCTTAGGCAAAAGGCAGCACGGCAATAATTCCACTTGCCAAAGAGGCAGGGCGCCTCGGTCTCAGACTGCAGGGGGATAGTACAATTCCAGTGAGGTGGAACTTTGGCTATTTGTTCTGGAAGGGGTGGCACAGCTCAGTTAAGGTTCTGGTTCCCTAGCGGGGGCAGCTCTCAGAATCTCAGCTCTGGTAGGTGCAGCTACATGGGTCACCCAAGCCTCTGGTTCCTCGGTGGGGCAGGATACCACAACAGATGCCCAACTGGGATGGGGGATGAAATAGCTATGTAGTAGCTTGGCCTCAGGGGGTAGGGCATAGTAGCAGCTTGGCTTGAGAATGGTGTGGTACTGAGTAGGCATGTTGTAGTAGCAGCAAAGCCTCAGGGATGTAGGAGTGCAACGCCTACTCACAGCTAGAGCAGGATGCACTCTAGTAGGCTCTGGTTCTAAGTTGTTCCAGCACAGTAGCAGCTCAGGCCATGGGGAGGGGCACAACATTGGCTCCTTCTGTGAGGTTAGCACATCTGTGTGGACTCCAGGTAGCTCCCTCAGCTGGGCTCAGAGCCTGTAAGGATTCCAGAAGTCTACAATGGCAAAGATTGCAGGTATTCATGGTGGTGATGGGGGCTGCTGGGGTCCCCTTACTTATCTTTTCCCTTCAGGTATAAGTCCGTCCTAGTTCCAAGCTGACCCTGACTGCTGGAGGGGATGGGGGAAGTGAGGTGTTTTTATCTTTCCTCTGTGCAGCTGTTTGGTGTTTCTATGTTCTGCAGGATTTCTGCTGCTCCTTTGCTGTGCTCTGGTGCTCTCCTTCAGTTACTTTTGTTGAAATGTAGTTGTTTATTTATTTTTTTGAAGGGGGGAAATGAGTGCTAGGAACATCTAGTTGGCCATCTGTCTGACATTGCTCCTCTTAAGGGTGTCCATTGATGAACACAATTACCGCATAGTAGTCTAATTTATTAATTTGTTTTATATTTGTGGTTCTCTGTCCTATTTAAGAAATATTGTCTATTCTAAATCCTTGAAGATCTTCTCCGTTTTCCTCCTAAAAACTTTTTATTTTGTTTTTTACCTTTAAATGTATAACCCATTTCATTTTATTATTTGCTTTATGAATACCTGATTTCACACTATTCATTTTTTAAAAGTCTCTCTTAACTGTTGCACTGTCATCTGTATCATACAACAAGAGAAAGTGTTTTAACTATTTAATTGTAACTATTAAGTATTTAAAGTATTGCAAAGAATTTACACACGTTACTTTCAAATACAGTCGGATATCTGCAGAATTTTTAAAAAGAGGTAAAAGTTACTAAAATATAGGAATATTCTCTCAATGGTCAAAAAGAACATAAAAACAGTTCCCCAAAATATAGACCATGGAGCTTTAATTTTGAACCTCTTTAGAATTTTAGTACACATTATAAATTGTTTTCTGCCTCTTAAAAAAAAAGGGAATGCCTACAATCCAATACAGGATTACTAAGAACAGGCCATGCCAGAGAGAACTCATTTGCTTTTTAATATCCTGACCACACAGGTAAAAATGGTAGTGCTGTAATAATGCCTTAAAATATCTCTATTAAACTAAAACAACTGGTGTAGACTCTCATGATAACATTTTGGACATGCATACTATAATTAAATATAGAATAATTTGTCCATGATTGAATTCCAGCCAGAGTGTTGATTAATGGGGCTGGATATGAACTTAAAATGTAGTGTCTGCAAACATTACTTTGCTCTGTCCTGTCCATCAAGTTTGTCAGTTACATTGATACAGCACAGAAGACGTGCTTATTACATTTTTTCAATGATTTCACCTGGTTAATTCAGTATGAGGTAATGAGGAGTTTAAAAGTTTTCTGAAAAATTTAAACTGCGAGACCAAACGTTTAATAAAAATAAATATAAATAAAAATGTGAGTCTACATTTAAAAACTAATTGATTATGTATAAGATGGATATTTTTGTAAGACTAGCTATTACATTTTTTACCAAAATAAAGGCCAAAATGGTTTTGGAACTTATTGGTAGAATTGTAATGTAAGACTAGGACAATGTGTGCCATATGCCATATTTGCCTGCCTTCACATGTTCTAAACGGGATATCTGGATATCATATTACTAGCATCTGCAGGAATGCTAGCAAAGTGTGATACATTTAGGGAAGATGACCAAAAGCATTCAGAAATCACTGGAAAATCTGTGGGGTTTTAGGCAGATAATTTGAAATTATACATCCTATTCTCCCATCTGACAGGTTTTCTACATGAAAATTGAGGAGAGACTAGAGAAGAATTGTCTTTAGGGAGAAAATAGACTTATAATAAGCCCTTTTTAACAGGAAAAAAGAGTATGTGAAAAACACATTTTTGACTTGCTGAAAAGTATGACTTTCTAATAATTACAGGTGAGCATTTATTCATTAAGTTGTAATTCACTTACTCATTCATAGTTGTTGAATGACTATTCTGTGTCACAAACTATCCTATGTATTGAAGAGACCAACAATAATTGGAAAAAATACCTACCCTCAAAGAGCTCATAACTTAATAGGAGTAGGGTAGGAGTGGAAGAGAGAATGATAGATAGAAAAATCAATAATTATAATATAATGTAAAAGGTGCTATAATAATCATTCCAGTAATCCACGGGAGTGGACAGAATTACCAGTTCTGTTCCAAGAATAAATGAACACATAGAAATGCTTTATTAAAATAAAAGTTATCTGTGAATAGTCTTTCTACATGTGAAGTTTTGTGCTGAACGCCTTGTATATATAATCTGATCTAATTCTCAATACCATCCTATATTCTATTATTTTTCTCATTTTATAAAGAACCTGATTCAAACATAGGTTGTACATTACCAGAGCTACAACACTACTATGTGATAGACCTGAGTTATAAACACAGGAAATTTTACTCTAGAGAATATAACCTTAATCAGGGTTTTCCAAACTATTACAACTCATTTGTAGATCATAAAATCAAATTTCTGTCCCGACCATTACTTTAAAAAATTAATAGAATATAAAATATATTTATGTATTATATAGGAAGAATAAATATTGCTTTATGAAGATCCATAAGTGTATGTACGTGTGTCTGCAGGTGCATACTAGGTCAAAAACATCATTTTGAAATGCACTAGAGTGCTCTGCTCTTCTTAACAAGATCTGTCTTCAGGAGAAGCTAAAGTATATTCTTTACAGTTGTGTACTAGTTACCTATTTCTGCCTAATAAATGGCCGCAAGCCTTAGTGGACTAAACAGCAATAACACTTACTATCTCATAGTTTCTGTGGGTCAGAAATCCAGGCAGACATGGCTTAGCCAGGTCTTCTGACTCTGGGTCTCTCACAAGACTCTGGGTCTCTCACAAGACTCTGGTTATCTCAAGTCTTGAACGGAAGTATTTGCTCCCTAGTTCATTCATTTAGTTGAAGGATGGATTCAGTTTATTCTAGGCTATTGGACTAAGGTCTCAGTTCCTCACATGTTGTTGGCCAGAGGTCTCCTTTAACTTCTTGCTACGCGGGCCCCTCCACAGAGAATACAACATGGCATCTTGGTTCACTGAGCATGCAAGAGGGTAGGAGTGCAAGGGAGAGTTCCAGCAAAAGAGAGTCCCAGCAAGATGAAAGTGATAGTCTTTTGTGACCTAATCATGGAAGTGACATCCCATTGTTTTTGCTGTATTCTATTTATTAGAAGGAAATCATGGCTTCTGGTTCTGAATGTAAGGAGTCGAGTCGGAAGTCAACCCTCTATCCTAACAATGAGAAAAAATCTGAACAAACTAAATAATCAACAACTTTTCTTAGATCTATAGGAGAAGTGAGGTCACAGGATGAACTGCTACCATGAAAATTGGAAAGACAGAGAGGGAGATATAGAGAATCACAACATACCTGATCAGAAACCATTGTGTGACTCAGTGCCGGGGTAGGAAAACGTGAACTGCAAATGATGAACTGCTGGAGACTAAGTGCGGGCAAGCCTGAGAGATTGAAAACTCCCGGGAAACCCAGTTAGAGCCCGCCCCGCCTCGCAGCCGCGTTTTTGCAAATTTCACCTCCAGGAGCTCAACTAGGTTCTCACAGTAAATATCAGAGAAATGTGCTTCCAGCATGGGGTGGGGAAAATAAATCATTTTGAAATACACCAAGGCAATCTTTTGCTTAACAAGGTCTGACCTCAGAAGAAACTAGTTAACCATAGCCCAACCTGCCAAGGTTTTATCAGAGCCTAACCGACCTGGGAAATAATCAACTCCCACCCTCTTTCGCTATCCTGCCTCTTCTGAGTGGAGAGAAAAAAACTGAGAACTTCTGTGAAATTCACAGCTCAGAAGCATAGACTGACTAAAAACAGACCTACTCATAGGACTATAGAACACTTCCCCTCCACTTACACCTTACTACCACATTATTAAAGTCTGACTTATCAATGTTTCTTTAACCCAGTATATCATGTCCAGATATTAAAAAAAAATTTTTAAACGTACTAAAAGGCAAAAACACAATTTGAGGAGACAGAGCAAGCATTAGAACCAGACATGGAAAGGTTGTTGGAATAATCAGACTGGGAATTTAAAATAAATACGATTACTACGCTGAGCACTCTAATGGATAAAGTAGACTACATGCAAGAATAGATGGGCAATGTAAGGAGAGAGATGAAAATCTTAAGCCATAATCAAAAAGACATGCTGGAGATCAAACAATATCACAGAAATGAAGAATACTTTTAATGGGTTTATAAGCAGACAAGACGCAGCTGAAGAAAAGATTCTCTGTTCTTAAGGATATATCTATAGAAACCTTTAAAACTGAAAAGCAAAGAGAATAAGAACTGAAAAAAATAAGACAGAATATCCCAGAGCTTTGGGTCAATGACAAAAGATGCAGCACGTGTGTAATAACAATACCAGAAGGAGAAAAGAGAAATAGAAACAGGATAAATGCCAAAACAAAGACAAAAACAAAAGCAAAATAAAACAAAGCCAAAAAAATCAAACCTACGCATATAATTTTCACAATACAGAAAATCCAAGATAAGGAAAAAATGCTGAAGGAAGCCAGAGGAAATAAAACTTTCCCTGGAGAGAAACAAAGATAAGAATTATATCTAACTTCCCCTCAGAAACCATACAAGCAAGAAAAGAATAGAAGAGAAAACATCCAAATGGCTGACTAGAAGCACCCAGGAGCAGCTTCTTCCTCTAAGAGACCAGACCATCAAGAACTGACACACTCCAAGCAGATCTTTGGAAGAAAGATATTGAGAGTGGTTGGAGGGACGTTGCAGAATTTGGGTGAAGAGGGAGGAAGGGTGGGAACCGTACATGGGTTTGCAGAGCACCAGGACTAGTTTCTGGCCCTGAGTGGCTCCTAGGGAAGGAATGAGTTAAATAGACATGATGTAGTAGCCCACTTTTTCCATGAACCTCCAGAATCCTAGCTGCAGGATACCCCACAACTCCAGAGATATTTGAGCTGGCAGAAAGAGCTGCTTGGAATGCTGGCAGGGACAGGACTCCAGCCTGCACAGAGCCCAGAGTGTTTGTTGAGAGAACAGCTACAGTAGAGTATGACCAGGAATGCCCAATCCCCAAGGCTTACCATGCTTCTCTAGGTGTCTTTAGCCTTTGTTGTCTGTCAAACCTGGACAGAATGGGGCTCTTTTGCCCCTGGAATGGGGCCGGTATGATCTGTGTGCCTCCTTGTGTACCGGCCTCTCCTAGGGTTCCTGCCTGTCTGTACCCACTTGCAGCACACCTTTAGATGCCCAACTAGGGTGTCTCCCAGCACCCACTGCCATAGCTCCTTCACCAATAGACCCTGCCTAAACATCAGAGAGCTTCTACGGATGGGTTCCTACTGGTGTGCCCCCTCCCACCACCTTTCCTGACCACTTTGCCAGCATGCATGGATCCTGCCTTGCTGTTGCTGCCCCATCCTTGCACAAATGTGGGGTTGTGGACTCTGCTGTCCTGCTGCTGCTGGTGTGAGTGTGTCCATGCTGACTCTGTTGCCACTGACCCAATGAAGCTCTTTTGTCAGTACCCACCCATCCCCCCACCCACCATTGGAGTGGTGTTGTTAGTGGACCAGGTATACCTCAGCCTCTCCAGTGCAGCAGGTGCTCAACCCCAAGAGGCCAGAGAAAAAAGATGTGGGCCTGGCCCAAGACCAAACATATGACTTGTTGGCATCCCTGAGAGGGAGGGAGTGAGGGAGTGAGAGGGAGGGAGGGAGAGAGAGAGAGAGAGAAAGGAGAAAGCAACCTGGAAAACATATTTGAGAACACTGTCCACAAAAATTTCTGCAACCTAGTGAGAGAGATTGACTTTCAAATTCAGGAAATCAAAGAACCCTTGCACGATAGGATACAAGATACTCACCCCCAAGTCAGATAGTTATCAGATTTTCCAAAGCCAACGTGAAAGAAAAACTGTTAAAGGGAGCTAGAGACAAGGTGCAGGTCACCTACAAAGTGAACCCCATTAGGCTAACAGTGGATCTTTCAGCAGAAATTCCACAAACCAGAAAAGATGAGGGGACCTATATTCAGCATTCTTAAAAAAAAAAAAAAGAAATTCCAATCAAAAATTCCAAATCCAGCCAAACTAAGCTTCATAAGCAAATGCTAATGGAATTTGTCACCACTAGACTTGCCTTACTAGAGTTCCCTAAAGGAGTGCTAAACATAAAAATGAAAGACCATTACCTGCCACCACAAAAACATACTTAATAGCTGACTGACACTATAAAGCAACTATACAATCAAGTCTACGTAACAACCAGCTAACAACACAATGACAGGATCAAATCTTATATCAATATTAACTTTGAATATAAATGGGTTAAACACCCCACTTAAAAAAACAGAGTGGCAAGTTGAATAAAGAAGCAAGACGCAACCATATGTTGTCTTCAAGAGACCCATCCCACATGCAACGACACCCATAGGCTCAAAGTAAAGGAATGGAGACAGATCTGTCAAGCAAACAGAAAACAAACAAACAAAAAAGCAGAGGTTTTATCAGTATTTCAGACAAAACAGACTTTGAATCAATGATGATCAAAAAGGACAATGAAGGGCATTATATAATGATAAACGTTTCAATTTAAAAAGACTTAATTAGCCTAAATATATATGCTTCCAAACACTGGAGATTCTAGATTCTTAAAATAACTTTCTAGAGACCTATGAAGTCTTAGATAACCACAGAATAATAGTGAAAGACTTCAACATTTCACTGACATTTTAAGACAGATCATCAAGACAGAAAACTAAAAAAGATATTTGTGACCTAAACTTGACACTTGACCAAATGAACCTAGGTGACATCTACAGAACACTATGCAACAAGAACAGAATAGGCCTTCTTCTCATTGGCACATGGCACATACTCTAAAATTGACCACATGCTTAACCATAAAGCAATTCTCAACAAATTCAAAAAACCTGAAACCATACCAACCACACTCTTGGACCACAGTGCAATAAAAATAGAAATCAATTCCAAGAAGATCTCTCAAAACCATACAATTATATGGAAAGTAAACAATCTGCTCCTGAATGACTTTTGGATAAAAAATAAAATTAAAGCAGAAATCAACAAATTGTTACACAGTAATGAAAACAAAAATACAACATACTAGAATCTCTGGGAAACAGGTGAAGCAGAATTAAAAGGCAAGTTTATAGTGCTGATCACCCACATCAAAAAGTTAGAAGAATCTCAAATTAATACCATAGTGTCACATCTAGAGGAACTAGAGAAACAAGAGCAAACCAACCCCAAAGCTAGCAGAGGAAAAAAAAAATAACAAAATCAGAACTAAACTGAAAGAAACTGAGAGCAAAAAGCCATACAAAAGATCAACAAAACCAAGTTGGTATTTTTGAAACAAAAAATAAGAGTGATAGATCACTAGCTAATTTAAAAAAGAGAGAGTGAGAGGAGATACAAATAAAGTCAGAAATGAGAAAGGAGATATTACCACCAACCCCACAGGAATGCAGAAATCTGTCAGAGACTGTTATGAACACCTATATGCACACAAACTAGAAAACCTAGAAGAAACAGATAAATTCCTCAAAACTACAATCTTCCAAAATTGAACAAGGAATAAACTGAAAACTTGAACACACCAATAATGAGTTCCAAAACTGCATCGGCAATAAAAAAAAACGTACTAACTAGAAAAAGCTCTGGAACTGACAGGTTCATAGCAAAATTCGACCAGACATACAAAGAAGAGTTGGTACCAATCTTATTTAAACTATTCCAAAAAGTTGAGGAGGGGCTTCTCCCTAACTCGTTCTATGAGGCCAGTGTAATTCTGATACCAAAACCTGGCAGAGACTCAATGAAAAAAGCAAACTTTAAGCCAATATCCCTGAGGAACATATATACAAAAATCTTTAACAAAATACTAGCAAATCAAGTCCAGCGGCACTCAAAAATCAAATCTATCACAATTAAGTAGGCTTTATGCCTGGAATGCAAGGTTAGTTCAACATACACATATCAATAAATGTGATTCATCATGTAAACAGAATAAAAACCAAAAACTACATGATTATTTCAATATATGCAGAAAAACTTTTGATAAAATTTAATGTTCCTTCGTATTAAAAAAAACCCTCTACAAACTAGGTATTGAAAGAAGAAACCTCAAAATAATAAGAACCATCTATGACAAAACCACAGCAAACATCATATTGAATGGGCAAAAGCTAGAAGCATCCCCCTTGAGAAATGGAATAAGACATGGATGCCCTTTTTCAACGTTGCTATTCAACATAGTACTAGAAGTCTTAGCCAGAGCAATCAGGCAAGAGAAAGAAATAAAAGGCATCCAAATAGGAAGAGAGGAAGTCAAACTATCTCTGTTTGCATATGACATGATTCTATATCTAGAAAACCCCATAGTCTTGACTCAACAGCTCCTTCAGCTGATAACTTCAGCAAAGTTTCACAATATAAAATAAATGTACAAAAATCAGCAGCATTTCTATACACCAATGAAGTCCAAGCTGAGAGCCAAATCAAGAACACAATCCCATTCACAATAGCCACAAAAGAATAAAATACCTAGGAATACAGTTAACTGGGGAGGTAAATGATCTCTACAATGAGAATTACAAAATACTGCTGAAAGAAATCAGAGATGATACAAACAAATGAAAAAGCATTCTGTGCTCATGGATTAGAAAAATCAATATTATTAGAATAGCCATACTGCCCAAAGCAACCTACAGATTCAATGCTATCCTATTAAACTGTCAATGCCATTTTTCACAGAATTTTTTAAAACTACTAGAAAAAATACCCTGAATAGCCAAAGCAACCCTAAGCAAAAAGAACAAAGCCAGAGGCATCACACTTTCTAATTTCAAATGATACTACAAGGATACAGCAACCAAAATAGCATAGTACTGGTAAAAACAAACAAACGAAAAACAGATATATTAGCCAATGGAACAGAATAGAGACCCCAGAAATTAAGCCATCCACTGATAACCATCTGATCTTCAACAAAGTTGACAATAACAAGGAATGGGGAAAGGACTCCCTATTCAAGAAATGGTACTGGGATAACTCACTAGCCATATGAAGAATATTGAAACTGGATCCCTACCTTTCATCATATACGAAAATCAACTCAAGATGGATTAAAGACTTAAATGAAAAACCTAAAACTGTAAAAACCCTAGAAGAAAACCTAAGAAACATTTTGGACATAGGCCCTGGCCAAGATTTCATGAGAAAGGCTCCAAAAGCAATTGCAACAACAAAAAAAATTGACAAGTGGCACCTGATTAAACCGAAGAGGTTCTGTATAGCCCAAGAAACTATCAACAGAATAAACAGACAACCTACAGAATGGGAGATAATTTTCACAAACTATGCATCGGACAAAGGTCTGATATCCTGGATTTATAAGGAATTTAAACAATTTAACAAACCCAAAACAAACAACCCATTAAAAAATGGGCAAAGGACATGAATAGACACTTCTCAAAAGAAGACATGGATGTAACCAGCAAGCATATGAAAAGATTGTTAACATTACTAGTCATTAGAGAAATGCAAATCAAAATCACAGTGAGATACCATCTCACACCAGTCAGAATGTCTATTGTTAAAAAATCAAAAAACAACAGATGCTGGTGAGGTTGTGGAGCAAAGAGAACACTTACATACTGTTGGTGGGAATGTCAATTAGTTTAACCACCATGGAAAGCAGTTTGGAGATTCCTCAGAAAACTTAAAACAACTCACAATCAACTCAGGAATCCCATTATTGAGTATATATCCAAAGGAATATATAACTTGTTCTACTATAAAGACACATGCACACATATGTTTATCACAGCACTATTCGCAATAGCAAAGACATGGAATCAACCTAAATGCTCATCAGTGGTAGACTGGATAAAGAAAATGTGGTACATATATTCCATGGAATATTACACAGCCATAAAAAAGAATGAAACTACAATCTCTGCAGCAACATAGATGGAACTGGAGGCCATTATCTTAAGCAAATTAACACAGGATTAGAAAACCAAATGCCACAGGTTCTCTAACTGTGAGTTAAACATTGATACACATGTACACAAAGAAGGGAACAATAGACACTCAGGCCTACTTGAGGGTGGAGGATGGGAGGAGGGTGAGGATCAAAAAACTACCTATCGGGTACTATGCTCATTACCTCGGTGATTAAATAATCTCTGCATTAAACACCCACAACATGCAATTTACCCAGGTAACAAACGTGCATATGTACTCCCTAAACCTAAGATAAAATTTGGGAAAAAAAGAGTGAAGTATTTAAAAAGTGTTGAGCGATAAAACCATCAACTTAGAATTCTATACTCGGTGAAGTTACCTTTCAAATTGAGCGAAAAATAAAGACTTTCTCAGACAAACAAAAATTGACGGAATTTGTTGCCAATAGACATGTCTTGTAAGAAATATTAAAAGAAGTTCTTTAGAGAGAAGGAAAATCATATAGGTCAAAAACTTGTATCTACATAAAAAAAGGAAAAAATATCAAAGATAGAATAAGTGAAGATAAAAACTTACATTTTCAAATTCTTAATTGATCTAGCAGTAGTTTGTTCAAAATAATAGCAACAATGTATTTGATTATGTATGCTTATATCTTATGTTTTTGAAAGCAGGCTTGAATTAATCATAAATGTATGTTGCAAACTCTTGCGCCATCACTAAAAAATGTTTTAAAAAAGGATAAGTAATATGTTAAGAAAGGAAAGAAAATTGAATTATATAACATGCTCAGTAAAAAACAAAAAGGGCAGTGAAAGAGTGAATAGGCACAAAGCACAAGGGCAACAAATAAAATACTAATAAATATGCTAGCTATTAATCCAACTATATCAATAATCAACGGTCTAAATTCTCCAATTACAAGGGAGAAATTGTCAGAGTGTATAAAAAAATAGGACCCAACTATATGTTGTTTACAAAAAACCCACTTTAAATACAAAGAAACATACAAATTCAAAGTAAATGGATGGAGAAAGATATGCCAGGGTAACACTGATCAAAAGAAAGCAGGAATACTTAGATTAATTTCAGACAAGCAGAGTTCAAAGCACAGAAAGTAATCAGGGATAAAGAAGAACATTGTATAATGATAAAGGGATTAATTCTTTTTAGCTGAAGGCATCACACTACTTGACTTTAAACCGGCATAATAATAGGTACATTGACAAAGGGAACATAATAAAAAGTCCAGAAATAAGTCCACATATTTACAGTCAATTTTTTTTTTGACAAAAATGCCAAGAACACAGAATGGGAAAAGACATTCTCTTCAATAAAGGATGTTGGGAAAAGTGCATATACACATACAGAAGAATGAAATTAGACCATTATCTCACACCATATGCAAAAATCAACTCAAAATGGATCAAAGACTTAAATGTAAAACCCAAAACTATAAAACTACTACAACAAAAAGAAGAAAAAAGCTATATGACATTGGTCTGGGTAATGATGATGATTTTTATTTGACTCCAAAAGTTCAGGCAACAAAAACAAAAATAGACAAATGGAAATACAACAAACTAAAATGCTCCTGCACAGCAAAGGAAATAATTAATGAGGTAAACCGACAACCTATTGAACTGGAACAAAACATTTGCAAGATATACATCCAATAAGGGGTTAATATTCAAAGTATAAAAGGAATTCAAACAAATCAATAGCAAGAAAACAAATAACCTAATTAAAAAATGGGCAAAGGACATGAATAGACATTTCTTAAAAGAAGACATACAAGTGGCCAACATACATTTAAAAACTGCTCAACATCACTAATTATTAGGAAAATGTAGGTTAAATCCACAATGAGATATCGCCTTACACCTGTCAGAATGGCTATTATAAAAAAAATGACAGGTAAGTGTTGGAAAGAAAGTAAAAAAAAAAAAAAAAAGAAAGAAAGAAACCCTTGTACACTGGTAGTGGGAATGCAAATTTGTGTAGCCATTATGAGAAACTGTATGGAGGGTCATCAAAAAACTAAAAATAGAAGTACCATATGATCCGGCAATCCAATGTTTGGGTATATAGCTAAAGGATTTGAAACCAGTATATCAAAGATATATCTGCACTCATATGTTAATTGTAGCATTATTCATAATAGCCAAGTTATGAAATCAACCAAAGTGTCTATCAATGGATGAGTGGATAAAGAAAATGTCATATAGATACACAATGGAATATTATTCAGGCTTAAAAAAAAAAGAGGGAAATCCTGTCATTTGTGATGACATAAATAAACCTGGAGGGTGTTATGCTAAGTAAAGTAAGCCAGGCACAGAAAGACAAATGCTACATGTACTCACTCACATGTGGAATCTAAAACAATCAAGCTCATTGAAGTGGAGAGTAGAAGAGCAGTTACCAGGGCTGGGAGGCAGGGCAAGAAATGGGGAAATACTAGTCAAAGGGTACAATGTTTCATTAGACAGGAGGAACAAATGATAAGTATTTGAGGTGGTTGATATGTTAATTAGCTTGATTCAAACATTGCACATTTTGTGTATACAACATTATTCTATATCCCATAAATACAATCTTAATTTATCCATATTCCGTAACAGTTTTAAAAGAAAAAAACAGGAAAGCAGGAGTGGTTTGACTAATTTCAGAGTTGACTTCAATCCAAGGAAACTCATCAGGCATGAGGAAGGGAACACTGCCTAATTATATAAGGGTCAGTACTCCAAAGAGACACAATAATTTTTAACATGAATGTGCCTAACAACAGAGCATAAAACTACATTGGGCAAAAACTGATAGATGCATCCACTGTTATACCTGAAGACGTAAACATCTCTATCAAAAACAGAGGCTCCAGCAGGAATAAAATCAATAGACGTAGTTGAGATCAACACCTTCAATCAAGTAAATATAATGGACATCTATTGATTACTTCATCCAACAACAACAGAACACACATTCTTCTCAAACTCACATGAAATATTTGCCAAAATATACCACATTTTAAGCCATAAAACATATTTTAGCAAATTTAAAAAATATAAATTATGCAATGTCTGCTCTAAGGTCACAATGAAATTAAACTAGAAATCAATAGCAGAAAGATAAATGGAAAATACAAAAATACATGGATATTAAGCAACACACATCTATAAAAAATGGGTCAAAGAAAAAATCTCAAGAAAAATTTTAAAATATTTTGAAATAAATAAAATAATACAACTTATCAAATTTGTAAAATTAGTGAAAGCAATGCTCAGCGGGAAATTTATAATATTGAATGTATGTATTAGAAAAGAAGAAAGATCCAAAATCAATCATCTAAGTTTCTACCTTAGCAAACTAAAAAAGAGCAAATTTAATCAAAAGTAGAATAAAATACTATTAATAACTAGAAAGATTAAAACATCACATTATATAATTTAAATACATAAATTTCTTCTTGCCAATCATACCTCAATAAAGCTGAAAGACATAAGAACAGAAATCACTGAAATTGAAAACATGAAATCAATAGAGAAAATTGATGAAACAAATGCTGATTCTTTAAAAAGGTCAATAAAATAAATACACTTCTAGCCAGGCTAACTAAAAGGGAGAGAGAGAGAGAGAAAGGACACAATAATATCAGAAATCAAAGGGGGGATAGCTCTGCAGATCCTATGGATCATACATGGATGACAAAGCAACATATGAACAAATCTACACTCATAAATTTGGTAACATAGATGAAATGAACAAATTCCTTCAGATACAATCTGCCAAACTTGCTCAATAAGAAATACAGGCATACCTCGGAGATATGCCAGACCACTGCCATAAAGCAAATATCACAATAAAGTGAGTCACATGAAAATTTTGGTTTCTCAGTGCATATAAAATTTATGTTTACACTGTACTATGGTCTATTAACTATTCAATAGTATTATGTGTTACAAAACAGCATAATACTTTAATTTAAAAAGACTTTTTTGCTAAAAAAAAAAAAAAAAAAAAGAAATGCTAATGATCATCTGAGCCTTCAGCGAGTCCTAATCCTTTTGCCATTGGAGGCTTGTCTGCAAGTGGATGGCTGCTGACTGATTTGGGTGGTGGTTGCTAAAGGTTGGGGTGGCTGTGGCAATTTCTTCAAATGAAACAACAATGGTTTGGCACATCAATTTACTCCTCCTTTCACAAAAGATTTCTCTGTAGCATGTGTTGCTGTTTAATAGCAGTTTACCCACAGTAGAACTTCTTTCAAAATTGGAGTCAATTGTGTCAAACCCCACCACTGTTTTATCAACTAAATTGATGTAATATGCCAACTCCTTTGTTATTTCAACAATATTCACAACATTTCACCACAAATTCTATTTCATTAAACCACTTTCTTTGCTTACCCATAAAAAGCAACACCTCATCTGTTGAAGTTTTATCACATGATTGTAGCATTTCAGTCACATCTTCAGGCTCCACTTCTAATTCTGGTTCTCTTGCTATTTTCACTATATCTGCAGTGACTTCTTCCATGGAAATCTTGAATCCCTCAAAGATATCCATGAGGGTTTAAACAAACTTTTTCCAAATTTCTGTTAATGTTGATATTTTAACCTCCTCTGTTGAATCACAAATGTTTTTAAAGGCATCTGGAATGGTTACTCTTTTTCAGAAAGTTTTCAATTTACTTTGCCGTAAGAAAAAAAAAAAAAAAAAACACTATCTATGACAGCTACAGCCTTACAAAATATATTTCTTAAATAAGACTTAAAAGTTAAAATGACCTCTTTATGTATGGGTTGTAGAATAACGGATGTTGTGTTAGGAGGCATGAAAACAACATGCTTCTCCTTGTACATCCCCATTGGAGCTCTTGGGTGACCAGGTGTATTGTCTATGAACATTGATATTTTGAAAGAAATCAATTTTTTTTCTGAGCAGTAGGTCTCAACAGTCAGTTTCAAATATTTAGTAGACCATGCTGTAAACAGATGTGCTGTCATCCAGGCTTTGTTGCTCCATTTCTAGAGCACAGGTAGAGTAGATTTAGGATACTTTTTAAGGTCCCTAGGATTTTTGGAATAGTAAATGAGTATTGGCTTCAACTTAAAGTCACCAGCTGCATTAGTCTCTAGCGAGAGAGTCAGCCTGTCCTTTGAAACTTTGAAGCCAAGCATTGACTTCTCTCTAGCTGTGAAAGTCCTAGATACCATCTTCTTCCAAGATAAGTCTGTTTTATCTATAATCAAAATCTGTAGTTTAGTATAGTCACCTTCATTAATTATCTTAGATCTTCTGAATGACTTGCTGCAGCTTTTATATCAGCACTGTTGCTTTACCTTGAACCTTTATATTAATGGAGATGACTTCTTTTCTTCAACCTCATAAACCAACATCTATTAGCCTGAAACCTTTTTAGTGCAGCTTCTTCATCTCTCTCAGCATTCACAGAGTTGAAGAATGTTAGGGGCCTGCTCTGGATTAGGCTTTGGCTTAAGAAAATGTTGTGGCTCGTTTGGTCTTCTCTCTGGACCACTAAAACTTTCTCTATATTAGCATTAAGAAGTGTTGTAGTTTGATATTTGTCTCATCCAAATCTCACATTGAAATGTGATCCTCAATGTTGAAGGTGGGACATAGTGTGAGGTGTTTGGGTCATAGGGGCAGATCCCTCATGAATGGCTTGGTGCCCTTCTTGCAGTAATGAGTGAGTTCTTGCTCTGTTACTTCACAGGACAACAGGTTATCTAAAAGAGCCTGGCAACTCCCTCCTCTTGCTCCCTTTCTCACCATGTGATACACCAGCTCCCCTTTCCTTATCTGATGAGCAAAAGCTTCCTGAGGCCACACCAGAAGCCAACAGTTGCCAGTGTCATGCATCTTGTGTAGTCTGTAGAAATGTGAGCCAAATAAACCTCTTTTCTACATAAATTACCCAGGCTTAAGTATTCTTGCAAAAACAGACTAATTAAAAAATTATTTTGCTTTGTTATCATTTGTGCGTTCACGAGAGCAGTACTTATAATTTCCTTCAAGAATTTTTTCTTCACATTCACAACTTGGCTAACTGCTGCAAGAGGCTTAGTTTTCAGTCTGTCTTGGCTTCCAACATGCCTCCTCACTAAGCATGTTCATTTCTAGCTTTTGATTTAAAGTGAGAAACATGGAACTCTTAAACATTAGAGACCGTGAGAGGTTTATTAATTGGCATAATTTCAATATTATAGGAAAAGAAGGCCAATATTTCTCATGAACAGTTGCAAAAATCCTCAACAGAACAGTAGCAAATCAAATCCAGCAATGTATAACAAGAAATATACACCATGTCTGATATGGTTTGAATTTGTCTCCCCACACAAATCTCATGTCAAATTAAAGGAGGGGCCTGTTGTGAGGTGATTGGACCATTGGGGTAGATTTCCCCCTTGTTGTTCTTGTGACCGTGAGTGAGTTCTAACGAGATCTGATGGTTTAAAAGTGTGTAGCATTTCCCCCTTCACTCTTTCTCTCTGTCTTCTACTCCACCATGGTAAGATGGGGACTTCCCCCTATGTTCTGTGTCTCTCTCCTGCTCCACCATGCTTATCCTTTGCCTTCCACCATGATTTTAAGTTTCCCAAGGCCTCCCACTCATGCTTCCTGGTAAGCCTGTGGAACTGTGAGTCAATTAAACCTTTTTTCTTCATAAATTACCCAGTCTCAGGTAGTTCTTTATAGCAATGTGAAAATGGACCACTACAATGTCAAAGTCGGATTTTTCCCAGATGTGCAAGCCTGACTCAACATTAGAAAATGAATTAATGTAATTTATCATGTCAATAGGCTACAGAAGAAAAATCACATGATTATATCAATAGATATAGAAAAGAATTTGAAAATGCAACACCCATTAATGATTAAATACTGTTAGTAAACTAGGAATAGTGGGAAACTTTTTCAAGTTGATATAGAATATCTACAAAAACCTAGAGTTAACATAATACTTACTGGTGAGAGACTAGGAGCTTTCCCACTAAGATCAGGAAGAAGATAAAGATGTCCACTTTCACCACTGCCTTTCAAGATAGTTCTGGAAGTCCCAGATATAATAATACAAGAAATGTGATAAGACAAGAAAATAAAAGGCATACAGATTGTGAAATTAAATCAAACTGTCTTGGTTTGCAGATGACATGATGGTCTATGTAGAAAATCTAAAAGCACTGACAAAAACACTCATGGAATTTGTATTAGTCCATTTTCACGCTGCTGATAAAGACATACCCACGACTGGGCAATTTACAACAGAAAGAGGTTTAATTGGACTTACAGTTCCAAATGGCTGGGGAAGCCTAACAATCATGTTGGAAGGCAAGGAGGGGCAAGTCACATCTTACATGGATGGCAGCAGGCAATGAGAGCTTGTGCAGGGAAACTCCCCCTTATAAAACCATCAGATCTTGTGAGACTTGTTCACTATCACGAGAACAGCACGGGGAACACCTGTCCCATGTTTCAATTACCTCCCGTCAGGCCCCTCCCACAACACATGGGAATTCAAGATGAGATTTGGATGGGGACACAGCCAAACCATGTCAGAATTAATAAGTAATTTTAGCAATGCTTCAGGATACAGATTAACATACAAAAGCCATTTATTTTCCTATATACCAGCAGTGAATAAAATAAATTTGAAATTAACATGATTCCACTTATAGTAGTAATTCCTCCAAATGAAATACTTAGGTATAAATCTAATAAAATATGTACAAGTTTTATATGAGAGAAACAAAAACTCTGTTGAATGAAGTCAAAGAACTAAATAAATGGAAAGATATTACATGTTCATTGATAGCAAGAATCAATATTGTCAAGATGTGAATTCTTTCCAACTTGATCCATAATATTTGGCAAAGAAATAAAGTTAATAATTGAGAAACAGTAATCTTTTCAGCCAATGCTGAAATAACTAAACATTTACATGCAAAAAAATGAATCTAGACACAGACATTATATGCTTAAAAAAAATCAAGTCAAAATAGATCACAGACCTAAATGTAAAATGAAAAATATAAAACTCCTAGAAGATAATGTTGAAAATCTAGCTGACCTTGCACTTGGCAATAACTTACAACACCAAAGGCATAATCTATGAAAGAAGGAATTGATAAACTGGAATTTATTAAAATATTTATGCTCGGCAAGAGACACCATCAAGAAAATGAAAAGACATGCCACAGACTGGGAGAAAATATTTGCAAAAGACATATCTGATAAGGGACTGTACCTGGAATATACAAAGAACTATTAAAACTCAACAATAGAAGAAAAATCCCTACTTAAAAAGTGGGCAAAGTATCTAAACAGACACCTCGCCAAAGAAGATATACATGTGAAAAATAAGCATAGGAAAAGATGCTCCACATCATATGTCAGCAGGAGAATGAAAATTAAAACGTTAGTAATATATTATTACATACCAATTAGAGTGGTTAAAATCTAGAATGCTGACAACATCAAATGTTGGCGAGGATGCAGAGCAACAGGAAATGGAGCAACAGGTATTATAGGAAACTAATCTCCAGTAGAAATGCAAAATGGTGCAGCTACTTTGGAAGACAATTTGGCAGTTTCTTACAAAGCTAAACATAATCTCATTATACAGTCAAGCAGTTGTGCTTCTTGACATTTACTCAAAGGAGCAGAAAATTTATTTTCATAGAAAAACCTGCACATGAGTGTTTAGAGCAGTTTTATTCATGATTGCCAAAACTTGGGAGCAACCAAGACTTCCTTTAGTAACTGAATGAATAAATAAACTGTGGCAAATTCAGAGAAGGAAATATTATTCCATCCTAAAAAGTAAGGAACAATCAAGCCATTTAAAGACATGGAAGAACCTTAATTGCATACTACTAAGTGAAAGAACCCAATCTGAATAGGCTAAATAGTGTATAATTCCAACTATATGACTTTCTGAAAGAAGCAGAAGTATGGAGATAGTATAAAGATTAGTGGCTGTCAGGATTTGGGGGAGGAAGAGATAACTAGGCAGAAAACAGGATTTTTAGGGCAGTGAAATTACTCTGCATTTCACTCTTATGGTAGATACATGTCACTATACATTTATCCAAACCCACATAATAAACAACAAGAGCAAACCCTAATGTAAGCTCTGGGCTTTGGGTGCTAAAGATATGTCAGTGTAGATTCATTAACTGTAACAAATGGCTCACTCTGGTGGGGGATGTTGATAATGAGGGAGGACTACACTTATCTGGGGGGAAGAGGATATGGAAAATCTCTGCACCTTCCTCTCGATTTTGCTGTGAATTTAAAAGTGCTCTAAAAAAAATTAAGATCTTAAAAAAAAAAAGCAGCAAATCAGTAGTTTTCAGCCAACATTTTGGGGAAAGAATTCCACACGGTGGTGACTACCTGAAGGTGACATCATTGGGAATCAAGCCAAAAGCGGCTTAACAGAAGGACGTTGTGATGAGGAAGTTTTACATACATTGCTTCCCTTAGATTTGCACAGCGAAACTTAAGGAGCAGCATACCAGTGGTTCATTCACTGGTAGAGTTAGAATAGAAAAGCTTCACTATCTACTCCTTTCAAAGCTCCTTATATCTGGGAACTTTCTAACAGTTTTGATAAAAATAACATTTCTAGCATGCAATAGAATACACTGTGTGGTAGACACGGTTTTAAACATATTACAAATATTTTAGCTGATTTAATTCTCACAAGCATCCTTGTTAGTTAGAAATTGAAGCACAGAGAGGGCAGTTACGGAGTGGCACACCTGGGATTTGAACTTAAACAGTTTGAATCCAGAGGAAAGGCTTTTAGTCACTACGTATAACCTAAGGCCTCCCACTGAGTTCCCAACTGAAGCTTTGTAAAGCTAAACCCAAGGCATCTTCTCCATCTCACCTTCTTTTACCTTCCTGTAGTATCTGTTCCATTGACAGCCCTAAATTTTTTGGCATTTTCATCTCACTTGGCTTTTTGAACACTCCAGTAGCATGATTTTCATTCTGTGGATAAGACAATTCATCCCCTTGCAGCATATTGCAAAATTGTGGCAAATATTTGTTGTTATTGGATCATGGTATGTATGTAGTTTGTCTTCACCAGATTTTAAACCATTCACAGGTATAGACCAGTTAAAATTATCTGTGCAGTGGGTAGAGTGAGTGCATGATCATAATTGGTTAATGAACTTTAGAAACATTCAATGTATATTTAACATAAGATTTATGCTCCCACTGTATGTGTTTCCTCAATAAATATCTAGTAGCTAGTCCATGTCAGGCACTGTCTTAAATGCTGGGTAAACAGCAAAAAACAAACTAGACAAAATTCCAGCTCTTGTGGGGCTTCCATTCTACTTAGATGCATTAAAAAAATGAATATGGTATGTGAAATCAATTCTGATTTCCTTGCCTAAATGTATGCATACACACCAGGAAGCCACAAATATATGAATCATGAAAGATATGGGTGCCTAAGAGTAAATCAGAACACAGATTTGCTGTCTTTGTGCACATTTTATATTATGAAATCCTTCCCCAGTAAGGTTCTGTGCCTCTACTGAATACTCAGAAATGTTCTAGACATTGGTACAACAGAAACTTAAAGGAAACTGAAAGGTTTCTTATTTTTATCCTTGGCTTAAAACTGCTCGTATTGCCTGTCCTTACAAGGAATAAGAGATAGAGATTAATGTAATAATTTTCTTTCCAGAAGAATCAAAGCCTGTTTTCTTATGCAGACTCTCACTTGCTCAGGTTTCCTGACTTCTTCTAACACTATTTTCAAATGCAAAACAGCTTCTGGACAAGACACATTTTCTGCAGCCCATTTTTTAAAACAATTATATTTTCCTAATTCTTAAGGCCACCCTGTTGCCTAATTCAGCTGCTTTCATTTCAACCACCACAGCACATCCTGGAATTATCTTATAATGGTACAGAAATATGTCATAAATTAGGATTCTATTGTACTTTAATAACTAGCCACAGCCATAGAAAGAATTTCACACCAGATGTGAAAAAGCATTTTGATCCTGCCAGGGGGCCTACTTTCTTATTCATTTGCAAATTTCTCAGTTTTTTTTTTTAAAGGTGGTTTCTAAATCCCACAAAGTGTAGTCTAAATAGGTAACTGGGTTCATCATGAGGCTGCAATTACACTTCAGTGATTTGTTCCTTATCATAATTTGTGCCAAGTAATATTTCTGAGACATCAGAAGTGCCAAAGTTATCCAGGTCCTTTTTAAGTTAGAAAAGAATCTATGTTGCCACCCACTAACATATTTGTGAATGTGGCTTTGATGAAGGGTACTTGTTTTTCAAATAAAGCATACTACCAAGAATGGTGTTCTGTTTTGGATGACAAATACCTTGTTAGGCACTGGGGAGTCCAGAGTAGAGACAATCATTGTTCCTTTCCTTTATTCCAGCCATTAAAACAATTGAATGTATTAAAAGAGAAAGAGGAATATAGTGATGAGAGCAGGGCTACAGAGCAGTGAGCAAAATGCTTACACTGTATATAAGTGGAAGAAAAATAAATTATAAGAGATTTGCTTTTAAAGGTTTATTTACAATAAAAAAGACCTGCAGCACTTGAAATATTAAGAGAAGCTGATATTAGAATTGTTATTTAGACATATTTCCTTTCTTTTCATGTTCATATTCAATTATTTTGCCAAATGTGGATATTTTCCTATTTAGGAAAATCTGTATTCGAGATCATTTTAAGATTAAATTCTTGACTTTCTAGATTGAGAACTTTTATTAAATTATTGAATTCATACTTTAATGAGTTTTTTAAGTTGTCAAATATGTCTTACATGTCTCAAGTTTGTTTGAATTCGGTAGATGTTATAAATTATAAACATATCTGGATGGATGTAAAGCCAGTTACTAATTAGTATAAGAAACCATGATTAAGTTTGGCATATTCAGTTTTTCTAAACCCCCAAAATCTCTTTATTCATAATCAGGCAAGTTAAGTCCCCTGAAAAACTGACTTGGAAATATCTTGACTTAGCACGTGTCATTAAAACAGGAGACACACAAGATTTTGGTGGAGTGTTATAAAAATATTTTCCCATTTATTTTGCCCAAACCAACTGCACTCTTTTGAAAAGATGTACAATAAAAATTAATTTTGTGAATTTATGGAAAACATATGCTTTGGTGTTTTATGTTAGACCTTTATTTCAAACATACATTAGAAAATATGCAAATAAATGTAGTCCATGGGTCTTCAGTTATAGTAAGTAAATCTGAACTCTCCTTTTGGGGTTCCCACTTCATTAGTGAATTCAGTAGATATTATCCCACTTCATTTTTCTCTGCCTTCATTGCTACTTCTTTAGGCTCTTCCTTTTAAAATGCCCCTTCCTTGGTCAGTACTACAGTTTTTTAAACTAAATAAAAACTAGGCAATATCTTCCCAAGGGGAGATTTACGGTCAGAAAGTTTCCAGAGTTCTATGATTATAAGACTCTCCTATCTTTTTCTCAAGTTTCCACTGTTAGTGGGGTCTATACAACACAGTGCTTAGAAAATTCAGGCAAAGTAAAGGAACGTGTCTAGACTGGCTTCAGAAAAACTTTCCTTGAATTCATTTTTCCTTTTACTTGCTGTGGTCTGAAAGAAATTACTGTAGTTTCCTTGTACGTGTCAGATTGGAAGTGTTGCTTTCTCTAACATTAAATTTAAAATCTTTGTATCTGTTAAGAAAACATAAATGAGGGGTCTGTTGGCTAAGGAAGCTGTTACAGCTCCAAAACTAACCAAAAATATTGAGCAAGCCACCCTAGGAAATGCCTGCAGTTGGGTATCTTGATGATGTCATCACCACATAAAGTCTAGGCCAAAGCTTCAAAGGTTAGATAGGAATGATCAGAATTTCGAAGGACAGACTCCTAATAACCAAAGCCCAAAAAGATTGATTCACCAACAAAAAGAACAATTAATTTTGTGTAGGAATTTTGAAACAGCTGTTTTCATTCCTTTTATCTTATTGAAATGAAGTTCTTGTATTTCTCTTTGCAAAAGGAATATAGAACACTGTTGTTGTTGAGGCTGAATTTTGTGCCCCCTTATACAGACTCACATGTTAAAGTCCTAACTTTCAGTATCTCAGAATGTGACTGTATTTGGAGATAAGGTCTTTCAGAGGAAATAAGGTAAAATTAGGTCATTTGAGTGGGCTCTAATGTAATGTGACTAATATCCTTATAAGAATTTAAAATCTTATTTTAAATAAGAGAAAGTTTGGGCACAGATGCATAGAGACAGCAGGACATGTGAAGACAACGGGGAAAAGACAGCCATCCATAAGCCAAGGAAAGAGGCCTCAGAAGAAACCAACCTTGCTAATATCTTGATCTTGGACTTCCAGACTCTAGAATTATGAAAAAATACATTTCTGTTGTTTAAGCCACCCATATGTGGTACTTTGTTATGGAAGTTCTAGAAAATTAATATAATTGTGGTTAAAAAAATACTTAAAAGAGGAATAAAGACAACAAAAGATACATGTCATCTCCCCAAAAGTTGCTGTTACAGCATGGAAATATGCCCTTTTACCTATTTTAGTGTGTGTGTGTGTGTGTGTGTGTGTGTGTAGCAATTTTAAAACAGGAATGTAATTTTTACCAGATATTTATAGCTCACTTTGTCACTATTTCCATGTTAGGAGAATGCCTGCAATAGCTGGATAATATTTCATTGCATTATTTTCCCTTTTATTATTTAGCCAAGCCCTTAGTATTCAACATTTAGGATGTTTTCAACAGTTGTACTCCTATAAACAGCCTTCAATTGAAATCTCAGTTCTACAACTTTACTAACTCTGTGGATTTAGATAATTCAATTAGCAATAAGTTTGGGGAAAAGGTTTATTTAAAAGCTGGACTATCAGTTTTGAACTATGCAAGCAAAATATCTTAGCAGAGTTTAGGGTTTTTTTTCCTTAGAAAAACATTTTTTTATTGTTGAATTAAAATCTTTAGCAAGTCTTTAGCACTATTTCATGCATCTGGGTCATGTTGATAATATTCTTTGCCAAAGTCTGATTGCTTGTACATTATTTCGGGACGTACATCTTACTCTGTATTTCAGACTCCTCGACACTCACAAATTTAAAACAGCATTTGATAGATAAATTAATTGGTATTTCAGTGGAGGCTTAATTAAGTTTTGCTTAGATGTAGTATTCTAATAATATATGACCACTTACTCAACTTAACCTTCAGATTTGGGCTGGGATCACAGGCATATACATTAGCATAAGTTAAATATTGTCAAGTTCTTTTTTCCCATTAGCAAAAAGATAAGCCAATAAAAGAGAGAATGATAAATGAAGAAACTTTACAAGTATTTAAAACACTCATTGATGTGTTAGTATTAAAAACTGTCATCACATTTTTAAATAGCTTTGGCTCAGCTATTATACAATTGAAGAGATGTTTTATTTTATCTTATTTTAAATTGGAAATTACTTGAATCAGGTGTAATTTTATCTCATTCTCCTATAGCAAAACTGTGCCTTACTTTTGTGTAACCAGAAAAAAATATATGTATATCAGCTGCATATTCTGTGAAGTCTATTCAAAAGACACGAATGATTTTTTTCTATGTATTTTCTTGTTTAATAAAACTCAGCCTTCTGGTCTTCTTTGAAGAGGATAAAAGCAAGTACTAGAGAGCTCACTTTCTTTTTTTTTTTTTTTTGAGATGGAGTCTTGGAGAGCTCACCTTCTTCAACTATTTAGGAAGACTGTGGTGTTTGATGTCACACTCAAAGCAAGGAAACCCCCAAGCAGTCTGAGTGCTTCCTTTCAGAAATTAAGTTTGAACATTAGTCAATCTCAAGATGAACTGTTACCAGTCTGAAGGTGAACTGTTGTAGGTGCTTATGAACTCAGAAAATAGGCTTTGGTCAGGCTTGAAAAAAAAGCTAGAAACAAGTGCATAGCTCAGAATTCTCCCCAACACATTTGGCACAAAATATAATTAATAACATTATTAGAATATATTTTGATTGATTTCTAATTTTTACATAATAAAACATGCTATTGAAGTCAGAGCAAGGTTCAAAATAGTGTAATACAAAGATTCAAGTTAATTACCCTTGTCACTAGGCGTCACTTATCACAGAGCTTAACTCAGCTTTGCTCTTGCCTGCAAAGTTGCACTAGAATTTTTATTTTACTCTTTCTAATTATGATACATGCTCTTTGCAAAAAAACAAAATTCAAAATATTCAAAATATAGATAGGAGAAAGTAAAAATTATGAAAATGCCACTACCCAGAGGAAACTTCTATTCACACGTTGGGAAAAATCTCACTATGTATATATGTAAATACAGGCATAGGCATACAATCTTTTAGAAATAGAGCAGCAGTGAGGTTAAAAATGTAGGCTTTGCAGGCTTACCTACTTCATAGGGTATTATGGTAAGTAAATTAATTAATAAACAAATAATTGTGCCTTGTTTATTAGTAAATGCTCCAAAATGTTTGCTGTTATCACTTATAGATTTATAAAGGCTAAGGATCACAAGTTTGCAACCCCTGGGCTAAATCTTCAGAAGAAACTTCGATAAAACTTTATATATAAAATTCAAAATGTTTTGTCAGCCAATATAAGTTGGATTAAAGATAATGATCACTTGCCTTTGGGGATAAAGGGAATGGGTTGATGAGAAAAGCCAAAGAAATATATGTAGGTCATTGTCACTAGTTTTTATTTGGGGCAAGGGTAAAGAGGAAGGTTGGTTCTTGGGTGCTCATTCCATTTTACAAAATATACAATAAATTTTAACAAAACAAATAACATCACTAATATCCTTTTTTGAGGTCCTTTGCTTTTGACCTACCACTACACTGTGGATGGTGCATCATAATGATCATCAATAAGACAACAATAGTAATAATCTTTAACAGGAAACAGTAATTAATACCTTACTCTGTGGCAGGCATTTGTTATTAGCACATTGCATACACTAATTTAATTCTCACAATAATCTCCTGAAATGGGAAATATATTCCCTACTTTTAAAATGAGAAAATTTTAAATTACTTATCATACAGTACTGTGACAGCTTGAACAGCATAGCAGAACTGGTCCCCTGTGAAATTAGTGAAAGTTATAAAAACTCAATCATTTGAAATCTCTGCAAATTGTCCTAAAAGAATACAACAAATGAATAAACATCTGTCTAAGAAAATCTATAAAATCCTGAAAAAAAAGTGGGAGTCAGTTGCATTTGAACCAAGACTACTCCCTCTCTCCTTCCTCCCAGCTCAGCATGCCAAAGACTCCGCTTCAATCTGGTGCAGCGAAGAGCTCAGGGCCTTCTTCCAGGGAGGAGTAGGATGTCAGCTTTTCTCATCTTGCCCCCAGCTACCTGTTGCTGAGGCTAAGTTCCTGGGGAGTGCTGTTATGAGGTGAGGGCTGTCTTCTAATGCCCAGCTCCCATTCATGTAATGGAGGTCCTAACCTTGGGTGCAGTGCCAGTGGGAACACTGGGACACTATCACCTTGCTCTAGTTCATAAGGTGTGGTTCCATGACAGAAGAAGCAAGCTGAGAAGGAAGGCTACTGCCTGCCTGCTGCCTCCACGTAGTACTCAACTTGTAAAGAGAGGGTGTCAGCCAGAGAGAGTTGTGCCATTGTCCTCACCTCCTGCTCTAGAGCCCTTGGCCAGAAGTTTTGCCCAAGCATGAGGTAGGCCATAAAACAGATAGCTACTAGTCTCTTCCCAAAGGAACTGACTTCATTTGTAACAATCTGAAAGTGAAATTAAGAAAATTTCATTTACAGTAACATCATAAAGAATACTTAGACTAAATTAAATACAATAAATGTAAATCATATACTTTAAAAATAATAAAACTGTTGAAAATTTAAGAAGCTCTAAGTAAGTGGGAGAAACCCATGATTATGAATTAGAAGGCTTAATACTGTTAAGATGGCAATATTTCTCAAATTAATCTATAGATCTAATGCAATTCTTGTCAGAATCTCACCAGACTTCTTTGCAGAAACTGACAAGCTAATTCTAAAGTTCATATGGAATTGCAGAGGACACAGAATAGCTAAAACAATCCTGAAAAAAGAGGAGAAAAGTAGGAAACCTCATACTTGAGTATTACAAAATTACTATAAAGCAACAGAAATCTAGACTGTGTGACACAGATAAAGAATAGATGTATAGTTTAATGGAATATAATTGAGAGTCCAGAAATAAAACCATGTGTCATTAGTCAATAGATTTTGACAAGGGTTCCAAGACCATTGAATGGGAAAAGAATATTCTTTTCAACAAATGGTGCTAGGAACAACTGAATAGCCACATGCAAAAGAATAAATTTGGGTCCTTACCTAATATCATCTATAAAAATTAACTTGTTCAATTCCCACCTTTGAGTGAGAACATGCGGTGTTTGGTTTTTTATCCTTGTGATAGTTTACTGAGAATGATGGTTTCCAGTTTCATCCATGTCCCTACAAAGGACATGAACTCATCATTTTTTATGGCTGCATAGTATTCCATGGTGTATATGTGCCACATTTTCTTAATCCAGTCTATCGTTGTTGGACATTTGGGTTGGTTCCAAGTCTTAGATATTGTGAATAGTGCCGCAATAAACATATCTCTGCATATGTCTTTATAGCAGCATGATTTATAATCCTTTGGGTATATACCCAGTAATGGGATGGCTGGGTCAAATGGTATTTCTAGTTCGAGATCCCTGAGGAATTGCCACACTGACTTCCACAATGGTTGAACTAGTTTTCAGTCCCACCAACAGTGTAAAAGTGTTCCTATTTCTCCACATCCTCTCCAGCATCTGTTGTTTCCTGACTTTTTAATGATGGCCATTCTAACTGGTGTGAGATGGTATCTCATTGTGGTTTTGATTTGCATTTCTCTGATGGCCAGTGATGATGAGCATTTTTTCATGTGTTTTTTGGCTGCATAAATGTCTTCTTTTGAGAAATGTCTGTTCATGTCCTTTGCCCACTTTTTGATGGGGTTGTTTGTTTTTTTCTTGTAAATTTGTTTGAGTTCATTGTAGATTCTGGATATTAGCCCTTTGTTAGATGAGTAGGTTGCGAAAATTTTCTCCAATTTTGTAGGTTGCCTGTTCACTCTGATGGTAGTTTCTTTGCTGTGCAGAAGCTCTTTAGTTTAATGAGATCCCATTTGTCAATTTTGGCTTTTGTTGCCATTGCTTTTGATGTTTAGACATGAAGTCCTTGCCCATGCCTATGTCCTGAATGGTATTGCCTAGGTTTTCTTCTAGGGTTTTTATGGTTTTAGGTCTAACATGTAAGTCTTTAATCCATCTTGAATTAATTTTTGTATAAGGTGTAAGGAAGGGTCCAGTTTCAGCTTTCTACATATGGCTAGCCAGTTTTCCCAGCACCATTTATTAAATAAGGAATCCTTTCCCCATTGCTTGTTTTTGTCAGGTTTGTCAAAGATCAGATAGTTGTAGATATGTGGCATTATTTCTGAGGGCTCTGTTCTCTTCCATTGATCTATGTCTCTGTTTTGGTACCAGTACCATGCTGTTTTGATTACTGTAGCCTTGTAGTATAGTTTGAAGTCAGGTAGCGTGATGCCTCCAGCTTTGTTCTTTTGGCTTAGGATTGACTTGGCGATGCGGGATCTTTTTTGGTTCCATACGAACTTTAAAGTAGTTTTTTCCAATTCTGTGAAGAAAGTCATTGGTAGCTTGATGGGGATGGCATTGAATCTATAAATTACCTTGGGCAGTATGGCCATTTTCACGATATTGATTCTTCCAACCCATGAGCATGGAATGTTCTTCCATTTGTTTGTATCCTCTTTTATTTCATTGAGCAGTGGTTTGTAGTTCTCCTTGAAGAGGTCCTTCACATCCCTTGTAAGTTGGATTCCTAGGTATTTTATTCTCTTTGAAGCAATTGTGAATGGGAGTTCACTCATGATTTGGCTCTCTGTTTGTCTGTTATTGGTGTACAAAAATCACAAGCATTCTTGTACACCAATAA